>NW_018745659.1:0-669076 GCF_001683475.1 Chenopodium quinoa
CGGAACCACAAAGAAATCCAATGGGTGACAACCCACCACCACCACCTCCAAGACCTTTGAAGGAGATGGGAACTCTGGGAGCTTATAGAGCTTCAAGTGGGATTGCTCCCCAAACACCCCAGCCAATGACTCCGAGATTTAGGCCCGCAATGATAAATTTGATTGAGAGGAGACAATTTAGTGGAGCAAAACACGAGAGCCTCTTGCACATTTGAACGAGTTTGAGAAATATTGCAACACGATCAAGGTGAATGGGGTCACTCAAGAGTTTGTGAGACTAAAACTATTTCCTTTCTCCTTAATAGGAAGGGCTCTCGAATGGCTTGAGAAGGAGGTGAGACCCAATTCTTTGAGGACTTGGGATGAGGTCACCACGACTTTCTTAGGGAGATTCTACTCTCAAAAGAAGACGGCCGAGGCAAGAGCTCTAATTCAAGGCTTTCGGCAAAGGGGTAGTGAGACTATCTATGAAGCTTGGGAAAGGTACAAGGAGTACAAAAGAGAGTGCCCTCACCATGGAATCCCAACATACCAAG
The DNA here is from genome assembly GCF_001683475.1 of Chenopodium quinoa. Classification (NCBI taxonomy): domain Eukaryota; kingdom Viridiplantae; phylum Streptophyta; class Magnoliopsida; order Caryophyllales; family Amaranthaceae; genus Chenopodium; species Chenopodium quinoa. Next base: position 537 of record NW_018745659.1, read on the forward strand.
TTTTACAAATCTTCTATGGAGGCTTGAGTTCTCAAGGCAAAACAAGCTTGGATGCGGGAGCCGGTGGGCCAATCATGAATAAAACCGAAGATCAAGTGATTGAGATCAATTGAAGAATGTGGTAAGGCACCACATGGATTGGCAAGAAAATGAAAGAGAATCCACAAGCAAGAGTGGGGGGGGGGGGGGGGGGCGGCTTATTCGGTAGATCACCTCAATGCTATAAACAACTTGACATCCCAAATTATAAATCTTGGAAAGGAGATGACATCGATCAAAGCTAAGCTTGAGTCCTCCACTTCGCGCCAAGACTTTTCCTCCCAATCTAAGGGGAGAGGTAATGAGTTCTAACCCTTATACTTCTACATCTAATAACATGCCCAGTGGATGCTTATTTTTGTGATAATTGTGGGTCTTATGACCAATATACATCTTCTTGTAATTTTGATTCCCAATCCCAACCCTTAATGATGATGGTAATGAGTATGAAAATGAACATGTCAAATGCCTTGTCTTATGATAATAGACCTAGGAATGACAACCAACGATACTTACCACCCAATCAAAGAGGGCAAGGGAATAATTTCAATCAAAGAGGAAATGATTATGATTACCACAACCACAACCAAATGGGGTGGTAGAAACCAAAGGGACCAAAATCCCCAAGGTAATTACAACCAACAAAGTGGTTATGGTAAACCATAATCATAACAATCAAGGAAACTATGGAAATCAAAGGCCAATACCACCAAGGGGGGAGTTCTAATAACCGGAACAATTGGAATAATAATGGTAATAGAGGCTTTAACAACCAAAAATGTTAATTCCAATGTGAGAGGTCCTAGAGCACAACAAGACAATTGTTACACTCAACCCACCTCCACAAAAGTCTAGCCTAGAAGAGATGATGGAAAGCCAAGCCAAAATGTTCAACACTTTCATGGCCACTAGTGATAAGAAGTTTAATGAAGTAATGACCCATAACAAAAATGCTTGAAACAAAAATTTATCAATTGGCCAATGCTTTAAAAGAGGGAGCTAGCACTTCTAAAATTCCACCCCAAGGACTTGACCCCAAGAAACCGGTGAATGCTATATCAACTAGGAGTGGGAAAGTGTTGGAAGAGAGTGTCCCTAAGGAAAACAATGAGAAAGTGAACATGAGTGAGCCTCCCTTGAGAGTGATTTTGAGCATGAAGAAGAGAAAGCCTCTGAGAATGAAAAAGAAAAATAGAATGAAAAAGAAAAAGAGAGTGAAAAAAGAAACCAAACAATTGCAAAGACTTCCATATCCCCATAAATTTGTGAGACACAAATTAGATGTGCAATTCGGAAAATTCCTTGAAACACTGAAGCAAATTCACCTTTTCAATCCCTTTTACCGATGCTATCAAGCAAATGCCTAACTATGCTAGGTTTTAAAAGATATTTTGAGTGGAAGGAGAAAGTGTGATGTGGTGGAAACGGTGAATCTCACCTAGAATTGTAGTGCTATTATCATGAATAAGATGCCACCAAAGTTAAAAGATCCCGGTAACTTTTCAATCCCTTGTGCAATATATAAAATGCAAATTGATAATGCCTTGTGTGACCTTGGGCTAGTGTTATCCTTATTCCATATTCGGTATATCAAAGACTTGAGATAGGGGAACTTCTACCCACTAACATTACCTTACAATTGGCCGATCGATCCATTAAATTTCCAAAGGTAAGGTAGAGGATGTTCCCCTAAGAGTGGGAAAGTTTGTAATTCTGGTGGATTTTGTTGTGTTAGAGATGGATGAAGATGTTAACATTCCAATAATTCTAGGAAGACCTTTTCTTGCTACTTCGGGTGCTTTTAATAGATGTTCAAAGTGCTAAAATTTCACTAAAAGTAGGAGATGAGGTGATAGAATTTGATTTGAATGAGAGCATGAAATATCCAAGCTCTAGTCTTGATAATTGCATGATGATTGATACTATTGATTCTATTGTAACTTCTATGCATGAGCACTTGCTCACTACTAACGATGCCCTTGAGAATGTCCTTTTGAACAAGGAAAAGATAGGTGACCAAAGCAAAGAGATGGCATTGTAATGAAGAAAGTACAGAATCAAGCAATGAGCAAGTGTGCATGGGAATCACAACGCATGATGCATTAGAAGTAGCTACCTCAAGAGAAGGTAAGGGTGTTCAAATGGTAGAGTTGAAACCTCTACCATCACACCTAAGGTATGAGTTTTTGGGCCCCAATTCAACTTTTCCGGTTATTGTGAATTCTTCTTTGAACGAGTGCCAAACTCAAATGTTATGTGGTGTTTTGAGAGATCACCAAGGTGCTTTAGGCTATACCATAGATAACCTCAAAGGTATTAGCCCCGCTTTATGTATGCACCACATAACACTTGAGGAGGGTGCTAAGCCTTCCATTGAGAGGCAAAGGAAACTCAATCCTCAAATGGGGGAGGTGGTGAAGAAAGAAATCACCAAACTCCTTGATGCCGACATCATCTTCCCCATTTCGAGTTCTAGATGGGTTTCCCCCGTTCATGTGGTCCCTAAAAAGGGAGGAATGACCGTAGTTGAAAATGAGAATGGTAATCTCATTTCAACTAGAACGGTGACTGGTTGGAGGATGTGCATAGACTATAGACGTCTAAATGGATCCACCAACAAGGATCATTTTCCCCTCCCTTTTATCGACCAAATGCTTGAAAGACTAACCAAGCACAAGTATTATTGCTTTCTTGATGGTTATTCGGGTTTCTTTCAAATCCCTATAAACCCGGATGACCAAGAGAAAACAACTTTTACTTGTCCCTATGGAACTTTTGCATATAGGAGGATGCCCTTCGGGCTTTGCAACGCACCGGCAACCTTCCAAAGATGCATGATGAGTATTTTTGGGGACATGCTTGAAGCCGAAATGGAAGTTTTCATGGATGATTTCTCGGTAGGGGGGCCTTTCGTTCGAGGATTGTTTGTCCAACTTGGGCAAGTGCTTGACAAGATGTGAGAAGGTCAATTTGGTTTTGAATTGGGAGAAATGCCACTTTATGGTGGAAGAGGGAATTGTCCTTGGTCACAAGATTTCAAACAAAGGGATTGAGGTTGACAAGGCCAAAGTTGAAGTGATAGAAAAGCTTCCTCCACCAATCAATGTGAGAGGAGTAAGGTCATTTTTGGGGCATGCCGGGTTCTATAGGAGATTCATCAAGGATTTCTCACAAATTGCTAGACCCCTAAATGCTCTTCTTCAAAAAGATGCCATCTTTATTTTTGATGAAGAGTGTCTCCAAGCTTTCAACAAATTAAGGAGGCTTTAATCTCAACTCCAATTGTGCAAGGGCCAAGATGGGATTTGCCATTTGAACTTATGTGCGATGCAAGTGATGTTGCGATTGGAGGAGTATTGGGGCAAAGGGTAGAGAAGAGGCTTCACGTGATTTACTACATGTCTAAGACCTTGAATGAAGCTCAACGGAACTACACCACAACGGAGAAAGAGTTTCTTGCCGTGGTTCATGCTTTTGAGAAGTTTTGGAACTACCTCATTGGTTCCAAAACTATTGTCTACACTGATCATGCGGCTATTAGGTACCTTGTGGCAAAGAAAGAGTCCAAGCCTCGTCTTCTTCGTTGGGTGCTATCACTTCAACAATTCGATGTAGAGATTCGGGACAAAAAGGGGGCCGAAAATGTGGTTGCGGATCATCTATCCCGGTTAGAGAACGTGCAAGATAATGACGATGGGGTCCCAATTTGTGATGAATTAAAAGATGATGTGCTTTACTTGTTGGCCGAGAAAGATCTTCCTTGGTTTGCGGATTTGGTGAACTATTTGGCTTGTGGGGAGTTTCCTCCAAATGCTTCAAGGAACCAGAAGAAGAAGTTGAAAAGGGAAGCAAGGCATTACATATGGGATGATCCGATCCTTTTCAAAAGAGGAGTAGATGGTTTACTCCGTAGATGTGTGCCAAATGATGAAGTGAAGAGTGTTTTGAAGATGTGCCACTCCGATCCTTGTGGAGGGCACATGGGTGCCAACAAAACAGCCTTGAAAGTACTACAAAGCGGGTTTATGGTGGCCTCATATCTTCAAAGATTCATGGGGTTTTGTGAAAACATGTGACTCTTGCCAAAGAACCGGTAATGTTTCGAAGAGAAATGAAATGCCTCAACAACCGATTCTTGAACTTGAGGTGTTTGATGTGTGGGGCATTGATTTCATGGGACCTTTTCCCTCATCTAATGGAAATCAATACATCCTTGTGGCGGTTGATTATGTTTCTAAATGGGTTGAAGCCATTGCCTCCCCAACTAATGACCACAAGGTAATGATGAAGATGTTCAAAATGGTGATATTTCCAAGATTTGGGATCCCTAGAGCAGTGGTTAGCGATAATAGTTCTCATTTTATTCATAATGTGTTTCAAAAGATGCTGAGAAAGAATGGGGTCCATCAACGCTTTGGCACGACTTATCACCCACAAACAAGTGGGCAAGCGGAGGTTTTCAATCGCCAAATCAAGGTAATTCTTGAGAAAACAGTGGCTAGGAATAGGAAAGATTGGTCGGACAAGCTAGATGATGCCCTTTGGGCCTATAGAACCGCTTTCAAAACCCCCATCGGCACTACCCCCTACTGGCTTGTATATGGTAAGTCTTGTCACCTTTCGGTTGAACTTGAACACCGTGCTCAATGGGCTATCAAAAAGATCAACTTTGATTTGGCGAGTGCGGGTGAACAAAGGTGGCTAGACTTGCATGAGTTAGAGGAACTACGGATGGATGCTTATGATTGTGCAAGCTTGTACAAAACCCGGTCAAAGGAGTGGCATGACCGACAAATTGAAAAGAAGACCTTCAATGTTGGAGATAAGGTGTTGCTTTACAATTCAAGGATGAAACTATTTCCCGGAAAACTCATGTCAAGGTGGAGTGGTCCATTCACCGTTAAGGAGGTGTTCCCCCATGGAGCCGTTGAGCTAAATGATTTGGATGGATCGAGGTCATTCAAGGTCAATGGGCATCACCTCAAGCTTTATTATGAGGATGCTCATGTTGGTTTGATTGAGTCAATGCAATGCAATCTCATCTTTTGAGTGTGTGAAGTACGTCAAGCTAGTGACGTTAAAGAAGCGCTTCCGGGAGGCAACCCGAGTTTCTAACCCTCCTCTATTCTATTTGCTTGATGTTTTCTTTTCTTCTTTCACAACTTTGGATTGATGGTTTTGCGTGTATTTGGTTTGTGTTGGTATTCTTGTTTGTCTTGCCTTAAATAGGAATGCATTTTCCATATACCTTAGGCATGATTGTGTTGTATTTTAGTGTGTCTTGAGGGGAAGTTTTGTGCAAATTTTCAGATAGAGGGATTTAGGGGTGTTCGACCAAACTGCAACAAGGTTCGGCCGAACTTTGCAAAAGTTTGACCGAACCACCCAAGAGTTCGGACGCTCTTCCCCTAGAACTCAAAATGGGCTAAAAACTGTCGGATTCTGGAAAATCAAAAAGTTCGACCGAACTTTTCAAAAGTTTGGTCGAACCTATGCTGGTCCAACCGAACCCCCAGAAAGTTCGGCCGCTCCTGTTCTGGAAATCAAATTAGGCTGAATTCTGGCAGTTTCTGGAAAATCCAAAAGTTCGACCGAACTTTTCAAAAGTTTGGTCGAACTTATTATGGTCCGACCGAACCTCATAAGGTCCGACCGAACCTTTTTCGAGCTTGCCCAGAATTAATAGGCTTGAGCCGCTGCTTTCTCGCTCTTACTTCATACATTCAGCTCTCTCTCTCCCTTCTCTTCTCCTTCTCACCCTAATACTCCATTGTCACCCCTCCTTCAACCTCAAATCTCCATAAAAATCACTCCAATCTTTTTCCCTCCTCACTTCATTAACATCCACTACTCAATTCATACAATCTCCTTAAATTTTCCCCAATTTCTAGGGTTTGAGTGACTTGAAACTTCTTGATTTCTACTTACTTCCAATCAATTGTGGTATGGTTATTCTAGCTTTTGCAAGCTCATTTCTTCAATTTCTCTTTGTTTTACCATGTTTTATATGTTCAAGTATGATATGTGGTATAATTGATATTGTTAGTCATAGCTTGTTTGATTTAAGTGGTTATTGGGATTTCCTTGTTGTAATTGGTTGGTTGTTGTTAGTAAAACTTGTTTCATGATGAATATGCATGTATGACTTGGGTTTTCATGATTTCAATTTGTTTGCTTGAATGTGTTAATCTTTCACTAGGTTGTTCATGCTACATTTTTGATTGAGAAATTCTTGAGTTGGATGGAATTTTGTGACTATTACTCATTATTCTCGGTTTGATTTCGATGAGTTTTGAGTGGATTTCATGAATTTTAGGGGACATCATGCCCAATTTCGCCTAGGTTTTCTTAGGATTTGCATTCGATTGCCATAGGATTTTTAGCTCATGCCTTGGTTTATAAGTGTCCATTAATGCCTTGAATTGTATTGTTGCTACCGTCTACATCTATTTCACAACTCATGGCTTTTACTCTCATTGCACACACTTTTTATCTCGGCGAGCTTCTTGTGCCTCCTTTTGGCTTGAATCTTCCTAATGTTAATTCTTGGCGATTTTTGTAGATTCACAATGCATCTTTTTGGCAAAAGCAAGTCCAAGAGGAAGAGGACGGGTGAATCTTCATCGTCCAATTTTCCACCTTCACCCGGCAACTATGATCATGGCATCATCGCTCCGAACAAACACTTTTGGGATGTCTATAAAACCCTCATAGTCCGTCCCATACGATCTACAAGGTTCTTATGCGGGAACACCTTAAGAAAGCTTGGCATCATGGATGAAGTAGTCCGGCTCGCACAAAACTTTGGTTGGGGCGAGTTCATTGACCTCCACGCTCACACCTATGAGCGCGTCACATTGGAGTTCCTTGCTTCCCTCCGCAAGGAAGTCATTGAAGAAGATGATGAAGGGAATGAATCTCAAATTATTCTTCACTTTCGTATGTTCAACGAAGACCATTCCCTAACCGAGAGTGAGCTCAATGAGATCTTCCATTGGCAAGCAACCGGGATGCATCGACCTTCCGATATGACCTCAATGTGTCGCATTCCCTATAATGAACAAGAATGGTGGAAGAGCATCTCCACAAAGCCCGTCTTTCGCACTAACACCGCAAAGGTCAACAACATCATCCATATTGCTTTGAGATACTTTGCCCGGCTCCTTCAGTATGTCGTATTCTTCAAGGCAAACCTCGGCTCTATGGTGAAAGATGAGGTAGCTTGCCTTTACTTGGCCGACAATCCTCAGCGTTTAAAGTTCAAATGCTCCACCACTTTTATCTCGAGATTGTTGGACACTAGAGATGGGCGGCTTGGTGATGAGATACACATGGGGGGCATGATCACCCTCATTGCCCTTTCTTTGAATTGTGGAGCTTACAAGGACCAAATTGATTTGCTCCCCCATGTGCTCCAAAACAAAGAAGAAGAGTTCGTCGGCTACCCTCCTTATGCTCTTTCTATTGTTGCTCTCCGCAACCAACGCTTCATCAACTACACCACCCAGAATCGCAAATTTATCCTCTTGGTTGATAATGGAGAAGAATGGTGTGTCCTCCCGGATCCTCCTCACACTTCGGTAGACCCTTCCAACCCGCTAAGGTGGAAGATTGCGCGAAAATTCATCCCCGATGAATTAAGGAAAAATCAAGTCCGCGGTTCAATCCCTCACCCTCAACCGGTCTACCAAGTGGAGCTTCCCTTTCCCCCCCCTAGTGGGGGAGGTGAGACATCTTCTTCTTCTTCCTCTTCTCCTTTTGATATGAGTGCCCTGCGTAGTACCCTCGATGGTATTCGTTATGATAATCAGGCTTCTATTGAACAATGGGGGTACTACGCAAGGATGAACTATGATAGTCTTGTGCAAGCGGGCGTTCAAACGCCCTATGTTAACTATCCCTACCACCCGCCTCAAGAGGGTCTAGTTCCACATTGGGACCCCTATGACCCTAACAACCCCTCCCCCAACACCTATGCTTATTGGGAAGGTCCTATCGACCCATCCCAACGTGTTGGTACCCCACCATACAACCGTTATCGGCCGGGTGGGTGTGACTACGCCTATGATCCGGCAAGTCCATCAACCCCGAATCCTTTTGATGGTGGTTGGGGTACACAAGGGTGGCCCTATGAGCACTTTAACCAACCTTTCCATCCATTCATGGATCGCCCGGGGTTTGATTTCATGAACCCTCCTAAGGAACGGGAGGATAGAAACCCCCAATGAGGGTTCTCTCCTTCCCTTTTCCCCCCGGACTTTCATGCTTATTCCTTTTGCTGGAGACGTGCAAAAGACTAGCGTGGGGAAGGATGTTCCTTTTGGTTGAAGTGTACATAGGAGGGTAGTATGGTAGGATGGTAGCTTGTGCATATGGAGAACCATAAGGGATAATGAATTTATTGTAGTTAGAGATGATTTTTGGTTGGTAATATTCTTATGATGATGATGTTATGAAGCTTCATTAAAAAAAAAAAAAAAAAATTTGAAGTTGTTTTTCCCTCTTCTCTCTTGATCCCATAATCCAAATCCCAAAATCCAAATCCCTTAATCCAAATTTTGTAGATAGCTTTTTGTCAATCATTTTCTTTTGTTTATAATTCTAGTCTTTTCCTTTTGTTCACTAACTTTTCTTTGTATAGTTGTAGTGTTTCTTTTCTTTTGGCTCACTTTCCTTGTAGCTTGAAAACGGAAGCACAAAATGATGGAATAAGGAGCAACTCAAGCTCCGGAAACCTTGGTGAGATCGCAATTTTGCCTTGTGTTCTATTTCAAGCAGCATTTGGTGAGATCTTTCCCTACTTTCCTTTATTTTTCTTTGTGTGCATAGTTAGTTTAGACTAGAATGGAGTTGATTGTTCGAGGTTGTTTGCATTTGATTCCACGGAATCTGGTGATCGTTGGTATTGATGCCGAACGATCTTTGTTTGTCGATTGAGAATTATATGTTTACTAGCCTCTTATCTCTCTTGTACTCCTTGCATTAAAAAAAAATAAAAAAAAAATTCGAAAAATGTGAAAAAATGAAAAAGATTTTCCTTTTTATTCATGGCAAACCACGAAAAGCTTAGTTGTTTCATTTTCATTTCGAGCATAATAATGTTGACTCGTGTGTTTGAATGCTTTGCTTCTTGAGTGTTATAAGTTTGCATGCTTCAGGATTGCCATTGGTTGACTCTGGGACATGTTCATGCTAAGGTAGTTGTTCTAGAACTCGTTAGGCCCATCGAACCCAAATTCACTTGTTTGTGGTAAGAAGGTGCTGCTCTCATTAGGGGATTTGAAGCCCTAGAGATGGTTTTTGTAACCCGATGTGAGCTTTATTGTTCAAGCCTCCAACATTACTTGTATGAGCGGCGTAGGATCCTCACCAAGGCATGCTTAGATCTAGAACTTGGCGTCTGGCTCCCGAGATTGAGACCGAACTAACCTACGAATGACAAAGGCATTCTTCATTCGGTGACTATTTTTGTTTTCTAGTATTAGTTTTTTTTTTATCTTTTGTATTTTTGGGTTGCATTTGCCCTTACCATGTTGAGTCTTCCCCTCCTTGATTATAGCACATTGCAAGCCCATGGCCCTTTTGTTTTACTTTCACCCTTAGAATCGTGAAGCTCAAACCATGAGGGCTTATTGTAGTTTTGATTTGAAATTTGGAAGGGAATGGTTCTACTTGGAAAGTGAAGCAGTGTTTTTGTGAATATGTGTTCAAGAAAAGCAAATGTAAATCCTAGAAAAAGCCTTTGAAGCTAAAAAAAAATAAAAAAAATAAAAGAAAAAAAAATAAAAAATAAAAAAAACAGAGAGAATGTGACAAACGAAGAGTTGATGAATGAAGATGTAAGAGGAAAGCGAAAGCTCAAAAGTGTTTGGCATTATAGTTCAAGATTGTGGCAACGCAGTTTGAAAATTGGTTGATGATTGATTTTGAAAAAGAGGCTTGATCACCCTTTGCTTCACGGTTAGGCTAAGCACCAATTTCCAAATTCCTCCACACCCTTACCCCCTAGTCAACGTTACAACCCTTTCAATGCCCTGTTGACCTAGGTTGGTTGAGTCACTAGTCGGTGGAGGGAGCTGGAACTCAAGCATATGGAGAAGGCATGACTTGGTGAGATGTCGGGTTCCTCTATTTTGCAGTGTTTTATCTTTGTTTCGGCTCCTTCGAGGAGTCACTTGATGCTATCTCCAAGGGCGGATTTGAATCTAGATGAGGGAACACGGTAAGATTGTATGGAATGCGGGGGGAGTGGTGCATGTTTGAGTTCTCTATGCTTAGCATGACTTATCCTTCAATCAACTTTCGGCATCCCCTTGCATGCTCACTTCTACTACTTAGAAAGTTTGACACTCATTCATGTTTGTTATCTCCAAAAGCTCGACTTGGCTATGATTTGTGTTGGATTTGTTGTTTCTCTTTCCCTTGTTTTTGGTTTGTCTTGAACACAATTTTGTAAGAGTTGTGGGGTATGCTCTTTGGAAACCCTCACGAGATCACAACTCGTCCTCATCGGCGACCTTGGGGTTTAAATGGCTTGTTGCTTTTGCTAAAAGCAATTTCGGTTTTTCTTTTGTTCCTTGCATGTTTGAATAACTAATTCTTTCTCCCTTGTTCATTTTCCTTTGCTTTGCTCGAGGCGAGCAAAGGCTTAGCGTGGGGGAGTTTGATGAGTGACATTTATGTCACTCTTAGGGGTAGCATTTAGGTCTTTTTCCTCTTATTTTTCTTAGTTTTTTCCACCTCATTTATCTTCTTATGGCTTCTTTATGTATTGATGAAAAGTAATGCTTATTTGCGCTTATTTTGATAATCTTTATGCATTATTTTATCATCCCCATGCTCTCGTGAACTTTGGTATCTTCTGCAGGTTCCATGACGGTCCTATGCACGATGGGAGGCCCCTTGGCCAAGTATGGAAGCCATGGACAAAGGCAAGAGGAGCAAAAGGGAAGGAGAGGAAGCAAGAAAAGGAAGTGCAAGAGGAGGTGTGGCCGAACCTCTGAAAGGTCCGGTCGAACCTAGGTGTGGTCAAACTTTTGAAAAGTTTGACCGAACCTCCTGGGTGCAGTGAAGGCAATGTCAAACCAGTTTTCAGCAATTTTGCAGGAGAGGTCGAACCTCAAAAGTTCGACCAAACAAGGATCAGGGAGGTTCGACCGAACCTACACAGAGTTCGACCGAACCTACCATGAGTCCGACCGAACCTACCCAGAGTTCGGTCGGACCTTTTCCCGATCTCAGCCAATTTTGTACGGACTATTTAAGGTCCTTTTGAGATCGTTTTTCGGGGAGAGAGAAGAAAAACAGTAGAATAGTTTTCAGCAAAAAAGATACTCTCCCTTAGTTAGCAACTTCATTAAATTAGTTGATTTAGTTTTAGAAACTCTCAAATCTAATCATTGTAGAAGCAAATTTCAAGATTTATCTCAAGAATTTCAGCAATTATCCAACATTTTTGAAGCTTCAATAGTAACTTCTTTCATTTGTCCTTCATTATTTTCTGATTTTATTTTTTGTTTTGTAAGCCACTTGATTTTCTCTCAATCTTGATATATTGTTGTTGCATGTTAGCTTTGTCCATAGATAATCACTTGTTTTTCCAAATCTTAGAATCGCTTATAATCCAAACTTGGAATTTGCATGTACTCACAATGAATTGTGAGTAGTCCTCTTGGCTAGGGGTTGGGTGAAACTCAACCTATTGGTGATTATGTGAGTTTGGGAGTGATTTTGATGATGGATTGCGACTAAACTTGATTGTATGGGATTGCTTGTTAGTTCTTCATGATAGGAGTAATTAACCTAGATTATTGAACTTGATGGCATGAAATGTTTGGTTCGACATGGAAATGTGAGTTGAATGTTTCATTACCTATTGCAATATGATTATGTATCTTTTGTTGCTAAGTTAATGAGGGATCTAAGCTTAGTAATCTGAGTTGTTTTCATATCGTTTGATGTTGATCTTACATGTGGTCTTTGCTATTCCATTACCCTCATTCCTCCCTATTTTCCTAATTGCTATTGGTTGAGTGAATCCCATTCCCCTAGTGTTTTAATCCCTTGAATTCAACCTTTAGTTGTAGTTTGTTAGTTAATCACCACTTATACCTTGATTTCGATTTAGCTTGAGCATTAAGATTATTTAGCATTTGATTCCCGTTCTCCGTGGACCGAACCTTTGCTTGCCATTGTACTTGTTTGAGTGAGGTGTTTGTTATAAATGTGTTTGAATGAGCCTAAATTGTGCGACCGATTTAACGCTCGTCAATGGTACGAATCCAACCTAAAAGAGATTGAACCCGCCCTAAATTGGCATCTACTTAATTCTTATGATATTCATGTGCGCTTTCCGATCAACATACATACAATAAATTAATCCTAAACCTGTTTAATTTACGTTCGTTGATTATTAATGCACAATCAAATCTATTATTGGTGATCACTTAAATTAAAATCATATTAGCCTAAAACAAATTATTAATTATCTTATTAAGCGTGATTTCAAATTCAAATTCCCTTTAAACCTGTAAGAAAGGGCGTGATTGATGAGTCTATTTTATATGTATTTTTATTCTCCGTCCCACGGTCGTATTTGTGCTTATTTGAGCTCTACGGAGCTATTTTTATTACTAATATACGTATTCTAGTGTTTTTGTAGAGTTAGTATTATTTTGTAGGAATTTGCAGATTTATGACAATTCTTGAGCTTATTAGCTACTACGAAAATATGAGAGTTGAATTGTATTTTATGATCGTATATTTGAAGCCCAAGGCCTAATCAAAGGAATTTAATTCGGTGATTAAGGGCTCAGTTCATTTGGAGTAATTCTTGAATATCAAGAAGAAGGAAGTTGGGCCAATTAATATAAAAGCACAAGTTACAAATCCAAGATTAAAAAGGCCCAGCTCGCTGCTATGTTGACCGGGCCCGATCGGGCGGAGCCTGGCCCGATCGAGCACGCATGGTAGTTGTTGCTCCGCTGAATCTCGTTGTTAGTTGGAAGTGTTTGGTTGGGCTTTGTTACAAAAAGCCCAACTTGTTTTAAAAGAGGCAGTTAGAAGTAGTAGGTTGGTTAGGAGGTTAGGCTTTATTGGGCATGTAAGTTTTACAGGATTTATTCTTAGTTTAGTAATTAGTTTAGTTTTTCAATTGTCAGATACTTTGTTTAGTTTCCGTAATTTTTAGTTGTTTACATTATTGTTACTTTGTTCTTCATATTATTATTATTGCTTTTCCTTAGTCTTTGTTGTTACTGTTTTCATACTAGCTAGTTTATATTATTATATTGTTGTTAGTTTATATTTTGTTTAATTGCTTTGATTAGTTTAGATTTAATTATGTGCGAGTAGTTTAATTTTAGGGTTCTTGGGGGATCCATAATTAATATGAAGGGATAATTTGCTATTATTGATTATTGATATTGCATGATAATTTCTTATTGAATTGTTTTAATTCTTACAATTAGATTATAAATCGAGCAGATGTGATTTGATTGTAAAAGTATAGCAATATTGAATTGATGAATCGAGCATATGTTAATTTGATATTAAAGGCTATTTTCAATAGGAACTTAGATCTAGTAAATTGCAAGAGTCTGTTAGATCTATGTTGATTAATAAATTGCGAGAGCCTATTAATCATGTTATGTGTGCAATATTAATGGGTGATTGTTATGTTTTATCCCTAAGTATTGATTATTGGTGAACCTATGACCCTACGCCTTTTATTATTTACTGTTTCCCTTAGTTTAAATATTACCGCAGTATATTTCTCACAAAAATACTCGTTTCTTGATAATTTAGATTAAAATAATTTATTAGAAATAAAAGAACATTGTTTCCCTGTGGATTCGACCCTACTTCCCTATCTATTTTAGTTAGTGGTTTTAGGAATTACTTTTGATTAGGTGATACGACTATACCCTGTCAAAATTTGGCGCCGTTGCCGGGGATAGAACCCGGGTCACCCGCGTGACAGGCAGGAATACTGAACCAAATCATCGGTTGACGAATCGGTGATTGAAAAATCATTAATTGTAGAAACAGTGGTTGAAAATTTCTTTGTTGATGATGAGGTTATTCATGAGGGTAAAATATTCAAGTCATTATTGGATGATAAAGACAAAGACTACCTCCATGTTCGTTCTATTAATTCTAAATTTTTAGCGGAGGAAGTAGAAGGTTGTGGTGTATTTTCATCTCTTTCTTTTGATTGTTCCTTTTACCTTGAGTTTTTGTTGTGTGCTCCTAATTTTTTCTATGCAAAGATAAGTGTGCTTGTATTTAAGCCATATGTAGTGCTTAATGAAATGTTTGCAGGAGCGTTTGATAAGTTACTCAAGGCGTTGAATTCCTCCGATTGAGAGAAAGAGTATGGTCGAGCAAGACCTTGATAAACTAGCGTTTTGCGGGAGGCAACCCGTATTTTGTTTATATTAGCTTGGATTTTTCTTATTTTTGTGTTTTTTATTTGTTTTGTTCTAGAAAGGTAAGTAGAGTGTATCTTATGCTTGTGAGAGTTTCTTTTTGTGTAGGTTTTGAGCTAGAATGGTGTTGATTTACAAGGAGAAGAAAGTTGAATTGCAATTGGGTTCGACCGGGCAGAGCTCGGCTCGATCGGGCGCGCGTACGGATCAGCAAAACTGCTCAACTTCGACAAGCCATAACTTTTGCGTTTCTTATCTGATTTTTTGCGTGTGACCTATAGTTGGAAAGCTCTTCAAGTCTACTTTCCAACATAATTAGAATCACTGCATTATCACTTATACATCAAAAGTTATGATTGAAATAGTGCACCTGACTCAATTTTAGTCTTTTTCCTACGTACACTTTATTTCATTCTTGCCTAAATTTGTTCCAAAGAGATGCATTGCAATCCTCGAGGCTTTGGTGACATCGATGTGGTGATAATGATGAGGAGTAGTCACCTTGACTACTAGCTTCTCTTTAAGACAATGAGGACATTGTCTGATTTAGCTTAGGGGGAGGTTCTCATGTACGCATAGTATCCCCAGTTCTCATGGAGTCCCTAGTGGAGTCGCCAATTTTCATGTACGCATGGTATATCTTTCACTCTCTCTATTTTTATTCTTGGTATGCTTAGTTTAGTTTTAATGCTTTCGTAGTTTAAATTTATTGCTTTCTAGAATAGTTTTTATTGCTTTTAAAAAAAAAAATCCAAAAATACGTTTCAATGAATAATAAATCATGTTTCCCTGTGGATTCGACCCTACTTCCCTATCTAATATAAGTTAGAGGTCTTAGGAATTACTTTTGATTAGGTGATACGACTTTACCTTATCAGTGATCAAGCAATAACAATAAATCATGAATAATTAAGCAACATATAATAAACATAACAATCATCATCATAATCAAAATCATCATATTATTAGTAAAACATTATTAGCAAGATTCTAGGCATGATACTAAATGGATTAATAACAAACCCTAGCATGTCACTAATAATCATAATCAAAGCATTATCCTAAACATGATATTAGAAATATTAATTAAAACCTTAAACATGATACTAGGAATCAAAATCAACATCCTAACATGATACTAGGAATCAAAATCAACATCTTAAACATGATTTCTACATCAAAAGAACAATTAAGTAATTGAATTACTTACTTTGATGCCTCATATCTCTTTCTATCAAAACAATACACGCGTTAGTAAATTCAAGAAAGATTAAATCAAATAAACCAAATAAATCTAATAAGAATTGAAATTTAGATTTTGGACCAAACCCTAAGAACTATCAACCTATTACGTCGAGATCGAAGGCAACTTCGAGATTGGCCAGGAGTATTCAAGGCTCGTGAAGGAGGTATGGTATTTTTTTAGGGAAAAGTATCAAAATATGTGTGTTTGGAATGTGTTTAGGCTAAGGCTAGAAATCAAGAAAGAAGAGAGAGATAAAAGCTTTATCTTAGAGAGAGGATTAGATGACAATTGTTGGTGATTAAGCATGTTTATGATTGAAAATGGGGTGAAACGACCTCTATTTATAAGAAAAAAGAGGGTCGAAGGATAAAAAAAGAGTCAAAGTTCGAATCGGAGTAAAATAGGTTCCATTGCAGCGCGACAACTTTGTCACGGCGAGACAGGTTCATCACGGCGTGACAGACAACAATATTTGTGGTTTTTGTTTTTATCATAACTTTTGATCCAGAAATCAAAATAAGATAAATAATATATCATTGGAAAGATCTAGAAGTCTACATTCCAACCCAATTAGAATCAATTTGATATATTTTGTAGAATAAAATATATGATTGAAATAGTGGGACAGTGTCAGTTTTGGATAGAGTTTGGTATTTCGTTCATATCTTTTTCGTTATAGCTCGGAATTGGGATGATGATATATCATTGGAAAGATTATTTCAAGGGCTATCCAACCATCTAAGATTTGGATAAAGATTATGAGACACGAAATTCAGTTTTGACCGAGATTAGGATTATCAAAAAAGAGATGTTTTATTCAATATCAAATTCTTTGATCTTTATCTTTCGGGGAAAGGATAAATTAGAACCTTTTAGAGGATTTTGGAAGATCCTAATGGATCCTAATTGGTTTAGGATTGGAAATAAGGTATTGGACCCTCCTCATGATCATTGAGTCGTAGGTAAGGTGGACCTAGGTTCGGTTTGGGCTTGGTTTAGTATTTTGGCCATAACTTATTCGTTTTAAGTCAGATTTGGGCTTATAATATATCGTTGGAAAGCTCTTTTAAAAACTCATCCAACTAAACAATAATTTGACCAGGATTATGGACCAAAATAATCTGGTTTGGACGTTTTATAAATTGGACACAAAATGAATGATTTTTAGGGACACAAAATGAATGATTTTGGGTTTAAAGACACAAAATAAATGATTTTGATTCAAAACATTTTAAGAAAGGTTAGAAATGGTCGGGGATTAAGGAAACTTCACGAGACTTTTCAAATCTTCACTGAACTCGTTAATCAAATCGTGAAAGGTACTTATCACTGGGTTTGGTTTTTAGGGAGATGCAATCAGGTGTCCACAACCCCATATCCATTTGTACTCAAAATAAAGGCATAGGGCATGAAAAAATGCAAAAATAAGCTAAATATGAATGAAGAAAACGGAGAGAACTTGCATAGATCAAAGCCTCTTAAACAGGCGGCAAAATAAATAAGTCATAATACAAGACCGCTCAAACAGGCGGCGAAGATGGAAATTATTTAGAATAAAGAAATAAAAATCTAAGTACAAAAAGTAGATAAACTGCAGCAGAAGGCCGGAACCCTTCACTCCGTCGGCGCCTTGTCTCCATCAGCATTGACAGCCCCGTCCATCTTGGCCAGCTCCTCTTCCTTGGCCAACTCCTTTTCCTCCTCCCCCCCTCATCATCGTCTACTTCATCCTCATCATCGCTTGGAGGAGGAGAGGGAGTTTTGACGAACTCAGGAGGGGGTAGTCTGATAGCTTTGGCCTCCTCCTTAAGAAACACATGGTTTAGCTGATGAACAAAGCACTCCTGATAGCAAGCCACCTCACTGACGGAAAACACCAAGGAGAATGCTTCATAAAAACGGCTCTTCAGCCTCTCCTCGGCCACATGCTCAAGCTGGACCGCTTCTTAAGGGTCGATCGGTCGTGGCGCTTTGAGCTGCTCGGTCAAGTCCACAATAGACTTGTTTAGCCACTCAACCTCAAGCTTAAAGGAGTCCACTTGGTCCAGAGCCGCCTGAAGAGCCTGGAGGCTGGAGTCTAGCTCGGCCTTCAGCTTCTCAAAGGCTTCGAAGCCCTCTTTCCAGTGAGAAGCGTTAGCGACCGCCTCGTTCCTTTCTCTTTGAAGGGCCTCCCGAGCAAGTCGCTCCTGCCTAAGAGCATCGCCTTATGACAATGTCCTCATTCTGTTTGGGTAACTTCTCGGACAGTGCGTTGAGGGCGGCTTTGTGCCGGATCTCCTGCATTTCCAGTAGGCCAGTGTTCTCATCCTGGACCTTCTTGTTAATGTTCCAGATGACTTGATCTTCTCCTGCTCCTTAGAGCGCCAATCCAAAAAGGCGCTAAGTCTAAGGAAGAGCTGCATTCGGACATAATCAAGTTAGCAAAAGCGAAAATGTGAAAATAAAACAAGTTACCTTGACGCTGCAATTAAGCATGAGACCGAGGAAGCCCTCGTCAATTTCACAGAACTTTTCCCGTTGCTCCTGAGAGACGGCCCGCAGCATGTTCATTTCTTCGGCAAAATCTGTACCAACAATGAAGGAAGTTAGATTACTAAAATTGAAGTACAAGTACTAAACACGCAAGTGCCATATATACCTGCCGAAAAGGATGGAGGAGATGGTACACGAAAATCGGCCGAATGAGTATGCTGCGCCTCTTCCCCAATTTCTTGGGGTTGACTTTGCTGCTCATCGGCCGCCTTAGTGGGTTGCTGTCCTAGGCATTCAGACCTTGTGACAACCTCGACATGCGGAGTCAAGGCAATGTTGTTGGCTGTTTTGTGAGGGGACGACTTTCCCCCTTCGCCCATGCAGACAGTCTCATCATGGACCGCTGCAGCTTGCGGATCCATGGACTTGGAGCCCCTACTCAGTGTCAGCTGGGGTTGTTCTCCTTTAGATTGCTTGGAAGCAGTTTACGGCATCGTCTTGGCCGCCTGGGGGGAAGATGACAGGGTAAAGTCATATCACCTAATCAAAAGTAAATCCTAAAACCACTAACTAAAATAGATAGGGAAGTAGGGTTGAATCCATTGGGAAACAACGTTCTTCTATTCCTAATTAAGTAAAATAATCTAAATTATAAAGAAACATATAAGGTTTGTATGAATTAATCTAAGGGAATAATCAATAATAAAAAGCCTAGGGTTACAGGTTCACCAATAATTAATACTACGGGATAAAACATAACAATCAACAATCGATATTGCAATTAACATGATTAACAGGCTGTCGCAATTTATTAATCAACATAGGTGTAACAAGCTCTCGCAATTAACATATGCTCGATTCATCAATTCAATATTGCTATACTCTTACAATAAAATCACATCTGCTCGATTCATAATCCAATTGTAAAGAATTAAAACAATTCAATAGGAGATCATCATGCAATACCAATAATTAACAATAACAAATTATCCTTTCATATTAATTATGGATCCCCCTAGAACCCTAGAAATAAACTACTCGTACATAATTAAATCTAAACTAATCGAAGCAAATAATTTAAGCATAACAAAAATAATAATAATGAAACTAATAAGAAAGCAAATACTAAAATAAAAGCAATAATAAAACTACCGTAAAAACAATATATTAAAACTAAGGTAAAACCAAAGTAATTAAAGAAAAGCAATAATGAAAATTATAAACTGTAGTTTGCGTAAAACAAAAACTAAACTAAAGTAAAGCATGGAATTTAATCTAAAGAACAAAAATCTAATCTAAAATCTACATAAATAAAGGAATAAAAATAATAATGAAAAGCTGCCTCCCAAAAGACTAACCTTCTGAAAGTATTTAAAGAGTCCAAAATTATAATCCTAATCAAATTACAACTACTAACCGCCTCCAAAGTCCTACGTAGTATGTACTACTACTACTACCGCCTTTAAACAGCTAGGATTTTTGTATCAAAGCCCAACTAATTAAACATTCCCCATTAACGTTATTCAGTGGAGCAACTATGTACGCTCGCTCGATCGGGCCAGTTTTCGCCCGATGAGGCCCGGTCAGGTTTGTAGCAAACTTAATTATTGGGCTCTTCGTCTTTGGGCCTTCAACTTTAGTCTTATCTTGAGCCTTGTCTTTTATGCAATTGATCCATAGCTCGTAAAGTTAATCCCTCACCAAATCGAGCCCTTAATCACTAAATTAAATCCCTTTATATCGGTCTTGGGCAAATAATATTTGGTCATTAAATACGATCAAACTCTAATATCTTCATAATGGTTTAATAAGTTCGGAAATTGTCATAAATTTGCAAATTCTTACAAAATAATATCAACTCTACAAAAACACTAGAAAGTGTATATTAGTAATAAAAATAGCCCTGAAGAGCTCAAATATACATAAAAATGACCGTGGGACGGGGAATAAAATAGCATATAAAATACACATATCAGAAAACTTAGCCTTGGCGGATCGGTCTTCCGAGACTTGGCCTAGCCGTCCTTGGAAGCAAAGGTCGACTGTTTCCTCTTTATACTAGGAGTGGACGCCCGAAAAAGAAGAGAAATTGGCCAAGTAAGAAATTATGTCCAAGTAAAATTAGGAAGGATACCTCTCCTAACATACTAACTCGGCAATATACGAAAAGAAGCCCTGTCCAAGTAAAATTAGGAAGGATACCTCTCCTAACATACCAACTCGACAATATATGAAAAGAAGCCCCGTCCGAGTAAAATTAGGAAATATACCCCTCCTAACATACCAGCTCGGCAAAAAAAATAAAAAAGAATATATTTTATTACCTCCTTTGCCTGATCGTACTGTTGTTGGCGAAACTTATAACGCTCCAGGCTGAAGTCAAACATGTCTGTTTCCCCCTTCTGCTCGGCATCCAACTTCAAGAAGGCTTCGTCTGATAAGAAAACAAAAATCAAGAGTTAGATTATTTTCAAGTTACAAAAACCTTTAAATGTGCAAGTCACAAGGTTCCACCTTGGGGATAGTTTCGGTACAAGCCGCAGGCCGACATGAACACCAGATCCCTTAGCTAGTCGGCCAATGGAATCTAATGAGACGGAACAGACACGAAATTTCCATCCCTGACCACATTTTTGATCTTGAAATAGTCAAGTTGGAACTCATTGTCAGGATGGACGGGTGGCCCTTGGTGGGCTTATGATTCCCCTGGCCGAGCTGAATAGGCTCGGCATTGAAGCGATTCATCCGCAAGTTGAATTCCACATCTTTGGTTTTAATGCGGTAGAATCGGTGCTTCTAGTCACGCCACTTGGATGGCTTGTGCATAACTACTAGGTAGTCTTTGTGGGTATTTAAAACTAGCCATCCGTCCGTCTCTACATCCAATCGCACCATAGCGTGCATTTCGCAGAAGACCGGGACGTCGAGGGTCATTTCTTGCCTAACACACGTCACCAAGTAGCCGAATATGTTTACCCAACTGTTCAACACCTGCTGAAAATGGAAATATTATGTTTGTCCAGCAGATTCTGAAAGAACGGATGCAATGGGAAACAGAGCCCCACCTCCAAGGCTGCTCGGTAGACACTGAAACACCTCCTCCTTTGTGACTCGCCTTCTCAGGCAACCACCGAGTACGAATGCCTTGGGACCACGATGCGGTAACCCCTTCCAAGTCTGAGGAATTCCTTGAACTCCTCAAATTTATTGTTCAGAAAGCCTAGAGCCACACTACTGACAATACAGGCGTATGAGTCTTTGAAATTTACGGTGTTGGGCTCCTTGGCCGCTTGATCAGCGTTCGGATTCTCAGCTTCCTGCTCAGCCGCTTGAGGTTCCGGGGACTTAATCGAACCAAACTCTAAAGACAGCACCGTGTCCAGAGCAGCGGCCTCGGCTGAGCTCCCCCCCTTGGAGCCTTGGCTGACCTCAGTAAAAATGGTGCCTTCAGGCACCAAGAGTCTTTTACCCTTATCTTTCTTCTCTCTCCCAACAGCCACCTGATTACCTGAAGTAGGGGCACTGCGAGGTGGCAGGTCAAACGACTTAGAGATATGGATCCCAGTCCGTGGCCTGGCCGACCTGGTAGTTTGTGTTGAGGGTTGTTGGGGATTTTTGTCGGACGACCCCCCTCGGCTAGACCTAGCGTCTGCCTGAATTGTGGAAGGATGCCTCTTAGAAGATAGCTGCTCGGATGACATCAGGACTGAGCTGGTTTATTGTGAAAAGCATCGTACCGAATTTGGCCCGGACGCCACAGTTTCCCCTTCCTTGGTCGGTTTGGAAGAAGAACGGGAATTTGTATTTTGTTGAGCATGTTTCCCGGACGAGGAGGCAGTCACCTCCAATACTAAGCAGGCACTACCAGTGAATGTGGCGTCCGTATTCTCCCCATCCATACTATCAAGATTATAGGGGACTAGAGGGTCGACCATACTGTCGTCCGAGTTTCTTTCTGCATTACGCTTGTACGTTTGTCTCGTACGTGCCCTGTTCGACTACATGGACAGAGAAGAATAGGTGGGGGTGAGTTGATACGCACTAGAAATGGACCCACTCCAAAGAGAGGAGAAGTCGGCTCCGTCCACTCTACACTCCTCAGTCCCAGGTGAACGGCCGACCTCATGAGGAGAAACGGACGAATCCGAGTGTTGTGCCAGTTCGTGTTTAAAATCAAAAACAAGTTTGGAAAAGGAAAAAATAAAGAGAAGGAGACGGTTACCTCTGTACGAGTAGAAAACTTGAGGAAATTTGAAGATCTTGATGAACTGACCGGTAAATTCAAGAAACTCGAACGGAAAACTCAAGTTCACGGCTGAGCTCTCGAAGATTTGGGAGGAAAAGTCACTTTCTCTCTCTAAAAGCTTTGACTTCTCTCAAGAAAACACAAAATCCAAAGTGCTTTTATGAAGTCAAACAGGTTCTATTTATAGGCAAAATTTATGGGGGCAAAATGGTAAAAATACCTTTCCCGCCTAGAAGTTCAAATGACTCTTTTTGAAAAACCTAACATAGTAGCTCCAACGGTTAATGAAACCGTTCCGTCAATAAAGACGAGGAAGATGAACGGCTACCTAAACGGCACGTCAAAATAGACGGCTAAATTAGCGAATCCAAATCGTTACTCCAAAAAATGCATAGGACAAGTATCTCACCTGATTACAGGCGGCACCCCTCATCTGTCTAATTTGAAGACTTAAGTCCAAAGGTGAAATCAGGCGGACGGCTCAAGGCAATTAGCCCAAAGGATCTTTCCCAAAACCAAGCGGACAATATAGTCCGCCACTTTCAACAAACAGCCCAATACTCGAACATGCCTGGACGAGTGAAAACCAAAGGAGGCGGCCCGTATGGTACGAGCCACCCCCTCTGAGGGGAAAATGTTTAGGGTAAAAATACCCCATCACGTGGTTCAATCCCATAGTGACACATGGCCCAATAAAAGGGCGACACGTGTCCAAATATAAAGATGACACGTGGCCAACAAAAGAGCACCTGAAAGTGAGAAGGCCACCTTACATTAGGTGGCCTAAATCCAGAGAAAAGCGTTATAGCGGCGCCCCCAAAGGACACGTGTCCTGCACTGATTGCGCCACCAATCAGGTTGCACCTTCTTAGGGCACCAACCCTAAAGAGCACACATTCCCACCCTTATAAATACCCCAATCATTTATGATGGGAGGGGTGGATTAGGGGTGAAAGTTCGGTTTTCGGTTTGGTTTTATGCCCTAACCGAAAACAAACCACCATATTTCGATTTCTTGATTTTGCAAACCACACCGCACCACTTTAGCTTTGAAACCAAACCAAACTAAACCACCTAAATTAAAATCAAAATAATGTTCTTATTCTTCAGTCATTGAAGTAACAGTTCATCAATATTTCGTAATTACACAGATTATCAATTTGAATTTCCAAAAAATAAAATATAGAGAATTTACAATGATTTACAATCATCTGACCATCTGCAACCCACCCACCATCACCTACACCCCCCTAAACCCATCTCCTACACCCAACATCACCACCGCCATACACGCCTCCAACACCCATCCCACCACCACGAACCCAGATGACGAATTCACACCCAGAAACCCAGAAATTCAAACCATCGACATAAGCCCACAAAAACTACCCCAAAACCCATGAAACCACCCCAACGCTCTTCGAAAACCGTTCAAACCAAACCCTAACCCTAGATAAACCCAAAACTACCTACCACTAGTCCACCACCACAATTCAATCACACACCAGACACCACCATAAAAATAAAGTAGTAAAAAAAAACTCAAACCAAATTTAAAGAAAGAAAAAGAGACATACCTCACATTCCACTAAAAAACCTCAAATTTGGGTTTTAAAGGTCAAATTCGACCATGAAAACTCTAGTTCTAGTGTTTTCATGGTCGAATTTGACATGAAAAACCTTTAGAATGTAAACACTAGTGGTCGTCCTTGATCGTTTGCGGTTTGCCTAAGTATTGTTGCCTTGTTGGTCGAACTGTTGAAGAGGAGAGGAGAGGAGAGGAGAGTGAAAGTGGAGAAGAGATCAAAGAGGAGAGAGAAAGGACGGAGTAGAGAAAATCAGAAGACTAGAGCAGGAAAGGAGAGAGAGTGAGAACTGAGAGTCTAAGAGGGAGAAACTGAGAAAGGGCGGAAAAACCGAAGAAGAGGATTAGAGGAGAGAGAAAGAGTGAGAGGCTGAGAAGAGGAGAGAGAGTGATAATGGATTAGGTTTTTTTTTGCTTTATTTAGTATGGGCCAAGAATTCGGTTCGGTTTTGGTTTTTCGGCTTTTCATTTCTCGAAGCCAAAACTGAAACACATAATTTTGATTTCTTGATTTTACAAACCGAAACTGAACCACTTAAGAAAAAAACCGAACCATATTCCTAAATCGGTTCGATTTTCGGTTCGATTTGGTTTTAAACCAAATTTGTTTCACCCCTAGGGTGGATTGAGACATAACATTTATTACATAAGCAAATTGCTCTAACTTCTCTCTACTTTCTCTCTCTTAAATACTTCCGTTTTCCGATCACTAACTTGATCGTCGGAGGAAAATAAGCCGTCAAACGGAATATTCGTTGTTTTGCAGGTGCCCGCGTCCGTCTAACTATATTCAAGATCTGTATCCCGAGAGATTCCAAATAACCCAGAAACACTTTTGATCAAGCAAATACATGATTCATTCTATTATTTATAGTATTTGAAATAATTATTTTACAACAATTCTGAAAACGGATTATTTAATTTTAATGGATACACAATGGGTATTGGTCAAAAGATTGTATGTTGTGAGAAAGATTTTTCTTTTGGGAACAATTACTTGTTTACATTTTTTTGGGAGCACTCCTAAAGATGACCCCTGATTGAAGGTCATTTGTGGTCCGTTTGGGCTGAATTTGAGAGCTTGTTTGGGACATATGATACTTTATTTTTAACGATCGGATAGTTAATATCTTCTCATGTTTGGGCGTATCATGAGAAGGCTCATTCACTTCACTTGATTTAATTCTAGGGAGGTCCATTCTAAACTATGGTTTTTGTTGATTATGTTTAGCATGTGGCTTAATTTCTAATAATCTTCTTGGAAAATATATGATTTGTGATTTTTGGCAAATGAGTGTTAGATGTTGATTTTGTCAATAGTGATGATTTAATTTGTTAAATGATTATTAGATTAAATGATCAAAAGCTAAAGTATAACCCATACTATATGTTATATGTGTGATATTACATGCTATAACTGTCTCTTTTCTTGGTTTATTAATACTTGGTTTGAACTTAGTATTTAGAGATGTGTTTATTGGTTTAATTTAATTTACCAATTTGTTGGAGTTTTTAACCTATGAATCCTTTTGTTCATTGTAAAGGTAAATGTTAGGTACTTTCTTTTAGAACAATATCTCTTAGCAAGTTGTTTCTTCCTAAATATTTACATGCTTATGTTGTTAGATAATTCAAGGTTAATCATGACTTAATTATAAAAGCGTATGTCTTCTATGTATTAACATGAATTTTGTGTTATGTTGAGTATGATACTAAAGTCTATTATTTTTAGTGCATATTTATGTTGATATATATGTCTTTACTTTGTGAAAACTTTGTTCGTGCTCAAAATGATTACATTATTTTTTTTCCATGTATATATCATGAACAATGTCAAAATTATTTATTTTAAGTGAGTGAAATTTCTCCATTGATATTATGTAATGTCGTATATGAAGAGTTGTATGATTTTCTCCTGAAGAGAATTTTTGGATGGTTGTTATTTCTTGAAACTCTAAGTTATATTATAACCTTATCGGGAAAAATGTGACTAATATTTATTTTACTCTTAAATGAAATTCTTTTGGTGGCTATTTTTCGACATTTTGTTGTATTAACCTTGTGGTGTAATATTTTGAATTATTATGTTTCTTAATTTAAAGGTTACTCCTCTAGTGCCCACCACAAGAGAGATTTTTCAAGTGCAATTAAACTTTATTTCATTTTTTTGCACCTATCTATTTGTTCTTAATCGGTTCAGTTTGGTTTATTTTGGCATTTGTTTGAAGAAACCAATATCGGTTTCTCCATATGTGGGAAATCAATTCTTAAGAAATTTATCTCTTTTGATGTTGTGCCTAGTAATTTCCACATGATGCCAACACAAATTTTGTGAAGAATAATGGTCCAAGTGTGCTTCAAGAGCTCAAAATACTTAGTGGATGTACATACAAACCAAGTGGTGATTTTTAGGTTGCTCTTGTCGATCATTAAGGTAACCTTTAAAGGTACCACGGAGGTATGTTTACATGTTTCTTTTTTCCAAGCTTGATTATGTTTTGAATTTGAACTTAATGTTTCCATGTGGGGGTTATGATTTTATAAAGTTCCTTGTAGAATTTTTGTTGCTATATGCACTATGTGAATTGTGGAGTGTTTTTGCCATGCCTAAACTCAATACTTAGTATAAAATCAGACCTTTTTCTTCCAATGTGGGGGAAAGTGTAACATGAATTAGTTTGGTCTCAATGTCTTGGATTATGTATTCTTTGGTTATGCTTTTTAGCAATTGAATTCATGTTGTATGACTTTGAATTTGAATATTAGATTAAATCCATGTCCCACTATGTCCCTTATCCTTTATTAATTAAATAATTTTGTTTTTAGCATGTTTGTGCATCTCGTCATGTTTAAGTGACAAGTGATTGGTTATGCATGTGGGAGTGCTTATGTCTCTTGGTTGCTTTATTCCTTTCTTATGTATTTCTTTTGTTAATGATAAATAATTTGATTATAAGAGGAATGAGAGACATTCACTAGTAGAAAAAATGAAATAGGCACCGCACAATCCGCACCGGTTTTTAAAAACCGGTGCTAAAAAAATAGGCGGGATTGGGAAATAGAGTTTTCGCACCGGTTCCAACCAAACCGATGCGAAAAGTGAGTTTTTCCGAACCGGTGCGAAAGCTTTTGCTAAAAACAAAAAACCCAGTCTGCCTCTAAATACATACTCTTTCTTTCTTTTTCCTCCATCTCTTTCCCTTTCCTTTTCTCTCTCCTTTGATCTCCTTCTCCACCGGCGGCGGCCACCTTCCCCCTCTAAATATATACTCTCGCTTTCTCTTTCTAGATCAATCGCTTTTGGAGTGATTGTTTTCGGATTTTCGAATTTTCTGGGTGGGTGTTTTCGGGTGAGTGTTAAGTATTTCGGGTGGTGGGAGTGAGTTTCGGTGGTTAAGGTTTAGTTTCAAGAAGACGGTGCCTTCTAATCTGTGTATCCCCCATTGAAGAGGCAGCTTCTGAGGTAACTTGTTGTTTGAATCTGATTCATTTTAATTATCAATGCGGTAAGTTTAGGGTTCGAAATCTCAACTATTTTTGATGTTTGAATCAAATTTCCCTCTGAATTTTCGACCCTAATTTGCAATTGAATCAAATATCCCTAAAAATATGTCCTTTTTCGAATTTTGATTGAATCAAATGGGGTTCTGTTGAATTTTGATTTGATTTGCATGTGAATAGTTTACCGTGCTTTTGATTGCAATGATTGCTTCCTGTCATCTTATGGATTGTTAATGATTGCTTACTGTCATTTGAATAAAAAATTAAGAAAAATTGTTGGTGAAATTCAATGAATTTGTGTATGAATTTCAAATACTCCAACGGAGATGCTTTTTCAAGTATAAGTTAGCTTTTGTTATTTTCTTATTTGATATCTTGGCAATCCAGAACTTGGAAACTAAAATTGTATTCCAAATTCCAATTGTGTTTTGGGTGTTTCCCAGTTAGCTTTGTCCTTAAACAAGGAAAGTTATGCTAAATTATTCTTAAGTTTCTGAAAATCATTAGAGATTGGGGTTATTCTATTTCTATATTCCTTTGGTTTTGTAATTCCATTCCAAACTGTAAGAGAAGTATTATTTCATGCACCTCAGGTTCAATCACTACTTGAGGTTCTCCCCAATCGATTAACAGGTGAAATTTTGGAACAACTTCGCACTAGCAAGCAAACTTTAGTATGTCTTGTCATTTTTTCAACAAACACGCAATAGTATTGTGATTTTAGTGGTAAAGAACCAGAAATCTATTCCTAAATTTGTCAAGGTCGAGTTGGGATCTCGAGCTGGGGATCTCAGGCAGATGCTACTTGATCTATTTGCATTCATAAGATAGTATGCACATGAAAATATTCTAAATTTGCAGTTAATTATATTGTACGCATTGTATGATGGCTATTCTATGATGTCAATTTGGGATTTATTATTTTATTTTTCATTATTAATTTATTTATATATTTATGTATATTATATAATTATTTTTTTCAGATTAAAATATTGGTCCATTAATATTATATAAGAAGCTTTATCAATATAACATAAGCTTCAAGCACAAAGTGAAAAAATATAGCTCCTAATTTAGCCACAAAAAAAAAAAAATGGCAAATTTGAGTAAATGTTCAGAGAAAATGAAGTTATTTATGGGATTACTTGCACTTCAATTATGTTTTGCAGGGTATCACATAGTCTCTAGAGTTGCTTTGAACATTGGTGTTAGTAAAGTTGTATATCCAGTTTATAGGAACATCATTGCTCTGTTCTTATTAGGTCCTATTGCCTATTTTCTCGAGAGGTAAATGTTCGTGTTGCTTCTTGTTGTCCCTTACTTGAATTATGTGTGTCTCGTACGTATAATAGACACTTATGTGTAATCACATACATTACACTTATGTGTTCGATATTGGCTATGAATCGTGTACTTCCATCATATGTAATGCAGGAAAGAAAGACAATCCTTTAACTTTCTCCTTGCTGGTGCAATTTTTCTTTCTAGCACTTCTGGGTAACGTCGTAAAAGCTGGTACCACTTAAATTACTAGCCCTGTTTTTTTTTTCAGAGATGTTTAAATAAAGTCTTACGTTGTTACTTGTTTGTGCAATAGGGTCACTGCAAATCAAGGATTCTACATTTTGGGTTTGTATTATGCATCTCCTACTTTCGCATCAGCAATGCAAAATGCAGTTCCTGCAATTACGTTTGTTTTGGCCACTTTTTTAAGGTCATTAACTAGTTCTTTAACTAAAGAGTAGTTCTTCTTGACTTCAATTATCTCCCCCTCAATAAATAAATAAAAAATTAAAAAAACTAATAAAAAAAGGGTTAAAAAGGAATACTTTACGTAATTTGTAAACTTTTAAGGAGATTGTTTATAGAATTTTATGGAATTACTTAACAACACCCGTTATTGACCTCTTTGTCTTATGAGTTGCAATAAGACAGACTTACTCAAAATCTGTCAAAATTTGCAAAAGTTGTGGGAACGATTGCAAGTGTTGGTGGAGCAACCATCATAACTTTGTACAAAGGCTTTCCTCTGCTGCACATTACAGAGCAACCTCATGCGAATAATTTTGTGGCAGAAAATGGAGATATGGCAATAGTATCTCCTATTACAATGCAAAACTTTACTTGGGGCTGCATTTTCCTTCTTGGACATTGCTTCTCCTAGGCTGGTTGGATGGTTTATCAGGTTATCAAGATACACAGGAATTGCATAGGATATGTATTATGTGAAGGAATTGCGTAGTTGATAGAATAATTCACTCCTTAGAATGCTCAGTCCCCTTGGACAAAGATATTGTAGAGGGTGAGTCCAAATAATATCTTATGCTTATAACTTGGCTAGCTATTTCAAGATAGGTTGTACACAGCAGATAGTGACATAGGTTGGCCAAGTGGAGCATTGAATGTTCTGCTACCTGCATTATTTAATATCTTTCATATGCATCATGCAGACTAGTAGGCTATAACACTCATTAATTGGAGCTTTGAATGCAGGCATATTGGCATGAATTTGAGGTCCTATCTTGAAGAACATGTGGTATGTCTTTGGTAGTCTAGTTATATTTTGAATATCATTATTTCAAAGATAGGTCCAACATGTGTTTCACTACAATATAGCTTCTTTGAAATATGAGATCTAAGTAGATTGCATGCTTAAGATAGACATAGGTAAACCCTGAAATCTTCTCCCTTAAAATGCTCACTTAATTTCATACTTTTCATTATTTTTTTTTTAAAAAGTCACAATCTATATTCTTTTTCTACTACACCAATTTCCAAAATATTTATGATTATATACTCATAATGACTTTTGTTACATACAAGACAAATATTGTATGGATCACGATCATGTTCATTTAAAAAAATGTGCGTATTCATGTAAAGCACTGTTTGTTTGTCGATTTTCAATCTGAGGTGAAATTAATAGTCCGCTCTTTTGATGCATTTTGCATTTTGGACAACAATAGCAGGGATCATGATTGGTATTGTGGTTGGATTTTACCTTATGTATGTATATCTCAAGAAAAGGAAAATATTGTAGCTTTGTTCTCTCAAAAATCTAAGTAAGGTGGGTATCTTAGTTTAGTATAATCATCTCATTGTTGGGCTGCTTCACTAGGTTAGCTAGTTTAATTTATTTTTATTGTAATTTTAGGGAGGAAGGATGTATAATTGTAGAAGATAGATCATGTAAATGGGGGGTGTATTACTACATGTATTTTTCATGTAAAAAACTCATTATTTCTGGTAGTAATTGACAAAATCACATAATATCTAAATAAAGTTGTTTGGTTTATGAATTCATCTTCGTTTCACTCTTGTACCCAATTTTTACCCACTTAGGTTGATTCTCTATTGTGAATTACTCCCAGCAAGCTGAACCAAGGCAGCAGCCCCAAGTAGCACCAAGCAGCAACAAAAGGACAGCAGCCAAGCTGCAGTATCAACACAGACCAGCAAGAAGGGGAGCATGATGTAGCAACCTGAGAAACTAGTAGCAGCAGGAAACCAACGCAGTAGTAGCACCCCAGCAACAGACCAAGAATCAGTTGCGACACAGTAGGCAGCACCAATAACAAGGAGCAAAATGCACCAGCCAAAACTGCAAAACAGGCAGCATATAGCTATCAAACCTTTTTTTATTTTTATTTTTTTTTTAGTTTTTAAAAGTGTAATATTACAAGTTATTGAAGAAAATATATGTTTTTTTTATGTATATTATGATTATATATAAGTATTTGGTACAATTTAAGTGAAAAAAATGCAAATTTTTTTTTAATTTTTTTTGGGCATTTTTGGCACCGGTTTTGGAAAAGAACCGGTGCTAAAAGTTTTTTTTTAATTTTTTTGGCCACTTTTTGCACCGGTTCTCACCCAGAACCGGTGTGAAAAGTCTGATTTCGCATCAGTTTTGAACCGGTGCGAAATGTCTGGGGTTTTAGCACCCTCCAAATCAAGACTGGTTGAAAACCAGTGCTAAATGGGGGTTTTGAACCGGTGCGGATTACGTGTTTTCGCTTAGTGATTAATATTAGATTTCTCTTAATTTGATGCAAAACATGAAAGTGACTAAATATGCTAAAGACGATTATTTGTTTACCTTAATTTGTTGTTGTGGTATTGCTATATTTATAAAGTATTTCCTTAACTTAGTGAATTCACGTGAATGATTGTTTACCGTAGAATGAAACCATCGAGGATAAGTTAGATCGTTTCTAACATTCTTAGAGTTCTCCAATCTTTTTATGGAGTGTGTTTCCTAATATTTATTCTAAAGGTTTTTTATGTAAATTCACCAAGTGTTGTTGGAATTCATCAAGGCTAGACTTGTGAGTAAAGGGTTAGAATATGAGTAAAAGATTGTGATTTTTCTTGTCTTTATGGGAACAATTTATGTCTTGCTTAGATGTTTGGTTGTATCGGATTGTCATTCATCATTCTTTTTATTTTTCGTTGAGTAGATGGAAACATTAGTTTGATTTCTAAGTAGTTAGATAAAAGAGTTTGTGAATTCCCATTCTTGAGGATGAGAAATGAGGTGATGTTGAGTTCAAATGTGTGTTTAAACTATTACCTTTAAGATGGTACAATAGATTGATTAGTACCATGTGAGGATATAATGTTTATGGTTAAAGTTCTATTCTCACTTCTTTTCAAGGTGATAAAATTGTTGTTATTTCTACAATGTGAATGATGTGCTAATGTTGTGCACCATATGTGTATTTGTGGTTAATTACCTTATTTGAACTCTCCATCTTCTCAATGTTATGAAAATTTCTCCAAAATTGGAAGTGACACATGTTTGATTATTTTGAGAATATTTATGGTTAAAGTATATTTGACTTAGAGTGGTGTGTAACTTTAGGGAACGTACCGGCGAACAATGTGCACCTTGATCATGCCGGAATTCATTTTCAAAGCCAGTGACAAAATGTCATGCCACACTATCTTCCTTTTAATCAAACAAATACATTATTCATTCTATTATTTGTAGCCTTTGAAACAATTATTTTACAACAATTTTGAAAAACGAATTATTTATTTTCAATGGCTACACAATAGGTATTGGTCGAAAGATTGTATGGTGTGAGAAAGATTGTTTCTTTTTGGAACAATTACTTGTTCACGTTTTTTTGGGAGCAGTCCTAAAGATGACCCCCGATGGAAGGTCATTCGTGATCGGTTTGGGCTGAAATTTTGGGAGCTTGTTCGGGACATATGAGGCTTTATTCTGAACGGTCGGATTGTTAATATCTTCTCCATGTTTGGGATTTATGATGACATCTTTGAGATGCATATTTGGAGAGGATATGTTTGGGTGTATCATGAGAAGGCTCATTCACATCACTTGATTTAATTTAAGGGAAGTCCATTCTAAACTAAGTATTTTCTTGATTATTCTTAGCATGTGACTTAATTTCTAATAATGTGAGGACAACCATGGATATTTTTTTTTTTTTTTTTTTTTTTTTTTTTTTTTTTTGTGTGTACATCCCTACCTTTTAAAAATTATGAGAACCACTTATGAATAGTGTGACTACAATTATACCCTTAAAATGTTTGTTTTATCTATATGCCCCTATGGTATGAATATATGATGTAAATTGCCTCTAAGTTTTTCCTTGGGTGATTTAATGATTTATCTCTTATGACTAGAGTCTGAAAAATTATAACCTTTAATTTTTTTTTTTTACTTATTTACCCAAATATTTGTCTAGCTATATGCCCCTATTGATATGGTGTTATTTAATTATCTCTAAGCTTTTCCTTTTGTGATATAATGATTTAACTCTTATAGATAGTGTTTGGACAATTATAACCTCTGAATTATTTATTTACTTGTCCTCATTAACATTAACTGTCTTTTTTTTCTTACCTTTTAAGTATAGTGTGCGGACAATTATTCCCTTAAAAATTAATGTTTACATATTTTTCCTCATTATGTTGCAAACAACTAAAAAGGTTCCCCTATCTATGGCGCGAGCATCGCACGCGTTAGCCACCCTAGTTACAACCAAAACAACTACCCAATTTTTTAAGTTACAACCAAAATCCGAATTTTGAACACTCTTATTGGAATATAACGTCACTAATCATCTAATGATATGAAAAATAACCATCAATCGATACTAGTTTGGAATCATTTATTGATATAATGATGTCATTTTCTTGAAAAAGAGGTTGAAAACGAATTTTTGTTGTAGTTTAATACGTTAGGTGTCTTTTTGGTTGTAATTTACAAAACACAACTATCATTATTGTAACCCACAAAATGGGTATTTTTACCGGTTGTAATGGCGGCAAATTTTCCTATAAATTAATTAAACAATTTATAAAATATATTCGAAAAGCTAAAAGTAATTATTTTTATTTTAAAAAGAGGCAAAAATAATAATTATTTAAATAAGTTTTAGTTAAGAGAGAGAATTTTGAAAAGTATGTAAAAAAGGAAACAACTAATTTTCCTAAATACAAAGCAGTCGTATCCTCATTAATGGCGTTTTATTAAATATTTCCTCAGCTCCTTTTAGATGCATTATTTTTGCAACTTACGAACTCCTAGGCAATTTTTGGGGATGAAAGGGATAGAGAGAATAATAAAAAAATAGTCCCATTTGATAGGAGAGAGATAGAGAGATTCTATTAACTAG
The DNA here is from genome assembly GCF_001683475.1 of Chenopodium quinoa. NCBI lineage: Eukaryota > Viridiplantae > Streptophyta > Magnoliopsida > Caryophyllales > Amaranthaceae > Chenopodium > Chenopodium quinoa. The sequence goes on from NW_018745659.1 coordinate 34,705, forward strand.
AAAGGAGAGTGATTCAACTAAATTGAAACTTTCGTTTTAGAAAAGTTATGCAACTAAATAGAAATGAAGGAATTCCATAAAAAGTTAATTACTTAGCCTATAAATACACCATGTGCTCATTTGAAATCCCCATAAAAGTTCAATTGCAATTAAACATCAACATAATTCAAAAGCCCAACCCTTATTTCTCTCTCCTGTCACACGTCCCTCTTTGATCTCTTCCCTCACGACCACATGCGGCCACCACCACCACTAGCGACAGAACGCTGACGCCCAGCCATCGGCGACAACAACATTAGCACCAACGAACTCTTTTTCAGGCCGATTATTAAAAAACATATGCTCTCGCTTAATGTAATTATTTAATTTGATTTTAAAATTTTAAATTATGTTGTATAATTGATTTTGTGAGTATTTATGAATGAATTTATTGTATAAAAATAGTAGAAATTTTCAAATTTAATTGGAAATTTTGCCAAAACAACTACCATTTAAATGACCATTTTTTAGAACAACTACCATATATTCTTTTTTTTTGTTTTTTTGAAAAAGGTACCAAAAAACACAAAAACTTTGAGTATCACTATCACATTTAATTTTTTAACAATAATCTCCGGCTGGTAGGGCATGCTTTATAAAATTTCAATCAATTGAGTTAGAGAGAATAAAGGAATTCATTTGCCGGGCACAATTATAAGTATATTATCTTTAATTTTGCAGTATAGTTGATTTCATTTATCAATTTAATGTTAAATTAGGGTTCATGATTAAAAGATTGAATTTAAGGTTTTACTAAATTAGGGGATTTAGGGCAATTGAATAGTATTACTCAATTAAGGGTTAATGTAGGAGCATATTTGTCATATTATATAGGTTTTTTTTGAAGGAAAATTTTATAAAGTGGACCTCCTCAACTGGACATTATTGCCAGAAAACCATGAGTGGTAGTGTTACTCAAACTTTCTGGGTTTTTGTTGTAGTTTTCTCAAAAATAAAAAAAATTTAAACTGGTAGTTCTTAAAATTGGTCATTTAAATTGTAGTTTGTTTAGGGTAAAAATCACCCCATTACGTGGTCCAATCCTATAGTGACACGTGGCCCAGTAAAAGGGCGATACGTGTCCCTATAGGAAGACAGCACGTGGTAAAACATAGGAACATACACCTGAAGGAGAGAAGGTCTCCTTACATCAGGAGGCCCAAAACCCGAGAAAAATGCTATAACAGTGCCCCAAAGAGACACGTGTCTCAACCTAATTGCGCCGCCAATCAGTGCACTCCTTTTTAGGGAACCAACCCTAAAATGCATAGATTCTCACCTCTATAAATACCATAGTCATTTATGATGGAAAAAGGGGGATTGAGACATATCATTCATTGCATAGTAAATTGCTCTAACTTCTCTCTACTTTCTCTCTCTAAATATTTTCGTTTTCCAATCACTAACTTGATCGTCGGCGGCGAATATTCCATCAAACGGAATATTCATTGTTTTGCAGGAGTCTGCGGCCGTCCAGTTATATTCATGACCTGTATGCCAGGGATTCCAAAAAAACCACAAAACATTTGGCGTCGTCTGTGGGGATACACGTCTGAAATGGCTAAAGACGGTCAGACACCCGGTCCTTGTCAGGACGGACATGTAGAGAATATTGAGGTTACAATCAACAATAATAATCCATTGACCGCCTTGTTCCATGAGGCCTAGGTTCCTCCTATTACGGCCGACACTTTGGAGGCTGCTTTGGCCAAGCTCCGAAAGGAGTTTGAAGGCAGGGTACCCACTACTTCTAGGCACCCGCTCAGGAAGGAAGGAGAGGGCACTAAAAAGAAGCCTTATGCTAAGGCGGCCAACACTGAAGATGCAGGAGTTACTCCGTTCAGGAGGCAGCCGAGGTCATCCTGGGTGCCTCGGACGAAATGGTTGAGGTTGTAAGTAGAATCCTACATGATACTGAAACTAGATACACTAATGCTGAAAATTGGTGCTTGAGTTTGTATGATGCTTCCTTCAAACTTAATCACTATTTTATGGCTTTTCCAGTAGAGATCATTTCACCAACAGATGAACTCAAATACTTCCTCCGTTCTAGTAATATTGCAACAACTAGACTTGTACACTATTTATCACGCTTGTTTGACCACATATTATGATTTATACATAAGGTAAAACATAGTCATGTGGGGTCTTGTTAGATTTGTCTCGTAAAATACTTTCACAATATCAACTTTTTATAATTTTTACTCTTATATAATTATATATATTTAACATATAAAATGTGCTTTGAGATGCATAATTTCATCCTTGTTGCAATATTTGTGGAGCATAGGAAGTACTTATTGAATCACCCTTTCATTATAGCAAGGTTGTGTAAATGGAGTATGCATCTATCACAATTCGAGCATGCACCTCAAAAGGCCGTAAAAAGATATTGATTTTTCACAATATCAACTTTTTATAATTTTTGTGGAGAATGATATAATCCAAAAAGAAAAACCATGGACAATATTCTTTGATAAATCTAATAAGAAAGAGTCGATATGGCTATTACTTTATCAACTTTGTGCAAACAAAGCAGATTTTGAAGCCTTAGTGATTATTTTGATGACTCTAAAAAATATAAAAGTTATGAAGATCAAGATGTTAGGTGATTCACAATGGGTGATAGCCCAAGTAAACAATGAATATAAAGGAATCACCTTTAGCGATGACCTTTTCATCTGTCGTTCAAGAGCTTATAGATACTTTTGAATTCATCCAAGTCTCACATATCCCAAGAGAAGAAAATAGAGAGGCTCACTTTTTGGCACAACAAGCATCGCTGCCCGATTTTGAAGGTTTCGATGAATCAATGATTCATGTAAACATATACAAATTAAAACCTTTAGATGAAAAAGTGAAGGCAGAAGTGCACTGATCGGGGGACAATAGGTCGTTACTACACCCTAGATCAAATCTACAATTTTTACTCCTAACCTAGCTCTATCAAGTTTATACTAGATAGTGGCAAGCTAGGGTCGAACCACAAGGAAACGGGGTATTGCACAATCAATGTGAAATCTAGAATCTATTACAAGTAACAAAGGGGGTATTTTAGTTTGTTTTTGAGAAGTTCTATGATTAAACTATCTACCACAAGAGACTATATCAAGCCAAAAAATAAAGAGATTGAACTAGGCACTCTAAAATGAAGATGAAAAACAAGACTATAAAGGTAATATGATCAAAAAGCACTAGGGAGAGGGGGTTCCAATCATGACCAACAAGACAACTATGATAATCAATATGGATTCATGCCAAGGAGTACAAACTCTACTCAAAATAATTCATTCTCATGCAATTACTCAAACCAAGTTGATGAAATCAATCAAACTTAAACTAGATCATTCTCATGCATTTAATCTTGAACTAAAATATTGGGGTTAAAGGTGCACAACAATAACTCCAAGCATTTTTAAGCACAAATCATTAACTCAAGGCAAAACCCAATCAATAATCAATAGAAACTCAAGCAAACATGATTTTTACCCCCCTTCCCTAGCTACAGATCTAAGCTAGAGAAAGGAAAATAGCCATGACAACTAAACTAAACAAGTATTCAATCCTAACACAACTTAACATGATTCTAAATCAAAGAGAAAGCAATGAAACAAGTAAAGTAAGGAAACTTATGGAAGAAAACACTAATAAGATCAATAAAACTAAAAACTAGAGAATAAGGAAAAGAGATTACTATTACAAATGTTGATGGATTAGCCAAACATGAAATAGTTGCAATAATCTTGAAGAAAACTTGAATATCTTGATTACAAAGATTGAAACTTGAAGACTAGCTAATTTCTCACTAAAAAAGATGTTCATATTCTCTCTCTACAAAGTGTTTTTGATGTCAATGGAATAGTAGATGCATGAAGATTCAAGCCAAAGACTATTTATAGTCTCTTGTTAAAACAAGGCAAATGGGCATGGGAGAGGCCTCTCTAGTCAAGCTGTCGCGCCCTCTCCGTCGTGGGTACAAAGTTGGGAAAACCCAGCTTGCCGCGCCCTCTCCAGGCCTTCTCCCAGCCATCTCCAAAAACTGCTATGTATCTTAGGATCCACCTATCCGCACCCGCAGCTAACTGTAGCAGCGCGCCCTCTCCTTTGCAGCAACTCCTCTTCCTTGAGTAAGCTACCTTAGCAACTCCAACTCCGTTTAGAAATCCAAAATCCGCCCACGAGTGGTAGGACCTATCAAAACACACGAATAGAAGATAAAAAGTAAAAGAAAAGATAAAAGAGAAGGAAAAACATGAGAAAGTACAAAAGTAATTAAAACAAGAGCAAAAACGGTAAGAAGAGGTGCAAACAAGTGGCAAATGAGGGAAATTCATTAGTGAAAGAGGGTGAAATAGTGGCATAAATGTCACTCATCATGCACAAGTACAGTATCCTTGCTCATGATATAGACAGGAAGGAGGAGATGAAGGAGTATTTGAAAGACCCTTCAAAAGGAAAATTGCAAGCAAAAGTTAAGCTTGTAGGGTTTCGTAGTGACCCACACTACGCGGAAAGGAAACCCCCCAAGACCTGCCCCAATAACTAAAGCAATTAAGACAAGCATAAACATAATTAAGCAATAATTAAAATAAGAGTGAAAGAAGTTATACCCTTGATGCGTGCTTCGCTCGCAAATCGAGCTCTTACTTCGAAAGCTCGAGCGTCACTAGTGTGAACGCCTCCAACGACTCGTACCCACGAACCCGACCCGAACGGTCCAAGTCCTGAAGGTTAGTCGGGATCCGATCAATAAAAACTTGGAGTTTTACGAACTTAGAGGTTTTCTCACCTAATGGGAGATGCCTCATTGAGCTCTACTCAAGTGGTTTTTCCCAAAACCCAAACTTGGGTATTTATAGGGAAAGGAGATTTGAATCTCCCTTCTCCCATCCATGTGGGAGAATTGCAATTTCCTACTAATTTATTTTAATAAAAAATAAATTAATGAACAATGCAATCAATGAGTTAAGAGTGTCAAATAGAGGAAGAATGGTTAGGTGAGGACCATTCCAAGAAAGGGGGGGACCATTGCCTTGATGCCCAAGGCAATGCCCACAAGCCTTGGTCCCCTCATCCAAACCGTATCCACCATGTGGCTGGGATAGATGGCTGCCAAGGCAGCCTTGATGGCGCCTGGTGCCTAGGCTGTGCTAGCAAGCCAGCTAGCACAAGCATGCACACAACCAGCAAGCTACGCACAACATGCGAGTTGCTGCTGTGGCATGGCGTGTGCTGGGCGCTGTCTGGCAAGGATGCTCGCCCATGCTACTGCTGACCCCGCAATACGCCCAGCCCAACTCTCTCACGCACAGCCCGCATTGCTAGCAAGGCCCAGCCCTGCGATGATGCGCACTTGCGAGAGGCTGGCTGCTTGGGCGCGCCATTGCCTAGCACCATGCGCAACCTTGCACGCATGAGCCTAGCACGCTGCTATGCGAGGCACACACACACACACGCACAGCCCAACATGCCTAGCACGCTGCTGGCTGGTGCGTGTGTTGCTTGCGATGCTGCGAAGCACTAGGCTACCATGGTCATGTTGCTGCTGCCAGCGTCTAGCATGCTAGCAAGCTGCTAGCGCCCAGCGTGCTAGCTAGGCTGTCAGCGCCCAGCATGCTAGCTAGGCTGCTAGCGCCCATCACCATGCACAGCATAGCATGCTGCTATGCGATGGTGTGGGGCTTCCATGGCCAGCTAGAATCATGAGCCTAGCATGCCTAGCATGCCGAGCATACTAGGCTTGCGATGGGGCTTTCCTAGCCTAGCACTCACATGGCTAGGCCAATGCGAGGCTAGTAACTTGATTGATTTTATGTCTCGTTGAATTCTAAATTTGACTCGACTTGCGACGCTCGATCTCGACGCTCTAAGCTCGATATCCGACGTCTTTGTTCGTAAAACTCCGACGACTCATCAAAATCCTTCGGATTGATTCGTCGTCTCGGATCGGTTGTTCGATTGGGTTCGACCCGAAGGGTTCAGTCAAGATTAAGCTGTAATAATAATTGTACATTAATATTACTGATCGGAAGCGGCCTCCACCTAGACATTCCGATCACTTGACCTTACTGAAGAATCAGCTTTCGATAACTCTGAACCCTCTATCGGAATAATACACTTGTTGGAAGGACACCATTCCTTTCAATCTCCCACTTGCCCTTCCAGACAAGTGTGTATATAGTGGATAGCCCATTTCCTATGTCGCTTAATGTCTCTTCGTGAACTATAAGGTAAGATTCATTGTCATCCTTATTACGTTCAGAAGTGTTTCTCGATCTCCGAGTTTGACTGTCAATAAGCAAATGATTTCTAAAATCTATTTGAGCACGACCATGCATTTTCACAGTCTCGCTCTTCGAGCGGCCTTGTAAACAACAAAGACATATTCCCTATTGTTAGTAGGGGGACATTCCCTGTCTTGTATTGTAAGCTTTCTTACTAAGAGGACCTAGCCACCTGAGTGTTGCCGTTATAATCCCCAGTTACGGTAGACGTTTGACAACATCAAAACGACTAGTTCTCAAACAAGAGAACTTCAACAATACTCATGGTCGAGGAAAGAGGTTTTGATAGTTATAATGAGATATGTACTTATGACAATTTTGAATCTCTTAAAGTACTCTCATAGGTTGATGATAAGCCGTCTTATCAAGGGTTGAGAGAAGAGTTTTAGGGTGTGTTTTGATGTTGTGCATGAGTTTTTAATAGCTTTTGTGAGTTTCGGGCAGTGATCTCACTTGTGTGCAAAAGCCGGGATTTATAGGTGTTAGTGAGTGAGTTCGGGAACTAATGAGGAGGATTATAGAGTATGGACCTTAGCTCGTGATTTGAGAAGCGTGATGGAGCTTGGAGGAGCAAGGGAGAAAGCTTGAGTAAAGGTGAAGCAAAGCTAGAAGAAAGAGCAAAGAAGACAGCAGAAGACAGCAGAACCGCTGCCAGGGCCGCTGGCAGCTGGCCAGAGCCGCTGGCAGCGGGTTAGCCAGAGAGGACGAAGTGTTTTGCTGCTTTAGCCGCTGCCAGCGGGTCCCGAGCAGCTGGCAGCGGGTCTTCCAGATTTCGGGGCCTGTTTTGGTTATTTTTCAGCAGTTTGCTTTGTCTTGGCTCGTGTTTTGTATTTATTTATTATTTTTATTATTGTTTTATATTATTTAAGTATGGAAACATATATATAGTCTATTTTTATGAAGAGTTAAGGGAGATTAATTAGTGAGAATTAAGTTAGAGAGAAGTAAAAGTTTTCTAGGGTTCTTGGCAAATTTCAGAAATCTTTGTTTTTGAATTAGAATCCATGGAAGCTTAATCTTCCGGATTCTTGGTTAAAGATTGAAGCTTTTGGCTACGAATTGTGAGATTTCTCTTCTCTTTATTATTATCTATTGAATGTTTATTATTCCTTTGAATTATTTCATGATTTGCTTTAATCAATTGCTAGGTTAGAATTGTTAGATTCGCTTGCATCTAATTAATCTTTCCAAAGTAGCAACTTTGGGTTATGAATGCATGCTTTTGATTGATAACTTAAAGAGGGAATAATATTATTGAAGAAATTAGACCGCTTGTGTTAATTTATTCAATCCTTGTTGATTTCTCCGTTTATGTTCTTCTTGTGGATGATTTAGAGCGCTTGTCTTAAATTATACATTAGAAAGGGTTAGAAAGGAGCGCTTTGCTATTTCTAACTAGCTTATGAGAATTTAGAATTTTGAATTCTACAACAAGGTGTTCAATAGTGTTTGATTGAAGAAGCTTCTATGATCAATTTGTATGTTCAATTGTGGATTTCGCATAACCAAGACCGTTATTCTCATTGATTGCATACTATTTACGTTCATTGTTCTGATTTAGTTTAATTGTCACCATTGCTTGTCAAAACCCCCTTGTTACTTAGATTACTACGTTCCTAGAGTAATTCCACTTAGGTTTGCAGTTATTAGTCCCTTTTTCCCTGTGGATTCGAACTCGACTCCCCTAACTACGTTTATTTGCAGTTAGCTTAGTTGTGATATTTTTGGTTGCATACGATTGAGGCACACCAAATTTTGGCGCCGTTGCCGGGGAATTAAGGCGTTACTTTTTAATTGTTTATCTTAGTAGAATTTATTTTAGGACTGTTCTTAGCTATCTTTCTTTGTTTGTTCGCTAGGGTATGATAAGTACCCGTTCTGCTAACAAAGAAGTTTTGCAGTTTGATCCAGAAATTGAAAGGAATATTTCCAGGTTGCGAAAAGAGGCAAGAACAACCCCCAGTGAATCAACGTACTCCTTCAATATTCAAGAAGAAGAGGAGATGGCTGACAATCGAACTCTAAGAGAACTTACAACCCCTAACTTGAACCAACAGCCGTTGTGCATTGCATATCAGCAATTGGAGGAAGGTACTAATGTTGAGATCAAATCCGGTCTAATTCATCTATTGCCGGCATTCCATGGCATGAAAGGCGAAGATCCGAATAAACATCTGGCAGAATTTCATGTGGTTTGCACTAGCATGAAACCGATTGGGATGACTGATGAACAAATTCAGTTGAGAGCATTTCCTTTTTCTCTCAAAGATGCAGCAAAGGATTGGTTTTACTATCTTCCCCCAGGTAGCATAACAACTTGGGCAGATTTAAAGAAGTGTTTCCTTGAGAAGTACTACCCAGCCACTATTTCTGCAAGCCTTAAGAAAGCTATCAGCAATGTGGATCAGAAGGAAGATGAATCCTTGTATGAGTATTGGGAGAGATTTAAGAGATTGTGTGCTAGTTGTCCTTACCATGGGTATTCCGATCAAGACCTCATCCTATACTTCTATGGAGGTCTAACTGATGATGACTTGAGGATGGTGAATGCAGCAAGTGGTGGAGGGCTAGTGAATAAGACTCCAGGAGATGCAACTAGGTTGATTGCAGAGCTAGCAGAAAATTCTAGGCAATTCAGTCAGAGAACTCCCACGCGCCGGGTGAATTTAGCAAATTCGAATACAACTGAGTTAGAGAGTCAAGTAGCTGATTTGACTTCTATGATGCGTGAGTTCATGGTGAACTCAAGGAATCCACAACAACTGAATGCTTGTGGTTTATGCACCTCCATGGGACATCCCACTGATGCATGTCCTCAATTACAAGAGGAGCAGAATGAGCAGGCTAATGCAATGGGTTTCCAAGGGCAAGGTCCTCAGAGAAGATATGATCCATATTCAAATACATACAATCCAGGATGGAGGGATCATCTAAATTTGAGATATGGGAATTCCCAGGGGAACCAACAACAACAGCAAAATACTCAAGGCCAGCAGCAATATCAGCAATATAGGGCACCATTAGCCAAACCTCAAGGCCAAAGCTCAAATTCGAGTAATATGTCAACTGACGAAATGATTAGATCACTAACTTCTAATGTTTCTACTATGCAGCAAAACATGGTGCAATTCCAGCAAGAAACCAAATCCAGTATTCAGAATTTGGAAAGTCAAGTGAGCCAAATTTCAAGTGCAGTGAGCAGACTTGAAGCTAAAGATTCAGGAAAACTTCCATCTCAAACGGAGTTGAATCCTAAGCAACAAGCCAACGCTATTACATTGAGGAGTGGAAAGGAGCTGAAAGAGACTGAAATTGCAACCAAGAGGGCTGAAGAGTTGATTGGAGCTGAAGAGAAGGAAGTGGAACATGAAGCTGTAGCAAATCCTCCCACTTTTCCATCTTATGAACCCACACCACCTTTTCCTGAAGCTTTGAAAGAAACAAAGAGGTATGAGAAAGACAAAGACATCTATGAAACATTCAGCAAGTGTGAGGTAAACATTCCCCTTTTGAATTTAATAAAAAGTGTTCCTCGATTTGCTAAATTTTTGAAAGAACTGTGTACTATAAAGAGGAAGCACAGGTTAGGAGGGAAGGAAAAAGTGAAAGTGAGTGCTCATGTTTCTGCAGTTTTCCAAAAGAAACTTCCTGAAAAATGCAGTGATCCTGGTATGTTTACTGTTCCAGTTACAATAGGGGACACCACTTTTCATAGAGCTATGTTGGATTTGGGTGCATCAATTAATGTTATTCCATATTCCCTGTTCAAATCTTTGGAACTTGGACCTTTACATGAAACCGGGGTAGTGATTCAATTAGCTGATAGGTCAAATGTTTACCCTAAGGGAGTGGTGGAAGATGTGCTTGTGAAAGTTGATGAACTAATTTTTCCTGCTGACTTTTATGTGCTTGATATGGAACATGATAGACAAGCAGTTCCCATCTTGTTAGGAAGACCCTTCTTGAAAACTGCTAGGACTAAAATTGATGTTTTTACTGGTTCTTTAACTATGGAGTTTGATGGGCAAGAAATTGTGTATAACATCTATAATTCCATGAAATATCCTGTTGACACTCATTCTTTGTGTTCCATTGATATCATTGATCCTATAGTGCAGGATGTCTTCAATGTTGAGGGCAAGGATGCGCTCCTCACTTCCATTTCTAATGATTTATCTGCTGATTGTTTGGATATCCCTTTGCCTAATAGTGTGCAGATGATGGTAGCAGAGTTGAATAGCCATTCCAAGCTCCCACTTAGACCACCAGGTTCGGCACCTACCCCATTGACAGTGCCTACTGATAAACTCTTACCTTCTGTTTTGCAGGCACCCCAGGTGGAGCTAAAACCACTTCCTGATCATTTGAAATATGTGTTCCTTGGTCAGAACGATACTTTACCTGTTATAATTTCAAGCAAATTGACCAGGGAGCAAGAGGACAAGTTGGTGACAGTGCTGAAAGAGCACAAGTTAGCTATTGGATGGACCATTGCAGACATTAAAGGAATAAGTCCATCCACTTGCATGCATCGTATTCTGCTAGAACATGATGCCAAACCTGTGAGGCAACCTCAGCGTCGACTAAATCCTCCCATGATGGAAGTGTTAAAGAAGGAGATCATAAAATTAGTGCAAGTAGGAATGATATTTCCTATATCTGATAGTAAATGGGTCAGTCCTACGCAGGTGGTTCCCAAGAAAAGTGGTGTGACTGTGGTAGAAAATCAACAGGGTGAAATGGTTCCTACTAGAGTTCAAAATGGTTGGCGAGTTTGCATTGATTATCGTAGGTTGAATGCAGTAACTAGGAAAGACCATTTCCCTTTACCTTTTATTGACCAAATGATCGAAAGACTTGCAGGGAAATCTTATTACTGTTTCCTTGATGGGTATTCTGGGTACTTTCAAGTGCCCATTGCACCTGAAGATCAAGAGAAGACAACTTTTACATGTCCTTTTGGCACATTTGCGTATCGACGTATGCCTTTTGGACTATGTAATGCACCTGCAACCTTTCAGCGATGCATGATGAGCATCTTTTCTGAGTTCGTTGAGCATTTCATGGAAGTATTTATGGATGATTTCACTGTTTATGGTGATTATTTTGATAAATGCTTGCATCACTTATCTATGGTCCTTAAAAGATGTATTGACTCTAACCTCGTCCTAAATTCTGAGAAATGTCATTTTATGGTCCAACAGGGCATTGTGTTAGGTCATGTAGTCTCTTCTAGAGGTATTGAGGTTGATAAGGCTAAGATTGATACTATTCAGTCTCTTCCTTATCCTACTAATGTGCGTGAAGTGCGTTCTTTTCTTGGCCATGCAGGTTTCTATCGTAGGTTCATTGAGGGATTCTCAAAGCTTGCAAATGCTATGTGCAAATTGCTGCAGAAAGATGTGAAATTCCACTTTGATGATGATTGCAAGAAGGCTTTCGACGAATTGAAGGCTAAGCTCATTTCTGCCCCTATCATTCAAGCCCCAGATTGGTCTCTACCATTTGAGATAATGTGTGATGCGAGTGATTATGCAGTTGGAGCTGTGTTAGGCCAGAAAGTAGGGAGGGCATCTCATGTGATCTATTATGCCTCAATGACCCTCAATTCAGCCCAACGAAACTACACTACCACAGAAAAAGAGTTGTTAGCTGTAGTATTTGCTCTAGAAAAGTTTCGATCTTATTTGCTTGGTACTAAAGTAATTGTTTTCACTGATCATGCAGCTCTTCGCCACTTGATGACGAAGAAAGAAGCCAAACCAAGACTAATAAGATGGTTTCTGCTCTTATGTGAGTTTGAGTTGGAAATCAAGGACAAGATAGGCGCAGAAAATCTAGTTGCTGATCATTTGAGTCGTTTGTCCCATATTGTTGATCAACCATCATTTCCATACCAATTCCTAGGAGAATTTCCGGATGAATCTTTATTTGCTCTTAAGGATTTGCGGCCTTGGTTTGCTAACATTGTGAATTTTCTGGTTTCTCAACAGTTTCCTCCAGGTTTCACAAAGTCTCAAAAGGACAAGCTTCGAAATGATGCGAAGTACTATGCATGGGATGATCCATACTTGTGGAAGTTTTGCTCCGATCAAATCATTCGCAGATGCATTCCCGAAAATGAGGTGATCCCTATTCTCACCTTCTGTCATTCTCATGCTTGTGGCGGACACTTTGGAGCCAAACGCACAGCAAGGAAGGTTCTCGACTGTGGTTTTTACTGGCCAAGTTTGTTTCGAGATTCCTATGGATTTTGTAAATCTTGTGATAATTGCCAGAGAGTAGGTAACATTTCCCAGAAAAGTGAAATGCCCAATCCTCTTTACTATATTGTGAAATATTTGATGTTTGGGGTATAGATTTCATGGGACCATTCCCTATTTCTCACGGTTTTACTTATATATTTCTTGCTTGTGATTATGTGTCGAAGTGGGTGGAAGCAATACCCACTAGGACTGACGATTCTAAAGTGGTTTCAGGTTTTATCAAATCTTACATATTTTCTAGGTTTGGAATCCCGAGGGCGTTGATAAGTGACCGAGGAACGCACTTTTGCAACCGTACAGTGGGTGCTATGTTGAGGAAGTACTCCGTTCACCACAAAATCTCCACGGCTTATCACCCACAAACCAATGGGCAAGCCGAGGTGTCCAATAGAGAGGTGAAGTCAATTCTGCAGAAAACGGTGAATCCGGATAGGAAGGATTGGAGTTTGAGGTTGGAGGATGCTCTATGGGCGTACCGCACCGCATACAAAACACCTATCGGGATGTCCCCTTACCGCCTTATCTTCGGAAAACCGTGCCATCTTCCGGTTGAGCTTGAGCATAAAGCATATTGGGCGATTAAGTCATTTAACATGCAATTGGATGAAGCGGGTGAACATCGGAAATTGCAACTCCAAGAACTAGAGGAGATCCGGCTTGAGTCCTATGAGAATGCCGATACTTATAAAGCAAAGACCAAGCTATGGCATGATCGAATGATCACGCGGAAGGAGTTCAAAGTCGGTGACAAAGTACTCCTATATCAATCCCGACTTAAATTATTTCCGGGAAAACTTCGGTCCCGTTGGGAGGGCCCTTTTCAAGTGGTGAACGTATATCCGCATGGAGCAGTTGAAATTCAAAGCCTCGAGACCAATAAGGTTTTCAAAGTCAATGGACAAAGGCTCAAACCCTACTTCGAGGGTTTCAAAACCGAGAACGTGGAGAGCATCGATCTTTACGAGCCATCAATGGAGTAGCGAAGTGGGATGAGCCGCGTCGAGCCAACGACGTAAAACAAAGGCGCTAATCGGGAGACAACCCGATCGAAAACTCTTCCCCATTTCTTTTCGTAGTTTATTTTTTTTTAATTTTTCTTGTGATGTGAAGAGTGTTTTTGGTGTTTCTATGTAGGTGGAGGCCTCGGGAGCATCTTTTATGCCCGAAACACAGCAAAAACAAGCTGAAACAGAGCCAAAGGGGACATTCCCTGCTGAAGCCGCTGGCAGCTGCTCTGCAGCCGCTACCAGCGGGTCTTCAGGCAGCCCAAAAACCCCAGGCTTTGTCCCAGCCGCTGGTAGCTGCTGCAGAGCCGCTACCAGCGGCACCCCCCCTCAAAAAAAAAAAAAAAAAAAAAAAAAAAATCAGTATCAGCCGCTGCCAGCGGGCCTCAAGCCGCTACTAGCGGCTCCACCAGCCTCCCCGATTTTTTTCCCCCTTATTTCCCCCTTTCCAACTCCTACCTTCATTACTTCTTTCGTAAACCCCAATTCCCACAAACCCTTACTCCTTTTCTCCTCCTTCTCTCTATTCTTTCATCCCCTTATTCCAATTGCACCAATCTCCCTTTCCCAAGTCCTTGCCTTTCATCCACTCCTCAATTCCCATCACAATTACAACCTAGATTTTCCATTTTCTCTTGATTTCAAGTTTGACATTGAGTTGGTTGTGCAGTTGTGCAAGTTGAATTTCTCGTAATTGAAAGTGAAGGTAAAGGTACAAGCATACAATTAGAGTCATGGGTGGGGATAACAAGAGGTCTAAGGCATCCTCTCCATCAAGACCCCCAAGGGGCAAGAAGCAAGGTGCTTCTTCTAGTCAAGGTGAGGCACCTCCATTGCCTCGAGGGGATGGATTCATGGGTGTGCGGTTGAATTCCAAGGAGAAGGGGATATGGACTAAGCTTCAACAACCACGACGAACGGTGCAATGCACCAAGTTTTTTGACTTAGAAGCTTTGCAAGACCTAGGCATGGAGGAAGTAGTGCGGCTCTTGCTACGGAAAGTGGGTCTGGAGAATTTCATGACCAAATGCGCCCCCACCTATGTCAGGTATACCTATAAATTCCTTTCAACTCTTACTAAAGGACGTGATCAAACATCCTTTAATTTGAATAATAGAAATTATGTTATGTCTTATGATGATATGCGAATGGCATTTGGTTGGGATGCACCCCCATTGGTGAACCATTGGGGTGATTATACCACGTACTCGTCCCGAACATTTTGGAGGGCTATAACTGGTTGTGAAGTTGACCCTCATGGTGATCATAGCTTCAAGATCACTCACCCATGCCTTAGACTCGTTCATAGGTTTATTTCGTCCACCATACTATGTCAAGGAGAAGCTACTAAGGTTCCCAACGCTACATTATCTTATTTGTGGGCGATGACCCCTGAGGGTGTCGGCACCCCCAATTGGGTCGATATTTTTGTAGATAGCTGTGTGAAAGTGCGGTCAAATTCAAGTGGCCACATTAGCATGGGTGGTATGGTCTCCCTGCTCGCTTGTTATTTAAATGTTCCACCCCCCGCAGATCTTGTGCCAGTAGATTCGACGTACCTAACTTATAACATCATGACTCTGGTCAAGATTGGTTTGTTATCGCGTTCCCCCGTCGTCGGTAGTTATTTCTGGCGATACGGACCACAGGGTTTGAACTATTTAAGAATTCCTCGTCCCGAGGGACGAGCATTACCTTTTGGCCCTGCTGCCGCAGACTTTTTCCTTGCGCCCGACCCGGATGTTGCCCCCTATTTGGGAGATGCCGAAGTGATAGTTGAGAACATGGGGGAGAAAAATCCCGATGTTCAAATGGGCGGGGAGTATGTGGATGAAGAAGGGGGTGAGGATGCTGCTGAAGTGCGGCATGATGATTGGCCTCACTGGAGGGCTGATGTAGATGATAGACTAGAGGAGGTGTGCGATGGGATGCAAGAGCTGCTTGCATATCAGAGAAGCATGAGTCGGTTTTATACCGCTCAATATCCACAGTATGAGCCCCCAACTGAGGCGTTCATGGATCACCTGGCATCCCGTGCTTTGCGTCGTTCCGAGAGGCGTGCTTCTCGGGGTGATGCCGGCTCTTCTGGCTCTGGAGGTCCCTCTCATTGAGATGGTAACGATTTTCTTCCTTTTCCCTTACTTTTGGTTTCATTGTAGTTGTTCTTGCATCGAGGACAATGCCTCATTTAAGTAGGGGGGAGGGGGAAGCTTTTCATTGCATATTTTTTGAAATTTTGTATAGTTATCTTGATTTCATGTTTTGTATAACTATCTTAATTGTGGTTCAATGAAAAAAAAAATGCAAAAAGAAAAAAGAAAAAAATTGAAAAAAAAGAAAGAAAAAGAAAAAGAAACCCGCTAAGCCGAAAACCTGAAAAGGCGGCTTAGGCAAAAATGGGGGCCCGGTTAGGTTGAAAACCCGAAAGGGCGACCTAAGCAAAAAAGTGGCTAATGAGTGGGTGAGAAAGTGAGATTTGGAAAAAGATGAGAGGCTAGGATGAAAACCCGAAAGGGCTCCTAGGCAAAATGAGAGAAGAGAGAGAAAAATTCGTGAATTTGCGCATCCATTTGCCGGAGTCGGTGTCATAAGGGGAGGAGAAATATGGAGGTGTCGGGTAGGTCTCATCTTGATGTTTTCGGGAGATAGTTGAAGTTCGGGAGAAGTGTTGATCATGCTTAGAAAGCTAGAGTTATTTTTCTTGACTTTTGAGTGTGGAAGTGTTTTCTTTTGTGGACTTTTTGTTTAGTTGAGTCTTGTTTGCCCAATTTTATCAAAAGTTTCGTGTGGTAGGATAGTTGAGAATATCTATGCTCTTGGCTATGTGCTTGTTGTTCTAGGTTGGTTTTGGGGGATGAGTTGAATGTAAAAAAAAAAATTAAAAAGGGAGTTTGTGAAGTGAGAAGGCGGTTAGTTGGTGGTTGCTAGGATGTCTTCTTGAGTTTGAATGCGTAGAGCTTGTTCGGTTCCGCCATCTTCTGTTTTGAACCTTAATGGGGAGATGTGTTCTATTCTCTAAGTTTACTCGAGGGCGAGTAAAGGTTCAAGTATGGGGGAATTTGATAAGCCGTCTTATCAAGGGTTGAGAGAAGAGTTTTAGGGTGTGTTTTGATGTTGTGCATGAGTTTTTAATAGCTTTTGTGAGTTTCGGGCAGTGATCTCACTTGTGTGCAAAAGCCGGGATTTATAGGTGTTAGTGAGTGAGTTCGGGAACTAATGAGGAGGATTATAGAGTATGGACCTTAGCTCGTGATTTGAGAAGCGTGATGGAGCTTGGAAGAGCAAGGGAGAAAGCTTGAGTAAAGGTGAAGCAAAGCTAGAAGAAAGAGCAAAGAAGACAGCAGAAGACAGCAGAACCGCTGTCAGGGCCGCTGGCAGCTGGCCAGAGCCGCTGGCAGCGGGTCAGCCAGAGAGGACGAAGTGTTTTGCTGCTTTAGCCGCTGCCAGCGGGTCCCGAGCAGCTGGCAGCGGGTCTTCACGATTTCGGGGCCTGTTTTGGTTATTTTTCAGCAGTTTGCTTTGTCTTGGCTCGTGTTTTGTATTTATTTATTATTTTTATTATTGTTTTATATTATTTAAGTATGGAAACATATATATAGTCTATTTTTATGAAGAGTTAAGGGAGATTAATTAGTGAGAATTAAGTTAGAGAGAAGTAAAAGTTTTCTAGGGTTCTTGGCAAATTTCAGAAATCTTTGTTTTTGAATTAGAATCCATGGAAGCTTAATCTTCCGGATTCTTGGTTAAAGATTGAAGCTTTTGGCTACGAATTGTGAGATTTCTCTTCTCTTTATTATTATCTATTGAATGTTTATTATTCCTTTGAATTATTTCATGATTTGCTTTAATCAATTGCTAGGTTAGAATTGTTAGATTCGCTTGCATCTAATTAATCTTTCCAAAGTAGCAACTTTGGGTTATGAATGCATGCTTTTGATTGATAACTTAAAGAGGGAATAATATTATTGAAGAAATTAGACCGCTTGTGTTAATTTATTCAATCCTTGTTGATTTCTCCGTTTATGTTCTTCTTGTGGATGATTTAGAGCGCTTGTCTTAAATTATACATTAGAAAGGGTTAGAAAGGAGCGCTTTGCTATTTCTAACTAGCTTATGAGAATTTAGAATTTTGAATTCTACAACAAGGTGTTCAATAGTGTTTGATTGAAGAAGCTTCTATGATCAATTTGTATGTTCAATTGTGGATTTCGCATAACCAAGACCGTTATTCTCATTGATTGCATACTATTTACGTTCATTGTTCTGATTTAGTTTAATTGTCACCATTGCTTGTCAAAACCCCCTTGTTACTTAGATTACTACGTTCCTAGAGTAATTCCACTTAGGTTTGCAGTTATTAGTCCCTTTTTCCCTGTGGATTCGAACTCGACTCCCCTAACTACGTTTATTTGCAGTTAGCTTAGTTGTGATATTTTTGGTTGCATACGACTGAGGCACACCAGTCGATCCGGTGTAGTTCCAAACTAGCACCTGTGCAAATGATTCATGACTACTATGTCCTTGCAGAACAAGAAACGGTGTTGTAAATCATACTACACACTAATCTCTGGTGGTCATTAATCGTCCATCTATTTAAATGACCTCGATTAGGGACAATTTTCAATTTAAATATTCAATGTTCACTTAACAGGTGTTTCTTTATCCAAGACATGGTCATGATACCCTGTTTTGAATATTTTCACAAATCGAATGGACTCATTATTTGATTCTAAACCATAATCAAATAGTTTGTGGAATTTTATTAGTAAAATTTTAATTCCACCATGAAACTCTTTAATGTTTCATCTTATGATAATTGGCTTTCTTCAAATGTTTCAAGAGTAATACTCTTCATTAAACATTTATAGAAATCACACCCATACTTAATATGCTTGATTTCTTTTATACAATTGCGAATGTTGTTGTTCACTTATCGTATAGGTTTAGCCACTATTACTTTGCAAATCTTAGCATCTTCATTATCGAATAATAAGACAATGAGATTTTGAGAGTGTTATGGATCATATGTGTTTTAGGATTTATTGTTCAAGTGATGGCTCCCACTCATTTTCATGACTTGAGATCTTTCAACTTGACAACCTACAATCAACGTTCGACAACAAACTTTCCATTGAACACTTTCTAATTATTGCCTTCCAGGCAACAATATTCTCAACGTATATTTCAGTAGACATTATGACGTTGCTTTGCTCGGATTTTATTCCGAACGACTCACAAAGATTTGGGAGGCCCTAATCACTTGTGATTATGGAAGTTTACCTTAAATTTCCGCACATTATACATGGATTCACATCCATGTTACCATTCTCAAGCCACGACACATTCTAGTTCGTGCTTATAAGCGGCTTCCTTATTAAGGATCTAATCCTTGCTAAGTATGTGCTTGCAACATCAATTTCTCAAATTACAATTGTTTCTATGCATCAATAACTCATCCCCTTTTTACTTATCAAAGTACTTTTGATTTTCTTGACCATAATCTAACGATTCATCACTTAGATTTAGATTGATTGGTATTTTATACTTTTCATGCTTTAAGCATGTAAGTTTGTAGCGATTCCATATCATAGCGTACATGATGGTTTTAATTGCAGAACTATTCCCAATGTGATTCCATCCATGTAACTTTTAGCTCATCCAGTTTCACCGAGTCTTGCTAAATCGTTTGCTATGTAAAATGGTTGAAAGTCTCTACCAGAGTCTTTCTTGTTTGACTTAGTATTTGCCCAGCTTATACTTAGTTCAAACATTTACTTAGCTTTATACATATGGGTCGAAAGTCTTTTCAAGTCCTTCATGTTTAACACGGTAAATTCCCTTACTCGTTTAAACGTTTTATTAAGTCTATCCAATAGATCTTAATTCCCACTATGTACTAAGTATCGCTTTTTGCTTGGTCCATTGTCCAAAATCCTTTCAAACCTAAGCATTTAGTATTTGAAAGTCATTTCACAATAAAGTTCACAAACTTCTTGTTTGGACCATACAAGATTGACTCTTGCTCCCACTAAACTTCTTGTTTATAAGAATTTCTATGATTCTTCATTAGCCAAACCTTTTATTGGCTTTATGAGAATACATATTCTAATTACTTCATGCAATGCTTCATTTAATCCCATAATGGATTTCTTGAGCTTGCTTTCAAATATAGCATTATTTAGATTTACAAAACCCTTAGACTATTTCCATAGTCTCTTCCAAAATCCAATTTTAGGAAGACGGTTTCGTATTTAGCCATATTTCATATGCGCAATTTTGCTAGTACAATCACGAAAAGACTTTAGCGTTCCGATTGGTGAATAGGTTTTTATTATAATCAACACCGTGATTTAATTGTATCCTTTTCAACCAATCTAGCTTTCTATGCTTGTGCATTTCCACATTTGTTAGTTTTCTCCTTGAAAACTTATTTGTGATTGATGGGTCTGTCACCCTTCATGAAAATGAATCAAGTTCCAAACATGATTTACAAACATGGAGTCTATTTTGGATTTTATGGCCTCTAACCATTATTCGGAATTTGGATTTGTCGTAGCTAATTTACAAGACACCAATCCTTCACCATCCAATGGTGAATGGTATGCCTGTAAGTTTTAGGTTTATTTCTAACTTAATAGAAATTTATAGGATTCAATCCAAGCCTTTGGTGAATTCTATACCTGTACGGGGCTATGGGTTGAGCATTTACATTGTCTGTTTGATCTGACCAATCTTATCAACTGCTTCTAAAGCAATTTGATTGTCAGTTTTGTCAGGTTGACACTGTTGCTCGTCCTCTCGAACTTCGTCGAGTTCGATTTTGAGCATTTGCATTGTCTGTTTGATTTTGACCAATCTTATCAACTGCTTCTAAAGCATTTTGATTGTCAGTTTTATCAGGTTGACATTGTTGCTCGTCCTCTCAAACTTCGTCCAAGTTCAAATTTCCTCCCACTTGTCATTTTGGAAAGGTGTTACTTTCCAGAAAGACACCATTTAGAGCAACAAATACTATGTCCTCAATTAGGTTGTGGAGGTAATGCCCATAGTCTCACTTGAATACTTACAAAGAGACATGTATATCGTCTTTGGGTAAAAGTTCGTTGTGAAGCAAACAGTTAGCTCCCACTTGAGCTACCTTAGCCCTTATTGAGTCACTTAGCTCCCACTGATCAATGAACTCCCACTGAGCTAAGAGCCCTAGACATATACTTGAAAAGACGCTAGAAACTATTTCTATCCATAACTGAATATGGTGTCCTTTCTTAGCTTCGACACTTTTATTTAGTGTAACATTTAGTCATTTGTGAAAATCTTAAGAATTTTATAGGAAGGGATGTGATTCATCATCATTCGAGTCATTTCCAAATGGCACCGAGGTCTCCGTCAAGACGCACTATGTTCTTTGTGGAGCTAGTTATGAAATTTCAATTTCATAAGTTTGATGTGATCACACTTGGCTCAAGCAAACATCGCTCGATCTAATCTAGCTAGACGCTATGATATCTTGCCAAGTCGATTCCATACTTCTTTGAACTTTCGAGCTACTCAAAGTCCAGTTTGCTCACATTTGATGAATAAAGCCATATTCTTACAAATTCTTGTGAGACATTGAAGTAATGAATTCTATTTAGCTTTCAGAGTCAATTGTCTATACTAAGCACAATAGCTCCTTTGTTTGTCAATTTTAACAAGTAAGACTTGCTTGTCTTAGGACGATTCCAAATCGATCATCTATCAAGAGTTTATCTAATAGAGCCTTGAGTATGTTCCTGTTGTTGTGACATTGCTAAAATGTTTGGAACATAAATCATGTTCATAATTTGAACTTTGTGAGTTTCATGGTTTGGGAAATGTTTGTTTATAATCAAGCATTCTTGACTCATGGCTCATATGACCATGTCATTCAAGTACATCAAGCAACTATTGCTCTTTACTTTTGAATGTGAGTCTTTCCGTGTGTTAAAGGATTGTCTTTTTATTATGGAACACAATAACCATTATTTGTTCCAGCCTTAGTTTTAAAAGGTCTTTTAAACAAAACAGATGACCTTACAACTGATGTAGCAGTACTTGCTTCATTCAAAGCTTGTAAGTCAATAACTTAGCTTGTCTTCATTGGTTTGAGGTCACTTTCAAAGTGGAACACTCAAGCAGTATCCAATACTTGTGAAGATAACGAGCTGCTAAGTTAACATGAACTCATGGGTAAGAAAAGAATCTTATCCCCTTTATTTGTTCCTTGTTTCCTATATTTCTTATTATACGCCATCTCATAACTTTAAGAGTCATTTCTTTAAGTGTCTTGACTTTTACACTTTGTTAGGCATGATTAAGCATCTAATGCGCCGTGAAACAAAATTCCATCTTTTCTTTCAATTCGTACTTGAATTGCTACATTAATGAGTCCTACTCATTTGTGTATGAAGCGAAAAGATATGTTGGTTGTCAACTATTGACAATTTTGAGTTTTTCAACTCAATATTTCATGTTTATCAAAACTACCTAGTATTTTGAAAACATGATATCCAACCGTTCTTTCGGACGTTAGTCATAAAAGTCAATTATGAGAGGTTGTATTTTGAAATGCTTTTCCATTTTGAGAACCATTCTCAAAGGATTTCCTTTACCAATCAATGGAAACAATACAATTTGATTAAGAATTCTACTAATATATAAGTGCAAAGTTTAACCATCTATCAAGATCATAATAAGTTTGAAATTCAAAGCATATATGTAAACTTTCAATCTTATTATGCGTTTTATCCACGCATTAAAAAAAAAAATCCCTTTTAGGCGAGAATAAAACGATACCAAGATCCCAAAAATTAGAAAGTGATTAAGCATGCTTTGGCTTGTCTTAACACTTAATATCTTAGGGTAAGTAATCCAATTGCTAATAGATCCAAGCTACTCTTGGTTCGATAAAACGCCGCATCTAATGCTTCCGTGACATTTTATCTCCATTGCCACGACATCTAAGGACTCCTTACTGATATCGTTGAGCTTAACCAAGACAACTTGTATACCTAGTATACCTTACGTTCCTAGGGAAGTAGTGATGCCTCGCTTTGGCATAGCCCATCACATACGCGCATTAGTTCGGTAAGTGTTGTTCTTGGAATGGCATATTTTAGCTCAATATTATTAAGGGACCTAGGGTTTCTATGTCAGTTGATTTAAGTGAACTTAACTAATCACCGCAACATTTGAAATCCTAGACATGCATCTAACATTCAAATATACATATAATTACAATATATATAAAGCATAAAATAGATGCATTTAGCAACTAGCATGACCCCTTGAAATCTTCAATTTCCATGGGTCTTCATCTTGGCTCGTCTTCATCGAAACGCCGTTTTGAGACATCTTGGCCGAAATAAAACAACTAGCTAGTACGACTAAGATTAATCTAAAGTACAAAAATACTTAACGGTTCGCACACCGTATTTAGATTTACAAAAATACATAGCGGAACGCAGTCCGTATTTTCTATCCTAGTCGTGCCTCACTAGTTGCCATTTTCAATAACCTGTTTTGAAAACAATCTTCCATTCACCCATTCACTATTTGTGAATGGCCCATGCAAATTACGAAATACATAATTAAACACGCAAAACTAGTAACTAACTTAGGTGGTTAATCCGATTAACGCGCCTAATTAAAACTAGTCAAAGTTGTTTAATCAATTATTTCTAAAATCAAATTGCTCAAGTAATCAAATAAGCTCCCACTAAATTCCGCATCCATACTTAATTAATCCAATTAATTAAGTTGGTATAACCCATAATTTGTCAAAATCAAAATTTTGCAAAAGCCGGAAAAACCGAGGTCTAACCTCATTAAAATCATTACATAAATAATTTAAAAAGGCAAAAATTTTCGCAAAATTACATAGCCCGAAATTAAGCCAAAACCGCCCACTCGCATCCTAGTAGGCTGTGCACCATGGCTGCTAGGCAGCCCATGGCCTGTGTGTGGTGCTGGTTGCTAGCAAGCACGCCTAGCGCAGCCTGCTCTGCTAGCTAGCACCAGCATCACGGTACGCATGCTAGCTGCTAGCTGGCGCAGGCAACAGTGGGCTGGCTGGCTGGGGTTTGCTGCCTTGCTGCCCAGCAGCAGCACAAGCACGCTAACAGCCTAAAGCCCACGCACCCAGCATCACGCAACAGCACACAACACACGCAACAGCCCTCGCCACACACTGCACAGCAGCACCATGGCATGACCCCTACGCACACCATAGGCAACCTACATGCGGGCTGCTGGGCAGCCCGGCTAGCCTTGGTGGTGGTTGTTGTTTTGCCTCGATTTGCGTGCATTTTTCTCAGGATTTAATCCCGATTTACGTGCGACGTAAAATTAATCTAGATTTATTTTAGAATTAATTTAGGGAAAAGATGAAAATAAAACAAGTCTAACTTAATTAAATTCACTTTAACGGTGCACAAGCCTAAATTATCCATAATTAATTTTCTTGATGCTTAAAATTGAAAGAGCTATGTCCATAATTAATTTAACCAATATGTAAATTAATAATGGATTTGACAAATGGGAGTTGGAAAAATAAATTAACCATCTAATGATAAAATTTTCCAACTTTCATACTTGTGTAGAATACCAAGATTACATCTTCCAAAATGAAGATTAATCAAATTTTACTCACAAGTATTGAACATCATGGATTTTAATCAACCAAACATGAAAAAAAATCCAAACTTTGTTCAATATGGAATTTAGGGTTAAAGTTCCAATCAATTAAACATTTAAAGATTAGATCTTTAACATACTTGGGAACTTAAAATTACACATTCACATCAAATATTCACACATTGTTGCAATTAATTTGCAAAATTTGTGAAAAACAAGTTTGTGTGAAAAAGAGCATATCTACTTAAGCACTAATTAAACTCCATAATTATGCTTAAGGATAATTTAACAAATGCAGTAGATTAGGGATGCAATAATGCATTTAATCTACCCTTGAAATGCTTGCATTAATCAAGGCTTAAAAGATTTAAAACTTTCGTTGAAAACGAAAAAACCCCAGAAACTTGGGTTTCTGGTTTGAATTTGGCTTCTGGACAGTCCTAAAAGGGTTGAATCTGTTCCAGAATGTCGATTCCACCCAAAAACCACGATTTTTGAGCCAAAATCTGGGTTTGACATCCAAATCGAGAAAAATACGAGTTTTAAAATTAATTAAAACGAGCTTCTAATCTAATTAGAAAACCAAAACTAGAAATTACATCTTACTTAAAAACACCTTAATTAATTAATAATTGCAATAATTAAAAGGAGCGCGGCTCCGATACCGCTGTAGGGTTTCGTAGTGACCCACACTACGCGGAAAGGAAACCCCCAAGAACCGCCCCGATAACTAAAGCAATTAAGACAAGCATAAACATAATTAAGCAATAATTAAAAGAAGAGTGAAAGAAGTTATACCCTCGATGCGTGCTTCGCTCGCAAATCGAGCTCTTACTTCGAAAGCTCGAGCGTCACTAGTGTGAACGCCTCCAAGGGCTCGTACCCACGAACCCGACCCAAACGGTCCAAGTCCCGAAGGTTACTCAGGACCCGACCAATAAAAACTTGGAGTTTTACGAACTTAGAGGTTTTCTCACCTAATGGGAGATGCCTCATTGAGTTCTACTCAAGTGGTTTTTCCCAAAACCCAAACTTGGGTATTTATAGGGAAAGGAGATTTGAATCTCCCTTCTCCCATCCATGTGGGAGAATTGCAATTTCCTACTAATTTATTTTAATCAAAAATAAATTAATGAACAATGCAATCAATGAGTTAAGAGTGTCAAATGGAGGAAGAATGGTTAGGTGAGGACCATTCCAAGAAGGGGGGGGGGGGGGAGGACCATTGCCTTGATGCCCAAGGAAATGCCCACAAGCCTTGGTCCCCTCACCCAAATCGTATCCACCATGTGGCTGGGACAGCTGGCTGCCAAGGCAGCCTTGATGGCGCCTGGTGCCTAGGCTGTGCTAGCAAGCCAGCTAGCACAAGCATGCGCACAGCCAGTAAGCTACGCACAACATGCGAGCTGCTGCTGTGGCATGGCGTGTGCTGGGCGCTGTCTGGCAAGGATGCTCGCCCATGCTACTGCTGACCCCGCAATACGCCCAGCCCAACTCTCTCACGCACAGCCCGCATTGCTAGCAAGGCCCAGCCCTGCGATGATGCGCGCTTACGAGAGGCTGGCTGCTTGGGCGCGCCATTTCCTAGCACCATGCGCAGCCTTGCACGCATGAGCCTAGCACGCTGCTATGCGAGGCACACGCACACACACGCACAGCCCAGCATGCCTAGCACGCTGCTGGCTGGTGCGTGTGTTGCTTGCGATGCTGCGAAGCACTAGGCTGCCA
The DNA here is from genome assembly GCF_001683475.1 of Chenopodium quinoa. Classification (NCBI taxonomy): domain Eukaryota; kingdom Viridiplantae; phylum Streptophyta; class Magnoliopsida; order Caryophyllales; family Amaranthaceae; genus Chenopodium; species Chenopodium quinoa. The sequence goes on from NW_018745659.1 coordinate 60,679, forward strand.
TGGTCATGTTGTTGCTGCCAGCGTCTAGCATGCTAGCAAGCTGCTAGCGCCCAGCGTGCTAGCTAGGCTGCCAGCGCCCAGCATGCTAGCTAGGCTGCTAGCGCCCAGCACCATGCACAGCATAGCATGCTGCTATGCGATGGTGTGGGGCTGCCATGGCCAGCTAGCATCATGAGCCTAGTATGGCTAGCATACTAGGCTTGCGATGGGGCTTGCCTAGCCTAACACTCACATGGCTAGGCCAATGCGATGCTACGGCTAGGCACGTACTTGTAACTCGATTGATTTTACGTCTCGTCGTATTCTAAATTCGACTCAACTTGCGACGCTCGATCTCGACGCTCTAATCTCGATATCCGACGTCTTTGTTCGTAAAACTTCGACGACTCATCAAAATCCTTCGGATTGATTCGTCGTCTTGGATCGGTTGTTCGATTGGGTTCGACCTGAAGGGTTCAGTCAAGATTAAGCTGTAATATTAATTGTACATTAATATTACTGATCGGAAGCGGCCTCCACCTAGACATTCGGATCACTTGACCTTACTGAAGAATTAGCTTTCGATAACTCTGAACCCTCTATCGGAATAATACACTTGTTGGAAGGACACCATTCCTTTCAAAGCTAGCATCTACTACATACTTTCTTATGGGGAGTAAGTTGTATAGGGAAGATCCTCAAGGCATTTTACTAAGGTGTGTTAGCACAAAGAAAGTGTTCACCATTTTAAGAGAAGTCCATCATGGAATTTGTGGGTCACACCAAGCAGTAGGAATGACAAAGGATTGGATTCGGGTCGGATGAAGCTCCACCCGTATCCAACCGCTTAGTCCATCTGCTCCACCCGATCCACCCGCCACCCGCAAAACCCATAACCCGCATCCTATCCATCCATCATTTACGGTTGAAACGGGTGGATCGGATGCTTAGCGGGTAATATTATAATTTTATTTTTTTGTAAATACATAAAAGTTATTGGTGGTTAATATTACGAGTGATGACTATATTTTTAACGAATACATCAAAATTATCGATTTTACCCTTATAAAAAAAATAATAACATCATATTTAATATTTTTAAGAAAAATATTTAAGTACTGGTAGAGTATATAAGGTCAATTTTTTTTTTGAAAAAACTAATTTATATCAAATGGATGGCGAATTGGGTGATAAACGGATGACGGATCGGGTGGTGGATGGAATGGAGCCCCACCCGAATCCGACCCAATCTGTCACCCGTTTCATCCGTCACCCGCCCTTCATCCATTTAATGCGGATTTTCGTCAATTTATTTATATTGGGTGGATCGGGTTTACGGATATCCATTTATAATTGCCATCCCTACCAAGCAGGAACTAAGATGAGGTGGTTAATCCATCACATGGGATTTTATTGGCCTTCAGTTAGAAAGGATTGTTTGCAATATGCAAAAGGTTGTAAACAATGTCAATGCTTTAGACCAATAAGTAGGGCACCATCAATAAAATTGCACCCCATTATCAAACCGTGGCCTTTCAGAGGTTGGGCAATGGATGCAATTAGGCCTATTAAACCTCCCTTATCTGCTCACCATGAGTATATTCTGAAAGCCACAGATTACTTTAAAAAGTGGATTGAGGTCCAAGCCTTCAAGAGTTTAAATGTAAGGGCAGTAATCTTATTCTTGGAAGAGAAAATCTTTACAAGATATGAGATTCCGAAATCTATAACCGTGAATCAAGCAACCATGTTTACAGGATATGAGTTCAATTCCTATCTCAAGGAATTCGAGATTCAAAAGATTCATTCAACCCCTTATTTTGCCCAAGCTAATGGACAAGCTGAAGCCACTAACAAAGTAATCTCTAAAGGAATCGCTAAGATGGTGGTTGAAAATCCTAAAAATTGGCACATTCTCTTGCACTATGCTACTTGGGCATATAGAACGTCAAAAAGAGATGCAATAGGAACTACCCCTTACCAAGTATTGTATGGGCATAAGCTTATTGTACCAGAAGAACTAAGCGTTAAGTCTACCAGGGTAGCTAAACAAATGGGTATTAACCAGGAAGACTATCAATAATCTATGTCCATTAAATTAATGGACGTTGAGGGAGAGAGACTCCAAGAGCTAGCTAAAATCGAAGCTCAGAAAAGACAAGTAGCAAAATCTTATTACAAAAAGGTGAAACGTAAAATCTTTATGGAAGGGGATTTAGTGTGGAAGATGAAGCTTCCTGAACATGACTATAAGGATTATATTTTTGGCAAATGGTCTTCCAAATGGGAAGGTCCATTCAGGGTTTACAAAGTCATGTTTGGGAATGCCTATTTACTGCAAGAGTTAGATGGGAAATGTTTCCAAGGGCACTTAATGGAAAGTTCATTAAACAATACAACCCAAGCATATGGGAACAACATAAGAATTTACAACAAAAACATCCATCATTAGAGGCTTTTGACAAATAAAATGTATTGTTTACGATCGAAGGGGACTTTTCAGCCATTGCTTTGCGTTTAACCTCAGAAAGATGAACCTTGCATTTGTTCATCAGCGCCATCTGCGTACCATGGTGATCAAATTGAGATAAAGATTCTTGAACCATTGGAGCACTCTCAGATATCTAACGCTTCAATTGTTTCTTCTCCCTTCTTCAGTCCTGAAGGGAGGAGATAAGCTTTACAAGGATTTGAAAGAGGTGTATTGGTGGCCTAAAATGAAGAAGGAGGTGGCAGAATTTATATTTGTAGCGAAGTGTCTAACCTGTCAGAAAGTTAAGATAAAGCATAAGAGACGACAGGGAACCGTGCAACCACTCGAGATCCCGGCTTGGAAGTGGGATTACATCTCGATGGATTTTGTCACTAGCTTAACTAAGTCTAAGAATGGGAATGATACCATCTGGGTTGTGGTGGATAGACTTACCAAATCGGCAATGTTTATACCAATGAAGGAGACTAGGAAAATGGAACAACTTGCAAAGGCTTACATCACAAATGTTGTAAGGCTACATAGAGTTCCTAAGGATATCGTTTCTGATAAGGATTCTAGGTTTCTTTCGAAATTCTAGAAAAGTGTTCAGAAGAACTTTGGTACAACATAGAAGATGAGTACATCATTTCACCCTGCAACAGATGGACAATTTGAGAGAACTATCCAAACCTTGGAAGATATGTTAAGATCATGTGTGTTAGATTACCAAGGTGGATGGGAAGATAGCTTGGACTTGGTAGAATTCACTTGCAACAATATTTACCATGCAAGCATTGGCATGGCACCATTTGAGGCCTTGTATGGAAGGAAGTGTAGAAGTCCACTATGTTGGAGTGACATTAGTGAGACATTAATTCTAGGTCCTCAATTGGTAGAAGAAACCAAGAAGCAAGTGAGAGAAATCTAAGCTAAGATTCAAGCTACTCAAGATAGACAAAAGAGTTACGCAGATTTAAAGCGTAGAGAAGACGAATTCCAAGTGGGTCATAAGGTTTTGCTTAAGGTTTCACCAATGAAAGGAGTGACGAGATTTGGGAAGAAAGGGAAGTTTAGTCCAAAGTACATTGGACCATATGAGATTTTACAAAGAATAAGTAATGTTGCTTATAGATTAGCATTGTATATGGACCTCAGCAAGGTACACGATGTGTTTCACGTTTCTCAGTTGAGAAGATACATCCCAGACAAGTCGCATGTCCTACAACCTGAAACCATAGAACTAGACCAAATCCTAACCTATGAAGAAAGACCTGTAAATATTCTTGATAGTAAAGTGCGTAGTACACGCAAGAAAGATGTCAAGATTGTAAAGGTTTTGTGTTCGAATCAAGAAACTGAGGAAGCGACATGGGAAGCTGAGAATGAAATGAGAAAGAAGTACCTAGAGTTGTTTGAGGTTAGTTTAGTTACGAGGTCGTAACTTGTTTTCTTTAAGGGGGGTAGAACGCAGTAGAATTTTGCGCTTTTTACCTTCACTTCAAGCATTTCTGTGCATTTTTAGTATATTTTGTACAATTTTATATAAAGTTTAGAAAAAAAGATAACAAGAAAGGTTACAAAAAGTACAACAACTATAAGTATTAAGAAAAGTTTTTACTAAATGGGTGAAAAAGTGCAGTTTTAAACAAGTTTCCGTGCTCAAGTTTTGAGGACAAAATTTTTTTTAAGGGGGGTAGACTGTAATACTCCGTAATTTATAATATTTATATATATAAATTATTTATTTTATTTATAAATTAAAATGATTCATTTCATTTTAAAAGAATTTAATCATTTAAATATTAATTAATTGTGTATAAAATAATATGAGTCATTACTTGAGGCAATAAAGTGATTTTAATTTGGGTCAACATCAATTAAATTGATGGATCAACTTCTTGGAAATTCATGAACACTTAAGAGCCCAACAAGTTGGCCCAAAGGAGAAGTTAAGGGGGAGTAAGATTAGTAATGGCAGTTTTGTAAATAAGTGTTGTTGTTTTAAAAGGGTAGTATAAATATTTTAAAACCTCAAGAATTTTACACTCTAAAATATAATTGTCAGATTTCACAAAAACCCCAAAAGTTTTCCACCTATTTTCTTTCTCCTTTTTCCTCTCTTTTTTTTCTCTCTCTCTTCCACACCTATCTCTCCTCTCTTTCATCTCGTCCGCCGACAACTGGCGCTACCACCATCACCGGCGAGCCACCAGCGATCACCGGCGAGCAGCAGCAGCTGTGCGCCACCCTCCTTCTCTCTTTTTCAGTTCTGTATTATATATATATATATATATATATATATATATATATATATATATATATAACTCTTTCTCTCTCCTAATTTAATTCTAGTTGTTTTATTATTTTAAAGCATGATTTTTTATTATGTTTTGGTATTGTTTTTGGGTATTTGATGTTGTTAAATTATTCCTATAATTTTCATATTTAATTTAATCAAAAACCTCAATTTACAAACCCTAGAATTTGGGAATTTAATGTTTATTGTTAGGGTTTGATCCTAGGTTGTTGTGGTTGTTAAATTAATGGTTTAAACATGTTACTAATGAGTTTAAAGCCCTCAATTTAATGCTGGAATTTAATTATACACACTACTTTTTAATTATGGTGTTAGGGTTTGATTACCCATAAAAGGGAAAAAGGTTTTAATGATTTAAATATGAATTCCTAGTCTGTCAGTGATGTTTTATATTAAATAGGTATGCTGGAATTTTATTTAAGTCATAAAAACTAAGTCTTTTTGAAAGGATTTAAAGTACCCAGTTAAAGAAAAGGTTTTATGGCTTTTATACCATTAAATTGGGTTAATTAGTAAGGTCTAAAGAGTATTATAGTTGTTGGAAATTTTTGAGAATAGTGGATTAATTATAGTTATGTATTCTTATGTGTAGGAAGCTTTGAGCTAGGTGATTTCTAGCGAGTGTGGCCGAGTTTAGGCACTATTCAAGGTACGTATGTGCACAAGAATATTTGTGTATGCGTAGTATCACGCTAGAATTGTAAAGTATGATTTAAGTGATGAAGTAGTAGCATGTTTAGTTGATTATATGTTTGGAATTGTTGTTGGTTGAGCATGAATTATTATGCAAGCATGTGAATATGTTATTTGATTCATGATACAAGTTGAATATTGTGAATCATGGAAGTATGTTTTATTTTCAAGTATCAAGAAAGCATGAATTTAATAAGCAAGGTTTATGTATGTTTAAAAGAGCTAAAGTTAGAATTATTGAGCATTATTCATGAATTTATTTCTCGCCCATTTATTATTGGTGTTGAGTTAAGAAGTTAGTTTATTTATTTACTCACTCACGTAAGTTGAGTTTGAGTCAAAGAAGCTTAATTAGTAGTGCATCGTATGCACCAAAGTAGTAATTGTGCAATTTTGTGCACAAAACTAGCCAAGGAACCTTAATTAAAATAAATAGTATGTACTCTCTAATTAATTCAAGAATGAATTGGACGTATGAGATGAATGTTGCTATGTTTGTTCTTGATTGATTGGTTTGAGTCGTCACATGTTAAATTGGTAAATCACGTAAAGTGTAAGAAGATACACACCAAAACTCTTAGAACGTATACATTTGGAGTAAGAACATATGGGGGGAGTTATGGGGTTTTATATTTAACCATAGCTTCTACAGGAGTACAGGACACTATACTTTCTTTTATTATTAATGTGCTTGAATTCCATCACAAGTGTGATATAGTAGGTGCCAATTGGGGTAGCTCCCTAATTGGAAGATGAATATTTAAATGGGCTATATTTCAAGGAAGGAAACCCGTTCGATGCGTAATCCAAAATTTTATTTAATAATTTATATTGTTAGTTATGAGTCAAAGGTAAGATGACTTGTGATTGTATGGCGAGCATGTTTTAATTATTTTCATTGATGCTAGGATATTGATGTTAGTGTGGTGTATATGTAATCAGCTTTTGCTGATTCGTACTTTTGTGTTTGTATTTGGCTTTCCTTTGGATTGGCCCTACTATGACCCAATTATATGGTGAGTAAAGGGGTTGAAATAAAAAGAAAGTGACAGGTACTTGAAGCATGAAAAGCATGAAGGGAATGAGGGCCGAGAGTTACTTGTTATGCTCTCTTAGTTTTATGTTTTGAATTGATGGTTTATTGTTTATGGACTAACTTTGTTATGTTTATTTTTGAGTTGGTTTTTAAAGGGACATGATTGAATTGGTTCCAACTTGTGAACGATTTAATTTCTACTTTTGTTTTGAGGTTGTGAACTCAATTTTTAATTTGAAAGTTGGTTTTTATTTTTAAACTTTCGCTGCGTGACTTTGAAAAATAGCCTTAGCCATTATCACGGTGGCGGTAATATTTTGGTTATTTCCTAAGCAGGGTTTTATTTAGAGTAAAATGAGTATTTTAAAAGAAAGAAATTTCTAGGGTATTACACAAAGTTTCGGTAAGTGTTATTTGGAATGGCAATTTTCAACTCAATTTTATAGGGACTTAGGGTTCTATGTTGGTTGTTTTAAGTGAACTAAATAAACATTCAACATTGAAATCCTAAAAATGCATCTAAATATCAAGATATATAAGCAATATAAATCGACATATATAAAATGCATAGTGAACTAGCATGACCCCTTGAAAGATATCTGAAGCATCCAATCTTCAATCTTCAAGGTCATCTTGGCACCTTTAGGCTCCATCTTCAAAGAAACACCGTCTTTCTTGACTTCACCATCAAGCATGCAAGAACTAGATACTAGTAATCTAAATTAACTAAGTACAAAAATACTTAACGGTGCGCAGTCCGTATTTAGATTTACAAAAATACGTAATGGAAGGCAGTCCATATTTTCTATCCTAGTCGGGCCATACTAGTCACTTTTGTAAAAACCTACATAAGAGCAGTTATAATATTCCATTCACCCATTCACTTCTAAAGTGAACGACCCCATGCAATTTTTACAAACAATACAAGCAATAATACAAAACTTGTATCAAACAAGCACACACTAGTTACTAACTTAGGTTGTTAATCCGATTAACATTCCTAATTAAAACTAGTCAAGTGTTTATCCAATTATGTGAACTAACGCATTAACAATAAGCATAATTAAAGCTTACGAGCTCAAAACCAATTAATGAAGCTCTCACTAAATTCCACATCCGATTAATTTTTAATTAAGCAAAACGAGTCATTAATGTCAAAAAATGCATATATGTGAAAAACCAAGGCCTAGCCTCGTTTTAAACATAATCGCAAAATCGCAAAACCAAGCTAAGTGCAGCTAGCAGCGCATCGAGGCACCTGCTAGCCCTAGCAGCCTCGCAGCATGCTTCGCATGCATGCATGCACACTGCTGGTGCTGGCAGTGTGTTGTTGCACTTGCTAGTGCTCGCATTGTGTGTTGCCTAGCACCCCTATCCTTGCGAGCTACTGCTCATCGTACCGCATGCCCTTTCGCACCTGCTCGCACATACTCCCGCACACACGCACTCCTCGGCAGCAGCATTTGGGAATATTAATCCCAAATATTTGCGTGACCTTAATTAATTCCAAATTGAATTTTAGAATTAACAATTGAGCAATTTTGAATTAATATCAAGTCTAACTCAATTAATCTAAGTTTAGTGCAAAAACCAAAATTATTTTCAAGAGCCATTCTTTAATAATTTTAGGTCAATTTGATGCAATAAAAAATTAGGGGCTTGTTACATAATTAATTTATCCAAAGATTAAAATAATTATGAATTTGACAAAATAAGTTGAATAAATTAATCAACCATTCAATGAAAATAATTTATCCGACAAATACTCATGCATATTTGAATATTTCAACCTTCCAGTGATGAATAATACTCGAGCATAAATATGAACATTCATGATTTTAATCAATTTCCATAATGATTTAAACTCAAAGTGTGTTCATTTTGAATTTTAACAAGTCAATATTCAATCAATTAAACCATTAAAGATTCAATCTTTGACTATTTTAAGGGTTCAAAAATCACATTTGAACATAAACTCATTCATTTCAAACAATCTAATTGTAGAATGAACAATTTCCAAGTTTATGCAAAATTAGAGCAATCCAAATTAAGCAACCAAATCGTTTCAAAACATGCTTAATAAGGAATATAATTGTATTAGATTAATTCCATAATCAATCGCATAATCCACTAATTATATGCAATAATTAATCAGGGTTTAAAGATTTAAAATTTTCTTGTTCTAAACGAAAAACCCTTCGAAAAACACATTTCTAGGCAGATGTTGGCCTATGGCAACCGTTTTTCATCACTTTGTGGGTTAAGGTTGGTTTGGAACATCGATTCCACCCAAAAATCACTATTTTTGAGTCGAAATCTGGGTTAGTAGTCATGAATTAGCAATAAAATGATTTTATCTAATAAAATCGAGATCCTAATCTAACTAGGTTGCTAATCCAGATTTTTAAATCTATTTTAAATCAACTTAATTAATTTTTAGTCGCAAAAATTTAATGCAGAAGGCTCGTGATACCGCTGTTGGGTTTTACGGTGTACGAACACCGCGCGGAACCAAAACCCGCCCAAGGACCACTTGCATAAATTAAAGCGATTGAACTAAAACATCCATATAATTAATAAAATAATAAACACATAACAGAGAGAGAGAGGGAAAAGACGTTCATACCCTTGAAGCGTGTTTTCTATTTAGCATGAACACGAACCCACGAATAGGAATAGAAAGATTTCTTTTTAGCTTTATTGGAGTTGGTAGATTTTCGTTAGGAATAGTTAGTAGATTTTCGTTAGGAATAAAATTAGAGTTTTAGTTAAATTGGGTTTTGTTTTTCTTTTTTTATAAAAGGAGCAGTAGTAGTATTAAGGGGGGGAGCTCTTTACATACGTAGTTTAGATTAGTTTTTAGCTTAGCTTTTTATCAGATATTCTTTGGATTAGTTATTATGTTGTGAAATAAGGAGAAGATATGAGAGATGGAGAGAGAATTAATATGAAACAGTCAATACGGTTATGAAGGGAATCAGTAAAAAAACGTTAGCAATAATCAAGGCACTAAGCCTTGTTCAAAAACCGTACAAAAATTAAGCTTGTTTAATAAACCCGACCCGACCCAGCCTAGCCCGGCTCGGCTCAATTCAGTTCGGCGCGCGTGTGTGAGAAAGGTTGGCTTAGTAGGTAAGTCCTCCCTCTCCACAAAATGTGGGTAGCCCTTGGGCCACACCCAAGTACTCCACTATCTACTTTATAAAGGAAGGAAAACTTTCATTTCCCACCAATGTGGGACTTTGGTTTTTCACAAAATTCACACCCATACACACTTTGTTCTAACAATACCCCACTTGAATTTTTGAAAACATTTTCAAGCAGAATCCATACACATATAGGTTGTGCATAAACAGAAGTGTTTTTCAACTTGAACTCCTGCGTAGTAAATACGATTCAGATTTAACAAGGGTAACTCGAAGTTTTGAACCCTATCTCTGACAATGTACCACACAAGACCTATTCTTGGTGTTGTTATAGACCCAGCTATTACGGCCATGCACGTCTATCCAAGTGTAGTGAACGCTCTAGAAATGCTGCCACACATTTCATAAGAAGCGGCCTAACTTCCACATTCACATAGGTGAATCTATCAAGAGTACTCCTAGCTAGGTACTCCACTCCAAAATGGAGTATAGATTTCATTAAGAGTCCTATTAACTCATCCTTGATCGCTTCAGGAATTTATGTCTTTTGAACATAACCAACTCATATCACTCCATAACTTGTTATTACCCATTGAACCTATTTCTTGGGATCTCCAGTCCATAGGTTGGGTTACCATTATGTGTGACTCATTTTAATGGAAATAGTCCCATTCTCTTAGAAGAATAATGGACTTTCTCTCTAGCCAATCCTTTCGTCAAAGGATCAGCCAAATTATTCTCAGTATGTACATGATCCACTCTAACAACTCCGATTTAAGATATTCTCTTACAGTGTTGTGCTTACGACGTATTTGTCGTCTCTTACCGTTGTAGTAACGGTTCTGAACTTTTGCAATAGTCACGGTACTATCGCAATGGATCAAGACAGCCGGTAATGGTTTTTCCCATAAGGGAATTTCACCTAGCAGGTCTCTTAACCAACCTGCTTCTTCACTAGCTGTAGCTAGTTTTCTGACTCCATGCTGGACTGAGCCAAAATATTCCGTTTCTTAGACTTCCAAGATACAGCTCCACCGGCTATAGTAAAAATATATCCACTAGTAGCCTTAGAGTCATCTGATAAGGTGTTCCAGTCAGCATCACTATAGCCTTCTAGTACAACTGGAAACCTTTCATAATGTAATCCTAGGTTCATGGTCCTCTTAAGGTATCTCATGACCCTCTCAATAGCATGCCAATTCTCATTACTAGGACAACTAGTAAACTGCCTAACAATCCCACGACATAGGCAAGTTGGGTCTAGTACAATCTGTGGCGTACCGAAGGCTACCAATGACGCTCGCATAATCAGATTGCCTTACGGCATCACCAGTGTTCTTAAATAATTTTACACAGGGATCATAAGGTGTACTAGCAGGTTAACAGTCAAAGTAACCATATTTCTTTAGGATTTTCTCAATGTAATGAGATTGATCCAAAGAAACTCCATTTTCTGTCCTAGTAATCTTAATTCCAAGGATTACATTCGCCTCTCCTAGATCTTTCATATCAAACTCAGCATTCAACAATAGCTTTACATCATTCACAACATGAGTGTTCGAGCCAAAAATTAACAAGTCATCCACATACAAACAAATTATAGTGCAAATGTCATTCTCAAATTTTACATATATGCATTTGTCACTACCATTTATCTTAAACCCATGTGAGATGACCAAGTTATCAAACTTTTCATGCCATTGTTTAAGTGCTTACCTAAAGCATTCCCTAACACTCTCTTTTGACTCAAACACCCCCCACACTAGAGTAAAGCATCGTCCTCAATGCTTCACAAGTACATGGAATAAAAGGGTAGGGAGAACAAAGGGAGGGAACAAAAAGACCAAGGGGGAAACTAGCTGCCACTAGGGCTGGCACCGCCGTCATCCGCACTCTAATTGTTGTAGGAGAAACCCGAGGAGGGGCCATATGGGTCCCACCCTCCGGTGTAGCCGGGAGGCCACCCATAATGACCCTGGAAAAGGTCGAGTTGGGATGCGGATAACTGGTCAAAAGGCTCGGGTTGGATTAGAGGTGAGGGGTGAGAGGGATCAACGTAATAATCACTCCCACCCGATACCCGGTAGTCATATTGACCGCACTCATCGGGGAACTCACGCCTAGGCACATTGGGGTCCGAGGACCCCTGCCAATAGGGGTACGTAGGATGGTTGTCACCCCCCCAAGATGGCACGGGTCCTTGTTGGGCCGGCACATAAGGGTAGTTAACCGGGGGAGTGACATCCCCTCTACATACACTAGCATCATACAGGGCGTTAGTTTGGAAAGAAAGGTGTTGATGGGAAGCAAACATACCTTGCATGCTTTCCATTTGGGCTCTCATTGCATGCATTTGTTGTTGGTAGTCGGGTTGATATTGTTGTTGTTGTTGCCTTCTTCCTTGCTGTTGGGACTGTTGTTGTTGTTGTTGTTGCTGACTTAGAGGGGTGGCCCTCATCACGCTCTCATCTTCCTCATGCTCAAAACCTTCACTGGACCCTTCTCCCGTCTCCATCCTTACAGTAGGGAGGATACCCAAATCCTTCTTTAACCACCAAGGGTAATTTACCCTCTCCCTCGTGAAGGAAGTGAACTCCGGCTTGGGGAGGAAGCAATGGTGCTCATGAGAGACAAGCAAGGTCCAAGTCCTTCCTTGACCCTCAGTAACTGCGATGAATTTCATGGTCTTTAACTGATCGAGGTCGAGCCAAATATCGCTCCCATCACTCTTCCCCATAGGGGTGCAGGACTCCAATTTATCCATATGACCCAACTTCTCGGCTATCCGAGTGATTATCCCGCCAAAATGGATCTCCCCCTTCTTTGTACCCAAAAGGACACCTTCAATGCACTTAGTGAATAGAAACCCGAAGTTCATTCTATTCCCAATCTCCGGCTGCGTAGCAAGCCATAGAATTCGGATCTCTTCAGTTGTAATCTTCCCCAAGTCTTGCTTATTAAAGACCATGTACCCGAGAATTCGATGCAGAAGTCTGATGGTTGGGTGCATGATTTGGTTGGCTAATGAATACTTGGAGTTGAAAGCGTCCATCCTCGAGATGACCTTCCACCAATGAAGGGGCTCATAAGCATGGAGGCCTTCATGCTCGGGGAAGAACATATCAGCATCCGGGTTTAGGTCCAGTAATTGGTTAAACTGGCGGAGGGTGAGGGTTTCTTTTTTGTTAAAGAGTTGGAAGGAGATGGTGAGGTCCCTATCCCCTGTGTCATGACATTCGAAAGAGGCAAGGAACTCAAGAGTGGGCTCCTTGAAAGTCCGGTAGGCACTTGTTACAAACGAGCCTAACCGGAGATTGTTGAATAAGAACCAACAATCGTCGTCAATGCCGAGTTTTGTGGTGGTGGGTTGGTGGTAGTGCTTGGTTGGTCTCAGTTTTTGATTTTGAAGGTTGTCGTAGATGGGCCTGTGGTTTTTATTGTGGAATTTGGGGGGTGGTAAAGGTGGTGGAGCGGTTTGTTCACTTTGTTGGGGGGTTTGATGATATTGAGCCTTGAGTTTCTTTCCCACTTTTTCTTTTCCTTGACCCAAAAACCATTTTCACCAATAGCAATATGCAATCCAATACCACAAAAATCACACCATAATAATTTCCCAAATTCAATCAACCACAACAATGGGCACAGTTCCAAAATCACCAAGCACAACTCAAACCAAGCAACCTAATTGAACAATCAACTAACAAGACAACAAATCAACAATTAATGATGCTTAAGATGATGAATGAGCACAATATAGGCATGCAACAATCAAAAATTCCCACATGAAAATTCACAAGCATGTAATTTCTCAACCAAAGGCATGCTTCAAATTCAAAGGTAAATGAGAGTAAGGAAGAAATGTATACCAAAATGAGTACCCACAATTGCTCCTACCATCCCCTTGAAGAAGAGATCAAGCCTACCTTCAAGAACCCTCCAATGGTGAAAGAAAGTTCCACACAAAGAGGAATACCAAAATTGGGGGTTTTAAAGGATGAAATTTCAGATTTTTGGTGAGAAAAATTGAAGAAAAGTGAGAGTATTTGTTGAAATTTGATGATTTAGGATGAGGGATTGAGGTAGTTTGAGTTAGGGCATGAAAGGGGTGAAGTTTAGAGAGAGAAGGGCTGAGAATTCTGAAATTTGGGGGGGGGGTTTCTTTTCGGCTTTTTGCTAAGAAAATTGGCTAAAAATTCGCAGACCCGCAGGGCCGCGCCCGCGGGTTGGAGGTCCGCGCCCGCGGGTTAACCTGTCCGCGCCCTCGGCCCTGGCATCCCCAGTTTCTGACATTCTTGCCGCGCCCGCAAGATGGAGTGACGCGCCTGATTAGGGGATTTTGCTCCCACCAATCGGAATGCGCCACGTGGGCCAATCAGGTCCTGCCAAGTGTCCCCCAGTTGGACCTCTCAGGGCTTGCCACGTGGCACACGCTTATTTGTCCACCCTGGACTTATTATGTCATGACACGTGGCATACACCATGCCTAATGGAGAAGCCGGTCACCTAGGCCCAACTTCCGAGGGAAGCCCAATCAGCCCAAGGTTAACCTAAACCTAGATTGGCACGTTTCCCGAGGTTATAAATACCTCCTTTAATCCTCATTATGGGAGATTACGCAGATTACACACATTAAACACTCTCACCTAGAGAGACCCAATCACTTTAATTTCCGCATTAATTACTCCTTAATCAAGTACTAACTTGACCGTCGGAGGCGGATCTCCAATCATCCGGAGCATCCGTTTGTTTTGCAGGTATAGGCGTCCGGTTCTAGTCTCGGAATTGTAACTCTCCCGCAGGACATCAGAAAATCCCGAAACATTTTGGCGCCGTATGTGGGGAGAGTACTTCTGAGATGGCACCCACGTTTGTACCGGCTCCTGAAGAGAGACGTCCCCTAGACGATCCTCTAGTTCAGTCGGACCACGATACTGAGAATGAATTTGAAGTTGAAGCTCACACAGCTTCAGACGGGACCCTAAGGGCCCGACGTATCCGTCATACTGAAAGGAGGGAACGGGAACATCTTCAAACTGGAAGCGAGCCAGCAGGTGCACCGCCTGTTCGGCAGCAACCGACTGATGGGTCTGCTCCCATCACAAGGAACGAACTCATGACCTTCATGAGGGACTTCAAGGGAGAAATTCAAGAGTTGATCAACAAGAAGCCGCCTACTCTGGACAAGGAGCAGTCGGCTAAGAAACCCTCCACTTCACGGAAGAGGAAGCCAGTTCAAGGGCGAGAGGCGACCCCTCATCCTAAATCTAGGAAGTGGGAGCCACCTGCCCTTGATTTCACAAAATACCGTTTTCCTACTCCAGGAAATAGGAAACCTGTTCGTCATATTCAGGCGGACGGGTCGAGGAAAACATACACAGACGCTCGGCTACTGCTAGAGCAGAAGAAGAGTGACCGATTGTCAGAGTCGACCTCTACTTCAAACTTCCAAGACAGTCTGCGAAATACCTCAATGAGGCATACTCAGTCGTATCATGAGAGTCAGTCAGGCGGCACCTCCCGTCAGTCCGGCTTTCATAGCGACCAGGCGGTACCAAACTTACCGTTTGTACCGCAACAACAGTATTTTTCACAGCCACCTCCGTTTGGTGGACATGCAGCAAAAAATGTCCAACCTATGGACTGGCAGCTACGGTTGCTTAGACTTTGTGAACAGCCGTCGGCCTTCTCCAAGGAAATTACTGAAGCCGCTCAGCCGGCCAAAATGAAAAATGTATTAGTAGGCGCCTATGACGGCACTACTAACCCAGAAGACCATCTGATGGCATTCACCAACCTGATGTACCTTTAAGGGTTGGATGATCCCACTTGGTGCAAGTGTTTCCCAGCGACTCTCAAAGGAATCGCACAACAATGGTTCGGCAACCTGCCGACTGGTTGTTTAAATAGCTTCAGGACGCTTGCTTACTTATTCACCTCCAACTTCGCCATGAACATCCCTAAGAAGAAGACGACCCTTGATTTAGGAACAATTCAGCAGGGCGATAAGGAGGGGCTTTGTTCTTACATCAGGCGATTTAACCTGATGAGAATACAGATTCAAGGGTTACCGGATGAAGTAGCCTATACTGACTTTTTCAGAGGTCTCAAAGACGGGTCGACCTTCAAATTTGATTTAGTCCGAAAGAGGGTGGCGACTCTTCAAGAGGCCTTGATTGAAGCGGAAGCCTATATACAGGCGACTGATCTTTGTAGTAAGGTAAAACAGTCAGACGGGAAAAGGTCCGACAAAAGAGAAGGACGACAGAAGCAGTCGTCAAACAAAGACGAGAAGAGAAAAGAGGTCTGGGCAACTGATTCCTCTAAACAGCCGTCCCAGAAGAAGAAAAAAGAATTCAAACCATACTCCCCAAAGTATGTGTTTAACAAGGATAGCCAATTTACCCTAAAGGAAATCAAGGGACGGATCTCAATTGAGAAGCCGGTCCCCATGAAGGGTTCTGCAAACAATCGGAACCAAGAAAAATTTTGTGATTATCATGAAGATGTTGGTCATCACACCAATGAATGCATCAGTCTCATGCGGTATCTGGACCGCCTGGCTGAGCAAGGTGACCTTGACACTTATGTCAAGAAATCTACGGGGAACACTTCCTCGAAAAAGCAGTCGACCAAAAAGAATCAACAGGCCGACAGCTCCGATACAGATGATGCAGTAGTCTACACCATTGCAGGCGGCTTCTCAGGAGGCGGCCCCACTATTAGGGGCAACAAAGACAATATCAGACGGTTAGATGTAAATTCCGTTCACCAAGAACGGCCCTCCAAATATTCATTTCCTGAGATTGTCATCACTGAAGAAGATTTAGGAGGGGTAAGAGGGCCGCATGACGACCCTATCGTTATTGAATGTAAAGTGGCCAACCAGAGAGTTGGCCGAATCCTCATAGATACCGGAAGCTCCTCAGATCTCATCAGTAGCAAATGTCTGTCGAAACTAAAATATCAGACTGATTGCATACATCCGGCATCCCACCCTTTAGTAGGGTTTGGAGGAGGAGGAGTCCACCCAGTGGGACGAGTGGATTTACCCATCCGCCTGGGCGAAAAAGGGGAAGGACGACACATGGTAGTCCGGTTCCTGGTAGTAGAAGAACTCTCGGCCTACAACATGATTCTGGGACGACCAACCCTGAATAATTCCAAGGCTGTTATAATCCCATCTCTTATGTTGCTCAAGTTAGAGAGGGATAATGGAACAGTCGGGTCCCTAAGGGGAGATTAGAGGATGGCCCGAGAGTGCTATCTCTCGGATGTCAAGCCCACTGTTATGGCCACTGGGTCGAGAGGTGGAAAAATAGACCTTGACAATGTCAAGGAGAGTGCGCCTGTTCAAGAAGCAGGCGGCAAGAAGAGAAAGGCATCCCAGACAGGGGCCGCAAGAAAAGACAGAAAATAGCAATCATTGGCAGAGGAGCGGTCGGATGAATTCCGCCCTCAGCCAGTTGGTGAGCATACGGACCTGATCTTAGATGACTCGCGTCCTGACAGAACAATCAAGGTTGGGACGACTGCTCTAAGGGACCTGGGTGACGACTTTCACAAACTATTGAAAGAATACAAGGACATCTTTGCATTCGAAGTCCATGAAATGCCAGGCATTAGTCCTGATCTGGCGGTACATAAACTGGCCGTGGATCCGAAAAAGAAGCCGGTACGGCAGAAGAAGCGGAACCATGGAGAAGAAAGAAGTCAGGCGGCAGCCGCCGAAGTTAAAAAATTACTTGATGCAGGGTTCATTCGGCAATGTTACTTCCCAGACTGGGTTGCAAATATGGTGCTTGTTAAAAAGCCGAATGGTACCTGGCGAATGTGTGTAGACTACACAAACTTAAACAAGGCGTGCCCCAAAGACAGTTACCCTCTACCTAAAATTGATAACCTGGTCGACTCAACAGCCGGCCATGCTTTGATGAGCTTTATGGACGCCTACTCTAGTTTCCATCAAATTCCTTTATGGAAGAAAGATCAGGAGAAGACGACCTTCGTCACTGATCAGGGGTTATACTGTTACACGGTCATGCCGTTTGGTCTTAAGAATACCCCGGCCACTTTCCAGCGAATGATAAACACTGTGTTCTTTGATCAGATTGGGAGAAATGTCGAGGCATATATTGATGATATGATTGTCAAGTCCAAACTTTAGAAAGATCATCTGTCGGACCTCCGAGAAACTTTCGCCACACTCAGGCGGCACCATGTCATGCTCAATCCTAAGAAATGTGTCTTTGGAGTTGAGTCTGGGAAATTTCTCGGATTCCTTATCAATCAGAGAGGAATAAAGGCGAACCCTGAGAAGGTGCAGGCGGTCATCGACATGCAGTCGCCTCGTACCATCCGAGAGGTTCAAAAGTTAACAGGTTGTCTGGCGGCCTTGGGAAGATTTCTAAGCCGATCAGGCGACAAATGCCTATACTTTTTCCAGGCAATTAAGAAAAAAGCAAGGTTTGAATGGGGGTCGGATGCTGAGGCGGCCTTTCAGAAATTGAAAGTTCACTTGCATTCCTTGCCGAGGCTGGTCAGCCCTTTGCCCAAAGAAGTACTCTACATGTACCTGGCCGTCTCTGATCATGCGTTAAGCGATGTTCTCCTTGCTGAAAGAGACGGCTGTCAGCTCCCGGTCTACTTTGTCAGTCACATACTGAAAAATATCGAGTTGAGGTATCCCTTAGTGGAGAAATTTGGTCTTGCACTCTTCATGGCTGTTAAAAAATTGAAGCCCTACTTTTTGGCACATGCAGTCGTCGTGTATACAGACCAACCTATCAAGCGGCCACTGACCATCATGGAGTCGTCAGGCCGAATGATCAAATGGGCCATAGAAATACAGAGCCTCGAAGTTACCTTCGAGCCTAGAAAAGCAGTGAAGGGGCAAGCCTTTGCTGACTTTATTGTTGAGATGACTCGTCCTCCTGACTCTCAAGTTCCAGACCAAGTCTGGAAGGTATATGTGGATGGAAGATCTACTTTAAATGGTTGTGGAGCAGGCGTCATATGTCAGTCGCCAGAAGGCGACAGGTACGAGTATGCTCTACGCTTCAGTTTTCAGGCCTCAAACAATGAGGCAGAATATGAAGCTTTACTAGCCAGAATCCGCATGTGCAAGGCGGCAGGGGCAAGAAAAATAGACGCCTGTTCCGATTCACAATTGATAGTGAGTCAGTACAATGGCGAATACGAAGCAACCCATCCGGCCATGATCAAGTATTTACAGGCGGTCCGACAAGCAGTCGGCTCCCTTGAGGATTTCCATCTGACCCAAGTGCTGAGATCAGAAAACAACCAGGCAGATGCACTTTCAAAATTAGCATCATCAGCCTCCTGTGATACTCCTCGAACTGTTTTTTGGGAAGTAATGGAGAGGAGAAGCATTAAGGAAGACCCTATTGGAATCTTAGACAGAAGCTCAACCTGGATGGATCCAATCAGGGCATATCTGACAAATGGCACCCTGCTGGATGATCATCAACAGGCGGCAGCACTGAAAAAACGAGCAACCAGTTTTGAAATAATAAAGGGAGAACTTCACAAAAGGGGGTACCTTCAACCCTTCTTAAAGTGTGTTACTCCAGAAAAGGGGCGAGAGATACTAGATGATCTTCACTCTGGTTACTGTGCTTCCCATATAGGCGGTAGGACGCTTGCTCAACGGGCAAGGCGGCAGGGCTACTTTTGGCCTACTTTAGAAGCAGATGCAATGGAGATGGTGAAAAAATGTGACAAGTGCCAAAGGTTTGGCAAACTAATTCACCGTCCGGCTACTGACCTCACTACCATTCATAGCCCACTACCGTTTGCTAAGTGGGGCATGGATATTCTGGGTCCATATACGCCTGCTACAGGCGGAAGGAGGTACATACTTGTTGCCGTCGACTACTTCACTAAATGGGTAGAGGCGGAGGCTGTAAAGGGAATCAAGACAAAGGATGTAATTTCATTCATTTGGAAAAATGTCATCACTCGGTTCGGGGTTCCCATGTCTATGGTTTTTGATAATGGTCCCCAATTTGAGACGCCTGTTCTTTAAAGCTGGTTGGGTGACCAAGGAATTGCACACTACTTTGCATCTGTCGGCCGTCCACAAGCAAACGGCCAGGTAGAAGCCTTTAATAAAATCATCTCAGACGGTCTCAAGAAAAAGATTGAACGAGCAGGCGGCCTATGGGCGGATGAATTACCACATGTTCTCTGGGCCATTAGGTTGACTGAAAAAGGGGTGACTGGAGAAACTCCATTCCTCCTAACTTATGGTGCGGAAGCTGTTCTTCCAATAGAACACTACGAGCCGACTCTTCGAGTAATGCTATATGACGAAGAGGCAAACTGGGAAGCCATGCGCCTGGCATTAGACTTACTTCCTGAAAGGAGGGGCAATGCTGTCTTGAGCCATGAAATTTACCGCCTGAGAATGACTAGATCATACAACAAAAAAGTACACAGGCGTCCACTCAAAGTGGGGGACTTTGTACTTAGAAAAATGGAAGCAGTTGGAAGGGCTAATGAGTCTGGCAAACTAACTCCCAACTGGGAAGGACCCTACCGAATCTGTGAAGAGGTCAGGGACGGTACCTACCGTCTGGAAACACCAGACGGCCAACCGTTGCCTCGAACTTGGAATGTAGATAATCTTAAGAAATATTTCTTTTGAATGATGTAAATAGTCAAGGGCTACTTAATAAAAGTTTGCATACTTAATATTCAATTTTGTACTAAGAGGGGCACGCCTACTAACAAACAGTCGGCTACTCTCCATACTCAGTTTTCATTTTTACTTAAGAGGGGCATGCCTACTGACAAACAGTCTGCTACTCTCCATGTTTAATTTTTATTCTTACTTAAGAGGGGCACGTCGCTTGTTTCACTCAACCGGCTACACTCCCATAATACAGTTCACCAAGAACTATCAAAGGCTCATAGCTAAAATGATCAGACCAGGCGCCAAGCCAACTGATCAAAATATAAAAATTCAATTCGACCTGTCCCAACGTTATAGCAGGCGTCCGACGGCATCCATCCGGATGAAATTCGTCGCAGAGAGCAGCTCCCTTTTTGGGTGGAACATTGTTCTATAAAATCATTACACGGCACCTATACGACTGTCTAACCAAGACAACCACGTGGCCGTTTCCCGGACAAGGATATCTCTCACTTAACTGACTAATCACGTCAAGCAAGTGTTCGCATTAACCATCCGGGTCAACCGACCGATTGAACTACTTGGGATAAGAACAAGTGGTATTTTATGAGTTAAAAGCCAACAAACATTGGCGAATAAAGGGGAACAACCGGTACCCACCGCTTGATACCTGTACTACTCAGTTACTTGGCGACTAGGTAACAATCATGTTTACTTGGTCACTCCATAAAAATTTAGTATGAAACTAAAAAGGTGTTCATACAGCACCTGTTCACACTAGATTAAATATGGCGGAGAACAGTTGGCCTAGACTGTCTAAAGTCTCTAGCCTAAAAACATGGCAAGTAGGAAACCCCTTTCCTACTTGGTTAATTTTACAAATGACAGGACCGCCTGCCTAAAGGGGATCCAGTCTTTAAAATGGTTTGAATACCTATTGGATAAATGGTCGACTGATCGTCTAGCCTGGAAACAGACAACTAGTCGTCCAGGGGCATAGGCGGCGTGACTAACTATCCGTACCTGTCTGCAACTATCGGCCATGTAAAACAGTCAGTATATTGTACAATTGGATATCAGAATATTCAATACTTAAACAAATTTGAAGCAAAACAAAAATATTCATTAAAAGGAAGCCGATCATTAAAGACCGGCAAAATATTCAGAGCCCCGACCCCCTGGCCGGGTAAATACAAACAAACGGCACGCAGGCCGTGGAAAGAAGACATAAATCTTATGAAGGGGGCAGATCTTCAATATTAGCAGCTGCCGCCTGATTAGCACTCTTTTTGCTGGACTCGGCTTCAGCTGCATCCTTCTTCGATGCATTACCCCCAAGCGGCACAAGCGCCACTACCGGCTGCTCCTCCTCCTCCAACGCCTCTTCCTCAGCAGCCGCCAGGATCTCTTGATTATATCTATCAGAACACTGGCGGTATGTTTTTTCCCAGGAGGCAAAGTCGGCATTGGGGAAGAGACGGCCCCAAGTCATGCGCTGGATTTGAGCAGAGTCTTCCATCATCTCCCGGACCAGCTCTTTCTTTTCTTGCTCGGCCTTTTCCGAGAGCTCCTGAGTAAGACTCTTCTCCTGGGTCACCAGGCGTTCCTTTACGCTCGCCAAGGATTTCTCCAAGGTTTCGTATGAGGACATCTTTTGGCGAAGAGGTCTCAGCTCGGTCTTGAGGTTGTTGATGGTCGCCTCCAACTCGCTATTCCTCTTCCGAGCCGCCTCTAACTGAGCCCGGATAGCGGCGGTAGCCTGCGCCTGATAATAAAGAATATCAATTGTCAGAACTTCATTTTGGGCAATTTGAAACATTGCCTTATCACAGTCAGAGGCGGCCATAGCTTTTGCAGCCTTTACCTCTTTGTTCTTCCGGTCAAGCGGCTTGCGAAGGTCGTTCACTCGGAGCAGGGCCTAAGTAAAAAAGGGAACAGGCGTAAGTTTCCAAACAAAAAAGAAAACAGGCGTCCTGGAATTTAAATACTCAAAAATATGCTAAGTATACCTCAGCAAGGACCCCTGCAATCCCGTCTAGGTCAAGGGTGCCAACACCCCTGACCGCCTCCCTTTCAGCTGGAGGTACGGCCTTGATCATAGACTTGGCCACTTCGACCAAGTCAGGCTCCTGAGGGCCGACTGCATCAAGCATAAACAAACGGATTAGACCTAGTAAAGGAGGGAGCAACTCTAAAATTTACAAGGACAATTTCATACTTCTAGGTGGTCCAGCTGGAGTTTTAGAAGAAGTGGCCGGCTATTTCTCAGCCGCCGCATGTTTCCTGGCAGAACCAGGAGAGCTCGCAACAGTCGTCCTCCGGGCCTTGGGGTCCGGCTGTTGGGAAGAAGAAGCTCTTGGAGCGCCTGTCTAAAAAAGAAGAAAAAAGTTAGTATATGCATAAACACAACTCCAAAAAGAGGGTGAAAGGTTCGAAGCCCACCAAGGGTGCCCCCTTGTTAGGGGAGTCGGTTGAAGACTGTTGCATGATGGAGGCCCGCAACATGGCCGCCGCAGTCTTGGAGGCGGTAATTTTGCTCATGGCATCCGCTGCAAAAACAAATAGCAAAGTTAATAAAAGTCATAACAAGAAATGCACGGAACAACAGAGTATTCGACAGGCCGGCTACCTCTTGAGCACCGACTGCTGAGGCCACAGGCGGCCAAAAAGTACTCGTCGTAGAGCCATTTGAAGCTCGGGACGCAGTGCAGGGGTACTTGCTCTCGTACCCCTGAAGTAGAGTTCACCTTCGACTCTACTTTGAAGAGTCCTTTATCTAGGATCTCTTTCTTAGCCTTGGGGGGAACAGGCGGCATGCTGCGGCGGCCTGCAAGAAGGGGCGGATTCTTGTTCCACCTGTTGAAGCGCTTGTTCAGCTCTGTGTCTGAACTCTCAATGATAAGGAAGGTGCTCCGCCAGTCCTTCCATTTGTTTGCTTTACCTCTCGTCATGAGGTAGCCCATGTGGCTCGTCAATTGATACCAGCCGGTACCGCCTGCCTTAGGGGTCTGGCTGAGGTAGTTCATTTGGGCGAAAGCCTCGAAGTTCGGCTCCACCCCGTGCAGTTCGCACCCGGCCACATAGCCGAGTATGTTGACCCAGGAGTTCGGGGCTAACTGCCATAACCCAAACTCATACCCATCCAAGATCCGCTGAACAGCCGGATGTAGTGGGAAGCGCAGCCCAGCCTTGATGGCCGCCTCGTAGCAGCCAAAGCAGGCGCCATCATAACTAGTACCAGCCGGCAAGACGACTGTGTCTTCTGGATCTGGCACGAACACTAAAAAGTCGGGGCCCATTGTGTGGTTTGCGATAAAGCTCCCCATTTTCTCTTGCATGGCCGTGATCCGGCCCCGAGGTACCGTGCAGTAGTAGGGGGTATTTTGCTCTCGGTGAGAGGCGGATGGCTCCGCCCAATCGTCCCCCTTCTAAACTGCGTGAGAAAGCCTCGCCTCTTGTAGGCGACTGTTTTTCTCTTTTGTGTCCAGAGAAGCATGGCCAGAAGAGCTAGACTCGGATTCGTCCTCTGACGAGTCCGAAGAGGACGACTCCTCCCCTCTCCCGGAGGGGCCCGCCTCCTCTCCTTCAAAAGGAGCAGGAGAGAATGTAGAATTGTCAACTGTAAAATGGGAAGGGGTCACTTTGACTCCTCCCTCAGAACTGCCGGCTTTCAAGCCGCTTTGTTTCACTTCCACATCTGGCGCCTGGTCAGATGTTTCACTAATCGGCACCCTGTGGGAGGAGCCGTCTGAGTTTGAGATCCAAGCAGTCTTTTTTGTTCTGGCCATCATGCTCTGCATAGACACAGATACAGTCGGACTTTGTATAAAGGGCAGAGATGGGTCCAGAAAAGGGCAGGCGGCACTCCTAGTCCTAGATTCAGCCGTCCCCGGTGACCGGCTAATCACTAACCTAGGTCGTATCGTGTGCTTCCGTGGTGCCATTTCAAAAAAGAATAAAGTAAAGAGAAAATTAAGAGTAAGAGAACCGACGGTTACCTGAACGAGTGACAATTGATGAAGTTTTGAAAATCCTTTGCAATCGGCTTGTCAGAGCAGGCGGTAGGCAGAAAGGGTCCAAAATGTCAGAGCAAGTTCAGGGGTCCAAATGTTTACTCACAAAGTTTTCAAGTGTGAAAACGACCGAAGTCAACATTCCTTTATATAGGCGAAGTGAGAAGGCGAAGGGTCACTTCCAGAATTCAAAATTTTGGCGGGAGACTCTCTCGGCCTCTCGCCGAGTGACACCTGTAGCAGGCCGTCGCCTGTTACAGGGCGACACCTATCACAGGTAACACCTGACCAGTCACGTGCCACCTGTGAGGGGCAAATGATTAGGGGATTTTTGCTCCCACCAATCGGAATGCGCCACGTGGGCCAATCAGGTCCTGCCAAGTGTCCCCCAGTTGGACCTCTCAGGGCTTGCCACGTGGCACACGCTTATTCGTCCACCCTGGACTTATTATGTCATGACACGTGGCATACTCCATGCCTAATGGAGAAGCCGGTCACCTAGGCCCAACTTCCGAGGGAAGCCCAATCAGCCCAAGGTTAACCTAAACCTAGATTGGCACGTTTCCCGAGGTTATAAATACCTCCCTTAATCCTCATTATGGGAGATTACGCAGATTACACACATTAAACACTCTCACCTAGAGAGACCCAATCACTTTAATTTCCGCATTAATTACTCCTTAATCAAGTACTAACTTGACCGTCGGAGGCGGATCTCCAATCATCCGGAGCATCCGTTTGTTTTGCAGGTACAGGCGTCCGGTTCCAGTCTCGGAATTGTAACTCCCCCGCAGAACATCAGAAAACCCCGAAACAGCGCCCGCGGCGGCGACTGTCCACGCCCGCGGGTATGGGTGCCGCGCCCGCGGGTTTCCTGTCCGCGCCCTCTCTCAAGCATCTCCTGTTTACCTTGAAAATCTGAAGGACCTCTGTCCGCGCCCGCGGGCCTTGACGGAGCGCCCTCTCCATGGCTTCTCCAAGGCATCTCTACTTTCATTTCTTCTTTTCTCCTTAACTTCTCCACACCCAACTTTGTAGACCAAATTCCCAAAGATCCAAGTACCTATCAGAGGAGCAAAACACACACAGTAAGGGACTAAAGAAAAATCATCCAAAATTAATCAAACACAAGAAACACAAAACCAAAAGAGTTAAGAACTCGGGTTGCCTCCCGAGAAGCGCTTCTTTATAAGGTCATTAGCTTGACCATAACACATCATCATCAAGAAGGTGGCTTAGGATCCGATGGATCAAGCCTCACGCACTCAATTATGCCAACTTGGTCATTTTAATGGTAGAGCTTCAAACGGTGGTCGTTAACCATGAACTTGTTCCCTTCCGCCTCCAACTCAAAAGACCCATAAGGAGTAGTCTTTGAAATTGTGAAAGGCCCCGACCACTTGGATTTTAGTTTTTCGGGAAACAACCAAAGCCTAGAGTTGAACAACAACACCTTGTCTCCAACCTTGAAGCTTTTGTTCCTTATATGTCGGTCGTGCCATCTCTTAGTCCTCTCCTTGTAGAGCCTCAAGTTCTCGTAAGCATCATATCGGAGCTCCTCAAGTTCATTGAGCTTAAGCAATCTTTTCTCACCCGCCAAGGCCATATCCATGTTAAGCTCCTTGATCGCCCACCAAGCCTTGTATTCCAACTCAACCGGCAAGTGGCAAGCCTTCCCATAAACCAACCGGTAGGGGGTTGTACCAATGGGAGTCTTGTATGCCGTCCTTAAAGCCCAAAGCATGTCATCAAGATTGAGAGACCAATCTTTTCTAGACTTGTTCACCATCCTTTCAAGAAGGTTCTTGATTTCTCTATTTGACACCTCCACTTGTCCTTGAGTTTGTGGGTGGTAAGGTAGACCAACCTTGTGATGAACCCCATTTCTCTTGAGGAGAGCTTCGAATTTCTTCTTGGCAAAATGAGAACCACCATCTCTGATTAGCACTCTAGGCACCCCAAACCGTGGAAATATGACCTTCTTGAGAAGCTTGAGCACCACTTTGTGGTCATTGGTGGGGGAGGGTATAGCTTCAATCCATTTAGTCACATAATCCACCGCCACCAAGATATATTGATTCCCACAAGAAGAAACAAAAGGACCCATGAAATCAACACCCCAAACATCGAATGGCTCCACTTCCAAAATGTTTTGTTGAGGCATCTCATCCCTTTTTGTTATGCCACCACTCCTTTGGCATTTGTCACACCTTGAAACGAACTTGTGAGCATCTTTGTGCATTGTTGGCCGCAAAAGAAGAGATTGTGAGATCTTTGCCACGGTCTTTTCTACACCTCCATGCCCTCCACACGGCAATGAGTGGCAATGCTCAAGAACTCCTTCGATCTCATGGTCCGGGACACATTTCCGGAAAAGGCCATCTCCACATTGCTTGAACAAGTACGGGTCATTCCAAAAATATCTCCTCACTTCCTTGAAAAACCTCTTTTTTTGTTAAGAGGAGAACTCCGGAGGAACAACTCCACAAGCTAGATAATTAGCTATGTCCGCGTACCAAGGGCTAGGTGTTGAAGCCATGGTCATGAGGGTTTCAAATCCCACCTCCTCATTGATTGGGACATCTTCCCTATTCTCAAAAGGAAGCATGGACAAATGATCCGCGACATAATTCTCCGCTCCCTTTTTATCCCTCATTTCCATGTCGAAATCTTGGAGCGCGAGAACCCAACGGATAAGACGCGGTTTTGCTTCCTTTTTGGTCATGAGGTAGCGGACTGCTATGTGGTCCGTGTACACAATCACCTTGGACCATATGAGATAGGACCTAAATTTGTCCATGGAAAACACAACTGCTAGCATTTCCTTCTCCGTTGTAGTGTAGTAGCGTTCTACTTGCATAGTAGATGACATGAGATCTTCCTTCCTTATTTTGCCCAAGTACCGCACCTACTGCAAAATCACTTGCATCGCACATTAGCTCAAAAGGCAAGCTCCAATCCGGAGCTTGCACAACAGGAGAGGAGATGAGAGCTTCCATGAGTTTTTGGAATGCCTCAAGACAAGCCTCATCAAAATTGAACACAACATCCTTTTTGAGTAACTCGGTTAAGGGCTTGGCGATTGATGAAATTTTTTTGATAAACCTCCGGTAAAAACCGGCATGCCCTAAAAAGGTTCTCACTCCCGTAACGGAGGTAGGAGGGGGCAACTTAGCAATCACCGAAACCTTAGCCAAGTCAACTTCAATGCCCTTTTTTGACACTTTATGGCCTAGATAATACCTTCCTCGACCATAAAATGGCATTTCTCCCAATTCAACACTAAACTCGTCTCTTGACACCTTTTCAAAACTTTTTCAAGGTTAATAAGACATGTGTCAAAAGACGAGCCACCAACACTAAAATCATCCATAAAAACTTCAATCTCATTCTCAAGCATTTCAGAAAAAATGGAAGTCATGCATCGTTGGAAAGTTGAGGGAGCATTGCATAACCCGAATGGCATTCGTCGGTATGCAAATTTCCCATATGGACATGTAAAAGTAGTTTTCTCTTGATCGCTTGAATGGATAGGAATTTGGAAAAAACCGGAATATCCATCCAAGAAGCAAAATAAAGCATGATGGGAGAGTCTCTCCAACATTTGGTCCATGAAGGGGAGAGGAAAATGATATTTCCTAGTGTTTTTGTTCAACTTCCTATGATCAATGCACATCCTCCACCTGGTCACCGTTCGGGTGGAGATTTCCTCTCCTCCTTCTCCTTTGACAATGGTCATTCCACCTTTCTTTGGAACCACGTGAACCGGGCTAACCCACTTGCTATCAGAGATAGCATAGATTACACCCGCTTCACGTAATTTCAAAATTTCTTTTTTGACAACCTCTTGGAGGTTGGGGTTCAACCTCCTTTGAGGCTCAATTGAGGTGGATTGATCATCCTCAAGGTGAATACGATGCATGCACAAAGAAGGGCTAATACCCTTGATATCATCAATGTTATACCCTATCACATTTTTATATTTTCTCAAAACAACAAGCAATTTTTCCAAATTAAGCCCATCAAGTGTAGCATTGACAATAATAGGGTATTCCCCTTCATTTCCAAGATAAGCATATTTCAAAGAAGGGGGAAGGGGTTTGAGTTCTACCTTGGGAGGAGGCTTGGAACTCTCCTCCAATTTTTCCTCCACTAGTTCGAGCTCATCATCCCTAGGATCATCCTCTTCCTCCTTTTTGGCTTCATCAATGGCCATGACGAACTCTTTTGCTTCTTGAGAGTGGTACTCTTCTTCGCATGTAAGAGCTTCAACCATTGGATCTTGAGGACTCATCACAACCCTTCCCAACCGATCCAATTCTTCATTCACAACATCAAACCTATAGCACTTCTCAACCATGGGGGTCTTGAGTAACTTAGAGAATTCAAAAACAATTTTCTCATCGGCTACCTCACATGTAATGGTGTTGTTCTTACAATTGATTACCACCCCCAAGGTCTTAAGAGCTTCACAGCCCAAAATCAAGGGAGTATCCACATCTTCCTCCATATCCATCACTACAAAATCACAAGGCACATAGATATGCCCAACTTGAATAGGGACATCTTCAAGCTCACCACAAGGTAGCTTTACCGAACGGTCGGCCAATTAAATGGTTTTCCTTGTAGGGATCATCTCAATATTAAGCTTTTGAGCAATGGATAGAGGGATCAAACTAACACTTGCTCCAAGATCGACTAAGGCACCCCTAGCTTCCATGTTCCCAATCTTAACCGGCAAGGTGAAACTTCCCGGATCCTTTTGCTTCTTGGGCATCTTATGTTGAACAAGTGCACTCACTTGATGGGGAGAGTTATAAGCTCATCATTGAGCTTTCTCTTGTTGGTGAGAATGTCTTTCAAGAACTTGGAGTATGAAGGCATTTGTGTGACAACTTCGATGAAAGGGAGGCTTATGTGCAAGTTCTTCATCACACTTAGAAACTTTGCAAATTTGTCATTCAATTTTCTCTCCGCAAGTCGACCGGGAAAAGGAACCGGTCCATCAAGATTTCTAGCCTCACTAGAAGTTGAGGATGTCACCACATCTTTAGACTTCTTTTTCTCCATACTTCTCTCTTTCTCATCAACCTTATCTTCTTCAACTTCTTTATCTTCACTCACACTCTCTTCTCCTTCCTTCTTTTCCTTGCCATCCCCCTCCTTGGGACCCTCATAGGATGTGCCCGATCTCAATGTGATTGCCTTGCAAGAGTCGGGTTTCACAATGTTGGAAGGGTTGGTTTGTGATTACCCGGGTAGAGTAGAAAATGAGTTGAAAGGAACTCTCTCGGCCAATTGAGCTAGTTGTGAATCAACCATCTTGTTATGAGCCTTGACCTCTTGCATTTGTTGATTCATGGCTTGAAGTTGTTGAAGAATTTGGGTTTGAGTAGAATCGGGTTGAGATTCTTGCTCTTGACTCCTTTAAGTCGCTTGATTTTGATTTTGGTATTGGTGTTGATTATTTTGTTGGTGGTTCCTTTGTTAGTTTCCCCTTGGGTTTTGGTTTTGGTATGGAGGAGGGTTTTGGTAATGTGAGTTGGAATTGTATGGTTGTTGAGCTTGTTGGTTCCATTGTTGGGGTTGGTTTGCAAATCCGGGTGGTGGTTGTCTCCAAGCTACTCCAATGCCATTTCCCCTATATCCATATTGCCTTGTATTGTATGCTGCTACATGCTCCAGGCTCAAACCTTCACAACAAGATGTATCATGGTTTGTGCCACCACAATTTTGACAAGAGAAAAAGTTGACTTGGGATGAGCTTGCACCACTATTGACATTGGTGTTTAACTTTGCAAGCCCTTTTGTTAAATGCTCAATTTGATGTTGCAATTGATCGACCTTTTCCAACTCATACTTTCCACCCTTCTTCGGTGGATTCCTCCTTCTACCGCCCCAAGAGTAGTTCTTCACTACCTCTTCGATTGTTGCTTCAACTTGGTTTTGAGGGATTTTGATCAATTGTCCACCCGCCCCCGCATCCAAGTTAGCTCTAAACATAGGTTCCAAACCATCATAGAAGAACCTCATGAGCAAGCTTTGATTGTATTCATAATGGGGACATGCTTGCACTAACTCTTTGAACCTTTCCCAAGCTTCACTAAGGCTTTCATCCGCCTCTTGTTCAAATGATGCAATCTTCCTCCTCATCTCGGCGGTCTTTTCTTCAGAAATGAACCTTTTCAAGAATGCTTGGACAATCTCCCTCCATGTTGTGAGAGAATTAGGCTTGACTTGCTTGAGCCACTTCTTTGCTCTTCCCGCAAGAGATTGTCGGAATAGATGCATCCGGATGTATTCTTGAGAAACTTGATTGGTTTGTATCATGGCACAAATCTCGAGGAACCTATCAAGGTGCTCATAAGATCTTCACTTGGGGAACCCGAAAATTGCTCCGCTTGGACCATTCTTGTGTATTGTGGATGGATGGTAAAGTTGGTCTCCGTGATGGGTAGCAATATCCCACCGGTGAGCTCATAATCCTCCGGAGTACCAAACTCACGAAATAAAATATCATTCTCTTTCCTCGCCATTTTCTCGCTTTGGGAGTGTGAGGACCAAGAATCACTCTCACTATCAAAAATAGCACCAAGACCTCGCCCCTGTTCTTGATAAAGTCTACGAACTTGTCTCAAGGTGCGGTCAATCTCGTGATCAATGCTGTGAGTAGGAGGTCCCTGAGATCTTCTTTGCATCCACCAAAGCTAAGCAAACTATAAGCAATGACTAGCAAGTGGAAAAAGAACAAAGTAAAGAGCAACAAATCCAATAATGGCGCAAATTAAGAGTGCAAAACAAGTCGTTTCCCCGGCAACGGCGCCAAAAATTTGATCGAATGGACAATAGGTCGTTGGTCTACTATCCTAGATCAAATTTACAACTTTTATCTCCTAACTCAACTCTATCAATTTTACTTAAGATAGTGGCAAGTTAGGGTCGATTCCCAAGGAAACGGGGGTTGAGCACAATCAATACGATATCTAGGACAAGTTGCTAGTGACAAGAAAAAGGGGTATTATGGGTTGATGTTGAAGATTTCTAAGAACAGTCTAATTACCAAAAACGAGACCAAGTTAAACTAAAGAAGAAGGGATTGAACTAGGCACTCTAAATGAAAACAAAGGACAAGATTATAGCAATATCAATGGCAAAAAGCACTAAGGAGAGGGGGTTCCAATCATGACCAACAAGATACTAATGAAAATCAATAAGGAAATGCACCAAGGAGTTCAAAATCTACTCAAAGCAATTCATTCTGATGCAACTACTCAAAGCAAGTTGATGAAATAAATCAACCCTAAACTAGATCATTCTCATGCATCTAATCTAGGACTAAAACATTGGGGTTATAGGTGCACACAATAACTCCAAGCATATTAAGCACAAATCATCAACTCATGGTAGATTCCAATCAATAATCAATAGGAACTCAAATAAACATGATTTTCACCCCTTCCCTAGCTAAAAATCTAAGCTAGAGAAAGGAAAATAGCCATGACAACCAATCTAAACAAGTATTCAATCCTAATGCAACCTAGCATGATTCTAAGTCAAAGATAAATCAAAGAAACTAATAAAGCATGAATATTTATGAGGAAAACATGAGTAAAAACAATAAAACTAAGTATTAGGGAAATAAGAGAAAAGATTACTATTATAAAAGTTGAAGTATTACCCAATCATTAAAGTTGTTGCAATAATCTAGAGGAAAGCTTGAATATTTGATTACAAAGATTGAATCTTGAAGACTAAAGTTTTCTCTCTCTAAAAGACATGGATTTTCTCTCTCTATAAATGTTTTTCATGCCAATGGAATAGTGAATGTATGAAAACCTCAAGCTAAAGACTATTTATAGTCTTCTACTATAATGAGGAAAATGGGCAAGGGAGAGGGCTCTCCAAACAGGCTGCCACGCCCTCTCCAAACTGGGTAATAAGTTCGCCAAACCCAGATAGCCGTGCCCGCGGGGGTAGATGTCGCGCCCGCGGGTCTTCTCTGCCGCGCCCGCGAACAATAACGCCGCGCCCGCGGCCCGCCATCTCCAGAAACTCGTGCTTGCTCAGGACATCCTTGTCCGCGCCCGCGGCCTTGCATATCAGCGCGCCCTCTCCCTTTTGGCATCTCTACTTCTTTGGCAAGCTTCCTTAGCATCTCCACATCTAGCAATCCATAATTCTCCCACGAGTGCTAGGAGCTATCAAAACACACAAATAAAAGGTAAAAAGCGGAAGAAAAGATAAAAGTGAAGGGAAAACACGAGAGGGAGCTAAAGTAACTAAAATAGAATAAAAAGTGCTAAGAAGAGGCATAAACAAGTGGCAAACCGAGGGAATTCTCTAATGCAAGAGGGTGAAACGGTGGCATAAATGCCACTCATCAAAATGTCATTCTCAAATTTACATATATGCATTTGTCACTACCATTTATCTGAAACCCATGTGAGATGACCAAGTTATCAAACTTTTCATGCCATTGTTTAGGTGCTTATTTGAGACCATAAAGAGACTTATCTAATTTACATAACAGATGCTCTTTTCTTGAGATGACAAAGCCCTCCGGTTGGTCCATGTAAATTTCTTCTTCCAATTCCCCGTTCAAGAATGCAGTCTTTACATCCATCTGATGCACTACAAGATTATAAACAGAAGCAAGAGACATTAGCACTCTAATAGATGTTACTCTAGTTACAGGTGAATAGGTATCAAAGAACTCAACATTCTCTCTTTGTTTGTAGCCTTTAGCTACCAAACAAGCTTTATACTTATCAACGGTGCCATCAACTTTCAGCTTTCTTTTTAGGACTCGTTTGCAGCCAATTGTCTTGCAACCTGGTGGCAACTCAGTTAAGTGCCAAGTTCGATTAGACTCAAGTGAGTCCATTTCGTCATTTACGGCTTCTTGCCATAAGTCTGCATCAACTGAGGCTAGGGCTTCTTGGAGGGTAGATGGATCCTCCTCTACATTAAGAACTTCAAAGTCCGGGCCAAAGTCTTTTGCTACTCTAGCTTGTTTGCTCCTTCTTAGTTCGGGTTCAGCATCCAATTCCTGTGAGTTAGACTTGACTTCAGGAATAATAGAGGAGGACGAACCCCCACTATTTCTAGATTTAAAAGGAAACATGTGCTCATAAAAATCAGCATCATTAGATTCATTAATTACACGCACATTTAAATCAAAGAATCTATATGCTTTACTATTAATAGCATTACCAATGAATACACATTCATAAGCTCTACTAGCTAACTTAACTCTTTTAGGATCAGGAATCCTAACATATGCTAGACAACCCTAAGTTTTATTACGAAGTATTTCATAAGGAGAAACCTTACTCTTAGTCTTTGGAATACGGTTCAAGACATAACAAATGGTGAGAAGGATTTCACCCCACCAATGATCAGCAGCACCAGAATTTAAGGAAATAGCAACTACTAACTCAGTAAAAGTTCTATTTTTCCTTTCAGCCTTACCATTCATTTCTGGAGAATAAGGGGCTGACCTTTCATGTATGACACCATGTGAATTATAAAATTCTACAAAAGCATCAGTATCATACTCAGTTCCACGATCACTTCGTAACCTTTTTATTTTCTTGTTGAACTGATTCTCAAACTCTGTCACAAACAACATAAACATTTCAAAAGCATCACATTTATTTTTCATCAAATAAACACAAGTATAATCAGAACAATCATCAATAAAGGTGATAAAATATCATTGTCCAGTCAACGTTCCATTAAATTCACAAATATCCAAATGAATTAAGTCTAATGGCTCTGAATTTCTAATAACTGACTTATGAGGTGTTTTTGTAATCTTAGCCTGACTACAAAAATCACATTTATCAAAGTCATTAAGAGAAATATTAAGAATAAGGCCTAAATTGCTCATATTTTTTATGAGTCTTTTGTTCACATGACAAAGTCTAGCATGCCAAACATTAATAGTAGAACACAACATATAAGCAGAATCAGAAATTTTATTAATCTCAACATTCAGTTTAAACATGCCATCAGTAGCATATCCTTTTCCTTCAAACATTCCCTTCTTAGTTATAGTAAACAAATCAGAACCTATGGTTTGTGTAAAACCAGCCTTATTAAGAAGAAAACCAGAAACTAAATTCTTTCTCATTTCCGGAGTGTGCAGTACATCTTTCAAAATGAGAATCCTGCCAGAAGTAAACTTCAACTCAACATTTCCATTACCAACAACATTAGTGGAATGGAAATCACCCAACAACACTTTCTTATCATCGGTCTTTTCAGTGTATGTTTTAAACATCCGACGATCATAGCAGACATGGCGTGTAGCACCAGTGTCTACCCACCACCCATCTGATCTGCCAGTAAGGTTTATCTCAGTAATCATAGCCACAAGAGGCTCTTCAATCATGCTTGCCTGCGCAGGTACAGGATTAGGGATGTTCCTGCACTTTCGTGCTATATGGCCTGGTTTTCCACACCTATAGCATATATTGACCAGTACCATTCTTAGGGGGTTGAGACTGTTGCTTTTCATTGTTCTTTTGAACATTCTGTTTACTTTTGTTGAAGTTATTCTTCCGGTTCTGAGGTTTGAAATTCTTACCAGCAGGCTTGAGATCTGCAGCAGATCGCTTAGGAGCATTGTTAGTGACCTGTAAGATTTCTTCCTTCTGGTCCTGTTTTCTGGATTCTTCTTCTATACGGAGCCGAGTGATCAAACTTTCTAAGGAGAATTCCTTAGTCTTGTGCCTGAGATTATTTTTGAAATCTTTCCAAGAAGGAGGAATTTTGTCAATAATAACAGCAATTTGAAATTGTTCAACAAGGGCCATACCTTCGGAAATTATCTCATGGGCAATTTTCTGAAGCTCGTGGGATTGCACTTCCACGGACTTTTCATCAGTCATCTGAAACTTCAGATACCTATTGACAGCATACTTTTTGGCACCTGCTTCTTCAGTATCATATTTCTTTTGCAGGGCATCCCACAAATCCTTAGCAGAATTTTCCATATTATAATAGTCATACAAGTTATCAGACAGACCATTAAGAATATAATTCTTGCACGTGAAATCAGTTTCATTCCAAGTTTCTATTTCACTATTCAGATAAACTGTTTCATCTTCTTCAGCATTATCAGGAATAACAGGCCTAGGAACAGTCAATACAGAATGAACTTTTTTAACAGTCAAGAAAAACTGCATTTTCTGTTTTTTCGATCCTCCCAAATCTTCAAATCTTTACGCGAACAAGTAAGTCTTCATATCACCATACCTATAACAATAATACATGTGTTTGTCCACATTTCATTCGAAATCTCTGTTTAAAGTTGACTTAACCATTAAACTTATACCTTCTTCTGGAGGCCGTGAATAATAGAAATCGATGAAAATTATTTGATCAAACATTCTTTAATAATTATATGGCAACACATGATATATTAATGGTGTTTTTCAATCTTGTATGAAATAATAATATAACACATGTAATTATATACATTGATCATGGTTCTTCTGGACCATAAGAAAACAGTCTCATGCATAAGTATCCAGTTGATATTCTTTATATTAGAAGTTTCATAAATGACACGATAATTCTCATGCAAATACAAATAGTAATTCTCGATCTCACTAATTCTCATATGCTCAAACTTCAGGTTGAGATGTCAATAGTATAGTCACATAGACCAAAAGTTTGATATAGTTACAATATGTAAAATATAAAATTTGTAGGGCTGGATATATAATACGTCGTACGTAAGTTCTTCAGGAACTATTCTTACATGATTCATAACATGCTATAAACTCGACGTCATCAATAATTTCATCACAACTATAAGCTCGTTGGAATATATATATTTCTTTGTAATTTTCCATCAAAGTTACAAATACGCCTTACTATATTTTTGAACAAATATTCACATATACCACAATTATTGTATAGAAATTAATGCAGCAATATGAGATATAGAAAATAAAATATACAATGAGTAATGCATCTAACAACTTTCGATATATGCAATGAATAATACATTAACCTAGACTCACACATGCATATGAGCATACATAGGACTCAAAATAATGCAAGACACTGTACAGTGTGGATTTAAAAATCCATATTTCATTGGAGTTCTGGTCCGTAATAAACTTATGATGATTATCATTATGTCGACATCAAAATGGACATATATTCCAGATCCCTTATTCACTAGTCCATTCTATCATGCATATGCATCATTTGTCTGTTCCATCATATACCGGTATCATCATATAATTCCTCAGGGTACAATTTTAATTTGCATGCTATTTTGACAATGATATCTGAATATATTTTTCATTGGTACCATCATAATTTTTCTTACATTATAGGCCATCTATTGTAATAATTCAGATATCTATACCACTTTTGGGGTATTTATACACTATGGTATTTATATACTAGTACACTATTAAAAGTGTTAACTGCACTATCTTGCCACATATCATATCTATATTTTGGAACCGATCATACAAACCACACTTCAGGTGTAGTGATTCATGTATAATTGGCAAGATTTTATCTCAATGTATACACATTATTTAATATACCAAAATGTATCTTCAATGCTATGCAACATGAGTCATAACTGAATACAAATCAAATCATAATGTGCAACATATCTTGATAGTATATAGACAAAAGTTGGCATATAATATTTCAAACTACCATTATAGGGATCATCAATTTTTTTTTATTTTTTTCGATTTTCCAACTTTTGTTGTTTCTTCTCCCCCTAAGTTGGTAAAATACCTCTTTTATAGGGGGCGTCTAATTCTATACCAACTTAGTATATAAATTTGCATTAAGATTCATTTCATTGGGAGGATCACAATCAAAATTTATCTCTCAAAAGATTTGTATTAAACAAGATTTATCTCTTTTGGAGAACAATTTCAATGAAGAATCATTAGTTCATTACCTTTACATATCATGTGTATTTATTATTACATTTTCCATAATATTTTCTCTTCTGGAGATCAATGTTAATGGGAAGACATGTATTGTGCAGTTGTACATTTTTCTTTCTTGTCCTATTTCTTATATGCTGACATATAATAGCCCCAATCAAAAGAATTGATATACAAGCGTAAATCACTTGCTTGTAATTCTACTAGGTGGTGATCTTCTAGATCTTTGAAGACTTAAATAGTGTATTTGGTGAGCTTATGGTCACCTGATACTTGACAATAATATATAAGTTATTCTGGTGAACTTCTGGTCACCTATTGCTCTTTCGTATATATGAAAATCAAAACCTATTAACTCTTGAAATTTTCATCAACACAAATTATTATAGCTCAATCTCAATGTTATATCATGTCATTCAATTCCTTTCATATATCTAACATTGAGATAGTGTCAGCACATTATCAAATGAAACTTCAGGTTTCCATAACGGGTATTTATTAAACCCGGATGGCCTAATTTAATTATCACATCCAATCACATCTCTGAAATTGAACTCTAGTCAGTTTTCCAACACTAGTGATCACTTTATTAAACTTACTTTATGCATGGACATGAGTATGATGTGATATTAGAACACCAACATGTGTTTCTTTATACAATTGACAAGACAATCGACTAATATTTGATCTAATATTAACTCATACTCTGTTGGAGTGCTTTTGATTATAATCTTGATACATGCTTAAGGACTTAAGGTTGTTGAACATTCTATACTCTCATGGAGTATTCTATATATATAATCATGGTACATATCCATTTTACTAAAGATAATCTTTTATAGAGATCTATGAGAATGTATCACTTCCTTAAATTTGCTATTATAAATAATTGCCCATTTGTTGTTTGAAGATTCATGTTTTTGGAACCTATTGGGTTTGACTACCACGCTTTAGGCGTGCATTAGGTTCATCAATAACTAATGTTGTCCTTTTGGAACATTAATTTTAATTGGAGCATTTACAGTTGGTATATAGGCATATAGCTAATGAAATCTATTCGTATCCATCTTTAATCTGAATCTTAAATAATTTTGTGGTCACCCTTATTTAATAAATCATTGATACTAAAGCTAATATATGTACCAAACTGACCATCAATGTATCTTATTATTCATATATATTATTATTCATGTGCAAGGATTACATAAAATAATGAAATAATTACTATCTCCCCCTAATCCTTGCATATGGGGTATGAGATAATTAATCCAACAACCTTTAAAATCCCTTGCATCTTTAAGTCATAAGTTCTTTTGGCAACAACATGTATCAAGCAAAGTAAAATTATTCTTATATAAAACACTTACTTGTTCCTTTAGCCCAATTATATTAATCTTTATATCATAAATTCTTACAGCATACATAATACATATTTCAAGTAAGTTGCTCAAAGTGTCATCTTTAAATTCTTGAACTCGTAACACTATTTCTTGCTTAAATAGATAATATATCATCATGTTTGCAATTCTAATGAACTTTTCCATTATATATGATCAATAAAACATCATGCAAACGTGTTTGCTATCTTTTCAATCATACAAATTCTCATTCACATTAGTATTGTGAACGGTGCGTGGATTATGTTAACAACATAATTTAGAAACTATTAAAATTTTCTAAGTCTTATACATAGGTTCATATTGAGGGCTTTTAACCCTTCATAAATTAAGGAACTTTCGGTCCATATGTATGAGTATTTAATGTTAAATTATTCATCATTCCTATAACCCAACTTAATGTAGGCATATAATATCATGTATAATTTAATACAATCATATATCACTCAATAATTTCAATGTTGAAATAGTGTCAGTATATGTAATAATAGTATCCACTTATAAGGTTACTAGCAACATGATAATGGTTAATGTTAAGAATATTGTATTTATATGAGATGGTTCAAACTTCAAAGTATTAACAAAAACAAATTTTTTTTTTTTAGAACTTCAAGTCTCAAACATGGAGAGGAGTATGCATTTATAAAATATTAGCTTGCAAGTTCTAGTGTCAAATTACTTGTCTTGACCATTTCGATCATGTGTACCTCATCTAATGGCCAGTCGTTACAAACAAGAATTCATTAATTATCATTTCCCATCTAATTAACGAAATAAATGATTGTCCTCAAATTCATTTTAAAACTAATATCTACATTACTGGTGATAAACAAGATGAAATGTGATAAGCATAATTTGAGGACGTAGAAAGCATCTATTATAGTCAGTTAAATATATGATATTCTGCATATATTAGCAATCTCACTCAAGAGTAATAAAATAACAAATGATATATATCATTAAATAAAGAACTAAATTATACCATAAATTTTAGCTCTTGATTATTACGTCAAATATTTTAAACAAATATTTATCTTGTTAATAAAATTATGTCGTCAATAAAAAAAAATAAGTAATCTTATCCATAAAGTACAAGCAACTAGAAAAGAATCCTTTGATTATCATACTTTTCAATGGATTACTCCAATGGGCTTGCATGAGGATCTTTTAATAGTTAAATATTCTTTCTTAAAAATAAGATATCATGTATTTGCAATATTTGCCCACTGATTTATTGAAACGTTTGATAAATGCATCCACAATTATAATTTCATGTAGAACACTTGTCATATACTAGTATATATTAAATATTAAATTGGAAAGAAAAACAAGAGATATATATGATATCTATAATAGAGAATACACAAATAACATCCTTATCAATATGCAATTCAGAAGCAACTTTAATATGTTTCAGATATAGAAATAACATGCAATTTTAATACTAGCTTAGCACATTAATCACAGAACGATATAGGATTACGGAGTATAATTTATCAATTGGAGTAGAATCTACTGACTGAGAAATAAGGCAACAAATGAACATAATCAATTTATACATAAATATCTAATCATATTGGTGAAGTACATCGTGTAGAATAATTTCATGATTAGTTGTACAAAATCGTCTAACAACAATTGAGATTTTTCAATTATAATGTGAATTATATATTGACTAATATATATATATATATATATATATATATATATATATATATATATATATATATATAGAGGAAGGCTCATGTAAGAACCCTCCTCTATATAAGAACTCAATCTTATATAAGAACCAATCTCAACCATTTATTAGTTTTGATCCAACCATCTAAAACCATCCTTTAGTAATGGCATTTCTGTAATTCTTTTTTTATGTTTTAAATTTTTTTGCCTACTCTTATGTTCTAAATCTAGTCTACCTATTTTCTAATTTTTTTTTCTATGTTCCAAATTTAGTCTACTTATATACTAAAGTTTTTTTTTTTTTTTTTTTTTTTTTTTTCTTCCTATGTTCTAAATTTTTCCAACCTATGTTCTAAAGTTTTTTTTCTTCTTCTTATGTTCTAAATATTCTTTTACCTATGTTCTAAATTCTTTTGCCTATGATCTAAATTCAGTCTACTTATGTTCTAAAGTTTTTTTTTCCTAAGTTCTAAATTTTTACTACCTATGTTCTAAAGTTTCTTTTTTTTTTCTTTTTTTTTTGTTTACGTTCTAAATATTCTTTTACCTATATTCTAAATATTCTTTTATCTATGTTCAAATTTTTTTTTTCTATGTTCTAAATTTAGTCTACTTATGTTCTAAAGTTTTTTTTTCCTGTGTTCTAAATTTTTTCAACCTATGTTCTAATTTTTTCCTATATTCTAAATTTTTTCTACCTATGTTCTAACGGTTTTTATTTCCTATGTTTAAAATATTCTTTCCTATGTTCAAAATTCTTTTGCCTATGTTCTAAATTCAGTCTACTTATGTTCTAAAGTTTTTTTTTTTTATTTTTTTTTTTATGTTCTAAACTTTTACTACCTATTTTCTAAAGTTTTTCTTATATAGTTATTTATAAATATTGCCTATGTAGGATTCGAACTTATATCAACTATGCATTTGCATAGTGCTCTACCACTTGAGCTAATAGGTTTTTAATATAAATCAACACCCTCCCATAGAAGCCGAGGAAAACAATCACATGCAATGTAGAAACTCAAATGCGACAATTTTGCATAAAGAAGATCTATGGACACCCCATTGAACTTAAATCTCATCACCGGGACAAAAGCATCAGGCACAGGGTGCAACTTTGTAACCTCAGGCATCTCAGAAAGCATCTAATGGAGTTCTTCGAAGAAATCTTCCTATATCCAGTAAAATATAACAAGTTAAGGGGCACTAAAGTAGCAAAAAATAATGGAAAAAGTATAGAAGCAGACAAAAGTTATATCTTACCTCTCGCGTAGCATGTCTAGGGGCAACACATAGGATATTTATATCAACCCCAGGACTACGCACCTATTTACAACAACCAAAAAAAAACAAGAAGAAGAATTTAAAGCATAAGAAAACAAATATCTAGAACATAGGAAAAAATTTAGAACATAAGCTGAAAAAATAATTTAAAACATAGGAAAAAATTTAGAACATAAGCTGAAAAAATAATATAGAATATAGGAAAAAAAAATTACTACATAGGAAAAATTTAGAACATAAACAAACAAACATATGAAAAATAATTTAGAACATAGGAAAAATTTAGAACATAAATTGAAAAAATAATTTCGAACATAGAAAAAAAATTTAAAACATAAGCTGAAAAAATAATTTAAAATATAGGAAAAAATTTAGAACATAAGAAAAACTTTAGAATTTAGGAAAAAAATTTAGATTATAGGAAAATTTAGAACATAAGCAAACCAACTTTTAAAACATAAGAAAAAATTTAGAACGTAAGCTGAAAAAAAAATTTAGAACATAGAAAAAAATTTAAAACATAAGCTGAAAAAAAAATTTAGAACATAAGGAAAAAAAATGTATAATATAGGAAAAAAAATTTAGAACATATGAAAAATTTAGAACCTAAACAAACAAACATTTAGAATATATGAAAAATAATTTAGAATATAGGAAAAAATTTAGAACATAAGCTAAAAAATAATTTAGAACATAGGAAAAAATTTAGAACATAAGCTGAAAAAAAAATTTAGAACATAAGAAAAAATTTAGAACATATGCTGAAAAAAATTATTTAGAACATAGAAAAAAAAAATTTAGAACATAAACAAACAAACATTTAAAACATATGAAAAAAATTTAGAACATAAACTGAAAAAAATAATTTAGAATATAGGAAAAAAATTTAAAACATAAGTTGAAAAAATAATTTAGAACATAGGAAAAAATTTAAAACATAAGCCGAAAAAATAATATAGAATATAGGAAAAAAAATTTAAAACATAGGCTAAATTTAGAACATATGAAAAATAATTTAGAACATAGGAAAAAATTAAGAACATAATCTGAAAAAATAATTTAGAATAAAGGAAAAAATTTAAAACATAAGTTGAAAAAATAATTTAGAACATATGAAAAAATTTAGAATGTAAGCTGAAAAAATAATTTAGAATATATGAAATAATTAGAACATAAGCAGAAAGAAAATTAGAACATAGGAAAACTTTAGAACATAAGCCGAAAAAAGTTTAGAACATAAAAAGGGGTTCTTATATAAGATTGGGTTCTTATATAAGGAGAGGTTCTTACCGGATCCCTCCCCTATATATATATATATATATATATATATATATATATATATATATATTGGATACATCAATAGTATTAGATAT
This sequence comes from Chenopodium quinoa, assembly GCF_001683475.1. Taxonomy (NCBI): domain Eukaryota; kingdom Viridiplantae; phylum Streptophyta; class Magnoliopsida; order Caryophyllales; family Amaranthaceae; genus Chenopodium; species Chenopodium quinoa. The sequence continues at coordinate 103,656 of NW_018745659.1, forward strand.
GTGAAAGAAAGATAATATAGAATAAAATAATAATTCCAAAAATTAATAGACTAAAATCATTTATATAAAGCACAAATTAACAAATTTTACCAAATCACTTAGAGTATCTTGTATAATCGAAAAGGAAAGCTATACTAGCACACACTATTAATGGGGAACAAGAACTAAATCTACTCTGTACAATTCTATTCTATCTTACATCATAAATGGTGCCTTATATCAAACAATCATTATGCACATAATACATAATAGTATATTACTCTAAAATTTGTGTCCGGTATGATTGCGATTGAATTAATCTTTTTGACTAATACATATACATATTCTTATATGTAAACTTATTTACCTACAATAATTTGATGGAATAACAGAAATATGTAAATTTATTTATCTACAATAATCTAATGGAATAACAGTGTAGGCGTACCTATTGTTGGAAGATAATTAAGAAACATAAAGAAAAAAAAATGGTTATTAAATAACCATGCATTACCATTGAAAATTAAAGGTGTTTCTAAATATAGGGAAAAATAACTAATGGTAATAAATATTGCAGGCTAAATTTTAAATGGCTTAGGTTGTTTTAGGAAAACTATAAATTGAGCATTTCCTTCATTTGTATGTAATATTTTCAAGAGAAAATCTTAGAGAAGAAAAATAACTCAGAGAAAAGAGGGGTTGTGTTTTTTGCACTTTGGTATAAATAGACATTTTGTTTATGTAATTTATTTCTCCCTCAAATTTGATTAAATAGAAAATTTGCATTATTTTCTTAACAATTGGTATCAAGAGCTTGGTTGACAATTAGTCCACATTACGATAAAAATAAAAACGATCCTAAAAGAAAAAGTCAAATTTGAGTGGGAGAAATGGCTGCAGACAAAGGAGAAGTTAAACTTGAAAAATTCGATGGTAAAGATTTCGGATTTTGAAAAATGCAGATTGAAGATTATTTATACCAGAAAAAACTCTATCAACCCCTGGAAGAGAAAAAGCCAGATGGCATGCAAGAAGCAGAATGAAAGCTTTTAGATAGACAAGCACTCGGAGTTATTCGATTGACGTTATCACGCAATGTGGCGTTTAACATTGCAAAGGAAACCACAACGGCAGGTCTCATGAAAGCTCTCTCTAATATGTATGAGAAGCCATCAGCCTCCAATAAAGTTCATTTGATGAGGCGGTTGTTTAGTTTGAGGATGTCGGAAGGTGGATCGGTAGCTCAACACCTTAATGAACTCAATTCTGTCACAACCCAATTGAGTTCTGTTGAAATCAAATTTGATGATGAATTATTAGCGTTAATACTTTTATCTTCCCTGCCAGATAGTTGGAATGCTACAGTCACAGCTGTGAGTAGCTCATCGGGAAATAACAAGTTGAAGTTTGATGACGTTCGTGATCTGGTTCTTAGTGAGGAGATTCGACGAAGAGAATCAGGTGAATCTTCATCCTCTTCAGTATTGCATACAGAGTCAAGAGGAAGAAATTTAATCAGAAGGAATGAACGCAGAAGATCAAACTATCGAGGACAATCCAGAGATAGGAGGTCAAAATCCAGGAATCCAAATAATTTCCAAAACTCAAAGACTTTGGAGTGTTGGAATTGTGGAAAGATTGGGCACTATAAAAATCAGTGCAAGGGAACACCAAAAGGCAAAGAAGTGAAGGCAGAGGCAAATGTCACTTCTACCGGAGAAGGTGATGATGCGTTGATATGCTCATTGGAGAGCAAAGAAGAGTCTTGGGTATTAGACTCTGGAGCATCGTTCCATGCTACTTCTAATAAAAACTTTTTTGAGAAGTATGTCCATAGAAACCTTGGACAGGTATACCTTGGTGATGACCAACCTTGTGATATTGTTGGTCAAGGTAATGTCAAAATTAAGTTAAATGGGTCAGCTTGGGAGCTGAAGGATGTCAAACATGTTCCCGACCTAAGAAAGAACTTGATCTTAGTTGGGCAGTTGGCTCGTGAAGGTTACACTATAATCTTTCAAGGTGATAATTGGAAGATTTCAAAGGGAGCAATGATAGTTGCTCATGGTAAAAAGAATGGTACTCTCTATTTGACAGCTGGAGCGTGTTATTCGATTGCAGTTGCAACAGAGAATGAAAATTCCAAGTTATGGCACCAAAGACTTGGTCACATGAGTGAGAAAGGAATGAAGATCATGCATTCAATTGGAAAACTCCCTAGTCTAAAATCTGTGAATTTAGACATGTGTGAAGAATGCATACTTGGAAAGCAGAAGAGGGTAAGCTTTCAGACATATGGAAGAACTCCAATGAAAGAAAAATTGGAGCTTGTTCATTCTGATGTGTGGGGACCAACAACCACCCAGTCTATAGGTGGAAAACAGTACTTTGTGACTTTTATTGATGATCACTCTAGGAAAGTATGGGTTTACTTTCTAAAATACAAGTCCGAAGTGTTTGAAGTTTTCAGGATATGGAAAGCTAGGGTTGAAAATGAAACAGGTCTGAAGATCAAAAGATTCAGGTCCGACAATGGCGGAGAATATGAGGACACCAAATTCAAGAAGTTTTGCTACGAGCATGGTATTAAGATGGAAAGAACTGTGCCAGGTACGCCTCAGCATAATGGCATAGCTGAGCGGATGAACCGAACATTGACAGAAAGAGCCAGAAGCATTCGTATACAGTCAGGTCTACCAAAACAATTATGGGCAGAAGCAGTTAATACAGCAGCTTACTTGATCAATCGAGGATCATCAACCCCATTGGAGTACAAATTACCAGAGGAGGTATGGAGCGGCAAAGAGATCAAATTGTCGCACTTAAAGGTATTTGGTTGTGTAGCTTATGTGCACATTAGTGATCAAGGCAAAAATAAGCTTGATCCTAAATCAAAATTTTGCACTTTTATCGGTTATGGCGAAGATGAGTTCGGATACTGCATTTGGGATGATGAAAGCAAAAAGATTATTCGTTCAAGAGATGTAATTTTCAATGAGAGAGTCACGTACAAAGATAGGCATAAAATTGAGAGTTATGAAACAAATCAAAAAGAATCTACATTCATTGATGAAGATTATGTCCCAGACAGTACGATGCAAGAGTACACTATCATAAGTACTCCGAAACAAGAAGAACAGACTGTACAGGGCAGTATATCGCAATCAAATGACATACAACAACCTTCTTGTCCAACTCCTACACTAAGAAGGAGTACTCGACCACATGTGCCTAATAGAAAATATATGAAGTATTTGTTATTAACTGATGATGGGGAACCAGAAATTTATTATGAAGCATCCCAGACCAGAGATGCTAGCAAGTGGGGGCTTGCAATGAAAGATGAAATGCAATCCCTGATTTCAAACCAGACATGGGAACTAACTGAGTTACCCATAGGTAAGAAGGCCCTTCATAACAAATGGATATATCGAGCAAAAAAGGAGCACGATGATTCCAAGAGGTATAAGGCTCGACTAGTTGTCAAAGGTTTTCAACAGAAAGAAGGAGTTGATTATAATGAGATATTCGCTCCTGTTGTGAAACTCAATACCATTAGAACAGTGTTGAGTATTTTTGCAATTGAAGATCTTTATCTCGAGCAGTTAGATGTGAAGACTGCATTTCTTCATGGAGATCTTGATGAAGAAATATACATGCACCAGCCAGAAGGTTTTATAAAAAGTGGGAAAGAGCAGATGGTATGCAAACTTAAGAAAAGTTTATACGGGCTAAAACAAGCCCCAAGACAATGGTACAAAAAGTTTGATAACTTCATGCATAAGGAAGATTTCCAGAAGTGCAACGCTGACCACTGTTGCTACTTCAAGAGATATCAATCCAGTTATATCATCCTATTACTTTATGTTGATGATATGTTAATAGCAGGTTCTGATATGAATGATATTATAAAGTTGAAGCATCAATTGTCAAAGGAATTTGACATGAAGGACTTGGGTCCAGCAAAGAAGATTTTAGGAATGCAAATCACAAGAGATAAGCAGAGAGGCACTTTGCAGTTATCACAATCAGAGTACATCAAACGTGTTCTTCAGAGATTTAATATGGGTGATGCTAAGCCTGATAGTACACCGTTGGCGAGTCATTTTCGTCTATCAAAGGATCAGTCCCCTCAGACAGATGAAGATAAAGAATATATGGCCAAGGTTCCTTATGCCACGGCTATTGGAAGTTTGATGTATGCAATGGTTTGTACAAGACCAGATATTGGACATGCAGTGGGAGTTGTAAGCAGGTTTATGTCCAATCCAGGAAAAGTCCATTGGGAAGCTGTTAAATGGATTTTGAGGTATTTACGAGGTACAATTAATAAGTGTTTGTACTTTGGTAAAGGTGAATTCAAAATACAAGGTTACGTTGATGCAGACTTTGGCGGTGAAGTCGATAATAGAAAGAGCACAACGGGTTATGTATTTACAGTTGGAAATACAGCCGTAAGTTGGATGTCCCAACTACAAAAGATTGTTGCTTTATCCACTACAGAAGCTGAGTATGTGGCAGTGACCGAAGCTAGTAAAGAGATGATATGGCTTCAAGGTTTGTTAGATGAGCTGGGTTCAAACAAGTGAATAATATTTTGTATAGCGATAGTCAGAGTGCTATACATTTAGCAAAGAATTCGGCGTTTCACTCAAGAACAAAGCACATCGGTATTCGTTATCACTTTATTAGGTCTCTTCTAGAAGATGAAGTGTTCACTCTTAAAAAGATTCTTGGCAGTAAGAATCCAGATCCAGCAGACATGTTAACGAAAACAGTGACGATTGACAAGTTGAAATTGTGCTCAACATCAATTGGTCTTAAAATGACAGAAGACTAGTTGAGGTTCTACTCCTTGGTGTGAAGACAGATTGAAATCAGTTTTCAAGTGGGAGATTGTTGGCAGATAATTAAGAAACATAAAGAAAAAAAATAAATGGTTATTAAATAACCATGTATTACCATTGAAAATTAAAGGTGTTTTCAAATATAGATAAAAATAACTAATGGTAATAAATATTGCAGGCTAAATTTTAAATGGCTTAGGTTGTTTTAGGAAAACTATAAATTGAGCATTTCCTTCATTTGTATGTAATATTTTCAAGAGAAAATCTGAGAGAAGAAAAATAACTCAGAGAAAAGAGGGGTTGTATTTTTTGCACTTTGGTATAAATAGACATTTTGTTTATGTAATTTATTTCTCCCTCAAATTTGATTAAATAGAAAATTTGCATTATTTTCTTAACACTTGCATCATAAATGGTGCCTTATATCAAACAATCATTATGCACATAATACATAATAGTATATTACTCTAAAATTTGTGTCCGGTATGATTGCGATTGAATTACTCTTTGTGACTAATACATATACATATTCTTATATGTAAACTTATTTACCTACAATAATTTGATGGAATAACAGAAATATGTAAATTTATTTATCTACAATAATCTGATGGAATAACAGTGTAGGCGTACCTTTCAAGATCTTTAACAATGATCGAATGATCGTCGTGTAGGGTTAAACCTTGGTCTTGGTTTTGGCTAGAGATGGTGCTGATAACGTGTTGTGAAATAAGGAGAAAATATGAGAGATGGAGAGAGAATTAATCTGTATATCTTTATTCCATAGGATGGGGTATATATATATACATACAATATAATTAGGGTTTGGTTGGATAAGAATATAAACCCTAGATCTAGAATATTCCAGAATGATACAAGGAGGATAATGGATATGCACAAATATTTCATAACATATTACGCTTTTTGCTTTGTTTTTATTTTGTTTAGTTCATTCATAAGTTTTAGTTATTCTTCATTATTATTCTCTTTATTTAATTATTGTTTTTATCATGCTTTGTTTAATTGTTTTGAGTAGTTAAGATTTAATTATGTGTGAAAAATTTATTTCTAGGGTTCTTGGTGATCTGTAAATAATATGAAGGGGTGATTTATTATTGTTGATTGTTGTGTTTTAGATTAATTTCCTATTGATTGATTTACTGCTATGCAATTAGATTAGCGCTGGTTTAATTGTATGAGTTATGCAATATTGATTCGAGATTCGACATATGAGAATTGGTATTAAAGCTTAGTTTCAATAGGTAGGTTAATTTATAAATGGTTAAGTCAAGATTCGAGAGATGTGATTTAATACCGCTAGGATAATACTGTGATTATAATACGTAGCGAAAGCTCTTTATAATCTGGTTAATTTATGTACTGGTAATTGATTATTGTCTTTCATCCTGCAGTATTATTTATTGGTGAAGTTATGCCCTAGGTTTTTATTTATTTGATATTCTCTTAGTCTTTTTTGCTTAGTTTAATTAATTCCCTTAGATAAATTCACATAAAATCATATTTGTTACTTGATAATTTAGATTATAATAATTTATTAGAAATAAAAGAACATTGTTTCCCTGTGGATTGGACCCTATTTCCCTATCTATTTTAGTTAGTGGTATTATAAATAAAGTATATATAATACCACTTGATATATAAAATGGTATTATTTGATCACTCAATGATACCACGTGAAATTTTGCGCATAAAGTGAATGATGGCACTGTCCCTCGTTATATATTTGTAAATGCCTCACTAACCTCCCTTTGAAATCCCTTGTATATTTATTTGAACCATTTATTAGAGTAATACAATTGGCCAAATCCACATTTCTTTCAATTATAATTGTCAACTCTTTATCACTTTTTAACTCTACTACCAAGTGACGCACCATCTTTGGGTCATAGTATCAAAAAATCTTTGGGTCATAGAGAACCAATCAAATGTAGTTAAATGTTTCCAAAAAAGGTCACTTGCAAAAATTTCAGATTCAGGAAAAGTCACTTAAAAAAAAGGACAAGAGTAATCCAGTATTCCATATATTTAATATCAAACATATACATTGACAGTTGTGTTCGTTAAAATTAACAATTGTTTAATAAAAGTTATATTATATGAATCTTATCGTATCATTATTTGAATAGGTTCCATTTTGGAGTTGGCAAATTAAATACTCATATTATCAAACCCTACTAAAAAATAATTTCTTAAGAAAGCACTACATATAATTGTACAGCTATATGATTTAAGCTTAATGATAAACAGGTATAGACTGCTGTAAAATTTTAAGCTTAATGAATATCTCAAGAACATTAAGGTGAGACAATAACGCTAAGCAGGAAAGGGGAAAGGAGCCATTTAAATAGTTAATAGATAAAAATTATATGCATGTTCAGCATGAACCTGCAGAAACTGCAACTCAAGGCAAAATCTCCAGAACAGGCCAGGATTGAATAACGCTCTTTCTGCAAATGAACAGCAGATTGCTTCAGGCAGAAATGTACAGACGTCCGGTGCTATTAAAAAATTATTAAAAAAAAACAAAAAAAAAAAAAAAAAAAAAGGAAACAATAATCCTACAGAACCAAACTATCAATAATGTCAAGGTATATGCCTGTCTGTACAAAACATTTCCTACTCGAAGGCCGTTAGTTTTGTATCTTCCTACAACTCTTCGAAACTCATGTTGCATCGAATCCAAAACATCATGGGCTTTTAGTTGCATCCCATCTCTTGCGCCTAGCAGCAAGTTCAATGAAGCACTATCCTGTTGAGTGCTTAACATGCAGCTCAGTTGTATGCGAACAGAATGCTACACATGCCATCACTCATTGCGGATGGAGTGATATTTTTCCCATAGTGTAGGAGATTTTGAAATTTCATTCATGAGGTTCTTGAACCTGATGCTGCAATCACCACCACTGCAACAACGGAGCAATTACAATCATATACTCTTGCCATGCAGAAGCTTTCAAGCATTCGGCATTTACTCTGAGGTGTCACATTAAACAGAAATGCACCTCAAGCCCAATATAACAAAAAAACCATTATTAACAAAAAAAAACCACAAACATACTAGCTTTCTAATTCTGATGTAATAGATTCAAAAAGGCTAACTTAAATTTTAAAACTCGGTTAAATTTTACTAATTCTATAAGTATTTGATTCAGAATGACTCATACAATTTCAAATTTAAATTTGTGCCTCACTCTCTCTATTCCTCTCATCTTTTATGCCTTTTCTTGGACCCCAATCATCTTAGAGCACCCTAAGCTGTATAAATACTTGTGTGCAATGAACCAGACATGAGAGGGTATAATTTGAATTGCACACTAAGTCAGAAAGCTTGAGGAATAAGGCAGAAAATAAGTTAAAGAGAGCAGAACCAAAAGTCTATACATCTAGAAGAGGGTAGGAAAGTAATTAGCTCAGCCACACTTGTGGCATCAAGTCTCCTGAATGCTTGACATTTATCTCTAAATTTCTGTAATTTCAGCATTATCAATCAAATCACTATATCCTGCTTGTCATTACCTTTAATATCCTAGTTCACAACAAAGTATAGCTGATAAGACAACACATGTATATAAGCAAATAAAAAATAAGCATAGGGCCCTGAATATTAGAAGTACAGCATATATTAAAATTAAGGTTCTGTGGCCCTATTACAAAAAGAAATGCCAATGCCATTCGATACCACCACAGTATGTTCTGAAAGGTCTCAAGAAATTGATAATTCTGTTCATACAGAAAGACTGATAAACATATGCCATATAGATATACTTCTGTTCTTAAAACATTACATGCAGAAGAATTTAGAAGACCCATGTGATAGAAGAGAAAACGAGAGATGAAATAAGTGCCCAAGTGATGAGGAGAGAGAAAGGAGAAAAACTTAAAGATGAAAAACAAAAGGTATTGCAAGGGAATTCAGGGTAAAAAGCTTCCAAAATTAACACTTTTTCTTGCTGGACTCTACAGATCAATGTAAAACCACAAAAGACCTTCAAACATATTTCAAGAATCAGGTAAGCAAAGCATGAAAAACTTGGTACCACCAGAAACATGATTAACCAGTCAAGTATCAGAAATATTGTGCACTAGTAATTCCAGAAATGCGATATCATGAGTCAAATTTGGTATTTACATACTGCAAAGAAAAACTTTTAAAAAAAGATCTCCAGCACCCAGATATGTGATGTGATCCAGAAACTGTGTACCTACTCTATATACCACTAAACAATGGCTCGTTAAGATGATGAATATTTGCAAAACAGAACTACAAACAAAAATACTTCCAATCATAAACATCTAACCTGAAAAATAAAGTATTGAGCAGTTACATACCTAATGTAATTCAAAGATGCAATTGCTCTAAGAGCACTCCTTATCATGTCCTCATTACGATCTATCTCTTGCTTCACAGCATCTTGTTTTGGCTTAAAATTAATAGTCTTCTGAAGAGGGTCCACCAAGGAATCCAAGACTGGCAATTTGAAATTTGGAACAAAGCAAACCATCATAAGCATTGTAGCACAAATAATCAGAGATTAACTAAATTTTGTGTCCCATGTCGACTGCAATAGGATGAAAATGCTTGCATGAAAATAATATGAATCTAGCATCATTCAGATTAAAAATAGCTTGTGACAAGTGAAAAGGCTGAAACATTTTTCAAAATTGAATCCCATGCAAATCACTAAGTGATGGAGGGTGATGAATTTTCCATCCAAAATCTGCGAACACTAACCTGCCAATACAGCAGATGGACACTTGTCTGCGAGTTTAGAAAGGATAAGGTGGCATGGCATTTTAACATCATAATGATCTGGCAAAAGCAGGATAATTTTTTCAGTGAAGGTCATATAAATCAAAATATGGTTCCTTAACTTTACAAGATAGATATAGGAGGGATTAACACCACATTAGTGTTATAGCAGATTGTCTATTAAAGCCTTGAGCAGAAAATTGCAACCATGAATTGTAGCTACTTACCATCCAGACCAGATTTTAGATAGGGGATAATAAAGGAAGCTGGATTGACTTGATCAAGGCAATGGTCCAACAAAGTGTCAACACATTCAAAAGCTGCTTTTCTTAGTTCAAGACCATCATCTACAACATGCTTAAATGGACCCAAATCAACTGTTCTTATCAACTCTTGCTGCAACATAGAACAAAAGAATCAATGCCATAACAAGAAAAACTGAACATTAAATTGTGCCATAGGTCTATAACTAAATTTACAAACTAATCCCTAGGCAAATATTCAAGAAAAAAGCAATTCTTTCAGAAATAAAGCAGGAGGTTAATAATATGTCAATATATGAGAAGAATCAGACGACAGTCAAAATGAGAAGGAATTTAGGTCCATATTATTCATACATGTGCATACTTTTAATTAAATGTGCAGCTTATTTTTAAACTACATATATGATACGCATATTTTTTTAACAGAATGCTTATTTTTAATGGTTTTAAAGAAAATCAGGGGAAAAACATCAGCTCAAAAAAGATACACATTTAGTTGGGGAAAAAAAAAAGATTTAATCAAAAAATTATGCACATGCATTCTTTTCATATTGGATCTCTTTCATACATATATATACACATATATAGGGCATTAGGGCAAAAGGGATAATCATATGATTCCTAATGAGTCGGTGATGAGGTAAAATAGTACCTCTCCATTCTAGTTGGGATATATATACACATATTATAGATGGATCTTGGGATTGTGACATTTTCGGAGGTCCAGAATTCCTACTTCAACATTTGCTAATTGGTCCTCCATCTACTTTTTCTTTATACCCTCCAATGATCAGGTATAGGCTAGGGGGGAGTTTGGCTTGGGGTGTTTAACAAAGGGTGAGGGCATCAAAATGGATTAATTCCTTACTTGTTTGTTGGGACATTTTAATAGTTCTTTTTACCCTCTTTATTCCCCCAGTCTTCTACTTTGATTCCCCACACCCCCCCCCCAAGGTTTTCCTATTCCCTTCCTCAAGCCTCCTACACTCCTATCAACACCACCACAACACCAACCACCACCACCCTAGACCGAAACCACCACCACCACCACATGCTAGAACTAACCCCCCCCCCCCACCATCCAAAACTCCCTCACCCATCAAAAAGCCACCACTAACCACTAGTCCACCATGCACACCCAAAACACACCATACTATGAGTCTTATCGGCATTCTGGGTTTTATGTAATTTATTTTCTTATCAATCTGATCTTCGGAAAGAAATACGATCAGATCTACAAGTTGGAGTGTGCATTTACACCTTTTCCAATAATTAATGTGCCACCCTTATCCTTCAATTGCTAAAACTAGGGTTGCGGATTCGGGACGATGGTACCAGCAATTCGGTTCACAAACTACACCTAATCAGGACGCCGACGAACAACGAATAGGTTCGTGCGAACCCAATCAAGATTCGTGGGGGGTAGACACAATTCTGGTAACGATGCTCCGACTTACTACACCAAGACCTATTCACTGTAATCGGAAGATTATCAGCAAAAGATGACTTGAGGCATAAGAAGCCCATCACATTCCTTTAGATTAGTTAGGAGAAAGGGATTAATAGATTGATTAGCTACAAGATTAAATTCATATTCACAATCTGCAATAGACATGTCAACATTAGTTAAAAAGATACCACTGCTAAAGCAGCACATATTTTAAGATAATACTATGAATAGATTACTTCATGTTGAGGAATTTCTTCTCGTCATCATATAAAAATATTATACAAAAGAGATATAAAAATTTCTCCGTTTTTATAGGCGCAACACTTTTAAAGTCACACTAATGACATATACAATCCATATTTTTGGTATTTTTTTGTATGGAAAAAAAAAGTCACCCGAGTCTTGTTAGATTAGTCTTTTTATACTTTTCAAATATCATTGTCTATAATTTTACTTACTAATCATTAAAGCTATTATTGGTTGAATATATGCATAAACAAGTGTGGAAATGAAGTGTTTCATCTAAATTTAAATGGGGGAAGCATATACCAAATTATATAAATGGGGCTAGGCGGGAAGCTGTACATACATTCCATGTAATATATCAAGAATTTGTATTACCTTAACCACAGTCTGATCATATAGAAGAGGCAGCAATTCCGGCAAAAGCCCTTTGATGAGATTTGGCTTATTATGGGCAGCTGTACTTAAAGCCAAAACAGCTGCACGTCTAACATGCTGCATTAAAAAAAGGAAAAAAAATAAAATAAAATATTTAACAACAGAACAACCAGGTCTCATAAACACAATCTAAATGCAAAAGCAAAAGGATGTTTTATGACTCTAAAAAACAGTAGATCTGACAGTGAGCTGAGAGGCAAGTTAGTCATTGCAGACCAGCAATCAGCTAAATCCTAACACTTGTTCTGTCAATCATATAGCCTTAAGTCCTTAAATCAATGAATATTTAGAGAACAAGCCTAAAGTTGGTAAGAAAGGTTGATACGATAAAATTACATTTAATTTTCATGAATTCTAATGCTGCAATTTAAAATCAATAATCAAGCAGAGAACAATATGCTAATGCACTCTACGAAACTCTTTGTATCCATAGAAACATCAATGAGGAACAAAAAGTGCAAAGGAATTACCCGATCTTGATCCTTAATTAGCATCAGAAATGAAGAGATTTCAGGATGCAGTATCTCATCTATTTTTTCAGGCCTTTCCACCAGAGAATACTTAATGGCAATGATGGCAGTGGCCCTAGTGAATCCAGCAGGACTTGTAATTCGCATCTATGCAATCACAAACACAGGAACAACTTAGTAAAACTACAAAAACCCAAGCAAATTAAGTTATTAACAATCATTGCCAAAAAAAAAAAAAAAAAAAAAAAAAGGTAAGATTATATCATGGACACCTTTAGTGCAGGGACAAGTTTAGTGGGCTCAATGAGAGCAATTTTACCAAGGCATTCAGCAACCACATTGCGTACTCCCTCCTCCTCACTTTCACAATGATTAAACAACAGGTTTAGAATCTTATCAACACTCGAGGCCTGGAACTCAGCTTTATCTGTTGATTGTCTAACAATAACCTGCACAAACATAAAGTTTTAGAAGAACTGAAGAAACTTTAAATGGCGAGTTTAAGAATATACCTCTTTCAATGAATGCAACAACAGATACTGCTTCTTTTGCTGATGATCAATCTGGTCCAGAATAAAAGGCAAATACTTCGACAGATTTCCAACAGCAATGTTCCCAAGGGCATAGGAGGCTGCAGATTTAATCTCTTCAAAAGGGGATTGAAAAGAATCGATAACAATATTCTCAATATGAGCATGTGAGCTCAGGTCTTTCCTTCTTCCTATCTCTCCCAAACAGAGCAAGGCTAGGTGTTGCTTTGCCTGGAATTTGTAAATAGAGATTGTTGAAAAAGAATCAATAAACCCATTAGACAAATCAACAGAGAAAAGTTTCAGCATTTTAGTCAATAAAAAACAAATATATAAGACCTAAATAAGCAACCTATTCTCAGTCCCCAGTAGACAATATGACACAGAATAAACATAAAAAATAGAAACAAAAGCTATCAGTAGTTCACGGAAACAACTAGGGTCATCAAGCAATGATGTTCGAACTATGAAATGGATGTAAGTCAAGAGTCCAAGAGTCAGGCATGAGATTCTAAAACAAGTAAATACGGCAACTTTAAGTGTCCATATTTTAAAACTGGACTCTATGAGAACTATTGACTGTATAATTAGTAAGAAAATAGGAGTTTTATTGAGTATAGCTGGTAAATAAGTTGATATTCCAATTCAAAAATTTTATTTTAAGCATCTTTACCAAGGAATAGGTGAGCAGTTATCCTGTAGTAATGACGTATTATAGGTATGAAATAAACTAAGAAGAGAGAGGGATCTAGTTTCCTAATACCCCAATCCCCAAGCAAACCACAAACATGAGGAGAATGTGGTACATTTTAGCCCAATTACACTATATTAGGTAGCATATGACACACCAGTACCCAATCTTGTCTTAGCAATACACTTTGTAGGCAGCACTAAGATGGAATATGCCTGGTCAGCTGCACCACCCAATCTTTTAGTAATTTATTTCCCCATTATCTACAACTTGAAAAGGAACATTCACCTCAAAAAAAAATTATATACAACGCTATTTTCCCAATTGCCACACTATTTTTCACACGATAAATGACCTTTTTCTCTTACCACCCAAACCAGTGGCCATCAACTATCATGACAAAATAGCATATTAGAAAGGATTACCTCTCACTGACTACCTAAAGCCTTAACTTTTTATTCTCCTTCCTATTAAATTTTAGATGTTTTGAAACTCTAGATATGATGTGATGATTTTATGACATCAGTACATGAAACTGGCCACATCCATTTTCTCTCTGGCAAGAGACCCATATCCGGGGTCAGAACAGCGTTGAGCAAAGTCAACAGAAATATAGGTGGGGTAAAATCTGAGTCCAAATATCAGTCATCAAGCAAATTATGTGGCAGCCGGGAAACCTCTTTTTCTTGGGCCGTAACAATCTAATTCGGCTAATTTGATAGCAATGTTGCAATAAACTAATAAAGCTAGGTAACTTTTATAACATTCTTAATCATACAAACCAACTTTGTCTTTTTACAATATTCATATTGCATAGTGCAATTGTACTCAGGGGAAATGAAGATTCTAAAATATGATTGATAGCAAAAAATGGAAAACAAAAATCCAAAGTGGAGTAAAGTGGAAGATCTGCTGAAAGTCAAAATAAAAAGGATCTTACTTGTACATGTTCAAAACAATGAAACAAGGCATAATGAAATCAGAGATTGGCTCTAATGAAACACAAGACATATTTTTCATTTGAAGAAAAAAGTAAAACTGTCCGGCACCTGGACAAGGATCCTTGAAGCCTAAGCTCAAGGCACAATGCAAAGGTATGCGCGCCTTTCATTACAAGATGCAACTTAGATTTTATTTTTTTTTATTTTTTTTGAGTTTTTTTGGCTGAGTTAAAATTCATTACCCATAAAGAGATCTTAGTAATGATAAAGTTAAAAACAAAAAGCAAATTAAAAAAATATATATAATAAATAACTTCATCTTACACTGTGATTAAAAAAGACTGCAAATCTATACTAATAGAAAATTATAAATAAATTTTTTTTTAAAAAAAGGTTGCCGTGTAAAATATTGAATACCAAAGAATACAATAAGACAAAATAAAAGTTCCATAAAAACTACAGCTGACACTCCAAAGGGGAATGGCGGGCTACTAAAAGTAGGTCACTACTTAAAATAAGAAAGATAAAAATCAGAAAACCAAAGAAGACTAAACATCAATAAAAAAAAAATTAAAAAAAAAAAAAAAAAAACCTGAAAGCAAAGAGCAGAAAAACCAAATGGCAATCCTAAACTGAAAGCAAAGGGCAGAAAAACCAAATGGCAAACCAAAACTGAAAGCAAAGAGCGGAAAAAACCAAATGGCAATCCTACAAGAAAAACTCACTGACAACAGCCTAGGTATTTGAAATGTAACCTATTTTCCAAATTAGGGTTTACTCTAGATTAGGGAATTGTAATTTAGGATCAAATTGAAGCCATTTCATGCAATTGATTGAGGGTTTTATCTCAAAATGGGGTCTTAAAGCCTGAGTAATTAAATAAAATTATTCTCTCCCTCACGGCATTAACAAAGAGCACTCAGGGAATCTTGCGCCACAAAACAAAAAGGATAGAGACACAACGCCTAGTGCCTAGGCAAAGGCACGTCAAGGCATGCGCCTTTAATTATGGGCGGCACCTGACAATGGAAATCACCTAGGCACACTTTTTAAAAACTAATCCAATAGAATAGGAATCCGATGGAGATGTTACTCATAGAGTCAAGGTAGGCTTGTTGATGTGAAAGAGCACTACTAGGTATCTAAGGTTTCTATGTGATCTTTGCTTTTAGGTGCTTTCAATGTGATCCAAACATATTGAAGGGACATTAAGACTGCACAATTATATAGTATGGACTGCTACCCGTTATCTTGAAAATATTGTCACATTCTTAATATGGACAAGTTATGAAAGTGTTACACCTAATCAAGACAAAATTAAGGGGATTTTCCTAATATGATTTGGCCATGTAAGATGGATCAAGTGATGCGCCAGGTAAGGGGTATAACAAGTGACAAAATGTTGGAATTGTGAAGGAAAGAGAGTAACAAAGTGTAAATATTAAGAATAATATGGCATTGGCATTGAGGACGAAAATGAATGCAAATCACATGACTTTATGTATGTACATTCTTTCTATTATTTATTTCGTTTTTTCATTCCTTTTAAACTCATTGTATTTTGCAAATTTTTCTCCCTTAAGCATAGTTCATTCACTATCTTTCCCAAAGTTTTTTTAAGAAAACTTAAATAAACTTTATTACTAGGTATATCCTTTTTTTTAGGACTTCCATTTTCAACCACCCTCGTTTTTTTGCTTCCATTATTGTCTCTTTTTTCTTCCACACTTTCTCACTTGTTTTAACCTCTCTTCTGTTGTTTCAGTTTTCATGGACATTCCTTATGACTTACTCATTTTAGCCAACCCCAAAATATTTTGAAACTCAGGCTTTGTTGTTGGCACATCATCGCCTGAAAAATGGTCCATAGTTCAATACTCCCATTCGACATATTTAGGAGCCCTAGGATTATCTTCATTTTAGCAATGCAAAGTTCCCATATGCTAAGCAAATATTAATAAACAAAAAGGAATGACCAATCCCAACAATCATAAGCAAACTACAAATTTGATAGATGAGATGTAACATAGTCAAGAACCCATAATGATCAATGCAACGTGCCAACATGTAAAACATTTCAACCACTCATAAGCCATAAGCATGCACTTACACCTGTCCTAGTTTCGATTAACATCACCATTTAAATTTCACAAGAATTTGATACCAAAAGAAAGAAGTGGCATGCATTATTTCAGGATCAATGCAAAAAAAAATTTGTAACAGCATCAGAGCTTACTGAATTGATTGTGCTGTCACCCTTGAGAATATTTGTCAGCATGTCTACTGTAGATGAGCATCTGTCATCACCCGCAGCAAGGCAAAGAACAGCAACACACTGAGCAATTGAAAACATCGCTTGTTTAGCGACACCACCAGACTGAGGAGATGGTTTAGCACATGAAAGCAGAGAATCTAGCAACTTCTCAAAACTTGTATATGCAGAATAGACCAAGCCAGCAAAAAAATTCTGTAGTGCCTGCAGCATTCAAGAAACTTTCTTCAGCTAGCAGGAAGATAATTAAGAATAAGTAGCATCCATTGACCAAAATAATACCGTGAGTGCTTGCCCCTGGAGCAAGGAGCTCTTGACTAATATTAACGCAGGAGGAAGAACTCTGTCCCTCACAGTCAAGCCAACACTTGGGTTTGACCGTCTGTCAGTCATTAAAGTGCAGCACAGCTCAAGAGCAAGAGCAGTCATATGCAAGTCTGAGTCACTGGAAAAAAAGAATTTTTTGTTAAAAAAAAAAGTGAACTCCACAAGAAACGTATGTATAAGATCTCCACATATTAGTAAAAGAAACACCTAATGAGAGTTGATAATTCAACAATAATGACTCCATAAGCTGATGAAGTTATTTTGTCGCCATATGCAACTATTAGAGAATTCAGTGTCCCCAGAGTTGCCTGTCTAAGCGCTCGATTGGCCTATTTCAAAATCAAAACAGCAAGGTATCAGCAAACAATTTAATTCCATATATAAATTTTAGACAATGCCCAGTAAGAATATTGAGAGAACCCAAAAAGATTGATTTTCAAGATAAGCACAATTAGCAGGATCAATATACCTTCCGTAGAAACGCCGTTAACTCAACGATAACATTCTCCAAGACACATGACAGATCGATACGAAGTGGAGAAGCAGCAATGACAGCAAAAGCCTGTGTGGAATATATCAGCACATAATTAACAAGTACTTTTTGACACGAGTATAACAAACTAAGCGTAAAGCAAAAGAGCTCTATTTCTATGGAGCTCATGCTAAACATTAAACATAGCATCTAAAGAACTTGAAAGAAGGTGTCTTAGTTGGCAATCCCATAAAAGTAAATCAAAACTGTTGACACGCAAAAAACAATTCAATCATGTCAAGTATAAGTGAAAAACTGAATAAAACATCCTCTCTTATGTAACACCTAAGACATTCTACTGAGAATAGAATTCTATAGTGACAGCAACTTTGACACAAGTCATAAAAATATACCATAATCACATAATGTCAGTGAAGCTTCCAGTAATGTTCCTCAGCACAAAGATACATGACCAAGATTGCACGTCAAAGACTTCTTATCGTTGCCCCATAAGAAAACAGTTATGAAAAAAAAATAAAGGTTAAAATACTTGTAAACTTTGAGGTGGCAAACCGGGTTGTCCAAGTAGGGTAATGTTTGTGTGAAGAATCGCCGGATTGATTTCAAATACAATTCGATTCCGATTGAATCAAATTCAGTTCTATAATCTATTGCCAATGGATTTAAAGTAAAATAATCATTATTAGACAAATTGATTACAGCCCGGGTGGGTTGGACCAACATCAATCGCGTCAATTTGGGTCGTAATTCCTGGTAGAGTTTAAATTTTGGGTCAGTGATTGGGTATAGGGTAACTTTTCCAGTTCTAAGCTCCATGAACCATCAAAGAACTAGACAAATCCAAACCCCCTCTTATATTAGTCTTGTTCAGAAGTAGCTAGCTTAAAACGTTGAATGAATACTTGCACATTGCGTAGTTGTCATGTCAAGTTGTCAACACTTACAGATAAGCGTTGGAATAGCGGAATTGTTTTTTTTTTTTCTTAAAATTTGACAACCAATCACATCATGGGTCTCCATCCCCATCAACAAATAAGGTGTGGGCATAAAAGAAACCTAATCCATAGAAATATGATAGAATAATAGAAAAACCTTAATTCCACAGTATACGAAGCCCAATCAAAACATATAGCATTACATAACCTAATTGAAATAGGCTACGGACTTGAATTGAATTGTGGAACAGAAGCCTATGTTCCTCTAGGCAACCTCTGCTGGTCCTCGTTTTAAGTATCTTTCACCATTCCTTTTGATATCATCAAAGACCAATACACCATCCTCCACTCGCTCTTTAAGAGGGACGAATAAATTCATTATAACTAAAGACATCAGTCAACCATTGCAAAGCTATTAAATAACTAGGACTCCCACAATTCATTAGTCATAAACTTACAACTAAACCAAAATGCTCTAAGTTGAAACAATTTGGCAAAACAGTCCTCAGTACAAATCAGATTCTTGAACATGGTTAACTGTCCAGCACATTCAACCATTAGATACCAAATAGCAGCTGGCTTAAGAACCTAATCAGCATCAGTCAACCATCAAGTTTGAAGACCTAATTCGACACAAATCTCAAATCTAAGAAAGAGCATGGAATATCAAAACACATATTTCTTAACACCTCTTATTCTATTACTACACCATCGACAATGAATAAAAAGAATGTATGATTAGAGTACCAAGGGAATGTCAGTCAAAGCTTCACATTGTAAGGATGGTTTCTGCCTGAAAATCATTAAATGCAGTATCCTAAAGCTTCTCAACATGATATAATTCATTTTTTATTTCTGAAAAAGTAGGTCCCCAGTTCTGGCAATAAAAAATACTTTCTCACAATTTAATTAATGAAAGTTTCCGGAACGGCAGCTGCCACTACCAAAAGATACCATCCCACCTCGTAGAGATTTTGAGACTACAGAATAGAGTTATAAAATAAATTCATCCACCCCAACCCCAAAACGCAACTAAGCAAAGGAAAAAAGAGATACATTGCAAAAGAATTTACAGTAGAAAAAAGTAAGACTAATACAAGTAAGCAAGAGTTGCACTATAAAAAAGCATAAAAAGAGAGCAAAGCGTAGCCTTCCTTATTTTTTTAACATCTGTTAGAAGAGCGTAAAACACCGACATTCACTTCCCTAGTTTTAAAAAGCAGAGTTAGGCTCAACAGTATCTAGGTGCAGCGCATTACAGAAGGCGCTGAGAGGCACATGCCTCTGTCAAGGCACCAGGTGCTGCACTTTAACTTCAACAGCTTTGAAACTTCCAAAGTTATTAGGATTTCTTCAAATTAATCTCATCCAGTCTTAAATAAGAAAAATCCCTCAATTAATTACATGATTTTACTTGCTTTTAACCCCATATTGAAAGCTTTAATTACTGGAAACCCTAATTCGCATTAGAAATGTAATTGGCAAATTGGTGGTATAACAGACTTTGCCGGCGAGATTTCTCTGGGGTTTCTGGAAGGAGAACTGGGTGGATGTTGCTTGTCAAGGAATTCTAAGTTTATTCTCTCAATGCACTTCGCACCTTTTAAAACTAAGGCCACTACTCATATTTCCAGCCACTACTTTCCTTAAACACTATACCCCTAACTATGCTCATAGGTATCCTATAGTTAGTCTTTTGTACAGCATTAGTAAAACAGCAAAAAAAAAAAAAAAAAGAAAAAAAAAATGGATGGAAACAAACATATCTGAAGTTACAAGAAGAAAACTAACCTTTACTGCAGTAAGCCTGGTTATCTCATTTCCCATTCGATCAACAAGAACAGGAAGACATGCTGGTAATTCTGCAGTGAGATTATCACCAAATGTTGAAATAACAAGTCCCATGCAAGTGATAGCACACTCCTTAACTTCCTGGTCTTGATCTTGATTCGTCAAGCGTGTCATGATAGCATTGTAGATAGGATGAACAAATGGCTTAAAGTCAAAGCCAGAAACCTACACAAACAGGGCCATTTGAATGAAGTTGTCTTGATACATCAGTAAGTTGTCAACTTGTCACGATATCAATTAACTGTGATTTACATAACCAAACGAACAATCATACCTCAATACTTGGACGCAAAACTCGGACAAGTTCTCCACAAACTCTCAATGCCTCAGCAGTGACTTTGTAGTATCGCTCACCAACAGAAGATAGTACAGGACCAGAAAGAGCCTGTGCAAGTATAATCATCAACTAAACAAGTTTAGCCAACCCTTTTCTCAGGAGTGGTGCCCAAGGCCAGGTCATAAATTCATCATACGCCTTTTCAAGGATTAAAGCTTCCTTATCGTCCTACAACTAATTTTTCGCAATGCCATTAATAAAGAATTATTCATTCAGCTACAAAGAGTTCTAACCTGCTCCAAAGTAAATTTACTCTTAAGAAACATTTTAATGTAGCATATTCTTATCCATTACGTCGCATGAGATTCACAAAACATACCGTCATACGACTATTTCATGTCATAAATTCTTATCAGCCCTAATAAATGTAAGAGTGAAATATTATGATTTTAATCTTTATATATACAGTTACCACAGATATTCCCTCTTTAATGTTTTTCTAAGAAAGCATTACAACTGTCAACAAGAATTACCCACATAGTCACATATAATTAAAGAAAATTGCTAATGTCCATTACTGTCAGTGACTGCCATTTCAAGTTAACTAGACAGTCCATTAAAGGAAGGAGGAAAAGTGAAAATTCTAACCAGTCTCCTAAATGTAAAAATAGCAATCATTACATACACATCGGATAAGATGAACATTGAAAATAATAAACATTACCTTTATATGCGGATGAAAAACAAGAGGTGAATGTGAAGCCAAAACTAATCTCGTAAATACAAGTGCCTCAATTTTCAAATTTGATGTAGATGAGTTTTCCTGACAGCATTAGTGCAGAAGAGATGAGAATCCTGGAACGAACAAACAAGACCAGCTTAGAATAAAATGAATACGATACTTACTAGTAAGGCCTTCTCTATTCCTGAAATTAGAGATCCAATCTGGTCGGCCAAGCAGTCTGGCAAGACAACAACTAGTTCTTTAAGCACAGAAAAGGCACCAACCTGCCAAAAACAGGAACAGCATCAAGAAACCATAATACAAAAATAATAATATAAGATAAAAATATATGTAACTTAGAAGTGCATAAATTTCAAAGAGTAGAAAAAGAATTCCGACCTTAGTTTTGATAGACTTCTCACGCAGCAGCCTATTTATAGATTTTACAATTTTCGGAACTTCTTGCTTTAGTAACCACCTAGGACTGTACAAATGATGAGAGTCTACCATCAGTTTGAAAAATGCGAATAATCTGTGCCACTGCTGTAGTGATCAAAGATTCACATGATAGCCCATCCAATTGCATACATATGAAAAAGGGTCATTAAATATGTTCAAGTAGCCAAGGGACCTACTAAGGATAAGCTTAAGGTACACTATAATTGAGGTGCCATGGCTACGAGCCATTGTGTAATTGCCAACTATATCCATCCTAACATTCAGCAACTTAATTATATAGACAAGCATCAAAGAATCAGATATCATCCCTTCATTCTTTTCTACAATTCATAGTCAACACTCGAGGGACTTTTATAAGTCATCTTTTAGAAAACCAAAAAGCCCAAAATAGAAAATTTTAAGCTTAATCATCACACCCAAACTGGAACTCACCAGTGCTCAAATAAAAAAATAAAAAAAAATTGGGGACACTAGTTTCAGAATTTCAGATGGTACAAAAAATATTGTACACAAGAAACAAACAGTTAAAACAAATTAACAGCTAACACTAACTAAATAGCCCATATTGTCAACCAATTGGTTGTACATGACAGTCATAACTCACAATATTACTTAAAATGAAATAATCTCATGTAAAAGATCACAAACTCATAAATCCAGAATTCTCAGCAAATCATCTGCAGATCTCCAATCAAAAGCAACGCCAAAATGCCCACAAACATCTAAATTTCCAGCGCAAGTTAAAATGTTGCAACTTTCAAATAAAATAAGGAGCCAAAATAACAGCACGATGTTTCCTACCTCATCTCGTCTGTATCCATCTGCCCTCCGGTAACATTTCCAGTCTGCCTCAAGAGCTCAATGAATGTATTAAATACATCCATCTGCAGCCGCAGAAAATAAAATATCAAGTAAGAGAAAGGCTGAAAATGGCAGGCAGGTAGGAGAGAGCCAGTCTACTTTACCTTAACATTTTCTTCTCTTTCTTTAAACCTGTCAATAAGCTTCGGACAAGCCTAGAAAATGAACAATCAACAGACTCATCAATTATAAGCCCCTTTCAAGATAAATTAAGCAAACAAGCTTATTCTGGTAACTTGAATTACTTATAAGTAATTACCTCTTCATATAGGTTTGAGAGCATCTCAGGACGAGAAACAATGAGTCCAGCTAAACATTTTGCTGCAGCTCTTCTCACTTTCCAGCTAGCATCCTCGTCATCTGTATATTCATTGGCACTTTCACTGCAAAGGGATAACATCAACAAAAAAAAGATTGTTAAAGGATGACAACCCAATCAGAAATAAAATTTTGAGTGCTACATCAGCCATTAGTTACATACTCATCTTCATCTTCCTCGTTATTTTCGTCATCAGTATCTTCCTCCATGTTATCAGTGAAATTTGGATCATAACTAAGAAATTCCAGAGTAAGATGAAGAATTTCGTCACAATAAGCAGAGATATCCCTTGGACATCTAAGTAGAAAACTCTCAAGAGCCTGCAAAATGAAAAATGTAGTGTTATATATTGAAAAAAACAACAGCAAAGCCAAAACAATCACTTACTCCCTTTCTTTTACTTCCAACAGTCTCATCCTCTTAGGAAGTGATAAGAGAAGGTAAACAAATGACTTAATTAAAATAATTTTAACACCGGGAATAGGGGAATTGTTTAAGTATTTCTTCCTCCGTTCTACTTACTTGACATGTTTTATTTATCACGCTTGCCGATGCAAAATTTTACTTTCAATAATTTTAATTATTCATAAATAATAATTATAAAAGTTATATATTATGATAGTATTTATTGAGACAATCCTAATAAGATCCCAAATGAATATGTTTTTCCTTGCATATAATTCACAACAGACAATCAAAGAAGGGGTGGTGAATAGTTTAAAAGTCAAAGAAGGTCAAGTAAAAAAGAACAGAGAAAGTATGTGTATAAGTAATTTATTTCAATCTGTCCATTGACATTATCTAATCTCCTCTTCATAGAGCATGCCACGAGGCTGTGTTGCAAGTAAAGCAAATGAAGTATATTATAACTAACAGCAAAAATAGCCACAAAACAGAAACTTGGTAATAGCTAAAATCCACATTTTTTAGAAAATTTGCTTTCTACTGCCTTTAAGGGGCAAAAAAAATGAACATAAAATAATAAATCCCATGTGATTCCTGGCAAAAAAGAAATAACATCATACCTGCAAACTGTACTCTCGAAGTTCTTCATCATTCTCAGATGCACTTTTGCAATAATTGATCAACAGAGGAACAGTATCCTGAAGATGAGGCCCAAAACGATATCCAACAGCGCGACTACAATACAATAAGTTAAAATCTATTAAATGGAGAAGCTCTACGATAAAGCACCAAAAACAAAGACGGGAAAAATAATAAAATAATTTCACCAACACAAAAAGAACACATAGAAATCACAATAAGTATTAGGTCCATATCAAGAAAAACTACATGAAAATGATTTTCTCATGAATTCTATAAAGAACTTAATAAGTCCATAGGCTATCTCTGAACGCTAGGGCTTTTCCCCAAGGAGAGAATAGACTTCCATTCTGGTATTGCAGAGTCCATGGTCATATATGATATTTAAATCCTTTGCTGTGACATCATGCAATTTAATTTACCGAAGGTAAAATTATGATGTCACTTGCCAGCCTAACAATGCTTTTTGTTCCTAGCCTCACTTTACACCACTGGTTACATCCGATCAAAAAAAAAAAAAAAAAAAGAGATTCAATAAGAGTGATTGTGCTTTAAGTTAGTTTGAGGATGAATCGTACCTATATAGATTTTCAACCTATAGCTTGCACAAGTATCCATTATCCAGACTCAAAACATGTCATTCTGCTTTCTTAAATATATCATGAGGGATGGAAACTTCAACAAGTAGAGGTACCTTTACCAGACACAGATACGATACAATGATATGAATACTCCCTAGGTACATCACTCTATTTGTTTAGTTAGTGTTTTTTCAGTCTTTGCTCTAATTTTATTATTTTATACCACTTTCTTTGACGAGGTGTTTGGTATAAACACCGGAAATGGTATGGAAAGAATTTAAACAAATAGGAGAAAGAGATTGATAATGTTACCTTTACTATATATTTGGTATCCTAAATCCTAATGGAATGGAAACAATTTGAGTAGATCGTGATTGAGTAAGGAAACGTATTTTGTTTCCACTAGTTTGACAAGGGTAACAAATTGGGGGATTTTGTTACCCTTCGGAAACGGTATTTGTTACTTTTAACTCATACCAAACAACTAGAATTGGAAACACTTATTTGAATCCGTTTTCTACATCTAAAATCACTATACCAAATGCCCCTTCAGTTTTTACAAAGGTTAGCTTAATATGTTATGTCATGATTGCTTTGCTAATCTCATACCATCTTATTTTTTACTATCGTATTTCCAAGTGAGCCACCCATTTGCCATTGCACAACCTTCCACACTCTATTCAGCAATTTTTTCCTTACCCTTCTCTTCCAAACTACAAGATCATCTTTCAAAAAACTACAACGGCTAATTTAATGAAACCAAAAATATGGGTCTTAAGACAAGCTACAACGGTTTGTAGGGGAAAAATTCCATCTCTTCGTATAAACAAGGGACCAAAATAAAAGTGCGCTTTAGGGGCTGCACCATCCCAAAAGTCCCCTCAAAATCAGCATGGTCAGCAGAAAAACATCCAAAAGCATTAACACTAGATCTTCTTCCTTATCAACAGGAAATCTTGAAAAAGAAACATTCCAAAATCTTCAATGCAATGATCAACACTAGATCTTCTTCCTTATCACAAGGATATCTCGAAAAAGCAACTTTTCAAAATTTGCAATGCATGTCCATATAAACCTTATTTAGTGGTAGCTACCTTTAGGATGCTATTCTATAAACATTTAGCAAAGCTTTTAGGATTTAATTCTTAACAATGACATGCCAAAACAAAAGCCTTGAACCATTCATTACTTTTAATCGATCAGGGATTTATAAACATGCAGCATATTTTCCATAACTCTTGTCCTCTCTTTTGTCTATATTATTTTTGTCTACAACTATATGGTTCAAAACAAGAAAATGCTGACCAAGGTAACATAACAGTTAACATCCATATACTTAGCCAAAAAGCTGATGAAATATTCCCTTGTCTTCAAATATATATTGCTTTGCAAAACATATAATCTATGATCACTAATTGAATGGACAATGATACACTGAACTAGCAATTTGTTGGATTTGTTCAGGGGAATGGGAACATTAGAGAAAATACAAAGGGATACCACCAGCACGGAATACGAAACCACATCAGACATAGCTTTAGAGAAAATAACAGCCAGCTACAATATGACATATACAGACCTTAGAGCCCCAATCATTTGAATGTGTGTCCGCGTCATTTCAGGCTTTGTAGCCTTGCGTTTCAAAAGTCCAACAACTTCAACTGTAGCCTTAGTCAATAAATCATCAGACAAGCTTGATGCAAGTGATGCTGAGCAAAGCAAACATATGAAGAAAATTGTTTAGAGACCTTAAAGAAGTTTCTTGGAGCCTTATCCTATGGCAAGACTTGAAAACCATGAGATCTGGAATTGTAAGGCAAAACTATACTACATCAGAACATTGTTTATAATATATTACCTATGCATGAAACTGTCTTCTTTCTAATAGTGGCTTGAGCAAAATTCAACTGAGAGAGCAGTGCACGAAGTAGCTCCTCATGATAGGCAACCACAAGGTTCCCATATCTATGAAGAACATCACACAAGATATCAAGACACTCACATTTGATCTCTGTACTTGATCCCTGTATCACACACAGAGGTAATCAAGATACAGTATCCAGGTTCATAAATTAAAAGTAACAAATAATATTATAAATGTAAAAATTTATCAATTCTAATCAGCAAAAAAAAGTTGAAAATATCAGCAGAGGTAAAATTTAGCAGATTAAAGTCATGAATTTGAGGACTAGGGTCTCTAAGATATCACTCTTACCCTCTCCATTGAGAAGCTTCTGGTCCACAGTCACATACCTTCATGTATCATCCAAAAGATTCGTCTATGAGTGGACAGTGGTGAGCCTAACCAAGGTCGAACTTCAACTATCCATTAACTTATAAAGTGTCATATTTCCCATCTCATCAAGATTTAAGATTTTCTGGGTTAAAAGATTATGGAGGGTTGCATTGTTACTTTGGGGGCCTTAATTTGGTTGGAAAGTCCGAGATAGTGGTGTTGGTCGTGAGCATGGATTCTAACTTTTGCTTTATTCATAAAGTATGATTTGAAGACAGAAATTCATAAGTTAATCTTTAGAATCCCCATAATTGTTATTAGGCATAGCGGCATACTAAGGATTTGATGAGTGATGGAAACTCATCCATTAGAAAGAGTCAAGTTGATCACCATTACTGAATGTGCTTGGACCATTAAATTCTTCAATTTAATATACCAATGACCAAGGAAAAGGAATACTCCCTCCATCTCCAAATAAAAGCTTCATTTGCCTTTTACACAAGTTTTAGGATGGTGAATAAAACAAGATAGTGAGGTTTGGTCGAGTGTAGGTATATATTGTTATAAAAAATAAATTTTGTAAAAAAAATAAAGGAAAGTGGGGTTTGGCTAATTAAAGGTGAATATAGAAACAAGATGGTGAAAATGGTTGATTAAAATTGAATTGATAGGAAAAAAAGATAGTGATGATTAATAGGTAGTTATTTTGATAGATTGTTACAGAAACTAAACAGTTGTCAATTTATTTTGATTGCTAGTATATTCACAACAATGTGGCTGATTAATGGTAGTTGTAAAGTTCGTTCTTTAAGATCCACCATCCATTTATAAATGAATACTTTATGGGGAAATTAACATTCTACCGAAATTCTTTACTATAAAGGACAACATTCAAGTGAGCAACAAAAACCTCGTTTTAATTAATTTAGGGATCAGTGCTGATACTAAAACTTGTTATCAAGGAAACAATTTACAAGATGATTGTATTGCGATACATAGCTTTATGATGATATGGTCATCAATGATGCTATCCATGTCAAGTCAGTTGGCTCTATGGTTATTAATAAAGCTGAAGTTGATCAATTCAAGATACCCCTTCCTCTTTTCTGGGAAAGTGACCTATGTTTTCAAAAAAAAAATCTTTTATTATTTTTTGAGGGGGTGTGGGGCATTTTTTTTGAAGCAGCCTATAAATTAGTGAGACCCCAGTGTACTTAGCAGGTTTACAAATGCAAGGATCATAAAAACAATTCGATTAATTATGGCTTAGTGATATTTAATCTTTTCCACTAGAAAACAAAACTCTTTAGCTAACTAAAAGTAAATAGTTTAAAACTCACGCTGCCAATTATTCCTGTTGTTAACTGAGGTACAAGAGAATCAAGTAGAGCTTGAACAGCTGATGAACTGTTGACTTCAGAAACAATCGTCTTTAAAGCTATGCTTGCAACATCTCTGTGTTGTTCTTTGACATTCAGGAGCTTTTCACAAAGTTTGTTCGTCATATCCAGTACCCTTGCCTCATTGACCTTCTTCACTAGTGGAGCAAGACTGAAAAAGTATGGAAACAGTCAAACAGTAAACAGCAATAGAGACAAAAAATACTAAGAAAGAGATAATGGAACCATTGCACTTCAGCGTCATTCTTGCTCCACAAAACTAATTTCCTTATTTTATCATACAGAAGAGAATTGCAGAATAGATTTTCTGTGACAGGCTATACAAACCCAGTTTCATTGCCTGAAAATCTATCCTTAACAAAAAGAATATTTGTATTCCATATATAATTCGAGGAGTAAAAGTCACTAAGTTGGCTGTTTAATCTAATCAACTATAGATGATAATAAAATTCAATGAGAGGCGCCAGTAGGCTATACAAATAAAGTCCATAGGTGAAAGACGAGATTAAGCAGCTAAATAGCAAAACAGCAACACGTGACTCATTGATGAAACAATGCAGAGGCATCAATTAATACGAATGTAAAAAGTCTAAAAAAAATAAAAAAATAAAAAATAAAAGATGGATTAGAAAATACAGAGAAAATGATTTTAAAATTTAGAACAAACGGCTTTTTAATCTAATTGACTATAGATGGTATAAAATTTAACGAGAGGCACCAGTAGGCTATACAAATAAAGTCAATAGGTGAAAGACGAGATTAAGCAGCTAAGTAGCAACACTGCAACACGTGGCTCATTGATGAAACAATGCAGAGGCATCAATTAATACGAGTGTAAAAAGTCTCTAAAACTTAACAAAAAGATGGATTGGAACATACAGGGAAAATGATTTTAAAATTTAGAACAAACGGGTTTTAAATCTATAATCAACTATAGATGGTACAAAATTTAACGAGAGGCACCGGTAGGCTATACAAATAAAGTCCATAGGTGAAAGACAAGATTAGGCAGCTAAGTAGCAACACGTGGCTCATTGATGAAACAATGCAGGAGGCATCAATTAATACAAGTGTAAAAAGTCTCTAAAACTAAACAAAAAGATGGATTGCAAAATACAGGGAAAATGGTTTTAAAATTTAGAACAAACGGCTTTTTAATCTAATCGACTATAGATGGTATAAAATTTAACGAGAGGCACCAGTAGGCTATACAAATACAGTCCATAGGTGAAAGACGAGATTAAGCAGCTAAGTAGCAACACAACAGCACGTGGCTCATTGATGAAACAATGCACGAGGCATCAATTAATACTACGAGTGTAAAAAGTCTCAAAAACTAAACAAAAAGATGGATTGGAAAATTCAGGGAAAATGGATTTAAAATTTAAAACAAACGTCTTTTTTAATCTAATCGACTATAGATGGTATAAAATTTAACAAGAGGCACCAGTAGGCTATACAAATAAAGTCCATAGGTGAAAGACAAGATTAAGCAGCTAAGTAGCAACACAGCAACACGTGGCTCATTGATGAAACAATGCAGGAGGCATCAATTAATACAAGTGTAAAAAGTCTCAAAAACTAAACAAAAAGATGGATTGGAAAATACAGGGGAAATGGTTTTAAAATTTAGAACAAACGGCTTTTTGATCTAATCGACTACAGATGGTATAAAATTTAACGAGAGGCACCAGTGGGCTATACAAATACAGTCCATAGGTGAAAGACGAGATTAAGCAGCTAAGTAGCAACACAGCAACACGTGGCTCATTGATGAAACAATGCAGGAAGCATCAATTAATACGAGCGTTAAAAGTCTCTAAAACTAAACAAAAAGATGGATTGAAAAATTCAGGGAAATTGGTATTAAAATTTAAAACAAACGGCTTTTTAAGCTAATCGACTATAGATGGTATAAAATTTAACGAGATGCGCCAATAGGCTATACAAATACAGTCCATAGGTAAAAGACGAAATTAAGCAGCTAAGTAGCAACACGTGGCTCATTGATGAAACAACGCAGGAGGCATCAATTAATACAAGTGCAAAAAGTCTCTAAAACTAAACAAACAGATGGAATAAAAATACAAGGAAATGATTTTAAAATTTAGAACAAACCATTTCACAGCTAATCCAGAAACATCCCCAGCCGAATCATCAAGTTGTTGAAGAATGGTAAGCGCCAACTTAATCTCCAAATCAGAATCAACCTTAAATCCCTCCTTGCTCAATTCATTTAACAAATCAGAAGTAGCCATATAGCGGTAATCTTTATCTTTACCAGTCATCTGGACCAAAGAAGAACACAGACATAAGTTGAAAAAAAGTTAAATAAAAAATTTATTAACTATTGTCAAACAATATAAATGATAATTCATGACATTAGCGCAACAATATCAAAAATATATAATGTGTTACGGTGACTCGAACACAAAAGCAGGTTCATTCACTTTAAAAATCACCCAATGAATCCTACTACTACTTGAAGAGATCTTAATGTCATAATTCATACTTTTCAATCAACAAAAACAACTACAACAAAATTAGAAAAAAATAAATATATATTAAAAAAAATAATAAAAATAAAAAATAAAAAAAGCAAAACTTTAGAAAGAGATGATACCTTTTCAAGTATCCCTGTCAACGCAACGTTCGCCATGATTACACAACCGAGCAACCGAAGCAAATATGCAGCAAACTACAACGATGATAGATTCTGCATTAAGATTAAACCCTAAGATGCACAATCATATATAAAACCCGAAATCAAGTAAAAATAACAATGTGGAAAATCAAAAACTGAAACCCTAAAATGCTTAATTAAAAATTAAGCAAAAACCCTAATTACATTGAGATTATAAGGGTTTTTCGAGCAGTAAAGCACAAATTCAGTGGCGTAATAAGGGGGTTCAATTGGTTCAACTGAACCCCAAAATCTAGAAATTGAAATCACTGATAAAGTACGAAAGAATTAATATGGAATTTTAAAGAAAACAAGACGACCATTGATTTTACCTTGCGAGCCAGAGACTACGGAATTCGATTTTTTTTTTTCTGGAAAAGGTGAAAGGTGAGGAGGGGAGAATAGTCTCTTGGTTTTTTTTTTTTTTCTTTATAGTATTTTTTTATATAGTGCTTTGTATGTATAGTAATAAATCCTTCTAGAGCAATAAATCTTTATTTTTTTTAAAAGGTAAAAAAAATAATTGTCATTGATACACATTATTAATTTTTTTTGGGAAGAAATCCAAATTGATATAAATGATCCTTTTTATTATATAATAGTAATACCATTGACTTTTTTTTTTGTGACAAATCTAATCTAATCTAATATATTATGTATATAAATAAAGTAGGCATTTTTAGAGAGCATTCGAAGCGCAACGTAAGAAATATACTTATTTCGACCAATAAGAAGAAAGATTTGTATTTTATTTTTGAATTATAAAATTATGTCGCCACCTAGATAAAAGTAACGAATTAGATTTGATATATCTAAAATTTTAATGCCACGTAGATTATAATCCACGAACTAAATTATTTTAATGAAAAAAAATAAAGTAAAAATATAGGAAAAGATAAATTTATTAATTTAATACTACGAGTATAAGAAATCCAAAAAAAATACTAAACACAAATAAAATTTCGTATAAATTTTAATGCCGCGTAGATAATAATCCACGAATTAAGTTATTTTAATGAAAAAAATAAAGTAAAAATATAGGAAAAGATAAATTTATTAATTCAATACTACGAGTATATGAATCCAAATAAAATATACTAAAAACAAATAAAATTTCGTATCAATACAAAACCCCCATCAAGTGAATTTTGTGTTAGTAATTTTGTGATAGTTTTAGGTCATCAATGTCCGGGTAATTTTTAAAATCTTATGTTTAAATTTATATTTGTAACTATTAGTTACATTGTATTTATTTAGGATACTTAACGATTATTTGTTTATGTAATGGCATACGATTAGATGTTGTATACTTAATATATGGATGACTTTGGTTATTTTTGGAGATGATGAAAAAATTCCAATGCATAGATTTGATTTTATATCGCAACAATTTTTCATTTATTGGTAAATATATTGATTTATTTTATATAAATGTAAAGATTTAATTTATATCAATTTCAGTTTGGCTAACATTTCACGGTTCAATTTATCCATTGATGTAGTAGGTTGGTTGTGGACGAGGTTGGTGATTCAATCGAAATAAAATATATGGTAAAACAATGAATAATGATTTAGGATTTAAATTATTAAAAATTTATCATTTCACGGAAAAAATATCACATTTACAATTTATTTATATTTAATAAATTCATTATAAATTATAGTAAAAAAAATATTAAAATTTTGTAATTTTGTCTAAAATTATTAAATACAATAAATCAAATAATTAAAAATCTTAGATGAAAAAACCGACCAATAAGAAAAAAGATTTGTATTTTATTTTTGAATTAAAAAATTATATCGCCATCTAAATAAAAGTAACGAAATAGATTTGATATATCTAAAATTTTAATGTCACGTAGATTGTAATCCACGAATTAAATTATTTTAATGGAAAAAAATAAAGTAAAAATATAGGAAAAGATAAATTCATTGAATCAATACTACGAGTATAAGAAATCCAAAAAAATACAGGAAAAGATAAATCTACAAAAAGATATTTAATTGGGATCAAATTATGAAAATATCCTACTATTCAAAAATTATCTCCACATAACTGTACTTGGTGGAGAAATATGGTGAGTTCTAATATTAATTTATTTTTTAAAAAATTTATGATATGGTGAAAATTATCTCCATGTAACTAAACTTGGTGGAGAAATATGGAAATGTTAATTTTTTAAATTTATGATATGGTGGAGAACTATGGTGGAGAAATATGGTGGATTCAAATAGAAAAATACGTAACTATAATATGATAATTTATGAGTACATGTAGATATACATGGAATGAAAATAAGACTTCATGATAACCTAATAAAATAAATAGAATATATTCAAATGATAAACGATTATAATAAAAAATGATACCTACCATTATAAGATACTTTTAATAGTATTTATGATAAGAAATAAAAAAAAAATCGTTAATTATAATTAAATCATAATATGTGATACCTACCATTATAAATTGACACATCAAACGACACAAACAAAATTTCGTATCAATACAAAACCCCATCAAGTGAATTTTGTGTTAGTAATTTTGTGTTAGTTTTTGGTCATCAATGGTCGAGTAATTTTTATCTTAATTTCTAAAATCCTATGTTAAATTTGTGTTTGTAAGTATTACTTACATTGTGTTAATTTGGGATACTTAGCGATTATATGTTTATATTTTATTTACTAAATTTTGTTTTTATATGCACAACTAACGCATCATACGACCCCAACAAAATTTGTATCAATACAATACCCTATCAAGCGAATTTTTTGTTAGTAATTTTGTGCTAGTTTTAGGTCATTAATGTACGGGTAATTTTTAAAAACCTATGTTTAAATTTATATTTGTAATTAGTACTTACATTGTATATATTTGGGATACTTAACGATTATCTGATTATGTTTTGTTTACTGAATTTTGTTTTTACATGCAGATCTAATTTAATTAGAGAATTAAATTCGAGCAAAAATGATTGGAAATCAAAGTACAAGTTTCTCGCCTATTTGACATACTAAATTTCTGTAAACAACATAGCTTAAAAGTTTGGATATGGTCCTAATGGAAGAGGAGGTTTTTTTTTAGTATTTTTTATAAATTGTTTAATTTACATTTATTATATTTTTTATAAACCTCTTTAGCTTTTTATTAATTAATTTTGTTAAAAAATATAAAATTTGAAATTTAAGTGGCTTAATCAAGTTATTAAAATAACTTAATTTCTTATTTTTAATTATAGGGTGATTACGTTCATGTCCTCAATTAACACCAGCTTTGTTTAACACTTTTTCATCCAAAATTAATTGAAGAAAAATTTTACTTCTTTAGATACTTTTCAATCGTTCCAATCCAATGCCTTGATTTTTGTCATTATATTGATTTAATAAAAGTTCCATGCATGAATAAACACAGGGATGGACTGCATTTTAATTGCAATTAGTGGTCTTGATCTCATTGATGCAATTCATATCATACTACTTTTGATTAAAATGTAATGGATGTGTATTCTCCACGATATTGTAGACAAAATATAACAATGTGGAAGCTACCTAATTGTTGACTAGCTTAGTTTAGTTACTAAGAAATTTTAAGTTGAGCATTGTCAAGCATATGTGGTTGAAATTAATTTGTAAAGTACTCGATTTGATGCAATTATTCAAGTTAATTTTTTGGCTTTTATACATATATTTAATGCAACTATTTCAAATTAATTTTTAAAATTGTAAGAAGAAGCTAAGGCAAATGGCACACGATTTGATGTTGTATACTTATTAAATGGATGGCTTTCGTTATTATTGGAGATGATGAAAAAATTTCAATGCATAGATTTGATTTTATACAATTACAATTTTTTGATCAATTTAGCAACAATTTTTCATTTATTAGTAAATATATTGATTTACTTTATATAAATGTAAATATTTAATTTATATAAATTATATTTTTGCTAACATAAACAATGAATAATGATTTTGGATTTAAATTATTTAAAAAGTTAAAAATTTATTTTTTTTCACATTAAAGATTTTAGGTAACGGATGAAATATCAGTATTATTACCGGTAGGTCTAAGTCCTTCTCTAACTAGAAGAGCTACAAATCGTCTGCTCATTGAAGAAATTACAGTTAAAAAAAAATTAAAATTAAACTTTTGTAATTTTGTCTGAAATTATTAAATGCAATAAATCAAATAATTAAAAACCTTAGATGAAAAAACCGTGCATCGCACGGAGAGCATTCGGAGCACCAAGTAAGAAATATATACTTATTTCGACCAATAAGAAGAAAGATTTGTATTTTATTTTTGAATTAAAAATTTATGTTGCCACCTAGATAAAAGTAACGATTAGATTTGATATATCTAAAATTTTAGTGCCACGTAGATTAAAAACCAAGAATAAAATTATTATATAAATTAATGGTAAAAAAATGTAGGAAAAGAGAAATTTATTAAATCATTACTACGAGTATAACAAATCAAAAAAAATATATAAAAAGATAAAGCTCAAAAAAGATATCAATAGTACTTCGTATTAATTAAAACATAATACTAATTCATTCTCCGTAAACGATAATTTAGGACAATTAGCAATCATTATCGGTTGGTTAATGAAGAAGATAGGATTAATTATATAAAATTAAAATTAAAAAATTATGATTAAGTAGCTTAATGGTGCTAAGTGGTGGGCGACGACAACAACAGCACCAACATTAAAAAATTTGCACCAAAAAAAAAAAACCTTAAAAAATTTATCCTTTTAAAAAATATTAATCTTTATCATTATTATTAGCGATGCACGGCAATTGTGAATGTATATTGGCTATCTAACGCATATGATTATTATTTCTAAGGAAAAAAAACTTAAAAAATTAATATTGGCTATCTAACGCATATGATTATTATTTCTAAGAAAAAAAAACTTAAAAAATTAATCTTTTAAAAAAATTTATCCTTATCATTATTATTTGGACTGTTAGGAATTTTAATGATTACAATTTGAATAATGATAAAATTTAAGTTAGGAAAAAGATATGAATTGATTTAATTAGCTAATGATTTGTTATTATCATAAATAGGCATTAATTTAATTCACGCACCACCAAAGAATCACACGATACTTCATACAAAACAATTTAGAATTTTATATTGTGGTTTAAGAAAATATCGGTCTAATTCCTTAAACTAATTTTTTTTTTCAAATTGTAGTTACTTGTAATATTATTTTTAACTATTTTTTTCATTGCATTGTTTTCTTAGGTCTACTTCATCGATTCGAGAACTTAATCTTCCAAAAATGATTGGAAAATTAAAGTATGTGTATCAAGGCTTTTTGATGTTTTGAACTTTCAGAAACATAATAGTTTGATTAGTGATTAGGGGATTTTGCTCCCACCAATCGGAATGCGCCACGTGGGCCAATCAGGTCCTGCCAAGTGTCCCCCAGTTGGACATCTCAGGGCTTGCCACGTGGCACACGCTTATTCGTCCACCCTGGACTTATTATGTCATGACACGTGGCATACTCCATGCCTAATGGAGAAGCCGGTCACCTAGGCCCAACTTCCGAGGGAAGCCCAATCAGCCCAAGGTTAACCTAAACCTAGTTTGGCACGTTTCCCGAGGTTATAAATACCTCCCTTGATCCTCATTAAGGGAGAGGACGCGAACAACGCAGAATACACACATTAAACACTCTCACCTAGAGAGACACAATCACTTTAATTTCCACATTAATTACTCCTTAATCAAGTACTAACTTGACCGTCGGAGGCGGATCTCCAACCATCCGGAGCATCCGTTTGTTTTGCAGGTACAGGCGTCCGGTTCCAGTCTCGGAATTGTAACTCTCCCGCAGGACATCAGAAAACCCCGAAACATTTTGGCGCCGTCTGTGGGGAGAGTACTTCTGAGATGGCACCCACGTTTGTACCGGCTCCTAAAGAGAGACGTCCCCTGGACGATCCTCTAGTTCAGTCGGACCACGATACTGAGAATGAATTTGAAGTTGAAGCTCACACAGCTTCAGACGGGACCCTAAGGGCCCGACGTACCCGTCATACCGAAAGGAGGGAACGGGAACATTTCAAACTGGAAGCGAGCCAGCAGGCGCACCGCCTGTTCGGCAGCAGCCGACTGATGGGTCTGCTCCCATCACAAGGAACGAACTCATGACCTTCATGAGGGACTTCAAGGGAGAAATTCAAGAGTTGATCAACAAGAAGCCGCCTGCTCTGGACAAGGAGCAGTCGGCTAAGAAACCCTCCACTTCACGGAAGAGGAAGCCAGTTCAAGGGCGAGAGGCGACCCCTCATCCTAAATCTAGGAAGTGGGAGCCACCTGCCCTTGATTTCACAAAATACCGTTTTCCTACTCCAGGAAATAGGAAACCTGTTCGTCATATTCAGGCGGACGGGTCGAGGAAAACATACATAGACGCTCGGCTACTGCTAGAGCAGAAGAAGAGTGACCGATTGTTAGAGTCGGCCTCTACTTCATACTTCCAAGACAGTCTGCGAAATACCTCGATGAGGCATACTCAGTCGTATCATGAGAGTCAGTCAGGCGACACCTCCCGTCAGTCCGGCTTTCATAGCGACCAGGCGGTACCAAACTTACCGTTTGTACCGCAACAACAGTATTTTTTACAGCCACCTCCGTTTGGTGGATATGCAGCAAAAAATGTCCAACCTATGGACTGGCAGCTACAGTTGCTTAGACTTGGTGAACAGCCGTCGGCCTTCTCCAAGGAAATTACTGAAGCCGCTCAGCCGGCCAAAGTGAAAAATGTATTAGTAGGCGCCTATGACGGCACTACTAACCCAGAAGACCATCTGATGGCATTCACCAACCTGATGTACCTTCAAGGGTTGGATGATCCCACTTGGTGCAAGTGTTTCCCAGCGACTCTCAAAGGAATCGCACAACAATGGTTCGGCAACCTGCCGACTGGTTGTGTAAATAACTTCAAGACGTTTGCTTACTTATTCACCTCCAACTTCGCCATGAACATCCCTGCGAAGAAGACGACCCTTGATTTAGGAACAATTCAGCAGGGCGAGAAGGAGGGGCTTCGTTCTTACATCAAGCGATTTAACCTGATGAGAATACAGATTCAAGGGTTACCGGATGAAGTAGCCTATACTGACTTTTTCAGAGGTCTCAAAGACGGGTCGACCTTCAAATTTGATTTGGTCCGAAAGAGGGTGGCGACTCTTCAAGAGGTCTTGATTGAAGCGGAAGCCTATATACAGGCGACTGATCTTTGTAGTACGGTAAAACAGTCAGACGGGAGAAGGTCCGACAAAAGAGAAGGACGACAGAAACAGTCGTCAAACAAAGACGAGAAGAGAAAAGAGGTCTGGGCAGCTGATTCCTCTAAACAGCCGGCCCAGAAGAAGAAAAAAGAATCCAAACCATACTCCCCAAAGTATGCGTTTAACAAGGATAGCCAATTTATCCTAAAGGAAATCAAGGGACGGATCTCAATTGAGAAGCCGGTCCCCATGAAGGGTTCTGCAAACAACCGGAACCAAGAAAAATTCTGTGATTATCATGAAGATGTTGGTCATCACACCAATGAATGCATCAGTCTCATGCGGTATCTGGACCGCCTGGCTGAGCAAGGTGATCTTGACACTTATGTCAAGAAATCTACGGGGAACACTTCCTCGAAAAAGCAGTCGGCCAAAAAGAATCAACAGGCCGACAGCTCCGATACAGATGATGCAGTCGTCTACACCATTGCAGGCGGCCCCACTATTAGGGGCAACAAAGACAATATCAGACGGTTAGATGTAAATTCCGTTCACCAAGAACGGCCCTCCAAATATTCATTTCCTGAGATTGTCATCACTAAAGAAGATCTAGGAGGGGTAAGAGGGCCGCATGACGACCCTATCGTTATTGAATGTAAAGTGGCCAACCAGAGAGTTGGCCGAATCCTCATAGATACCGGAAGCTCCTCAGATCTCATCAGTAGCAAATGTCTGTCGAAACTAAAATATCAGACTGATTGCATACATCCGGCATCCCACCCTTTAGTAGGGTTTGGAGGAGGAGTCGTCCACCCAGTGGGACGAGTGGATTTACCCATCCGCCTGGGCGAAAAAGGGGAAGGACGACACATGGTAGTCCGGTTCCTGGTAGTAGAAGAACTCTCGGCCTACAACATGATTCTGGGACGACCAACCCTGAATAATTCCAAGGCTGTTATAATCCCATCACTTATGTTGCTCAAGTTTGAGAGGGATAATGGAACAATCGGGTCCCTAAGGGGAGATCAGAGGATGGCCCGAGAGTGCTATCTCTCGGATGTCAAGCCCACTGTTATGGCCACTGGGTCGAGCGGTGGAAAAATAGACCTTGACAATGTGAAGGAGAGTGCCCCTGTTCAAGAAGCAGGCGGCAAGAAGAGAAAGGCATCCCAGACAGGGGCCGCAATAAAAGACAGAAAATAACAATCATTGGCAGAGGAGCGGTCGGATGAATTCCGCCCTCAGCCGGCTGGTGAGCATACGGACCTGATCTTAGATAACTCGCGTCCTGACAGAGCAATCAAGGTTGGGACGACTGCTCTAAGGGACCTGGGTGACGACTTTCACAAACTATAGAAAGAATACAAGGACATCTTTGCAATCGAAGTCCATGAAATGCCAGGCATTAGTCCTGATCTGGCGGTACATAAACTGGCCGTGGATCCGAAAAAGAAGCCGGTACGGCAGAAGAAGCGGAACCATGGCGAAGAAAGAAGTCAGGCGGCAACCGCTGAAGTTAAAAAATTACTTGATGCAGGGTTCATTCGGCAATGTTACTTCCCAGACTAGGTTGCAAATGTGGTGCTTGTTAAAAAGCCGAATGGAACCTGGCGAATGTGTGTAGACTACACAGACTTAAACAAGGCGTGCCCCAAAGACAGTTACCCTCTGCCTAAAATTGATAACCTGGTCGACTCAACAGCCGGCCATGCTTTGATGAGCTTTATGGACGCCTACTCTGGTTTCCATGAAATTCCTTTATGGAAGAAAGATTAGGAGAAGACGACCTTCGTCACTGATCAGGGGTTATACTGTTACACGGTCATGCCGTTTGGTCTTAAGAATGCCCCGACCACTTTCCAGCGAATGATAAACACTGTGTTCTTTGATCAGATTGGGAGAAATGTCGAGGCATATATTGATGATATGATTGTCAAGTCTAAACTTCAGAAAGATCATCTGTCGGACCTCCGAGAAACTTTCGCCACACTCAGGCGGCACCATGTCATGCTCAATCCCAGGAAATGTTTCTTTGGAGTTGAGTCTGGGAAATTTCTCGGATTCCTTATCAATCGGAGAGGAATAAAGGCGAACCCTGAGAAGGTGCAGGCGGTCATCGACATGCAGTCGCCTCGTACCATCCGAGAGGTTCAGAAGTTAACAGGTTGTCTGGCGGCCTTGGGAAGATTTCTAAGCTGATCAGGCGACAAATGCCTATACTTTTTCCAGGCAATTACGAAAAAGGCAAGGTTTGAATGGGGGCCGGATGCTGAGGCGGCCTTTCAGAAATTGAAAGTTCACTTGCATTCCTTGCCGAGGCTGGTCAGCCCTTTGCCCAAAGAAGTACTCTACATGTACCTGGCCGTCTCTGATCATGCGTTAAGTGCTGTTCTCCTTGCTGAAAGAGACGGCTGTCAGCTCCCGGTCTACTTTGTCAGTCACGTACTGAAAAATGCCGAGTTGAGGTATCCCTTAGTGGAGAAATTTGGTCTTGCACTCTTCATGGCTGTTAAAAAATTGAAGCCCTACTTTTTGGCACATGCAGTCGTCGTGTATACAGACCAACCTATCAAGCGGCCACTGACCATCATGGAGTCGTCAGGCCGAATGATCAAATGGGCCATAGAAATACAGAGCCTCGAAGTTACCTTCGAGCCTAGAAAAGCAGTGAAGGGGCAAGCCTTTGCTGACTTTATTGTTGAGATGACTCGTCCTCCTGACTCTCAAGTTCCAGACCAAGTCTGGAAGGTATATGTGGATGGAAGCCCTACTTCAAATGGTTGTGGAGCAGGCGTCATATGTCAGTCGCCAGAGGGCGACAGGTACGAGTATGCTCTACGATTCAGTTTTCAGGCCTCAAACAATGAGGCAGAATATGAAGCTTTACTAGCCGGAATCCGCATGTGCAAGGCGGCAGGGGCAAGAAAAATAGACGCCTGTTCCGATTCACAATTTATAGTGAGTCAGTACAATGGCGAATACGAAGCAACCCATCCGGCCATGATCAAGTATTTACAGGCGGTCCGACAAGCAGTCGACTCCCTTGAGGATTTTCATCTGACCCAAGTGCCGAGATCAGAAAACAACCAGGCGGATGCACTTTCAAAATTAGCATCATCCGCCTCCTGTGATACCCCTCAAACTATTTTTTGGGAAGTAATGGAGAAGAGAAGCATCGAGGAAGACCCTATTGGAATCCTAGACAGAAGCTGAACCTAGATGGATCCAATCAGGGCATATCTGACAAACGGTACCCTGCCGGATGATCATCAACAGGCGGCAGCAGTGAAAAAACGAGCAACCAGTTTTGAAATAATAAAGGGAGAACTTCACAAAAGGGGGTACCTTCAACCCTTCTTAAAGTGTGTTACTCCAGAAAAGGGACGAGAGATACTAGACGATCTTCACTCTGGTTACTGTGCTTCCCATATAGGCGGTAGGACGCTTGCTCAACGGGCAAGGCGGCAGGGCTACTTTTGGCCTACTTTAGAAGCAGATGCAATGGAGATGGTGAAAAAATGTGACAAGTGCCAAAGGTTTGGCAAGCTAATTCACCGTCCGGCTACTGACCTCACTACCATTCATAGCCCACTACCGTTTTCTAAGTGGGGCATGGATATTCTGGGTCCATATACGCCTGCTACAGGCGGAAGGAGGTACATACT
The DNA here is from genome assembly GCF_001683475.1 of Chenopodium quinoa. Classification (NCBI taxonomy): domain Eukaryota; kingdom Viridiplantae; phylum Streptophyta; class Magnoliopsida; order Caryophyllales; family Amaranthaceae; genus Chenopodium; species Chenopodium quinoa. Next base: position 145,660 of record NW_018745659.1, read on the forward strand.
GTTGCCGTCGACTACTTCACTAAATGGGTAGAGGCGGAGGCTGTAAAGGGAATCAAGACGAAGGATGTAATTTCATTCATTTGGTAAAATGTCATCACTCGGTTCGGGGTTCCCATGTCTATGGTTTTTGATAATGGTCCCCAATTTGAGACGCCTGTTCTCAAAAGCTGGTTGGGTGACCAAGGAATTGCACACTACTTTGCATCTGTCGGCCGTTCACAAGCAAACGGCCAAGTAGAAGCCTTTAATAAAATCATCTCAGACGGTCTCAAGAAAAAGATTGAACGAGCAGGCGGCCTATGGGCGGATGAATTACCACATGTTCTTTGGGCCATTAGGACGACTGAAAAAGGGGCGACTGGAGAAACTCCATTCCTCCTAACTTATGGTGCGGAAGCTGTTCTTCCAATAGAACACTACGAGCCGACTCTTCGAGTAATGCTATATGACGAAGAGGCAAACTGGGAAGCCATGCACCTGGCATTAGACTCACTTCCTGAAAGGAGGGGCAATGCTGTCTTGCGCCATGAAATTTACCGCCTGAGAATGACTAGATCATACAACAAAAAAGTACACAGGCGTCCACTCAAAGTGGGGGACTTTGTACTTAGAAAAATGGAAGCAGTTGGAAGGGCTAATGAGTCTGGCAAACTAACTCCCAACTGGGAAGGACCCTACCGAATCTATGAAGAGGTCAGGGACGGTACCTACCGTCTGGAAACACCAGACGGCCAACCGTTGCCTCGAACTTGGAATGCAGATAATCTTAAGAAATATTTCTTTTGAATGATATAAATAGTCAAGGGCTACTTAATAAAAGTTTGCATACTTAATATTCAATTTTGTACTAAGAGGGGCACGCCTACTAACAAACAGTCGGCTACTCTCCATACTCAGTTTTCATTTTTACTTAAGAGGGGCATGCCTACTGACAAACAGTCGGCTACTCTCCATGTTTAATTTTTATTCTTACTTAAGAGGGGCAGGCCACCTATACATTTACAGTCGCCTACTCTCCATTGAGTATTTTACTCTATCTTCAAAGCATGCCGTCTGTACCTTTACAGTCGGCTACTCTCCATTGAGTATTTTACTCTATCTTCAGAGGGGCATGCCGCCTGTACCTTTACAGTCGGCTACTCTCCATTGAATATTTTACTCTATCACCATAGGGGCATGCCGTCTGGATATATAGTCGGCTACTCTCCATAGAAGAGGGCCGACTGGTTCCAAAGCACACAGCCACCCCCCTTATACTTAGCTAAAAATGATCAGGGCCTGGCCGACCCTGTGCCTAAACAGGCGGCTACCCTCCTCTTACTTAGCACCTACGTTCACCAAGAACTAACCAAGGCCACAAGCCGAATGATCAGTCCAGGCGCCAAGCCAACTGATCCAATCTTTAAACTAATACGACCTGTCCCAACATCATAGCAGGCGTCCGGCGGCATCCCTCCGGATGAAATTCGTCGCAGAGAGCAGCTCCCTTTTCGGTGGAACATTGCTCTATAAACTAATTACACGGCACCTATACGACTGTCCCCAAGGGCAACCACGTAGCCGTTTTTGAGACAAGGATAACTCTATCACTAACCAAACCAGTGGTAGCAGTTGACATCTGAGTCAGATGACCGCCTGTATTACTTGGGATAAATGCAGGGGGTACCTCTTGAGTTAATAGCCAACAAACATTGGCGAATCAAAAGATTCAGCCGGCCTCCGTCGCCTGGTACTACTCAAGAAGGAGTGACGGCGACTGAGTAACACCAAAGTTAACTCATAGTCACTCTCTCAAACTTAGTATGGAGCCTAAAAGGTATGAGTCGTCCGCCTGTTTTTAGCAAACAGGGGCTCTCAACCACTACTCCTGCTAGGTTAACACCTATGAGTTAAAAGCCAACAAACATTGGCGAATAAAGGGGAACAACCGGTACCCACCGCTTGATACCTCTACTACTCAGTTACTTGGTCACTCCTTAAAAATTTAGTATGAAACTAAAAAGGTGTTCATACAGCACCTGTTCACACTAGATTAAATATGGCGGGGAACAGTCGGCCTAGACGGCCTAAAGTCTCTAGCCTAAAAGCATGACAAGTAGGAAACCACTTTCCTACTTGGTTAATTTTACAAATGACAGGACCGCCTGCCTAAAGGGGATCCAGTCTTTAAAATGTTTCGAATACCGATTGGATAAATGGCCGACTGATCGTCTAGCCTGGAAACAGACAACCAGTCGTCCAGGGGCATAGGCGGCGTGACTAACTATCCGTACCTGTCTGCAACTATCGGCCATGTAAAACAGTCGGTATAGTGTACAATTGGATATCAGAATATTTAATACTTAAACAAATTTGAAGCAAAACAAAAATATTCATTAAAAAGAAGCCGGTCATTAAAGACCGGCAAAATATTCAGAGCCCCGGCCCCCTGGCCGGGTAAATACAAACAAACGGCACGCAGGCCGGGGAAAGAAGACATAAAGCTTATGAAGGGGGCAGATCTTCAATATTAGCAGCTGCCGCCTGGTCAGCACTCTTTTTGCTGAACTCGGCTTCAGCTGCATCCTTCTTTGATGTATTACCCCCAAGCGGCACAAGCGCCACCACCGGCTGCTCTTCCTCCTCCAGTGCCTCTTCCTCAGCAGCCGCCAGGATCTCTTGATTATATCTATCAGAACACTGCCGGTACGTTTTTTCCCAGGAGGCAAAGTCGACATTGGGGAAGAGGCGGCCCCAAGTCATGCGCTGGATTTGAGCAGAGTCTTCCATCATCTCCCGGACCAGCTCTTTCTTTTCTTGCTCGGCCTTTTCCGAGAGCTCCTGAGTAAGACTCTTCTCCTGGGTCACCAGGCGTACCTTTACGCTCGCCAAGGATTTCTCCAAGGTTTCGTATGAGGACATCTTTTGGCGAAGAGGTCTCAGCTCGGCCTTGAGGTTGTTGATGGTCGCCTCCAGCTCGCTATTCCTCTTCTGGGCCGCCTCTAACTGAGCCCGGATAGCGGCGGTAGCCTGCGCCTGATAATAAAGAATATCAATGGTCAGAACTTCATTTTGGGCAATTTGAAACATTGCCTTATCACAGTCAGAGGCGGCCATAGCTTTTGCAGCCTTTACCTCTTTGTTCTTCCGGTCAAGCGGCTTGCGAAGGCCGTTCACTCGGAGCAGGGCCTAAGTAAAAAGGGGAACAGGCGTCAGTTTCCAAACAAAAAAGAAAACAGGCGTCCTGGAATTCAAATACTCAAAAATATGCTAAGTATACCTCAGCAAGGACCCCTGCAATCCCGTCTAGGTCAAGGGTGCCGACACCCCTGACCGCCTCCCTTTCAGCTGGAGGAACGACTTTGATCATAGACTTGGCCACTTCGACCAAGTCAGGCTCCTGAGGGCCGGCTGCATCAAGCATAAACAAACGGATTAGACCTAGTAAAGGAGGGAGCAAGTCTAAAATTTACAAGGACAATTTCATACTTCTAGGTGGCCCAGCTGGAGTTTTAGAAGAAGTGGCCGGCTGTTTCTCAGCCGCCACATGATTCCTGGCAGAACCTTGGGGCCTCCGGGCCTTGGGGTCCGGCTGTTGGGAAGAAGAAGCTCTTGGAGCACCCGTCTAAAAAAGAAGAAAAGAGTCAGTATATACATAAACACAACTCCAAAAAGAGGGTGAAAGGTTCGAAGCCCACCAAGGGTGCCCCCTTGTTGGGGGAGTCGGTCGAAGACTGTTGCATGATGGAGGCCCTCAACATGGCCGCCGCAGTCTTGGAGGCGGTAATTTTGCTCATGGCGTCCGCTGCAAAAACAAATAGCAAAGTTAATAAAAGTCATAACAAGAAATGCATGGTACAACAGAGTATTCGACAGGCCGGCTACCTCTTGAGCACCGACTGCTGAGACCACATGCGGCCAAAAAGTACTCGTCGTAGAGCCATTTGAAGCTCGGGACGCAGTGCAGGGGTACTTGCTCTCGTACCCCTGAAGTAGAGTTCACCTTCGACTCTACTTTGAAGAGTCCTTTATCTAGGATCTCTTTCTTAGCCTTGGGGGGAACAGGCAGCATGCTGCGGCCGCCTGCAAGAAGGGGCGGATTCCTGTTCCACCTGTTGAAGCGCTTGTTCAGCTCTGTGTCTGAACTCTCAATGATAAGGAAGGTGCTCCGCCAGTCCTTCCATTTGTTTGCTTTACCTCTCGTCATGAGGTAGTCCCTGTGGCTCGTCAATTGATACCAGCCGGTACCGCCTGCCTTAGGGGTCCGGCTGAGGTAGTTAATGTGGGCGAAAGCCTCGAAGTTCGGCTCCACCCCGTGCAGTTCGCACCCGGCCACATAGCCGAGTACGTTGACCCAGGAGTTCGGGGCTAACTGCCATAACCCCAACTCATACCCATCCAAGATCCGCTGAACAGCCGGATGTAGTGGGAAGCGCAGCCCAGCCTTGATGGCCGCCTCGTAGCAGCCAAAGCAGGCGCCATCATAACTGGTACCAGCCGGCCAGACGACTGTGTCTTCTGGATCCGGCACGAACACTAAAAAGCCCGGGCCCATTGTGTGGTTTGCGATAAAGCTCTCCACTTTCTCTTGCATGGCCGTGATCCGGCCCCGAGGTACCGTGCAGTAGTAGGGGGTATTATGCTCTCGGTGAGAGGCGGATGGCTCCGCCCAATCGTCCCCCTTCTCAACTGCGTGAGAAAGTCTCGCCTCTTGTAGGCGACTGTTTTTCTCTTCTGTGTCCAGAGAAGCATGGCCAGAAGAGCTAGACTCAGAATCGTTCTCTGACGAGTCCGAAGAGGACGACTTCTCCCCTCTCCCGAAGGGGCCCGCCTCCTCTCCTTTAAAAGGAGCAAGAGAGAATGTAGAATTGTCAACTGTAAAATGGGAAGGGGTCACTTTGACTCCTCCCTCAGAAGTGCCGGCTTTCAAGCCGCTTTGTTTCACTTCCACATCTGGCGCCTGGTCAGATGTTTCACTAATCGGCACCCTGTGGGAGGAGCCGTTTGAGTTTGAGATCCTGGCAGTCTTTTTTGTTCTGGCCATCATGCTCTGCATAGACACAGATACAGTCGGACTTTGTATAAAGGGCAAAGATGGGTCCAGAAAAGGGCAGGCGACACTCCTAGTCCTAGATTCAGCCGTCCCCGGTGACCGGCTGATCACTAACCTAGGTCGTGTCGTGTGCTTCCGTGGTGCCATTTCAAAAAAGAATAAAGTAAAGAGAAAATTAAGAGTAAGAGAACCGACGGTTACCTGAACGAGTGACGATTGATGAAGTTCTGAAAATCCTTTGCAGTCGGCTTGTCAGAGCAGGCGGTAGGCAGAAAGGGTCCAAAATGTCAGAGCAAGTTCAGGGGTCCGAATGTTCTCTCACAAAGTTTTCAAGTGTGAAAATGACCGAAGTCAACACTCCTTTATATAGGCGAAGTGAGAAGGCAAAGGGTCACTTCCAGAATTCAAAATTTTGGCGGGAGAATCTCTCGGCCTCTCGCCGAGTGACACCTGTAGCAGGTCATCGCCTGTTACAGGGCGATACCTGTCACAGGTAACACGTGACCAGTCACGTGCCACCTGTGAGGGGAAAATGATTAGGGGATTTTGCTCCCACCAATCGGAATGCGCCACGTGGGCCAATCAGGTCCTGCCAAGTGTCCCCCAGTTGGACATCTCAAGGCTTGCCACGTGGCACACGCTTATTCGTCCACCCTGGACTTATTATGTCATGACACGTGGCATACTCCATGCCTAATGGAGAAGCCGGTCACCTAGGCCCAACTTCCGAGGGAAGCCCAATCAGCCCAAGGTTAACCTAAACCTAGTTTGGCACGTTTCCCGAGGTTATAAATACCTCCCTTGATCCTCATTAAGGGAGAGGACGCGAACAACGCAGAATACACACATTAAACACTCTCACCTAGAGAGACTCAATCACTTTAATTTCCGCATTAATTACTCCTTAATCAAGTACTAACTTGACCGTCGGAGGCGGATCTCCAACCATCCGGAGCATCCGTTTGTTTTGCAGGTACAGGCGTCCGGTTCCAGTCTCGGAATTGTAACTCTCCCGTAGGACATCAGAAAACCCCGAAACAATTAGTTTGGACATAGTTTTAATTGACGAAGAGGTATGCCTTTAATTTTATTTTTTTTATTTGATAATACTTATCGTTCTAAATTCATTGAATAATATATAATATTTTTTTTAAATTCATTGTGTAACTTACAATATTATTCTAACATACAATATTATTTTGCATATGTTGGGTGATTATGTCCATGCTTCAATCAAAGGAAAATTTGTCCAACAATTTCGTTCAAAACTAATTGAAGGCAAAGTTTACACAATTCGATATTTTTCTGTTGTACCTAACAAGAATGAATATCGTGTTGTGAGCGATAACAAGGTAATGATACAATTTTTTCAAAATATAACTGTCAAGGGCGTTGCAGATAATAATAAAATTCCGTTGCATAGATTTGATTTTGTTCAATTGCAACATTTAGATCAATTCCGTAGTAATGTAACACTCCTTGGTATATATTTTACATATTTTCAATTTTTATTTTTTTAAAAAAATTCTATAGTGTTATCATTCGTTTTACTAATTTTTTTTATTTTATTTTTATTTTTATTTTTTATTTTTTATTTTTTATTTTTTTTATTTTTATTTGTTTTTTTGTATATCACTTTGTCTTACAAGATGTGGTTGGTATGGTTGTAAACAAAATTGGAGATTCAAGTGAAATAGAAGACAAATGGTAATTATTATTTTAATATATTTGTATATATTATTATTATCAATTATGATAATCTAAGATTTATTATTGTAAGATAATTTATATTTGATTTATTTTATATTTATTAGTAAATTATTTGTATTTTGATATCATGGTTGGGGGACAACGAATCCAATTAAAGATTTGGGATAATGTATTTCCTGATTATTCAAGATAAAAAGACCTACTTGCTGATTCTACTAAGCCTTTTGGTATAGTTGTTACTTCAACAATGGTCAAATATTTTAATGGTAAGTATCATATATTAGTCATTATAATAACTTTTTTTTTTTTAATATTTACAACATATAACCTAATTTGCCATTATCATTTTGCTTACAGGGAAAATTAATCTAAATACTTCTGCATCAACCAAAATTTATATTGATCTTCAAATTTCTGAGGTTGATGAATTGAAATCTTTATGGACGTATGCTATTTCAATAATTTTAATATTTATGCTATTCTTTTTACATAAATATATCTCTTATATATGATCATTATAATGCAGTGAGAAGTTAGATAATGCTACCATTGGAAAACATGAAATTCAGCATATCAACATTGGACTGGAAGAAATCAACTCTAAAAAAGTTGATATTTTAACGCTTATGAATCATGTACAAAAAACTTTAGAAAAGGTATTTTAATACATCACTTTATTACACTTAATACGAAGTATATGATAAATCTTAAATTCAAACCTAATTTTATTTTTAAAATCATATAGGATTTGATCTTCTATTGCATGGGTAAAGTGGATACAATAATGAGTGAAAATAGTTGGTATTATATCTCATGCCCAACATGTAAAAGACGTATCACTCCAAGAAAAACAGGTTTTTGGTGCATTCCTTGTGAGAAACAAATTGAAAGGCCCATCCCAAGGTTTGTTTCAAATTTCTTCTTTATCCATATTACAATAATAGATTAAACGAATAATAAATTATATAATTCCTAATTTCTTCATGCTTATTTTTTTTTTCTCAATCAGATATTGATTGGAGCTTAGTGTTATCGATCATAGTAGGTCAACAATATTTGTAGTTTCTGATAAAGAAGCTAAGAAACTAATAGGATAGGATGCAAGTACTCTTTTTGAGACTCATACTTATGAAAAGGTTTTAAAAATTGTTTTTTAACAATAGTTAAAAGATTAAATTGTTCTACAAATGCTTTTATCAATTATTGGACTAAGATTTGTATTTTTGGTGCCATTATTATACTTGTAGTATTGAATTAAAACAATTTAATTAAAAGCTAATGACTTCCCGAATTTTACAAGGATTCTATCAATCTCCAAAATAATTAGAACACCAATAATTATCAATTTTGAATAAATAAATTGATAAGAAAAAATTCCAATGCATAGATTTGATTTTATATCGCAACAATTTTTCATTTATTGGTAAATATATTGATTTATTTTATATAAATGTAAAGATTTAATTTATATCAATTTCAGTTTGGCTAACATTTCACGGTTCAATTTATCCATTGGTGTAGTAGGTTGGTTGTGGACGAGGTTGGTGATTCTATCGAAATAAAAGATATGGTAAAACAATGAATAATGATTTAGGATTTAAATTATTAAAAATTTATCATTTCACATCAAAGATTTTACATAACGGAAAAAATTCAACATTAGAACACCCAAAACCTGCAATATATAAATTTACAATATTTTATCAATTGCTAACACTTAGGCCCACTAAATTGTGTTCATGAATCAGGACTAACTATAGCTTACATTTCACTATCATATTAAAACGTATGATTTTGTGCCAGAAAAAAAAATACAAATCACTATCTCACTAAATAAGATTAACTTATAAACATATTAACCAAGAGAATTACTCCAAAAAAAATCATAAATACAAGATTAAAAAAATAATAATAATAACTCCAACAAGATTATATTTTTTAGATCATAATCTTATTGAATATAAGATAAACTTGAGAAATTTACAATAGTTAGTCTTCATCTTTTAAAATTTGTTATGATAAATTCTACAACATGATACTTTTTATATTTTTTTATATCATAATCTTATTAATAAAAGATAAACTTGAGAAATTCACAAAGTTAGTCTTCATCCTTTTAATTTTGTTATGATAAATTCTATAACATGAGATAAGACTTTCACATTTCCACTTGCGTATATGAATTCATATAGCTAATAAGCTAATTTGAATTTTTTTTTTTTAAGATGGAAAATTATCATATTTCTTGTGTTGGTGTTCTAATAATTTGTATTTCTTATGATAAAACAATTTATATTTCTTATCAATTCAAATTATAATATTTTAGGTGCGAAATTTACAGCAACATACGAGATGCTGTGGTACAAGGAGACATGAATGGGGCAGTAGTGGGAAAAAGAATTGTCCTACCCGCATCATTCACGGGAGGACCAAGATACATGTACCAAAACTACCAAGACGCCATGGCAATCTGTAGACGGTATGGAATCCCACATCTATTCATCACATTTACCACAAACACAAAGTGGCCAGAAGTACAAGCAATGTTGAGTCATATTGAAGGACAAAAGCCAGAAGATCGACCGTGATTAGGGGGTTTTCCCCGTCCAATCAGTGTCCTCCATTTGGACCTCTCAGGGCCTGCCATGTGGCATACGACCATTTGTCCACCATGGACCAATCATGCCACGCCAAGTGGCCTGCTGTTTGCCACCTAGGAAAATGGCCACCTAGGCCCAGTTTCCGAGAAAAGCCCAATCAGCTCTAGGTTGACCTAAACCTAGGATTGGGCACGTTTCCCAAGACTATAAATACCTTCATTAATCCTCATTAAAGGGGGTTCAACAATAATTACTCTCACCTGGAGAAACCTAAACACATTGATCACTCCTCCCCTAGAGGAACCATATCTCCCACCTTTACTTTCCGCACCTTTTTTACTCCACATACAAGCACTAACTTGATCGTCGGAGGCGGAGCTCCCACCACTCGGAGTCTCCGTTGTTTTGCAGGTACAGGAGCAAGGATACCAGTCCCGGAATTGTAACTCTCCCGTAGGACATCTGAAAACCTCGAAACATTTTGGCGCCATATGTGGGGAGAGTACTTTCGAGATGGCATCACAGTCTGTACCAAATCAAAGCGAGAAGCGCCCTATGGACGACCCTCAGGTCTGCACTGACCAGGATATTGACAATGAGGTCGAGGTCGAGACTCACACGGCCTCAGACGGGACCTTAAGAGCTCGACGAACTTGTTCCTCCGAAAGGAAGGAACGGACAAGATTGCCCGGCTGGTTTGGCCGGATCTAGTAAACCAGCCGGCCAGCCGCTTGATCATCAACAGGCAGCCGAGGGATCTGACCCCATCACTAGAAGTGAACTCATGACTTTCATGAATAGCTTCAAAGGGGAGATCTAGGATCTTATTAATAAGAAGACACCTGCTCCATCCAAGGAGCAGTCCGCCAGAAGACCCTCCCAGTCTGGGAGGAAGAAGCCTGTAAAAGATCGTGAGGCGACCCCTTACCCAAAGCCTGGGGCAAGGCAGCTGCCAGTGAACGACCTAACGAAGTATCGCTTTCCCTCACCAGGAAAGAGAAATCCCATCCGTTACATTCAACCGGATGGGTCAAAGAGAACATACTCTGATGCTCGAATGTTGTTAGAGCAGAAGAAGAGTGATCGACTGTCAGAGTCGGCCTCAACGTCTGATTTTCAAGACAGTTTACACAATACCTCCTTGAGGTATTCAAACTCAAATTATAAGAGCCAGACAGGCGGTACCTCCCACCGGTCTGGCTCCTAGAAAAACCAGGCGGCACCGCATGTGCCACCCCAGCCATATGTGCCGCAACCTCAATATTTCATGCAACCTACTCTGTTTGGAGGACAGGTGGCAAGAAACGTCCAACCTTTGGACTGGCAACTTAGGTTGCTTAGACTTGGAGAACAACCGTCTGCCTTCTCCAAGGAAATAATTTAGGTCGCCCAGCCGGCCAAAGTGAAGAATGTGTTGGTAGGAGCCTATAATGGCACTACAAACCCAGAAGATCATCTGATGGCGTTCACCAACCTTATGTACCTTCAAGGGTTGGATGACCCCACATGGTGTAAGTGCTTCCTAGCCACATTAAAGGGCATTGCTCAACAATGGTTTGGCAACTTGCCGACTGGTTGCGTAAACAATTTCAAGACCCTCGCCTATCTGTTTACCTCCAATTTTGCAATGAACATTCCTGCTAAGAAGACGACCCTTGACTTGGGGACAATACAATAGGGAGAGAAGGAGGGACTCCGTTCCTACATCAGGCGGTTTAACCTGATGAGGATTCAGATACAAGGGCTGCCGGATGAGGTAGCCTTTACTGATTTTTTCAGAGGACTTAAGGACGGGTCGAACTTCAAATTTGACCTTGTCAGAAAGAGGGTGACCACCCTCCAAGAGGCCATGATGGAGGCGGATGCCTATATTCAAGCAACTGACCTCTGTAATACTGGGAAGCAGTCGGACAGTAAGAGGCCCGACAAAAGAGAAAGCCGACAAAAGCAGTCGGCAAATAAAGAAGAGAAAAAGAGAAAAGAAATATGGGCGGCCGACTCCTTTGAACAACCGTCCCAGAAAAAGAAGAAAGAATATAAACCATTGATGAGTGACATTTATGTCACTCTTAGGGGTAGTATTTAGGTCTTTTTCCTCCTATTTTTCTTAGGTTTTTCCACCTCATTTATCCTCTTATGGCTTCTTTATGTGTTGATGAAAAGTAATGCTTATTTGCGCTTATTTTGATAATCTTTATGCATTATTTTATCATCCCCATGCTCTCGTGTACTTTGTTATCTTTTGCAGGTTCCATGACGGTCTTATGCACGGTGGGAGGCCCCTTGGCCAAGTATGGAAGCCATGGACAAAGGCAAGAGGAGCAAACGGGAAGGAGAGGAAGCAAGAAAAGGAAGTGCAAGAGGAGGTGTGGCCGAACCTCTGAAAGGTTCGGTCGAACCTAGGTGTGGTCAAACTTTTGAAAAGTTTGACCGAACCTCCAAGGTGCAATGAAGGCAGTGTCAAACTAGTTTTCAACAATTTTGCAGGAGAGGTCGAACCTCAAAAGTTTGACCAAACAAGGATCAGGGAGGTTCGACCGAACCTACCCAGAGTTCGACCGAACCTACCCTGAGTCCGACCGAACCTACCCAGAGTTCGGTCGGACCTTTTCCCGATCTCAGCCAATTTTGTACGGACTATTTAAGGTCCTTTTGAGATCGTTTTTTAAGAAAAAAAGAAAAAACAGTAGAATAGTTTTGAGCAAAAACTGTCTTAGTTAGCACCTTAGTTCATTAAATTAGTTTATTTAGTTTTAGAAACTCTCAAAATCTAATCATTTGTAGAAGCAAACTTCAAGGATTATTCTCATATTTTCAGCAATTATTCAACATTTTTGAAGCTTCATTTTAGTAACTTTTCTCCTTCCACTTTACTTGGTTTCTTATTTATTTTGTTGTACCTTGTTATTTGAATCCCTTTTAGTTCTTTGATGATTATTGTTGAATGTTAGTTCTATTTGTAGCAAGTTACTATTCCAAGTTTGTTGAGCAAGATAGAACCCTAAACTTTGATTTTATGCTTTTCAATATGATGTGTGAGTAGTTCCTTAGCTAGGGGTTGGGTGAAACCCAACCTAATGGTGATTATGTGAGTTTGGGAGTGATTGATGATGGATTGTGATTAAAATGGATTATATGGGATTGCTTGTTAGTTCTTCATGATAGGAGTAATTAACCTAGATTATTGAACTTGATGGCATGAAATGTTTGGTTCGACATGGAAGTGTGGGTTGAATGTTTCATCACCTATTACAATATGATTATGTATCTTTTGTTGCTAAGTTAATGAGGGATCTAAGCTTAGTGATTTGAGTTGTTTTCATATCGTTTGAAGTTGGTCTTTCATGTGGTCTCTGCTATCCCATTATCCTTGCTCCTCCCTATTCGCCTAATTGCTATTGGTTGAGTGAATCCCATTCCCCTAGTGATTTAATCCCTTGAATTCAACCTTTAGTTGTAGTTTGTTAGTTAATCACCACTCATACCTTGATTTCGATTTAGCTTGAGCGTTAAGATTATTTAGCAATTGATTCCCGTTCTCCGTGGACCGAACCCTTACTTGACATTTTACTTGTTTGAGTGAGGTGTTTGTTATAAATGTGTTTGAATGAGCCTAAATTGTGCGACCGATTTAGCGCTTGTCAACCATACTCTCCCAAGTATGAGTTCAACAAGGATAGCCACGCTATCCTCAATGAAATCAAGGGCCGGATCTCAATTGAGAAGCCGGCCGCCATGAAAGGTTTGGTTAGCAACTGGAACAAAAGCAAATTATGTCACTTCCATGAAGACATTGGTCAAGAAACCAATGAGTGTACAAGCCTCAAGTGCTTTCTGGACCGCCTGGAAGAAAAAGGCGATCTTGACTCCTATGTCAAGAAGTCCAAGGGGAATGCTCCTCCCAAACAAAAACAGGCGGCCAAGAAGAAGCATTGGTCAACTGACAGTTCTGACACTGACGACGCCGTCGTCTATACTATAGCAGGCGGCTTCGCAGGAGGCGGCCCCACTATCAGGGGCAACAAAGACAACATCAGGCGGTTAGATGTTAATTCCGTCAACCAAGGATGGACCTCCAGGGAGTTCATTCCCAGAAATTGTCATCACAGAGGAAGACTTGGGAGGCATTAGGGGGCCGCATGACGACCCCATTGTTATTGAATGTAAAGTGGCCAATCAGAGAGTTGGCCGGATCCTCATAGACACCGGCAGTTCCTCTGATCTAATCAGCAACAAGTGCTTGGCAAAGCTCAAGTACAAACCTGACTGCATACATTCGGTATCTCACCCTTTAGTAGGGTTTGGAGGAATCGTCGTACACCCAGTGGGATGGGTGGATGTACCCATCCGTCTGGGTGAGAAAGGGGAGGGCCGTCACATGGTGGTTCAGTTCTTAGTTGTTGAAGAGCTCTCGGCCTATAACATGATTTTAGGGTGACCCACCCTGAACAATTCCAAAGCTGTCATTATTCCATCTCTTATGCTGCTCAAGTTCGAGAAGGATGATGGAACAGTCGACTCCCTAAGGGGAGACCAGAAAATGGCACGAGAGTGTTATCTCTCATATATTAAACCCACTGTGGCGACTGCTGGCCCAAGTGGAGAGAAAACTGACCTTGAACAAATGAAGGAGGATGCGCCTGCCCAGACAGTAGGCGGCAAGAAAAGAAAGGCCACACAACTGGGGGCCGAAAGAAGAGATAAGCGATAGCAATCATTGGTCGAGGAGCGGTCAGACTAGTTTCGCCCTCAGCCGGCTGGTGAACATGTGGACGTCGTCCTGGACGACTCACGTCCTGACCGAACAGTTAAGGTTGGGACGACTGCTCTTGCGGCACTTGGTGATGATTTTCACCAACTCTTGAAGGAATTCAAGGATATTTTTGCATTTGAAGTACATGAGATGCCAGGTATAAGTCCAGACTTGGTAGTTCATAAGTTAGCTGTGGATCCAAAAAAGAAGCCGGTCAGGCAAAAGAAGCGGAACCATGGTGAAGAAAGAAGCTAGGCGGCCGCCGTCGAGGTTAAAAAACTACTTGATGCAGGGTTCATTCGGCATTGTTATTTCCCTGACTGGGTTGCAAACGTTGTACTTGTGAAAAAGCCAAATGGTACTTGGCGTATGTGTGTGGACTACACAGACTTGAATAAGGCGTGCCCCAAAGATAGTTATCCATTGCCCAAGATCGACAGTCTAGTCGACTCTACAACCCGGGCCACGCCTTAATGAGTTTCATGGACGCCTACTCTGGTTTCCATCAGATTCCCCTGTGGAAGAAGGACCAAGAGAAAACGGCCTTTGTCACCGATCAGGGCCTGTACTGTTACACGGTCATGCCGTTTGGTTTGAAGAACGCCCCGGCTACCTTCTAGAGAATGATAAACACGGTGTTCTATGACCGAATTGGGAGGAACGTCGAGGCGTACAAAGATGATATGATTGTAAAGACAAAACTCAAGGCAGACCATTTGGCTGACCTCCGAGAAATATTCACCACACTCAGGCGGCACCAAGTCATGGTCAATCCCAAGAAGTGTGTTTTTGGAGTTGAGTCTGAGAAGTTCCTCGAATTTCTTATCAATCAAAGGGGCATAGAGGCTAACCCCGAAAAAGTGCAGGCGGTCATAGACATGCAGTCGCCCCGTACTGTCCGAGAGGTCCAGAAGTTAACAGGTTGTCTGGCGGCCCTAGGAAGATTTCTCAGCCGAGCAGGCGACCAATGCCTCTACTTCTTTCAGGCAATAAAAAAGAAAGCTATGTTTGAGTGGGGGTCGGATGCTAAGGCGCCTTCCAAAAACTGAAAGAACACTTACACTCCTTACCAAGGCTGGTTAGCCCTTTGCCTAAAGAAGTGCTCTATATGTATCTTGCAGTGTCCGACCATGCTCTTAGTGCCGTCCTCCTTGCTGAGAGGGACGGCCGCCAGCTCCCGGTCTACTTTGTCAGTCACGTGTTGAAGAATGCCGAGTTAAGGTACACCCTAGTGGAAAAATTTGGCCTTGCCCTCTTCATGGAAATTAGAAAATTGAAGCCTTACTTTTTGGCACATTCGATCGTGGTATACACAGACCAGCCAATCAAGCGGCCACTGACAACCATGGAGTCATCAGGCCAATTGATCAAATGGGCAATAGAAATTCAGAGCCTTGAAATTACGTTTGAGCCAAGAAAAGCAATGAAGGGGCAAGCATTTGCTGACTTTATAGTAGAGATGACTCGGCCCTCTGATTCTCAAATTCCAGAACAACTTTGGAAGGTTTATGTGGACGGGAGCTCCACTTTGAATGGTTGTGGTGCAGACGTCATATGTTAGTCGCCAGAAGGCGACAGGTACGAGTATGCTCTACGTTTTAACTTCCAAGCCTCGAACAACGAGGCGGAATATGAAGCTTTATTAGCCGGTATACGCATGTGCAAGGCGGCTGGGGCAAGAAAAATAGATGCCTGCTCTGACTCATAGTTGATAGTAAGCCAGTACAACGGCGAATTCGAAGCAACCCATCCGGCCATGATTAAATATTTGCAGGCGGTATGTCAGGCGCCTGGGTCACTTGAAGAGTTTCATCTAACTCAAGTACCTAGGTCCGCGAACAACCAGGCGGATGCTCTCTCAAAGCTGGCATCTTCAGCCTCCTGTGACGCTTCAAGGACCGTCTTCTAGGAAGTTATGGAAAAGAGAAGCATTGAAGAAGAGCCTATTGGAATTCTGGATAGAAGTCCAACCTGGATGGACCCAATCAGGGCATATTTAACAGACGACACCTTGCCGAGTGATCCATCCCAGGCGGCCCTGCTGAAAAGACGAGTGTCCAACTTCGAAATGTGCAAGGGAGAGCTCTTTAAGAAGGGTTACCTTCAGCCCCTCTTAAAGGGTGTCACCCAAGAAAGAGGACGAGAGGTCCTAGAAGATCTACACTCAGGGTATTGTGCCTCGCATGTAGGCGGCATGTCGCTTGCTCAACGAGCAAGGCGGCAGGGTTATTTTTGGCCTACCCTAGAAGCAGACGCCATGGAGATGGTTAAAAAATGTGACAAGTGTCAAAGGTTTGGCAAGTTAATTCACCGCCCAGCCACTGACCTCACGGCCATCCATAGCCCACTCCCATTTGCTAAGTGGGGCATGGATATCCTAGGTCCCTATACACCTGCTACAGGTGGCAGGAAGTACATACTCGTTGCAGTCGACTACTTCACCAAGTGGGTAGAGGCGGAGGCTGTTAAAGGTATTAAGATGAAGGATGTGATCTCATTCATCTAGAAAAATGTCATCACTCGGTTTGGGGTGCCCATGTCTATGGTTTTTGATAATGGTCCCCAATTTGAGACGCCTGTTCTCAAAGATTGGCTGGGAGACCAAGGCATCTCACATTGTTTTGCATCAGTCGGCCGACCACAAGCAAACGGCCAAGTAGAAGCTTTCAATAAAATCATCTCAGACGGTATTCAGAAGAAAATTGAAAGAGCAGGCGGCCTATGGGCAGACGAACTACCATATGTTCTCTAGGCCATTAGGACGACTGAAAAAGGGGCGACTAGAGAGACTCCATTCCTCCTAACTTATGGGGCAGAAGCTATTCTTCCAATTGAACACTATGAGCCGACTCTTCGTATAATGCTGTATGACGAAGAAGCATATTGGGAAGCCATGCGCCTAGCTTTGGATTCACTCCCAGAACGAAGGGGCAATGCAGCCCTGCGCCATGAAATCTACCGCCTGAGAATGACAAGGGCATATAACAAAAGGGTACACAGGCGTCCACTCAAAGTGGGGGACTTTGTACTACAAAAGATGGAAGCAGTCGGTAGGGCTAATGAGTTAGGCAAATTAACTCCTAACTGGGAAAGACCCTACCAAATCTATGAAGAGGTTCGGGACGGCACCTACCGCTTGGAAACACCAGACGGCTAACCCTTACCTCGAGCCTGAAATGTAGATTAATTTAAAAATGTATTATTTTTTAATGATGTAATTGCCGAGAGCAGCTAATTAAACTTGCAAATTTGATTCATTTATATTATGAATAAACAGAGAGGCATGCCGCCTGTTCCATGTGCAGTCGGCTACTCTCCAGGTTGCACCAATCCAGGGGCATGCCGACTGGACAAACAATCGGCTACTCTCCATTTTCTTTACTTTGTACTGTTTTAGAGGGGCATGCCGCCTGTAAATTTACAGTCGGCTACTCTCCTATACTTGTTCACCATGAACTAAACAAGGCCTATGGCCGGATGATCAGCTCAGGCACCTAGCCAACTGATCCTCTCTTTTAAATTAATACGACCTGTCCCAACTTCATAGCAGGCGTCCGACGACATCCCTCCGGATGATATTCGTCGCAGAGAGTAGCTCCCTTTTGGGTGGAATAATGCTCTATAAATTAAGTACATGGCACCTAAACGACTGTCCCCAAGGACAAACCACGTAGCCGTTTCAAGACAAGGATAACTCTAACACTAACCAAACAAGTGTTAGCAGTTGACATCCGAGTCGAATAACCGCCTGTATCACTTGGGATAAGTACAGGGGGTGCCTCTTGAGTTAATAGCCAACAAAAATTGGCGAATCAAGGGAATCAGCCGGCCTTCGCCGCTTGGTACCTCTACTACTCAAGCAAGAGAGGTGACGACTGGGTAATCTCAAAGATTACTCATAGTCACTCCCACATACTTAGTGTGGACCAAAAAGCTATGATGAGTTCGCCTGGCTAAAGGCAAGCAAGGACTTTATTTCTACTTAAACAAACAGGCGGCCCGATTACCAGCAGCCTATTCCTTCTAACTAAGTTAAACAGACCTAATGTGTTTCCTAAAATGCGTTGGGAAACCGACTGGATACATGGCCGACTGGTCGTAAATTTGGAGCCAAGACAACAAGTCGTCCAGGGGCATAGGCAGTCGGTACTTGATAAACTTTGCTTGTAAAATTCTAAGCAAAATTCTAAATTCTAAACAACATACAAGCTGAAACAGTCGGTATGGCATGCAAGCGGATATCAAGGAGCCTCTATACTTGGCAAAAATAAAATAAAATTCAGTGATCATAGACAAGACGACCAAATAGTGGTCTCCAGTTTCATATATAAACAGTCGACCATAAAGACCGGCAAAATATTCATAACCCCGACCCCTTGGTCGGGTAAAGATACAAGGAAACAAACGGCACGCAGGCCGGTGGAAAGTTGAAAAAATAAAAGCTTTAAACATTGGGAGGGGCTTGGGCCTCAACTGCCGGCTAATCGAGCTGAACGACGGGCGCTTGATTCTTCAAAGCATCCTCTTTTGTTGACTCGTCTTCAGGGGCAGGAGCTATAGGCGCATCTTCCTCCATTGGCTGTAGGGCCACTACCTCTTCTTCCTCCTCGGAGCTAGAGCCGGCCGCTTCCTCTCCTTTCTCGTCCTCATTAGCCGCCTTCTGAATAATCCTTCTGTTGTACTCTTCAGTACAACCGTTGAATTTCTTATCCCATGCGGGGACGACCAGGTCATCTTCATGATATTGGCCGAGTCCTCCATCATGGCTTGGGCTAGAGCCAGTTTCTCGGTCTCGGCCTTCGCATTAATATCTTTGGTGAGGGTCGCTTCCTGCTCCTCCAGTCGCTCCTTGACTGTGTCCAAAGACTTCTGCAGACCATCAGCCTTATGGACAATGTTTTTGAGTGGACGCAGCTCGTGTCGAAGACTTTTGACCGTCTTCTCCAGCTCTTCATTCCTTTTTTTGCCGCCTCCAACTCAGTTCTGATTGATGAAGTGGCAAGCGCCTGATAATAGAGAATATCAGTTGTCAATATTTCATTTTGGGCAATTTGAAACATTGCCTTATCAATATCAGAGGCGGCCATAGCTTTAGCAGCCTTTACCTCTTTGTTTTTGGCGCTGATCGGCCTACGAAGGACGTGTACACGCAACATAGTCTGAAAAAGGAAAACAGGCATCAAATTTGAAAAGAGCAGGAAAAAAATGGTAAGTCTACCTCGGAGAGGAGACCCATGATGCCGCCCAGGTCAAGGGTGCCGACTCCCTTAACCGCATCCCTATCCTCTAAAGGGATGGCCTTAACCATAGACTTGGCCATTTGGACTAAGTCCGGTTCTTGAGGGCCGCCTGCATTCAGAAATGAAAACAACAGAACATGAAGAGTATTGAAGAAAAGGTTAAGACAAGTCCAGCAGAGCCGGATTGTACCTCTTGGAGGCCGACTGTCCCTTGAGAATTGTACTTGTTTTCCCCCACTCTTGGGGGTTTGCGGTTGTTTCTCATCCGCCTGTTTCCTGGAGGAGCCAGGCGTACTCCCAGTGGCCAGTTTGCGCGCTTTCGCGTCCGGCTGCTGGGAGGAAGAGGGTTTAGACGAGCCCACCTGGAAAATCATGGAAGATTAATATTGGCAAAGAAAGGCTTTCAAAGAAAAAATTTGAAGGTTCGGAACTCACTTGGTGCGCCTCCTTGGCATAGTCAGCAGAAGTCCGCCTCTAGCTCATGATCGAGGTTCGCAGCAAAGCAGCCGCCTTCTTGAAAGCAGAAATGTGGTCCATAGCTTCGGCTGAAAGAAAACACCACAAAGAGTGAGAAAAATGCAAAAATAAATCAATACATTTAGAGGTACAAGAGGCCAGCTACCTCTAGAGGTCCAACTGTTAAGGCCACAGGCGGCCAAAAAATACTCATCATATAGCCACTAAAATTTGGGAACACAGTTTAAAGGCACCTGCTCCCGTACCCCAGTAGTAGAGTTTGCTCTTATCTCTACTTTGAAGAGTCCTCGGTCAAGGATCTCCTCCTTTGCGAGGCGAGGAATAGGCGGCATACTACATCCGCCTGCAAGAAGAGGCGGATCCCTGTTCCACCTATTATACAGTTTGTTCAGGAGTTTATCAGGGCTAGAAACTAGGAGGAAAGTGTTTCTCCAATCCTTCCACTTATTCTCCTTCCCCCTAGTCATCAGATAGCCTTTGTGGCTCGTTATCTGGTACCAGCCGGTACCACTTGCCTTAGGGGTTCGGCTTAAATAATTCATATGGGAAAACGCTTCAAAATTAGGCTCCACCCCATGCATCTCACATCCGGCTACATAGCCAAGGATGTTAAACCAGGAATTAGGGGCTAACTGCCATAGCCCCACCTCGTACCCATCGAGGATTTGTTGAACGGTTGGATGCAAGAGAAATCGAAGGCCGGCCTTGATGGCCGCCTCGTAGCATCCAAAACAGGCATCCCTGTAGCTAGCCCCCTCGGGCCAGACGACTGCATCTTCAGCATTCGGCACGAATAATTAAAAATCCGGACCCATCACATGGTCTGACAAAAAAGTCTCGATTCGCTATTTCATGGCCTTGATCGTCCCTTTGGGACGTGACAGTAATAAGGGGTGTTCAACTTCCTATGGGAGGAGGATGGTTCTGACCAGTCGACCCCTTTTTTGACTGAGTGAGATAATCTCGCCTCATCTAAGCGAGAATGCCTCTCTTCCGAACTTGGAGAAAGGCGGCTTGAAGAGCTGGAATCGGAATCACTATTAGAAGAGCTTGATTGCCCTATCCCCGAGGGGGCCGACCCCTCTTCTTCAGAAGGAGCCGACTGCTGACCAGCTAAGTCAACTGTAAAATGGGAAGGGGCCACCTTGGCCCCCTCCTCAGAGCTCTCGGAAGCAGAGCCACCTCAGGTCCCTGTGGTGTCAAGCGTCTGGTCCGATAGCTCACTAACTTGAACCCGGAATGAAGAGCCATCAGAGTTTTCAATCTTCTTTGTTCTTTTGGTTCTTGCCATACTGTCCTTCATAGATACAAAGACAGTTGGATTCCGGAACTTGCGCAAAGTTTGAAGTACCGCAGGGCAGTCGGCACCCCTAATCCTAGACTCAGCCGTCCCTGGTGACCGGCTGATTGCTAACTTAGGCCGTGCCGGATGCTTTTGAGGCCTCATTTTCAAAAAGAAAGAAAAAATGCAAAAGCAAAGCAAAAAGGATAAAGGAACAGACGGTTACCTAAAACTTAAGTTCTAAAAGGAAGCTTGATCAAACAGGCGTCTAATCAAAGCAGGTGGTTGGTAAAATCAATCGTCTAGAAAATCAGAGCTCAAGTTTAGGGGTCTGAGAGTTCTCTTGCAAAGTTCGCAAAATGTGAACAAAAGACTTTGTCAACATACCCTTATATAGGGTAAAAGGAGAATACGAAGGGTCACCTTCAAATTCAAAAAATAAGCGGGAAAAAACGCTCGGCCAATCACAGGACGACACCTGTAGCAGGTCGTCGCCTGTTATAAGCCGACACTTGTCACAGGTGACATGTGACCAGTCACGTGCCACCTGTGAGGGGCAAATGATTAGGGGGTTTTCCCCGTCCAATCAGTGTCCTCCATTTGGACCTCTCAGGGCCTGCCACGTGGCACACAACCATTTGTCCACCATGGACCAATCATGCCACGCCAAGTGGCCTGCTGTTGGCCACCCCATTCACGATCACGCGGCGGTAATATGCCTAAGTCTATCTCTACGGTGTAATTATACGTATTATACTAGTATTTCCGTAGAGGAAGATTTGGGGGTGTTACAAAGTGGTATTAGTTTACCGGGTCTTAAAAAGATTAAAATTGGGAAAACAATACAACTGTGGGTAGGCATTAAGAGGACATATAGGATAGAGTTTCGCATTTGTGTGTGAAGGTCAAAAGCATTATTTTTAAGTAAAAACTATTTTCTTATTTGGAAAGGTGACTGAGAAAAGGATTCTCGAGTACGACTCTCTATCTAGGTAAGGCTCGCCTTGACGCTGTAGGTAACTTACCTAGGAGACGCGTGCTCGACCGTCTAATATCATGGTTCAAGTACATAATTATTACTTTTGAAAACAAAAAGAATTGAAACTATTTCAAAGCTTGAGTCGGTGGATTGCTTGTGCATTGAAGTTGGTGTTACAACAACTTGGTCTATGGTCAGGAGGTCCGATTTTTTATTTTTTTATTTTGAGTTTATTGCCTATGGTTGGGTGATTTTGAGTTATACTTGGATTATTATTGAGTTATGTATTTGTAGGAAATTTTTCAAACTCAACCTTATGAGCCCCACTGTGTTCATGGTTTTTAGGCATGTCAGCGCTCCAAGGGAAGGAAGCTAGAGATTAAAAAGTCGCCAACAAGTTTTAGGAACTTGTAAACCTTTCACGGGTGCGAAGGTTACACCCTATTCACGATCACGACGCTCGAGAGTGCTATCTCTCATATGTAAGCCCTCGACGGCAGCAGTCGACCGGGTTGAGGAGCCTATAGACCTTTACGACGTCAAGGAGGAAGAGCCTACCCCACCAGCACCCGGCAAGAGAAGAAAGGCCGATCAGCTAGTGGCTGTAAAAAAAGAGAAGCAATAGCAATCACTGACCGGGGAACGGTCAGATGATCTCCGTCCCCAACCGGCTAGAGAACATATGGATATCGTTCTGGATAACACATGTCCGCAGTGTACTATAAAGGTTGGGACGGTTGCTTTTGCAAAACTGGGTGCAAACTTGCACAATCAGCTGAAGGAATTCAAGGACATTTTGCCTTTGAAGTGGAAGAGATGCCAGGTAGCAGCCTAGATCTTGCTGTCCACAAGCTCGTCGTGGATCCAAAAATGAAGCAGGTTAGGCAAAAGAAAAAAAATCACGGCGAGGAGAGAAGTCAGGCGGTAGCCGCCGAAGTGAAAAAGTTGTTAGACGCTGGGTTCATTCGGCAATGTCACTTCCCAGACTGGGTTACGAATGTTGTCCTTGTAAAGAAGCCGAATGGTACCTGGCGCATGTGTGTTGATTACACAGATCTGAACAAGGCATGTCCGAAGGACAGTTACCCGCTTCCAAAGATCGATAGTTTGGTCGATTCAACAATCGGACATTGACGTAGGGAAAACTAGGTCATTGACTAATCCTCCCTAAAGCCAAACAAAATTTATAATCACTTAACAAACCTATATACAAGTATAGAGATAAATTAAGGATCGAACCACTAGGAACGGTTATGCTTAAGTGTTTCCAATGAGTCCAGGGTGAAGAATAGAGTAACAAATACTAATCATCTACCAAAACAAAGAATCAAACAAATGAAACACTAGGGAATGGAGATCAACAAGTAATCATGACAATTGCATTAACTTGGGAAGGTCATGCCAATCAATGGTTGTGAAGACTAATGATAAGAGCTATCAATTGGAATCAAAGAGCTATCTCCTAATCGTTAAGCTAGGTTTCCTCTATGAATAACAAACTAGGAGAATCACAATTCAAACCAATCAACAATTGCAAATCCTAAATCAAGTGGTCATGTCATTAGGAATCACAATGCAATCTATCATAGTTCTCAAGGCCTAATCAAACTACACACATGCAGAATTACATTAATCACTTTAATCTCAACAGTCAATCAAAATAATTCCCAAATTCATCACAAACAATTACTCATACAAGTTTCACCCAAACCCTAGAAAAACAACTACTCAAGAATCATCATCTAATCAACAAGCAAGTAAATGAAATCAAGAATAAACAAATATGAAGAACAACTAAACTAATCAAGATTCAATCATCGAAACCAAATCAAACAAACATGAAATTAAACAAAGCAATAAGATGAGATAGAGTTAGAAATGCTCATTGATAATTGAGAAGATCTCAATACAATTATCACCCTTGCATCATCAATCTCTCAAATCACTATTTAAACCTCTCACTTTATTTCTTTAAATCTACTCCTAAAACTAACTCTAAAACTAGAGAGAGAAACTCTCAACTAAGCTAAAATTATGCGGAAAATAATATCTAAAAACTTCTTACAAAAATCGGTTATAAAAGGGTATTTATAGGAGGCGGGAATACGAATTCAAAATAACCCAGAAAACAGGGAAACGCGCTCGCGCGAGAGCTGCGCGCCCTCGCTGCGTTGGGTGTGCGTGCCTGCGCACGTGGCCTGCGCGCCCGCGCTCTTTTGGGTTCCTTCGACGCTCGTAGCTTCGTGCGCTCGCAAATGGGTCTTCGTGTGCGCACGCAATATCTTCATGATAGTCACCAAGTATGGCAAATTCAAATGGAGTTGACGGTGGGTTCAACACCATGATCTCATGAGAGCGCAAGAGCTAGAACTTGGAGCACGCCACTTTCTTATTTCTTGAGCTTTCCCAATGTTATAAGCTTGTTCCAAAGGCATCTTCCAACTTGGTAAGCCACCAATATCAAGACCCGAACCTTGTACAATACCTACAACCACGTAAAGAGAACAAATAAAGGAGAAAACACTAGAAAATCAACAAAAGTGGACAAAAGCACAAAATAAGAAAGAATAAGGAAACTAAAGAGAAAATGAATAAAACTAAGCATTTATTAAGAAAGAAAGCTATAAAAAGAAGGTAAAAACAACCTAAAAACTCATCAAATGAGTGCCATTTGCACTGATCAGACATGCTTTGATGAGTTTTATGGATGCCTATTCTGGCTTCCATCAGATACCCCTGTGGAAAAAAGATCAAGAAAAGACGACATTCGTCACTGATCAGGGGTTATTCTGCTATATGGTGATGCCATTTGGCTTGAAGAATGCGCTTGCTACTTTCGAAAGTATGATTAATTCGGTCTTCATTAATCAGATTGGAAGGAATGTAGAGGTGTACATTGATGACATGATAGTCAAATCAAGCTATAGATGGACCATCTAGCTGACCTCCGAGAAACCTTCACCACACTCAGGCGGCACAAGGTCATGCTCAATCCCAAGAAGTGTGTCTTTGGTGTTGAGTCTGGGAAGTTTCTCGGATTTTTTTATTGATCGAAGGGGGATAGAGGCTACAGATGTGAAAGGAATGGTGTCCTTCCAACAAGTGTATTATTCCGGTAGAGGGTTCGAAATTATTAGAAAGCTAATTCTTTAGTGAGGTCAAGTGATCGGAATGCCTAGGTGGAGGCCGAATCCGATCAGTAATATTAATGTATAATTAATATTACATCTTAATCTTGACTGAACCCTTTGGATCGCACCATAATCGAATAACTGATCTGAGACGACGAATTAAGCCGAAGGATTAGATGAGTCATTAGAGTATTAAGAACAAAGACGTCGGATATCGAGCTTAGAGCGTCGAAATTGAGCATCATAAGTCAAGTCGAATTTAGAATTCGACGAGACAAGAATGAAAGGAATGGTGTCCTTCCAACAAGTGTATTATTCTGATAGAGGGTTCAGAATTATCAGGAAGCTAATTCTTCAGTGAGATCAAGTGATCGGAATGCCTGGGTGGAGGCCGCTTCCGATCTGTAATATTAGTGAACAATTAATATTACAGCTTTGTCTTGACTAAACCCTACGGGTCGAACCCAAACGAACTGCCGATTCGATCCGACAAATTAATTCGAAGGATTTGATGAATCACTAGAGTATTACGAACACGGATGTCGGATATCAAGCCTAGGGCGTCGAGACCGAGCGTCGCAAAATCAACAAGCAACAAGTTCGAGCATAGCCGTAGCATCACATTGGCCTAGCCATGTGATTGCTAGGATAGCTCGAGCTAGCATAACACCATCGTAGCACCAGGGGTGTGCGTGCGTGCGTGCAATGCTAGCACAACACCATCGCAGCACCATGCGTGCTTGCGTGCGTGCAATGCTAGCACAGCACCATCACAGCACTATGCGTGCTTGCGTGTGTGCGTGCATCGCTAGCACTAGGCGCACAACATGCCTTGCATTGCTAGGCGCTTGCCTGTGTGCGTGCCTTCGCATGGCACAACACCATCGCAGCGTGCTTGCTTGCGTGTGTGTGCCTTCGCATGGCACAGCACCATCGCAGCGTGCTTGCTTGCGTGTGTGCGTGCCTTCGCATGGCAGCACCAAGAAGCAGCAGCACGCTGTGCTTGCTTGCGTGTGTACGTGACTTCGCATGGCAGCACCAAGCAGCAGCAACGAGCTTGAGGCCTCGCCCAGCACAGCTGTGCGCCCAACAACATCCGTGGCGCTAGCAGCACGCATGTGCTGGGATGTGGTGGCAGGGGCAGGCTGGTTGTGCTAGCTGGCTAGCAAGGCAGGCTGTCAGCCATGCCTTGTCCTTGATGCCGGTTTAGGGGGAGTGTGGACCAATGCTTGGAGCAAAGCCTTGGGGAGCAAGGCAATGGTCCCCCCTTTGGTTATGGTCCTCACCTTACCTCTCCTCTCCTCATGCCACTTGTTGATTGTTGATTGCATTGTTTTATAATTTATTTTTGATTTAAATAAATTAGTTGAAAAATGCAACTATTCCACATTGACACGAATGGGAGTGCAAGTTGCATTTCCCTATAAATACCCCATGATTGGGCATTTGGAAATCAATTGAGTGGAACTCAAAAAGGCATCTCTTATTATTGTAAAAACCTTTAAGTTCGTAAAATTCTAGTTTTATACTTGGTCAAGTCTCGACTAACCCTCGAGACGAAGATCGTTCGGGTCGGGTCGTGGGTACGAGCCGTTGGAGGCCGTCATGCTTGTGAGGCTTTAACCTTCAAAGTAAGAGCTCGGTTTACGAGCGAAGCACGCTTCAAGGGTATTACTTCTTTATCCCCTCTCTTAATTATTGTTTAATTATGTTTATGCATGCTTTATTGCTTTAATTATTAGGGCGGGTCTTGGGCGGGTTTCTTTTTCGCGTAGCGTTGGACGCTACGAAACCCAACAGCGGTATTAGAGCCGCACTCTTTTTAATTATTGCAATTTGTAATTAATTAAGGTAATTTAAAATGGATTTAAATTTCTGGTTTTGCTTTCTAATAGGATTAGAAGCTCGTTTTAATTAATTTTAAAACTCGTATATTTATTATTTTGGCTGAAGAACCCAGATTTCGACTCAAAAATAGTGATTTTTTTGGTGGAATCGATGTTCTTAATCGTTTCTGACCTTTTTAAGTTTGTCCAGAAGCCAAAATCCTCCCTGAAATATGTTTTTTGAAGGGTTTTTCGTTTTTAACGAAATTTTTTAAATCTTTATGCCTTGATTAATTTATGCATGTCAAGGGTAGATTAAATGCATTGTTTCATCCCTAATCTACAACAATTTTAAACCCTTTTAAGCATGGTTATGAAGTCATAATGTGTGCTTAAGTTGGTATGTTCAATTTCTCACATAAACTTGTTATTTCACAATCATGCAAATAAATTGCATTAACGTGTGAATGTTTATTGTGAATGTGAAATTTTAAAGTTCCTTGTATATTAAAGATCCAATCTTTGAGTGTTTAAATGGTTGGAACTTTGATTCTAAATTTCATGTTGACTAATTTTTGGATTTAATCATTTTGTGTTGATTAAAGTCCTTAAAGTTCAAGTACTTGTGATTAAATCTTGATTAATCTTCATATTGGAAGATGTAATATTGTTATTTTACACAAGTTAAAAGTTGGAAAATTTTCATTGGATGATTGGTTTTATTTTCTAACTCCCTACTTTGTCAAAATCATTATTAATTTGCATATTGGTCAAATTAATTATGGGTGTAGCCCTTCAATTTTAAAGCATCAAGAAAGACCTAAATGATTTCAAAAGGTAATTCTGGATGATTTAGGCTTGTGCACCATTAAAATTGAATTTAATTAAGTTGGACTTATTTTAATTTCATTTTTGCCTTAAGTTAATTCTAAAATAAATTTAGGATTAATTTTACATCACACGTAAATCGGGATTAAAATCCCGAGAAACGGCACGCAAATCGAGGCAAAAACACCCAAGCGTCACCAAGGCTAGCCGGGCTGTCTAGCAGGCTGCCTTAGATGCGAACAAGGGTGCTTACGCCTTGAAGTGCTGCTGTGTGTGGCTAGGGTTTGTTGTTGCGTGCTTCCTAGTGCTAGGTGCGTGGCTGGGCTGCTTGAGTTTCTTGGGCAAGCTGCTGGGAAGCATGGCAGCAAGCCCCAGCCAGCCTGCCATACGCTACCAGGCGCCAGCTAACAAGCTAGCATGCGCAACATGCGTAGCGAGCTGCTGGTGCTGGCTGGCGTAGCATGCTTCGCTGGGCGACGATGCTGGCACCCAGCACAGCAGGCGCAACACATGGGCTGCCTAGCAGCCATGGTGCGCAACCCTCGTGTTTTGAGGGTGGGCCATTTTGCTTAAATTTTTGGCTATCGCTTTTGCACAATTTTGCTGTTTTAATTTTATTTAAAAATTTTAACGAGGTTAGACCTCGATTTTTCCGGCTCTTGCAAATTTTGTTTTTTAATTTTGACAAAATTTGGGTTAACCGGCTTAATTAATTAGATTAATTAAGTTGGATGTGGAATTTAGTGGGAGCTTGAGTAATTTCGTGAACAAATTGCGCCTTAAGAAACATAATATGTTAAACAACTTTGACTAGTTTTAATTAGGTGTGTTAATCGGATTAACCACCTAAGTTAGTTACTAGTTTTCGCGTGTTGTGCATTATTACTTGTTTTTCGTCGTAAAATGCATGGGCCATTCACATATAGTGATGAATGGAAAATATATTGTTTCACAGGTTTCGTGAAAATAGCAACTAGTGGGGCCCGATTAGGATAGAAAATACGGACTGCGTTCCGTTACGTATTTTTGTAAATCTAAATACGGTCTGCGTACCGTTGAGTATTTTTGTACCTTAATTTTTAGATTAATCCTAGTCGTAGTAGCTAGTAATTTTATTTTGGCGAAGATGTCTCAAGACGGTGTTTCCATGAAGATGAGCCAAGATGAAGACCCTTGAAGATTTGAAGATTTCAAGGGGTCATGCTAGTTGCCAAATGCATCTATTTTTGCTTTATATATATTATTGTGATTGTATATATATTTGAATGTTAGATGCATGTCTAGGATTTCAAATGTTGAGATGATTAGTTAAGTTCACTTAAATCAACCAACATAGAAACCCTAGGTCCCTTAAATATTGAGCTAAAAATTTGCAGTTCCAAGAACTACACTTACCGACTTAATGCGCGTATGTGATGGGCTACGCCAAAGCGAGGCATCACTACCTCCCTAGGAACGTAAGGTATACTAGGTATACGAGTTGATCTTGGTTAAGCTCAACGATATCAGTAAGGAGTCCTTAGATGTCGTGGCAAAAGAGATAAAATGTCAAGGAAGCATTAGATGCGACGTTTTATCAAACCGAGAGTAGCTTAGAGCTATTAACAATTGGATTTCTTAATATAAGATATAAGTGTTAAGACAAGCCAAAGCATGCTTAATCACTTTCTGATTTTTTTGGGATCTTGGAATCATTTTATTCTCGCCAAAAGGGACAAATTATTAATGCATGGATAAAATTCTCAATAAGATTGAAAAATTTGAATGAACGCTTTTAAATTTCAAACTTATTGATTATATGAATGGTTTTTCATTTCAAATTCTTTCAATTGTAGAACCATGTCTGCAAGTAACTCAAACAACAATTCTAAGTGCCCAAAACTCCCCGATAAGTTGGCCTTTTGCCTTAACTTGGTCAACTTCAAGGAGTGGGAGGAGGAACTCAGGAAAACTCTTCGGAATTGTTCCTTGGAGTACACTCTTGACACTCCCATTCCAAGCTTCTTCTCTATGGGGATCATGACCGATGAGGCTCATGAAGAATGGTCTTCCAATTGCAAGAAAGTCTCACGACTTATGGCTAATTCCATCCCGGAAGATTAGAAGGAAAAGCTCTCCTTCTATTTTCCGGACATGTTCCTCAAAGGACCTGAGGACGTTGTCAATATAAGAGTCACCAAGAGTGACAATGGCAACTATGATGGACTCGTGTTTGACTTGACTAGGTCACTCTCGAACATGAAGATAAAGCCACCGGAAAGGGGTTGTCTTGCTAAAGAAAGATACCGGCTTTGGTCAAGGGTATGTAATACCAAATTGAGACCCGGTATGCCCATTCGACCTCATGTGCTTAGAATGACTAGGCTCTTCAAGCACATGGAGCTTCTCGGAATCCCATTGGAGGATGAGATGGCGGGTCATATCTTGCTTGCTTCTCTCCGCTCGGGCTATGATGCTCTTAGGGAACATATAGCTACGGAAGAGGAGGCTCACTCTTTAAGAGTTGTGGTAGAGCGGCTTCTCCGAGCCACCTCTCATGGAGCAAGCAAAAGACCCTTGAAGAAGAAGGTCAAAGCGAAGATGCGATGCTTCTATTGTGGTGAACAAGGCCACTAAACGAGAATGCAAGATCTTTTGCAAGGATGAGGAGGAGAGGAATGTTTCATCTACCTCAGGTATCTTCCTTAGCACTTGTATAAAAGCTATTCATAGGTATCGGATACCACATATGACTCACTTTACGTTGCCTTTTTCAGGAACCAAGTGAGATGGCTTCACAAGTGGATGTGCGACTGCAAGCGGACGACAAAGATGGTCTTTTGATCGTGCTTGTAGGCACATTTATTTTGTCTATGACATGTAATTAAACTAATCTTAGTTTTATCATGCTTTTGAACATACTATGATGTATGGTGTTGGACACCAAGTTATTTCGATCGTAAGACGACTTTGACAATAGTTGTTTCAAAAAGTATTGTTTATATATGTTCAATGGAAATTGCATGGTTTTACATATAATTAGACAGATGTTGATACCGCTTACAAAACTAAGACAAATCGATATTTCATTACCTTCACCGACGACTATAGTAGATATGGCTATGTCTACCTTATGTCGAACAAATCTGAATAGAGAAATTCAAAGAATTTCAGAGTGAAGTTGAGGATCAACTTTGCAAGAAGATAAAAGCACTTTGATCGGATCGAGGTGGCGAATATTTGAGCCATGAATTCGACGATCACTTGAAAGAAAATGGTATTCTTTTAGAGCTGACACCTCCTGGAACTCCTCAATAGAACGGAGTATCCGAAAGAAGAAATTGAACCTTGTTAGACATGGTTCGATCAATGATGGGTCTTAGTGAACTTCCTATCTCTTTCTGGGGACATGCGTTACTAACTGTGGCACTAACATTGAACCGTGCTCCGTCAAAAGCTGTCGAAAAGACTCCATATGAATTATGGACTAAGAAACCTTCAAGGTTGTCTTTTCTTAAGATTTGGGGTTGCGAAGCATATGTCAAGCGATTAATTTCTGACAAGCATCACCCAAAATCAGACAAGTGTTTCTTTGTGGGCTACCTTAAGAAACCAAAGGGTATTACTTCTACAATAAATCCGAGAACAAAGTGTTTGTTGCTCGTGATGGTGTCTTTTTGGAGAAGGAACACCTTTCCAAAATGACAAGTGGGACGAAAATCGAACTCGACGAAGATCAGGATATCCTAGTCGTGGATGGAGATGAGCCAGCGACATACAAACAAGCTATGACGAGCCCCAACTCTGCTAAATGGCAAGAGGCCATGAAATCTGAGATGGACTCCATGTCTGAAAATCAAGTCTGGGACTTGGTAAATTTTCTCGAAGGTTATACACCCATCGGTTGTAAATGGATTTTCAAATTGAAAACAGACAAAGATGGAAATGTATCAATATACAAAGCTAGACTGGTGGCAAAAGGTTACAGGCAAATTCAAGGGATTGATTATGATGAAACTTTTTCGCCAGTCTTGTGTTTACAAGAAGGTCAGTGGGAGTGGCATCGCATTCCTAGTCCTATATGTCAATGACATATTGCTCATTGGAAACAACACAAAATTATTAGAGTTCGTAAAGGGCTGGCTGGGAAAGTGCTTTTCAATGAAGGACTTAGGAGAGGCACAGTACATATTGGGCATCATGATCTATAGGGATAGATCTAAGAGGATGATTGGATTGAGCCAGAGTACTTACATTGATAAAGTACTGGAACGATTCAGCATGGAGAATGCCAAGAGAGGGCACCTACCCATGACCCATGGCGTAACTCTCAGCAAGAAACAGTGTCCATAGACACCTGTTGAGCGGGAGAGAATGAATCAGATTCCATATGCTTGGTGGCCACAAAGATTTGGTTGTTGAAGGTTACATTGACGCTAGCTTCCAGACTGACAGAGACGACTTCAAGTCACGGGTACATATTTTGCCTAAATGGAGGAGCGTTTAGTTGGAAGAGTGCCAAGCAAAGCACCACTGCAGATTCTACACTAAAGCCGAATACTTGGCAGCTTTGGAAGCAACTAAGGAGGCAGTTTGGATTCGTAAGTTTGTCAGTGAACTTGGTGTTGTACCCTCCATCAAGGGTCCAATAGATCTCTATTTTGACAACAATGGAGCTATTGCTCCAAAGAGCCAAGAGAGCACCAGAAGGTTAAACATGTCCAAAGGCGATTTCACATGATAATGGAATAGAAATCCGAAGGTGAAATCAGAATTCGTAAGATTGGAACGGATGAGAATGTGGCCGATCTTTTGACTAAACCTCTGCCCCAAGTGAAGCACAACAAGCACGTCGAGGCAATGGGAATCAAGCACGTGGAGATTGGCTTTAAAATTCCCTGTACATGTGTTTTAATTAAACTAGATGTCTTAATGTAAAACACTGTGTTGAAACCATTCATTTATGGAGTAATCAATTTTATGCAAAAATTACTATTCACTCCATTGCTATTTAATTGTGGTTTAGAATTAAATAATGAGTTCATTCGATTTATGAGAATATTCAAAACAGGGTATCAAGACTATGTCTTGGATAAAGAAACACCTATTAACACCAGGCGAAAAAGGCAAATAGGCACCGGTTTAAACCCCCTCTTTGGCACAGGTTTTAAACCGTTGGAGATTTGAGGGATGCCAAATCTCTGAAGATTTGGCACCGGTTCAAAACCGGTGGCAATTAAGAGCTTTAGCACCGGTTAACCGGTGCTAACCACAAGCTTAACCGGTGCCAAAAGTAAGTGTCGCGCTGTTTTTTTTTTAATTTTACTACAATTGGCACCGGTTAACCGGTGCTAATTATGCCTTAAAAAAATCGCAATTTCTTCACTGAAAAATTCAGCATACAATGAAACAAAACACCAAAAATCAAACTTCCCTAAAAAAACAAACACCAAAATCGTAATATACAATCACATATAAATATATATTCATCAAATAAATTGTTATTCTACAATTTATATAAAAAAAAACAGAAAAATTGCTGAATTTGTAATTTTACAATTTACAATCACTACAGTTGTTATTTATAATTTACAATCATTAAAGTTGTAATTTTAAACCCAAAAACTTCGAACTTCAAACTCAGAAAAATCACCAACTTCAAACTGAAAATTAAAAATCAGAAACTTCCAACCTGCATCAATTAAAACAATAAAATCAGATAACAATGCTACTAACAACATAAAAAATCAACCCAAAACAAGTTAAATCACTCAAATTCAACCCAAAAAAAACCACCACAAAATCGAACAAGGCACTAAAATTCAACCTAGATAAATTCAACCAAAAAACAAAAAGTAAACAGAACAAATAAACCCCAAAAAAATCGAAAATCAATTGAACAAATAAACCCAAAAAATCGAACACAAATCGATCAAATAAATCCCATTAAAAACGAAACGATTTTGCACAAATACACCCACAAAGATTCAACCCACAAAACCCAGAAACCTAGAAAAAAAAACCCAGAAACCCAAATAACACAGAAAAACCGTGAAAAACCCAGAACCCAGAAACCCGAAAACCCAAAAATTACCCAGAACCAAGAAACCGAAATGCAAAGCTAAAGAACCGAGAAACCCTAACCTCAAATTTCTGATTTTAGGTGGCGGCGATGTTTGTTGTGGTTGACGGCGGCGGCTTGGTTGTTGTGCTTGGTTGTTGTTGAGAAGAGGATAAAGAACGAGAGATCGATCTGAGAAGCACAGAGAGATCATAGATGAACGGAAGATGAGAGAGAAGAACAGAGATGAGAGGGATCAAAGAAGAAGAATGAGAATCAGAGAAGAGATGAAAGAGAAGAACGACAAAGAAGAAGAACAGAGATGAGAGAGAAGAATAGATCGAGATGAGAGATAAGGAGAGAGAGAAGGAGAGCATGCATTTCAGTGAGAAAGGGGGTTATTATATATGGGTTTATAAGATTAGGGCACCGGTTAACCGGTGCCTATCCTTTTTTTTTTTTTTTTCATTTTCTAAAACAAAACGCACCGGTTAACCGGTGCCATTATATTTTTGCCCACCGGTTTTCAAGAACCGGTGCTATATTGTCGATGCTAATTTGTGTTTTTCTACTAGTGTAAGTGAACAGTGAATATTTAAATCGAAAATTATCCCTAATCGAGGTCATTTAACTTATGGACGATTAATGACCATTGGAGATTAGTGTGTAGTATAATTTACAGCACCATTACTTGTGCTGCAAGGACATAGTAGTCATAAATCATTTGCATAGGTGCTATTTTGGAACTGCACCGGATCGACCTATGAGAGTACTTTAAGATATTTAAGAACGTTATAAGTACATATCTCATTATAGCTATCGGAACTTGTTTCCTCAACCATGAGTATTGTGAAACTCTCTTGTTTGAGTACTAGTCTCTTTGATGTTGTAAAACGTCCGCCGTAATTGTGGATTATAACGGGAACACTCGGGAGACTAGGTCCTCTTAGTAAGAGAGGCTTACAGTACAAGACTGGGAATGTCCCCCTATTAACAATAGGGAATATGTCTTTGTTGTTTACAAGGCCGCTCGAAGAGCGAGACTTTGAAATACATGGCCGTGCTCAGATGGATTTTAGAAATCATCTGCTTATTGACAGTCGAACTCGGAGATCGAAAAACACTTCTAGACGTAATAAGGATGACGAAGATTCTTACCTTATAGTTCATGAAGAGAAATTAAGCGACATAGGAAATAGGCTATACATTGTATGCACACTTGTCCGGAAGGACAAGTGGGAGATTGAAAGG
This sequence comes from Chenopodium quinoa, assembly GCF_001683475.1. NCBI lineage: Eukaryota > Viridiplantae > Streptophyta > Magnoliopsida > Caryophyllales > Amaranthaceae > Chenopodium > Chenopodium quinoa. The sequence continues at coordinate 180,809 of NW_018745659.1, forward strand.
AATGGTGTCCTTCTAATAAGTGTATTATTCCGATAGAGGGTTCAGAATTATTACAGAGCTAATTCTTCAGTGAGATCAAGTGATCGGAATGCCTGGGTGGAGGCCGCTTCCGATCTGTAATATTAGTGAACAACTAATATTACAGCTTTGTCTCGACTTAACCCTTCGGGTCGAACCCAAACGAACTGCCGATCCGAACCGACGAATCAATCCGAAGGATTTGATAAGTCACTAGAGTATTACGAACACGGACGTCGGATATCGAGCCTAGGGCGTCGAGACCGAGCGTCGCAAAATCAACAAGCAACAAGTTCGAGCAAGGCCGTAGCATCACATTGGCTTAGCCATGTGATTGCTAGGCTAGCTCAAGCTAGCACAACACCATGGGTGTGCGTGCGTGCGTGCAATGCTAGCACAACACCATCGTAGCACCATGGGTGTGCGTGCGTGCGTGCGTGCAATGCTAGCACAGCACCATCGCAGCACCATGCGTGCTTGCGTTTGTGCGTGCATTGCTAGCACTAGGCGCACAACATGCCTCGCATTGCTAGGCGCTTGCGTGTGTGCGTACCTTCGCATGGCACAAAACCATCGTAGCGTGCTTGCTTGCGTGTGTGCGTGCCTTCGCATGGTAGCACCAAGCAGCAGTAGCACACTGTGCTTGCTTGCGTGTGTGCGTGCCTTTGCATGGCAGCACCAAGCAGCAGCAACGAGCTTGAGGCCTCGCCCATCACTAACAACCCAGCGCCCAGCACTGTTGTGCGCCCAGCAGCATGCGTGGCTCGCTAGCAGCACGCATGTGCTGGGGCGTGGTGGCAGGGGCGGGCTGGCTGTGCTAGCTGGCTAGCAAGGCAGGCTGCCAACCATGCCTTGTCCTTGATGCTGGTTTAGGGGGAGTGGGGACCAATGCTTGGAGCAAAGCCTTGGGGAGCAAGGCAATGGTCCCCCCCTTTGGTTATGGTCCTCACCTAACCACTCCTCTCCTCATGTCACTTGTTGATTGTTGATTGCATTGTTTTATAATTTACTTTTGATTTAAATAAATTAGTTGAAAAATGTAACTATCTCTTATTATTGAGAAAACCTTTAAGTTCGTGAAACTCTAGTTTTATACTTGGTCAAGTCTCGACTAACCCTCAAGATGAAGATCGTTCGGGTCGGGTCATGGGTACGAGCCGTTGGAGGTCGTCACGCTTGTGAGGCTTTAAGCTTCGAAGTAAGAGCTCGGTTTACGAGCGAAGCACGCTTCAAGGGTATTAATTCTTTATCCCCTCTCTTAATTATTGTTTAATTATGTTTATGCATGCTTTATTGCTTTAATTATTGGGGCGGGTCTTAGGCGGGTTTCTCTTCCGCAAAGCGTTGGACGCTACGAAACCCAACAGAGAAACCAAGTAAGCGACAAGTATGAGATAAGCCGTAGCCTCGCATTGGCCTAGCCATGCAAGTGCTAGGCTAGTCTAGGCCACCAACCGCATCGCAAGGCATGCAACAAGCCAAGCATGCATATGCGTGCTAGGCTTGCCGGCCGAGCATTCTTGCGGGGCTGGTGCTCAAGGCCGCAAGCACTCGCACAACATAGCACACGCATCACAACAGCAGCAGCCCGCATTGCGTGTGTGGCGTACTCGCTGCGTGCATGCGAATGCAGGTTGGCCAGCAAGCCCAGCCTTGGTGCTAGGCGTCAGCTGGGCAGCCTTGGCAGCCAAGGCAGGCTGCCAGCCAGCTGTGCGTGGGCCAGAATCCGATCAATGGGAAGACTGGTCTTGGTGGCTTTTTTAGGGAGCAAGTGGTGTTTGGTTCCTTCCTCCTTAGTGGTCCTCACCTACCCTTGCTCACCATTTGCCACTTGGCGCTTGTTGATTCATTTGCATTTTAATTTGTTTTTGAATTAAAATAAATTGAGCAAAATGCAATTCTCTCACATTGATGGGAAATGGGAAATCAAGGCTCCCTTCCCTATAAATACCCATGTTTTGGGTTTGGGAAGAAGCACTTGAGTTGAAGTCAATAAGGCATCTCCTTATAAGTGAGAAAACCTTTAAGTTCGTAATTCTCTAGTATTTCCTTGGTCTAGCCCCGATTAACCTTTAGAGTAGAGACCGCTCGGGTGACGACGAGGGTGTGAGCCATCGGAGGCTTACGCACTTGCGAAGCTAGAGCTTTCAAGTAAAAGCTCGTAAGCGAGCAAAGCACGCATCGAGGGTAAGATCGTCTTTTCTCTTTCTCTCTCTTGTAGTTTAATTATGTGATTGCATGTTTAGTTACATTAATTATTGTGCGGGTCTTGGGTAGGTTTCATTCCGCGTAGTGTCGGACACTTCAAAACCCAACAAGACGGTCATTGACATGAAGTCTTTCCGCATTGTAAAGGAAGTTCATAAATTATCCGGTTGTCTTGCGACATTGGGGAGATTCCTCAGCAGCTCAAGTGACAAGTGCCTTTATTTTTTCCAAGTAATCAGAAAGAAGACCATGTTAGAATGGGGGGGATGATGCTGAAGCGACCTTTCTAAAATTGAAAGATCATTTACACTCTTAGCCGTCTCAAATCATTCTCTTAGTGTTGTTCTCCTTGTTAAGAGAGACGACAATCAGCTCCCGGTCTATTTCATTAGCCATATGATTCGAAATGTAGAGCTCTAGTACTCTATGATTGAAAAATTCGGTCTCGCCTTATTCATGGCAGTCAAGAAGTTGAAACCTTACTTCTTGGCACATCTGGTTGTAGTCTATACAGACCAACCTCTCAAGCGGCCAATGACAACTCTAGAGGCATCCAGTCGAATGCTTAAATGGGCTTTCGAAATGCAAAGTATTGAAATTACTTTCAAACCAAGGAAGGTAGTGAAGGGTCAGGCGTTCGCCGACTTCATTATTGAAATGACAAGGCCGGATGAGCCGGAAAATTTTGACCAGGCTTGGAAGATGGATGTAGACGGGAGCTCTACCATGAATGGCTGTGGTGCAAGGATAATATGTCAGTCTCCCGAGGGGGAAAAATATGAATATGCATTGCGGTTCAAGTTCCAGGCCTCAAATAATGAGGCAGAGTATGAAGCCCTGCTGGCCGACATCCGCATGTGCAAGGAGGCAGGAGCAAGAAAAATTGACGCCTGCTTTGATTCTCAAATGGTAGTTAGCCAATACCATGGTGATTATGAGGCCACCCATCTGGCTTTGATCAGATACTGGCAGGCGGTCAGAGCAGAGGCTAGGACACTTGATGAATTTCATCTAAGTCAAGTGCCCCGGTTAGAGAACAATCAGGCGGATGCTCTTTCTAAGTTGGCATCATCCGCCTCCTGTGATACGTCTCGGTCAATCTTCTGGGAAGTAATGAAAAAAAACAAAGTATTGAGGAATATCCCATTGGAGTTCTTGACCGAAGTTCGACTTGGATGGATGGCATCTGGGCATATCTGCTAGGTATGCTGGATACATATCTAGAAATGGCTGCAAGTGCGGCCAACTTTGAGATTCGCAAAGGAGAACTTTTCAAGAAGGGTTTTCTACAGCCACTCTTTTAATGTATCACCCTAGAGAAAGGGAAGGAAATTATAGAAGATCTACACTCGAGCTACTGTGCCTCACACACAGGCGACATAGCTCCAACAGAAAGGGTCAGGCGGCAAGACTACTTTTGGCCCACTCTTGAGGCAGACGCCATGGAAATGGTGAAGAAGTGTGACGAGTGTCAAAGATTTGGGAAGCTAATCCACCGTCTGGTCACTGATTTGACGGCCATTAATAGCCCAGTACCATTCGCCAAATGGGGCATAGACATTTTGGGACCGTATACTCCTACGCCAGGCGAACGGAGGTATATTCTAGTTGCTATTGACTACTTCACCAAGTGGGTAGAGGCTGAGGCAGTCAAAGGCATTAAGACAAAGGATGTCATTTCCTTCATTTGGAAGCACATCATCACCCGGTTTGGGGTACCTATGTCTATGGTCTTTGACAATGGCCCTCAATTTGAGACGCCTACCCTCAAGAGCTGGCTGGGATACCAAGGGATCTCTCACTGTTTTGTATTAGTTGGTCGTCCTCAAGCAAACGGCCAGGTTGAAGCCTTCAACAAGCTAATCTCAGACGGCATAAAAAAGAAAATTGAAAGGGCTGGCAGTCTATAGGCAGAAGATTTAACTCATTTCCTGTGGGCTATCAGAACACCAGCAAAAGGGGTAACCAGCGAAATCCCATTTCTCATGGTGTACGGTGCTGAAGCCGTCTTACCTATTGAGCATTATGAGCCAACTCTTCGAGTCATGTTATATGATGAAGAGACAAACTGGGAGGCCATGCGGCTGGCATTGGACTCACTTACAGAACATAGGGGCAATGCCGCCTTGCGTCATGAGATATACCGTCTGAGAATGACAAGAACCTACAACAAAAAAAGTACACAAACGACCCTTGAAAGTAGGGGACTTTGTGTTACGGAAAATGGAGGCAGCCGGTAGGGCCAATGAGCAAGGTAAGTTGATGCCCAATTGGGAAGGTCCCTACCGGATCTATGAAGAAGTAAGAGGCGGCACCTACCACTTGGAAACTCCAGACGGTAGGAAGCTAGCCAGAACTTGGAATGTAGACAATCTAAAGATGTATTACTTCTAAGACTTGTAAATTTTTTGTAAATAAGAAACTTATCAATGAAAAGTTGCCTTTTATTTTCAATATTGATTACTTATGCTTATTTAGATATGTCTCCCAATGGGAATAGCGCCTTTGCAATGTGCAGAAGGCCAAATTTAAACCAATCGTTTGCTCTAACAAGAGTATGACATCCGGCGACGCCCATCTGGGTGAATTCGTCGTAGAGAGCATCTCCCATTTTGTGGTACATTGTGAAAGGAATGGTGTCCTTCCAACAAGTGTATTATTCCGATAGAGGGTTCAGAATTATTACAGAGCTAATTCTTCAGTAAGGTCAAGTGATCGGAATGCCTAGGTGGAGGCCGCTTCCGATCAGTAATATCGAGGTACAATTGATATTACAGCTTAATCTTAACTGAACCCTTCGGGTCGAACCCAATCGAATCTCCGATCTGAGACGTCGAATTAATCCAAAAGGATTTAATGAGTCGACAGAGTTTTACGAATACAGACGTCGGAAATCGAGCCTAGGGCGTCGAGACCAAGCGTCGCAAAATCACAATCGACAAGTATGAGCGTAGCCATAGCTAGGCTAGGCTAGCTCATCATAGTCACTAGGCGCGCCATGCAAGCCCTAGCATGATGGCTAGGCACCATGGCTGGCCATCGCCAGCACCAGGCGCGCCAGCACAGCCCTAGCATCATGCCTAGGCGCTGTCGCAGCCCTAGCATGATGTTAGGCACCATCGCAAGCCAGCAAGCCCATCGCAGGCCTATGCGCATCACTAGGCGCACCATGCGTGGCCTAGGATGGCTGGGCGCCATCGCAGCCCAGGCAGCATCATTAGGCGCACCATGCGTGCCCTAGGATGGCCTGATGCCATAGCAGCCATAGCATAGTGCTAGGCGCATTGCAGGGCCACACGCACCAAGCACAGCTAGTGCTAGGCACTGGCGCATGCGTGGTGCGTGGTGCCTGGGCGAGGCATATGCATGCATGATGCACAGTGCCGGGCTGATGCGTGTGGCTATGCGAGAGTGGGTGTGCGAGGGGCTGGCAGGCTAGCAAGCAACGTCAAGCCAAGCATGCGTGGCTTGCTAGCAGCAAGCATGCTAGGCACTGTGTGCGAGAGAGATGCGTGGTGCGCATGGTGTGGGAGTGCGGTGCGTGGCTCGCTAGCAGCACGCATGCTGGGCCATGCGAGCAGCGACGATGCGAGGGATACTGGCAGCAGCGCCAGCACGCACCAGCCAGCACTAGAGCTAGCACGCACCAGCGAGCATCAGCGATGCTGCTGGGCTTGTGCTAGCATGCTGGGCTAGCTGGCACAGCCAGCTGGCAGCTGGGCAGCAGGCTAGGGTGAGGCGGTTTATGAGGAGATTGGGGACCAAGGCTTTGGGAAGGCCTTGGGGAGCAAGGCATTGGTCCCCCCACCTCTCCATGGTCCTCACCTAACACTCTCTCCCTCCTTAACACTTGTCGAATTATGATTGCATTTGTTTATTGATTTATTTTAGAAATAAATTAATTGACAAATAAAACATTCTCCCACATTGGTTGGGGAATGAGAATCAAGGGATCATTTCCCTATAAATACCAAGCTTGGTATTGGGATTTGATATAACCTTGAGTGGAATTAAAAAGGCAACTCTTGAAAAGAGTAAACCTTTGATTCGTAAAACTCATAGTTATTTTGTCCGGGTCTTGACTAACCTTCAAGACTTAGGACGCTCGGGTCGAGTCGAGGGTACGATCCGTCGGAGATCTCGTCTTTTCGGGATTTTGAAGTAGGAGCTCCTAGGGAGCGAAGCACGCGTCAAAGGTATAATTCTTATCCTTAATCTTGTTTGATTAAGTTTATGCTTGTTTAATTGCTTTAATTAAGGGGCGGGTCTTGGTGGGTTTCCTTCCGCGTAGTGTCGGGTCACTACGAAACCCTACAGTGGTATCAGAGCCACGCTCCTTTTAATTTTTGCAATTATTGTTTAATTAAGGGTTTTAAAGAATTTAATTTTCTGGTTCATGTTCATCTAATTAGATTAGATGCTAGTTTTAATTAATTTTTTAAAACTCGGTTTTATTATCGATTTGGCTGTCGAACCCAGATTTTGGCTCAAAAATAGTGATTTTGGGTGGAATCGACATTCTGGAACTGTTTCATTCCTTGTAGGTTTGTCCAGAAGCCAAATTCGAACCAGAAACCCATTTTTTCTGGGGTTTTTCGTTTTTCAACGAAAATTTAATTCTTTTTAAGCCTTGATTAATGCAAGCATTACAAGGTTAGATTAAATGCACATTTGCATCACTAATCTACTGGTTTTAAAATATCCTTGAGCATAATAATGGAGTGTTTATTAGTGCTTAAGTTGATATACCAACTTATCACATAAACTTGTTTTTCACAATTTTGCAAATAAATTGCAATAAGGTGTGAAAACTTGTTGTGATTATGTTATTTTAAGTTCCCAAGTAATGTTAAAGTTCTAATCTTTAAGTGTTTAAATGATTGGAACCCAAACCCTAAATTCCATGTTGAACTAAGTTTGAATTTTTTCATGTTTTGGTTGATTAAAATCCATTAAGTTCAATTACTTGTGAGTAAAATTTGATTAATCTTCATCTTGGAAGATGTAATCTTGATATTTTACACAAGTATGCAAGTTGGAAAATTTTCTCATTGGATGGTTAATTTATTTTTCCAACTCCCTTTTGTCAAATCCATTATTGATTTGCATATTGGCAAGATCAATTTTGGACATAGCTCATTTTATTTTAAGCATAAGGTTTGACCTAATTTTGTTCAAAATTGAAATTTTGGATAAATTTAGGCTTATGCACTAATAAAATAAATTGTTTAAGTTAGACTTAATATTTGTTTTATTTTATTTTTCCCTCAAAATTAATTCTAAAAATTTGATTTAGAATTGATTATTGTCACACACAAATCGGATTAAATTCCGAGTAAAATGCACGCAAAACGATGCAAAACCATAAGCGTCACCAAGGCTAGCCGGGCTGCTTAGCAGCCCACATGTAGGCTGCCTGTGGTGCGCATATGGGTGTGCATCGCTTGGTGCGTAGCTGTGTGGCGTGGAGGGGGTGCTGTGTGGTGCGTGTGCTGGCGCATAGGGGCCTTAGGCTGCTGGTACGCTTGTGCAGCTGCTAGGCAGTGAGGCAGCAAGCCCCAGCCAGCCAGCCCCCTGATGCTTGTGCCAGCGAGCTGCTAGCATTCGTAGCACGCGTAGCATGCTGCTAGTGCTAGCAAGCTAGGCAGGCTGTGCTAGGCGCACTTGCTAGCTGCCAGTACCACGCACCATGGCTCAAGGGCCATGGGCTGCCTAGCAGCCATGGTGCGCCAAGCATCATAGGATGATGCCCCTTTTGCTTAAGGTTGAGCTATGATTTTGCGATTTTTCCATTGTTAATAATTTTAATTAATCATTTTAACGAGGCTAAAAACCTCGATTTTCGATTTTGCAAAATTTTGACAAATTATGGGTTATACCGACTTAATTAATCGGATTAATTAAGTACGGATGCGAAATTTAGTGGGAGCTTAATTAAATGCGTTAGCATTTTGCGTTTAGAAATAATGGATTAAACCACTTTGACTAGTTTTAATTAGGCACGTTAATTGGATTAACGACCTAAGTTAGTTACTAGTTTTGCGTGTTTAATTATGTATTTCGTAAAATTGCATGGGCTGTTCACAAATAGTGAACGGGTGAATGTAAAATAGCTTTCAAAACAGGTTCTTTGAAAATGGCAACTAGTGGGGCCCGACTAGGATAGAAAATACGGACTGCGTTCCGTTATGTATTTTTGTAAATCTAAATATGGTCTGCGAACCGTTAAGTATTTTTGTACTATTTAGATTAATCTTAGTCCTCTAGCTAGCTTCTTTTATTTCATTTTGGCCAAGAAGTCTCAAGACGGCGTTTCGACGAGGACGAGCCAAGATGAAGACCCATGGAAATTTAAGATTTCAAGGGGTCATGCTAGTTGCCAAATGCATCTATTTTTTATGCCTTATATATTGTTATTATATATATGATTGCTAGATGCATGTCTAGGATTTCTATGATGTTGCGATGATTAGTTAAGTTCACTTAAATCAACCAACATAGAAACCCTAGGTCCCTTAATAATATTGAGCTAAAAATTTGTCGTTCCAAGAGCAACACTTACCGAACTAATGCGCGTACGTGATGGATTACGCCAAAGCGAGGCATCACTACTTCCCTAGGAACGTAAGGTATACTAGGTATACAAGTTGTCTTGGTTAAGCTCAACGATATCAGTAAGGAGTCCTTAGATGTCGTGGCAAAAGAGATAAAATGTCAGGAATGCATTAGATGCGACATTTTATCAAACCGAGAGTAGCTTGGAGCTATTAGCAATTGGATTGCTTACCTTAAGATATTTAATGGTTAAGACAAGCCAAAGCATGCTTAACTATTTCTTGATCTTTGGGATCTCGGAATCATTTTATTCTCGCCCATAAGGGACAATCTTAAAATGCGTGGATAAAATGTTCAATAAGTGTGAATAAGTGCATGAACGCTTTAAATTTCAACTTATTGATGTATGAATGGTTTTTCACTTCAAATTCTTTCAATTGTAGAAATCATGTCTGCAAGTAACTCAAACAACAACCAAATGTGCCCGGAACTCCCCGATAAGTTAGCTATCAAGCTTAACTTAACAAACCTTGATGAATGGGAAGAAGAACTCAGGAAAACTCTCCGGAGTTGTTCCAAGGAATATGTTCTGGATACTTCCCTCCCAACTCTCTGTTCCAAGACCCTTTTGAGTGATGAAACTTATTGTGCATGGTCGAAAGACTGCAAATTAGTGTCACAACTCATGGCTAACTCCATCCCGGAAGAATGTAAAGAAAAACTTCCATTCTCTTTCCCAGACTTGTTCCTTGGAGGACTAAGGGATGTTGTCGGTGTGAGATTCTCTAAGAGTTTCAACGACAACAATGATGGACTCTTGTTTGAAGTGACTAGGTCACTTACGGACATGAATGTAAAGCCGTCGGATCAAGGTTGTCTTGCGAAAGAGAGGTACCATCTTTGGTCTACGGTCTGCAACACTAAGTTGAGACCGGGTATGCCCCTCCAACCCCATGTGGCAAGAATGACTAAGCTCTTCAAGCACATGGAACTCCTCGGAATTCCACTAGAAGATGGAATGGCTGGTCATATTTTGCTCACTTCACTCCACTCAGGATATGATGCATTAAAGGCATATATTTCTGATTCAAAGGAGACACATTCCTTAAAGAATGTGGTGGAGCTTCTGCACCGGGCCAACTCATTTGGGGCAACCAGAAGACCATCAAGAAGGAGGGATCTCAAGGTTAAGGCTAAGATGCGTTGCTTCTACTGTGGCGGGCAAGGCCACTTCAAGAGAGAATGCAAGCTCTTTCAGGAGGAGGAGGAGAGGAATGGAGCATCCACCTCAGGTATCTTCCTTAACACTTGTGGGTTAAACTTATCATAAGGTATTGGATACCAAGTATGACTCACTCAATGTTGCCTTTTCAGGGACCAAGTGAGAAGCTTATCAAGTGTTGGTGCATGAGCAAAAGACGACGAAGATGGTTTTCTCGGTCGTGCTTGCATGCACTATTTTGTCTATGACATGTAATTAAACTATTTATAGTTTTCATCATGCTTTGAACATATTATCCATGGTGTTGGACACCTAGGAATTTAAAATGTAAGATTTTTGACAATAGTTGTTTCAAGTTTGTCTTACAAATTTATGTTCAATTAAATTGCATGATTTACATATGACAAAAGTTGATACCACTAAGCTAAGACCATCGAGTCGAATCAAACCTACTTGTGGCATTATCGTCTTGGCCATATTAACATCAAACGCATCAAGAAACTTCTTTAAGAAGGTGTTCTTGACTCATTCGACTTAGAGTCGTTTGAAAATTGCGAAGGATGCTTATTAGGCAAGATGATCAAACAACCATTCTCCAAGTTAGGAGAAAGGGCAAGTGACTTATTAGGTCTAATACACACGGATGTATGTGAACCTATGAGCACACCCGCAAGGAAAGGTTACCGATATTTCATCACCTTCACCGACGATTATAGTAGATATGGCTATATCTACTTAATGTCGAATAAATCTGAATCCTTTGAAAAGTTCAAAGAATTTCAGAAAGAGGTTGAAAATCAACTTGGCAAGAAAATTAAAGCACTTCGATTGGATCGAGGTGGCGAATATTTGAGCTATGAATTCGACGATCACTTGAAAGAATGTGGCAATCTTTCAGAGTTGACACCTCCCGGAACTCCTCAATGGAACGGAGTGTCCGAACGGAGGAATCAGACCTTGTTAGACATGGTTCGGTAAATGATGGGTCTTAGTGAACTCCCTATCTCGTTTTGGGGACATGCGCTACAAACAGCAGCACTAACACTGAATAGAGCTCCGTCAAAAGCTGTTGAAAAGACTCCATATGAATTATGGACGAAGAAACCTCCCAGGTTGTCATTTCTCAAGATTTGGGGATGCGAATCATATGTCAAGCGATTAATTTTGGACAAACTTCACCCCAAATCGGATAAGTGTTTCTTTGTGGGATATCCAAAAGAAACCAAAGGGTATTACTTCTACAATAAATCCGAGAACAAAGTGTTTGTTGCTCGTGATGGTGTCTTTTTGGAGAAGGATCACCTTTTCAAAATGACAAGTGGGAGGAAAATCGAACTCGACGAAGTTCGAGAGGACGAGCATCAATGTCAACCTGACAAAACTGACAATCTAGATACTTTGGAAGCATCTAAGAAGATTGGTCAGAGTCAAACGGACAATGTAAATGCTCAACCGATTACCCTACGTAGGTCGCAACGGCAAAGATCTCAACCAGACAGATACCTCGGTATTGTCTTAACTGATGATCAAGACATCCTAGTTATGGATGGTGACGAGCCGGCGACATACAAGCAAGCTATGACGAGCCCCGACTCTGCAAAATGGCAAGAGGCCATGAAATCCGAGATGAACTCCATGTCTGAAAATAAAGTCTGGGACTTGGTGAATTTGCCCGAGGGTTATACACCCATTGGTTGCAAATGGATCTTCAAAGTGAAGACAGACAAAGATGGAAATGTATCGATATACAAAGCTAGACTGGTGGCAAAAGGTTATAGACAAGTCCACGGGATTGACTATGATGAAACCTTTTCACCAGTTGCAATGCTAAAGTCCGTCCGGATCATCCTAGCGATTGCTGCATATTACGATTACGAAATATGGAAAATGGATGTCAAAACCGCCTTCCTTAATGGGATTTTGGAAGAAACTGTGTATATGACACAGCCAGAAGGTTTTGTCGATCCAGGCAACGCTGGAAAGGTTTGCAAGTTGAAAAAGTCCATTTATGGATTAAAGCAAGCCAGCAGAAGTGGGAATCTGCGATTTGATGAAGCCATCTGCAAGTTTGGTTTTATCAAGAATCCAGATGAGTCTTGTGTATACAAGAAGGTCAGTGGGAGTGATATTGCATTCCTAGTCCTGTATGTTGATGACATACTGCTCATTGGAAACAACACAAAATTATTGGAGTCCGTAAAGGGCTGGTTGGGAAAGTGCTTTTCAATGAAGGACTTAGGAGAGGCACAGTACATATTGAGCATCAAGATCTACAGGGATAGATCTAAGAGGATGATTGGATTAAGCCAGAGTACTTACATTGATAAGGTACTAGCTCGATTCAACATGGAAAATGCCAAAAGAGGGCATTTACCCATGTCCCATGGCATAACTCTCAGCAAGAAACAGTGTCCACAGACACCTATTGAGCGAGAAAGAATGAATCAGATCCCATATGCTTCGCTAATCGGATCGATCATGTATGCCATGATATGTACAATGCCGGATGTATCGTATGCCCTGAGTGCAACGAGTCGATACCAATCGAATCCAGGAGAGGCACATTGGATTGCGGCCAAAAACATCCTTAAGTACCTGAAAAGGAAGAAGGATAAGTTCCTGATGTATGGAGGCCACAAAGAACTTGTTGTTGAAGGTTACACCGACGCTAGCTTCCAGACTGACAGAGACGACTTCAAGTCACAGTCGGGGTATATATTCTGTCTGAATGGAGGAGCGTTCAGTTGGAAGAGTGCCAAGCAGAGCACCACTGCAGACTCTACAACTGAAGCCGAGTACTTAGCCGCTTCGGAAGCAGCCAAGGAAGCTGTTTGGATTCGCAAGTTCATCAGTGAACTTGGTGTTGTACCCTCAATAAAGGGACCGATAGACCTCTATTGTGATAATAGTGGAGCTATCGCTCAGGCTAAAGAGCCGAGAGAACACCAGAAGGTCAAACACGTGCAAAGGCGATTTCACATGATAAGGGAATGGAAATCCGAAGGTGAAATCAGAATTTGTAAGATCGGCACGGATGATAATGTAGCCGATCCTTTGACTAAACCTTTGCCTCAAGTGAAACACAACAAACACGTTGAGGCAATGGGAATCAAGCACATAGGAGATTGGCTTTGATATTCCCTGTACAAGTGTTTTAATTAAACAGGGTTGATTTAATGTAAGACACCATACTAAAACCATTCATTAATGGAGTAATTAATTTTTTGTGCGAAATTATCATTCACTCCATTACTATTTAATTGTGGTTTAGAATTAAATAATGAGTCCATTCGATTTACTGAAATATTCAAAACAGGGTATCAAGACCATGTCTTGGATAAAGAAACACCTGTTAAGTGAACATTGAATATTAAATCGAAAAGTATCCCTAATCGAGGTCATCTAACAGATGGACGATTGATGACCGCAATAGATTAGTGTGTAGTATGATTTACAGCACCGTTTCTTGTGCTGCGAGGACGTGACAGTCATAAATCATTTGCACAGGTACAGTTTAGAACTGTACTGGATAAGACCTATGAGAGTACTTTAAGAAAATTTAAAATTTTTTCATAAGTACATTTCTCATTATGGCTATCGGAACTTATTTCCTCAGACCATGAGTACTGTGAAGTTTTCTTGTTTGAGTATTAGGCTCTTTGATGTTTCCAAACGTCTGCCGTAACTAGGGATCATAACGGGAACACTCGGGAGTCTATGTCCTCTTAGTAAGAAGAACTTACAATACAAGACTGGGATTGTCCCCCTACTAACAATAGGGAAAATGTTTTGTTGTTTAAAAGGCCGCTCGAAGAGTGAGACTGTAAAATGCATGGCCATGCTCAGATGGATTTTAGAAATCATCTGCTTATTGACAGTCGAACTCGGAGATCGAGAAACACTTCTGAACGTAATAAGGATGACAGAGAATCTTACCTTATAGTTCACGAAGAAACATTAAGTGACAAAGGAAATGAGCTATACACAATATGCACACTTGTCCGGAAGGACAAGTGGGAGATTGAAAGGAATGGTGTCCTTCCAACAAGTGTATTATTCCGATAGAGGGTTCAGAATTATTACAAAGCTAATTCTTCAGTAAGGTCAAGTGATCGGAATGCCTAGGTGGAGGCCGCTTCCGATCAGTAATATCGAGGTACAATTGATATTACAGCTTAATCTTAACTGAACCCTTCGGGTCGAACCCAATCGAATCTCCGATCTGAGACGTCGAATTAATCCAAAAGGATTTAATGAGTCGACAGAGTTTTACGAATACAGACGTCGGAAATCGAGCCTAGGGCGTCGAGACCAAGCGTCGCAAAATCACAATCGACAAGTATGAGCGTAGCCATAGCTAGGCTAGGCTAGCTCATCATAGTCACTAGGCGCGCCATGGCAGCCCTAGCATGATGGCTAGGCACCATGGCTGGCCATCGCCAGCACCAGGCGCGCCAGCACAGCCCTAGCATCATGCCTAGGCGCTGTCGCAGCCCTAGCATGATGTTAGGCGCCATCGCAAGCCAGCAAGCCCATCGCAGGCCTATGCGCATCACTAGGAGCACCATGCGTGGCCTAGGATGGCAGGGCGCCATCGCAGCCCAGGCAGCATCACTAGGCGCACCATGCGTGCCCTAGGATGGCCTGATGCCATAACAGCCATAGCATAGTGCTAGGTGCATGGCAGGGCCACACGCACCAAGTACAGCAAGTGCTAGGCACTGGCGCATGCGTGGTGCGTGGTGCCTGGGCGAGGCATATGCATGCATGATGCACAGTGCCGGGCTGATGCGTGTGGCTATGCGAGAGTGGGTGTGCGAGGGGCTGGCAGGCTAGCAAGCAACGTCAAGCCAAGCATGCGTGGCTTGCTAGCAGCATGCATGCTAGGCACTATGTGCGAGAGAGATGCGTGGTGCGCATGGTGTGGGAGTGCGGTGCGTGGCAAGAGGCCAGCATGCGTGGCTCGCTAACAGCACGCATGCTGGGCCATGCGAGCAGCGACGATGCGAGGCATGCTGGCAGCAGCGCCAGCACGCACCAGCGCCAGCGCTAGCACGCACCAGCCAGCACCAGCGCCAGCACGCACCAGCGAGCATCAACGATGCTGCTGGGCTTGTGCTAGCATGCTGGGCTAGCTGGCACGCTAGTTGGAAGCTGGGCAGCAGGCTAGGGTGAGGCGGTTTATGAGGAGAGTGGGGACCAAGGCTTTGGGAAGGCCTTGGGGAGCAAGGCATTGGTCCCCCCACCTCTCCATGGTCCTCACCTAACACTCTCTCCCTCCTTAACACTTGTTGAATTATGATTGCATTTGTTTATTGATTTATTTTAGAAATAAATTAATTGACAAATAAAACATTCTCCCACATTGGTTGGGGAATGAGAATCAAGGGATCATTTCCCTATAAATACCAAGCTTGGTATTGGGATTTGATATAACCTTGAGTGGAATTAAAAAGGCAACTCTTGAAAAGAGTAAACCTTTGATTCGTAAAACTCATAGTTATTTTGTCCGGGTCTTGACTAACCTTCAAGACTTAGGACGCTCGGGTCGGGTCGAGGGTACGATCCTTCAAGACTTGGGAGCGAAGCACGCGTCAAAGGTATAATTATTATCCTTAATCTTGTTTGATTAAGTTTATGCTTGTTTAATTGCTTTAATTAAGGGGCGGGTCTTGATGGGTTTCCTTCCGCGTAGTGTCGGGTCACTACGAAACCCTACACATTGCTCAATTGTAGCACTTAAGGCTAGAACCCTCCGAGAACCTCGAGCATCACCTTAAGCAGCTGAAAGTGGCAGCCAAGCAGCAGCAAAGAGCAGCACAACCAGCAGCCAGGCAGCCCAGGCCATCGCAGGCGCGGCTGCAGCCACCGCGGGCGCGACTCTCTGGTTTTTCCAACCTTTGCAACTTTTGGAGATGCATCGGAGAAGCTGCTGTCGCGGGCACGACTCTAGCCACCGCGGGCGCGGTCTTCTGGGTGTTTTTCGATATTAATTTTCGGATTTCCATCTTTCTCTTCTTGTAATATAAATAGAACGATTTCTTAGACTTCCTTAAGCAACTTTTTACATTTTCTCTCTCCTTTAATTAGGATTAGGCTTAGATTAGGAGTTTCTCTCTCTAGTTTAGGAGTAGTTTTAGAGAGAGAAATCTTGAGTTTTCAATGGAGATTTAAGAACTTGAAGAAGTAATTTAGTGGATTCTCTTTACATCTATTCAATGAGCTTTTCCAACTTTCTCTCACCTTTATTGCCTTGTTTAATTCTTGTTTTTTTCTTAATTCTTTGTTGATTAGAGTAGATAATTAGTTTACTTGTTTGATTCTTGCTTTAATTCTTGTTTAACCTTGTTTTCCCTGTTTTTCTTCATTATGTTTACTTAGATTTTGTTATAGGGAAATGGATGAAGGTTTTGTTGATGAATTGAATGATTGATTGTGTTTAGTATGCAATTGATTCTTGATAATTGTGTTTGGATGATGCTTACATTGATTAAAATCTTTTTAGCTAATTGATTCTAAGTTCTTAATTGTGCTTTCAATCAATTGTGCGGAAGTGAGTTGATTAAGAGTCTATATTCTTCCATACCTTTGCTAGGCTAGTTGCACGGGAGTAAATTAGCTTAGTAGGATAATTAACATGCTTATTTGCACAGGAGTGAGTTGAGTGTGTTGATCGTTCCTAATTGAGATCGTGATCTTTTAATTGCAATTTGTTGTTGAATTCATTAATGTAATTGGATTCCACTTTCCCTAGTTTATGTTAACTGCTTTAAGTAGTGTTTTAGTTGTTTATCTCTCTATCTCACAACCTTCCTACTAGTTTAATTAGCTCAAATTAATACACTTACTCCTTGTGGTTCGACCCTAGCTTGCCACTATCTTGTGTAAACTTGGTAGAGCAAGCTTAGGAATATAAATTGTTTATTTGATCTAGGATAGTAGACCACGACCTATTATCCGACGATCAAATTTTTGGCACCGTTGCCGGGGACTAAGGCGTTCATCAGTTTGTGTTGATTGAATTAGCTAGGTTCCTATGTATAGTTTTGATTTTTGTTTGCTTTTCTTTGCTTTGTGTAAAAAAGATGGCATGCTTATCTTTTCCTCAACTTGATGATGAACCCTTCTATGCTTACTTCGAAAGACTTGATGGTTTCCTTAGTTTCCATTGTTGTTATCTTAGTGATGCTTGTGGTATAGCTTATTAGGGCATGAATGAGTATACTAGGGGAATGGTTGAGAATATGTATAATGGTAGATTCCATCTTTTGCCTATGCATGATGCTTGGAATTTCTTTACATGGCTTGCTAGAGATTCTTATGATAAAGAATGCCATGTTTCTTGTTTTGATTCTTAATGTCAAGATTCTTTTAATTTTTGCATGAATTCTCTTGATGCTTTTAATATGCCTTGTGATGATCCAAATGCGCATGTTAACCCCTTCCCCTCTTATTCTCATTGTGATGAGGTGTGTTCTAATGTTGATGATATGCATGTTAATGGTAATTGTGAACCTCAACCCAATAACATTGATGCCCATATTCTTGCCCAAATGCAATATCTCACCCAAAAAGTCTATGAGCTTTAAGAGGAACAAAAGTTAAGAGAAGTGAGACTTGCCCAAGTGATGAGTGCTAGGGTTGTTTATTGAAGGTGTAACGAAAAATCATAGCCTTTTGAGAGAGTTCATTGGCAATGCTTCATGGGAAAGGGAGCGTTTGAGAGAAACCTTTATCCTTTCATGCATGGTTTTGAGACTTTGGGCTTTGAGATTGTTGAGGGAAGTGTTGTTCATTATAGGGAAAAGGAGGATGATGAGGTTGTTTCTCTTGGAGAGTTTTTGTTTGAGGGAGATGTGAGTCATGAGTGTTCTTTTGAAGATTCCATGATTGATTTTTGTACCCTTATTGGTTATGTGAGGCTTTGTGAGACCATTGCTTCTCCACCCCTTCCTCATGTCCCTTTCTCTTTAAAATTTGACCTTATTCATCCCTATCCTACCTCTCTTCCATCTTATCTCACAGAGCCTATTGAGGACCCTCTCTTCTTTAATGAGCTTCTCCCTTATCATCCTCCCATTATTGAGGAATTGGGTAATTGTGCCACCCAAAAAGATTTTGAGGAGGTTTTGCCTTTTTATTAATTTTTTTCTTGATTTTTCTTCTTTCTTTTGGCATCTCCCTCCTTACTTGCGTGCAATAATCTTGTTGCACGTCCTCTTCCCATCATTTGCCTACTTGTTATCTTACGAAATGAATAGTAGTGCATTTGACAAGCTCTTGCGTTCGTTGCAATATTATTTACTAGAGTGGTCATGCTTGGACCTTAAACAAGCCTTTCTTGGGAAGTAACTCGTGTTTTATTGCTTTCTTTTACTTTTCTTTTTGTATAGTTTTTGTCTCATGGACGTGTTTGTGTTTCTTGCTAGGTGCACAACTCGATATACTCTTGTGCATTTGCTTGGGTCAAGAATCAAGGAAGATCTACCCCTTCTTTCCTAGCATGTGGATTTCAAGACATAATTTTGGAGATTGTGGCTCATATGTGGTTATTTCGGGTCTTTTTGAATGCTTTTGCAAATTTTTTCTCAAATCCAGTAATATCTTTCTTTTTCCTTCTCTCTAACTTTTTGTGGCTTAGTTGGTGGACATGTGTTGGTTTGTTAGATTGATTTCTTTCTTTTCCCCTCCCATGGAGTTTATGATTTATGATATGAGTGTATTGTCTCATTCAAGCTTAGGGGAGGGTATTATATCATGCTTGGGTAGAATGTTGGTCCATTTTTGCCATGCACTTGAGTACATACATTTACATGTGTTTTTTTTATATTTTGAAAAACTCCAAAAAGATTTTCGTTTTTATCAAGGCAAATTTGCAATGTGTTTTGTTTTGTTCTTGCTTTGGACATAATACTTTTGGAATTGTGTTCTTGAATGATTTTCTTCCTAAATAGTAGTGGTTTGCACGCTTTGAGATATCTTGGGTTGATTCTAGGATAGAGTATGCTAAGGTAGTATGTTAAGAACTTTGGGACCTTGAAGCCCAAGTCTACTTGTTTGTGGTAAGAAGGAGTTGCCTCCTATAGTGAATTTGAAGCCAATAGTGAGTTTTTGCTACAACCATGTGAGGTTTCATTTCTCTAGCCTTCTACCTATTTTTCATGAGTGGCACATGGATCCCTGACTATCGCTTACTTTATCTAGAACTTGACTTTTATCTCCCGAGATCGTGAACGACCCATTTAGGAAGGATAAAGGCATCTTTTCGGGGTGGTTATTTTTTCTTTTCTAGGTTTCGATTTTATATTTTTGGTTTTGGGTTTACATTTGCCTCCTTGCTAACCATTTAAGCCTTATACCTCC
Organism: Chenopodium quinoa; assembly: GCF_001683475.1. Lineage (NCBI taxonomy): Eukaryota > Viridiplantae > Streptophyta > Magnoliopsida > Caryophyllales > Amaranthaceae > Chenopodium > Chenopodium quinoa. The sequence continues at coordinate 200,175 of NW_018745659.1, forward strand.
TTTTCTATCCATATTACTAGACTTCTTACCATTTGTTTCATTCTTTTCATCTTTGGTTTTTGTGAAGCTAGTGGTGATGAGTTTGTTTGGTAAATATAAGTGCAATAGTTTGAAGTTATGAGCTCATTTTGTATAGTAAATATGTATTGTGTACAAGATTGTGAATAAAAGCAAATGTAAAGTTGAAAAAACCATCCATAGTCAAAAGAGGCGAGGACAAAGCAATAAAGTGAAAAATAAAATAAAAATGAAGAGCACAAAGATAATTTGAGGTAGTCATTATCCCCCTAGTTTGGAGCATTGAGGACAATGCTCCATTTAAGCTTGAGGGAAGCGTGTCTACGCTTTTTGTATATATGTTTCGTGATTTTGCTTTGAATAAGCTTGGGGGCGTTGATATTTTTGTTTAAGTTTCGATGATAACTTGGTTATAGTGTTTAGAATTGGCCATTCTTTTGCGTCACAATTACGTATACAACCAATTTTCAAATTTTTAGCCTACCTTTACCCTTTTTACCCATACGTTACAACCCTTCAAAGACCTTTTGACCTTTGTGGTTGAGTTACGAGTCGGTGGAGGGAGATGAGAGTCAAGCGTATGGAGCGGTTTGCATAGTCAAGATGTCGAGTAGCCCTAAAATCTCTTCTCTTCCGGTTCCTTAGAGAAATCATTGAGATGCTCACTAGAGGTAGATTTGAAACTAGTAGGGAGAACGCGGTAAGATCCCTTGGGACAAAAGGTAAAGTGAGTTCTATAGATCTCTATGCTTATCATTTCTTATGTTTCAATCAACCTTGGATATCTTGAAACGTGCACCCCTTTACTTATTTAGAAAGTTTCGCATGAAAGGAATGGTGTCCTTCCAACAAGTGTATTATTCCGATAGAGGGTTCGGAATTATTAGAAAGATAAATCTTCAGTGAGGTCAAGTGATCGGAATTCCTAGGTGGAGGCCGCTTCCGATCAGTAATATTAATGCATAATTAATATTAAAGCTTAATCTTGACTAAACCCTTCGGGTCGCACCCCTATCGAATAACCGATCCGAGACGATGAATCAATCCAACAAATTAGATGAGTCATTAGAGTATTAGGAACAAATATCAAGCAAGCGACAAGTTCGAGCTAAGCCGTAGCCTCACATTTGCCTAGCAATGCGAGTGCTAGGCTAGCTTAAGTTGCCATGCGCATCACTAGGCATACCGCAAGCATGCAACGCATAGCACTTGCACAGCAGTACGCTATGCGTGCTTGTGTTATGGGTTGTGCATGCTGGGCATCGCATAGCAGCAGCAACATCGCACTCACACAACACACGCATTGCTGGCAGCGTGCCATATGTGCGTGTGTGTAGCTGTGGGTGCTTGCTGGCAAGCAGCGCCAAGCATCAGCCCCTGGCCTCGCCTATCGCACAGCAGCACGCACTAAGCAACAACAGCACAACATCGCATGCGTGTGCGCTAGCTGTCTGTGTGGTGGCTGGCTGGGCTTCCCAGCCTTGGCAGCCAAGGCAGGCTGCCAGCCAGCTAAGTGGCGAGGTGTGTGTGCTGGTTTTGTGTGGGGACCAAAATTAAGGGGGTTGCTTGGTGAGCAAGGGGTTTGGTCCCCCCCTTTAATGGTCCTCACCTACTCTTGCTCTCCATATGACACTTGAAGCTTGTTGATTGCCTTGCATTTTATTTTGTTTTTGATTAAAATAAAATTGAGGAAAAATGCAAATCTCCCACATTAATGGGAGAAGGGAGATCAAGTCTCCATTCCCTATAAATACCCAAGTTTTGGGTTAAGGAAAAATCACTTGAATTGAACTCAATAAGGCATCTCATTATTAGTGAGAAAACCTTTAAGTTCGTAATACTCTAGTTTTATTTGGTCAAGTCCCGACTAACCTTCGGGATTAAGACCGTTCGGGTCGGGTCGAGGGTGCGAGCCGTCGGAGGCCTACTCACTTGCGTGGCTCGAGCTTTGAAGTAAGAGCTCGTGAATCGAGCGAAGCACGCGTCGAGGGTAAGAATGTCTTTTCTCTTTCTATCTCTTATGTTGTTAATTATGTGATTGCATGTTTAGTCTCTTTAATTAGTGGGCGGGTCTTAGGCGGGTTTCTTTTCCGTGTAGTGTCGGACACTACGAAACCCAACATGGCATTCATTTGTGCTTGTTCATTTGCATAAGTCCATTCATGAACATTTGTTTTCCTTCCTTTTCTTTTAATTTCCTTTTTATGTTTTGCCTTGTTTTGCTTGGTTTTTGTCAAGAGTTGTGGGTTAAACTCTTAGGAAACCTTCACGAGACCACACTCGTCCTCTAGAACGATCTAGGGGTTTAAAGGGCTTGTCTTTAGTTGCTAAAATTGACCGTGATTCCTACGGAAGTGAGTTAGTGTACATTCTTATCTCCTTTAGTGTGCTAGTCTTGCTTGAATAAATCCTTCTCCTTTTCTCTCTTGGTTTCGTCTTGCTCGAGGACGAGCAAGAGTTAAGCTTGGGGGAATTTGATTAGTGTCATTTATGACACATTTTAGGGTGGTTTTTTTTTCCCTTAGTTTAAGGTTTATTTTGGTGTTTCTTTATTATTTCTAGTACGTTTAATATTTTTTTAGTTATCTTTGTCTTAGTATATGGTTTTAGGCCTTAGTTGTGAATAATAAGCTTTTTGCTCGGTTTCTAACTTGATTTGCGTGTTTTCTTATGTGTTCTTTCACTCTTTTCTCTCTTGGACCATTTGTGTAGGTGCTTGGCGCTTTCTTTGATGCTTATGACCCGAGAGAAGGCAAGAAAGTTCAATAGAAGAAGCTTGAACCTAAGAAAGAAGCTAAGAAGTTGAGCAATTGTAGCACTTAAGGCTAGAACCCTTCGAGCACCCCGAGCATCACCTCAAGCAGCTGAAAGTGGCAGCCAAGCAGCAGCACCGCAGCAACAAAGAGCAGCACAGCCAGCAGCTCGACAGCCTATGTCGCCGCGGGCGTGACTCTCTGCTTTTCCCAACCTTTGCAACTTCTGGAGATGCCTCGGAGAAGGTGCTGTCGCGGGCACGGCTCCAGCCACCACAGGCGCGGTCTTCGGGGTGTTTTTCGATCTTAATTTTCGGATTTTCATCTTTCTCTTCTTATAATATAAATAGAACGATTTCTTAGACTTCCTTAAGCAAGTTTTTAGATTTTCTCTCTCCTCTAATTAGGATTAGGCTTAGATTAGGAGTTTCTCTCTCTATTTTAGGAGTAGTTTTAGAGAGAGAAAGCTTGGGTTTTCAATGGAGATTTGAGAGCTTGAAGAAGCAATTTAGTGGATTCTCTTCTCATCTATTCAATGAGCTTTTCCAACTTTCTCTCACCTTTATTGCTTTGTTTAATTCTTGTTTTTGCTTAATTCTTTGTTGATTAGAGTAGATAATTAGTTTACTTGTTTGATTCTTGCTTTAATTCTTGTTTAACCTTGTTTTCCCTGTTATTTTTCATTATGTTTACTTAGATTTTGTTTTAGGGAAATGGATAAAGGTTATGTTGATGAATTGAGTGATTGATTGAGATTAGTATGCAATTGATTCTTGATTATTGTGTTTGGATGATCACTAGTAGAAAAAATGAAATAGGCACCGCACTTTTCACACCGATGGGAAAAGAAATGGGCAGGATTGGGAAAAAGACTTTTCGCACCGGTTCCTAATAAATCAGTGTGAAATGATTTTTTTCGCACCGGTTCTAACTGGTGCGAATTTAAAAAAGAAAAAAAAAAGGTGAAAGGGATTTCGCACCGGTTCAGAACAAACCGATGCGAAATGAAAAAAAAAAGCCGGGCTCGCGTATTTCTTCTTCTTCCTTTCTTTCCCCCTGCTTTTCCATCTTCTTTTTTCCTTCGTTCTCGCCTTCTCTTCCACCACCTCCGAATTACAACCTTCTCCATTGAAGCCGTTTATGAGCTTTCTCACTCCATTGAAGCAGCCGCACCTCTTCTCTCTCCATATCTCTCCTCCATTGAACTCGTGCTCTTTATTCTCCATTGAAGCGGATTATGAGCTTTCTCACCTACATTGAAGCAGCTTCGAGGTTAGATTTTTTCTGTGGTCTTCTTAATTTATCGAATTCCTTCGCAATCCAGGGTTTGCCGTTGATTTGCTTTTCAATTTAGTAATTTTAGGGTTGTGGTAATCTAGGGTTTGTCATTGAAGCGCGCACGGCTCCACCTTCACCACAACCACCTCCACCATTATTCAGCTTTGCAAAACCAGTCATAAACTCAGCCCATTCCTTCCTTCCTCTCTCCTTCTAACACTATGAATTCATGAAAATTAACTTCCAGGTATCATCTAATTTACCATTTTCTCACCCCCAATTCCCTAAATCCCACTTCAATTTCACCTTTTTTTTTTTATTTAGAATTTATCCCATTTCTTTGAAAATTAATGAATATGTTGTCTGTTTAGATATTGATTTTTGTTTGTTTATAATTAAATTTCAGTAGATTCAAGCATAAACGAAGTTCTTATTTTCGTATTTGATTGGGAGAATAAAATGTATTGAGCATTTGGGTGAGATTGAAACTCCAGAAAAATGGCGGAATGTGGGACTGTGCCATCGAATTTTAAGCTGCAATTGCAAACAAATGGGTCTTGGTTCAAACCCCAGAATTCATACCCGTATCATAAGAGAGCAAGAACTTAGGGAGGTTGGTAAACTTGAACAGGATCTTGTCTTTGGTGATGCTGGAACTAAAGAAGTTATCAAATTTGTAAGCATGCATACGGTAGGGACTTTGTAGTTTGAATCATGCATCTTTTTATCTAATATGAAGTTTGTAATACTTTTCTGACAATGTTGAAGCCCCTTTGACAGGATTTAAGCCATGAGAATAAGTTGCGATTATTGATGGTTTATGCAGCTATTTACCCTAAGAAATTTGAGGGTGACAAAGGTTCACAGTTGATGCAGGTAAGTGTTTGTGTTACTGGTGAAAAAAATTATTGGGTGTGTTCCGTTGAATTAATATACTATCTCTTTGTTGTTCATTATCTTTTACTTTCCTGTTATGAGTTTCCAAGTGCTTTTAAAGAATATAAATATTATAGCTATAGAAAGCCCTAGAATAAGTTTAAGTTCCCTTTTCTTCCAGTCACAGTCTAGTCCAATTGAGGGGTGATAAAAGGGTTCAAAATTATGCATTTAAGTGTTCGTGTTGGAGCTGGAAAGTTTTTAAGGGTGCGTTTAGTGCAATATTAGTAGGTAAGGACATGATGCTCCTTGGAATTTTTTTTTTGAAGGGCAAAGATTAGTGCAATATTATTAGGTAAGGACATTAATACCATCAAAACATAGGGGAAAATCTCACAAGGACTATACTCCTTGGAATATGATATATTTGTTCTATTCACCAGCTCTTAGTTTCATTTATTTGTTTCTATTTGCTATTTTCTGAAAATCTGAAGATTTCCAAAATCATTTTCATTGTTGGAATCACTCATTTCAACCATAGGTTTAGTTCGTTCCTTTCCTGTTACTTCATAATTAAGGGGAACAAAATGGGTTTCTTAAGTTGCTTTCTCTCTAACATGATGTGTAATTCAATATTCATACCTTCTTAATTGTCGTGCTTAACTGAAATGGTTTGGTGATTGTAATTGAATAACAATTGCTGCAAACACTGAATTCTGAATGTGTGTTCTGTTGCCTTTTCTATTACTTATATTCATATCTTATAGATTCATCTCTTACAGATTTGGGTGTTTTATTTGCCATATTTATTTTAGGGGGGTTGGGGTGAGGCTGTTTGCCGTGCATCTATCTTACCAACTACTAACTTGCATTACAGGCATTTGATTGGCTTCTTTCTTTTCCTATCCCTAACCATATACACTGCAACTACAGTCTCAGATGTTTCAGATTACTACCCTCTGCAACACTTTGCTGAGATGCTCAATAAAGCTGGTTTGCATGATGTTCACTCAACGCTTGTATATTGCCTCACATCCTTTTCTAAGATGCCTGATTTCGGTACACTAAGTGGTGAATTGATGGCATCCCTTCCGTATATCAATTCACTGTCATCTGTTTCTAGGTGGCATATTATGGAACATTTGTCAAACTGCTTGCCTGAGCGTTTCTCTCATTTAAATGAGACTAATGATCCTTCCTTGGTAATATTTCGCTCTTTGGCTCTTTGCTATACCTCATAATTAGCTGTTGAATCCCTTGAGCCTTTTTAATGGCAAATTGTTTTACTGCAGTGGAGTGTGAAAGATAATTTGATCAATACAATTGCACACCTCTAGCTCAGATTTGAGTTGTACATTTAAAACTTTTGGAAGTTGGATGCGTACCTCTAGCTTTAGGTGACTGATAAATTGTGACTTAATAATATTTTTATATCCGCATTTTGATGCTCTACCGAATAATAAATGTTTATGTGTATCATGTGGTAATGCAAGTCTGGTGTATTTTCAGAATCATGATTGTGAAAAAAAAATTGTCAGACTGGAAAAAGGAGGTGCAATTTATAAGCCAGAAAGTGGAGGTGATGCTAATACAGAGAAGAAACAGAACAAAGTTAATCAGGCTGAAAATACAAAGAAATTATCTGAGGAAAAAAGGCTCATGAAGAAGGTCAGTCTTATGTTTTATAGTTTTCATGTAACAGATCATGTTAAGACTAGAGCTTACTGAGTTTTTTCATAACGCAGCAAGAAAGGTCGCGTAAAGCAGAATTGAAGGATGAAACCGCAAAACAGAAACAGTTGGCAAAAGAGAGGAAGAAGTTAGAGAAACATAAGTTCAGTGAGAAAGACATTGTGGCTGTGATTGATCCAAAGGTTCTGTCAGGTTTAGTTGGAGGTAGGCTTGGTAAGGGTATACTCGTTATCTCATAAACACTTACCATGCTGTGAGGTTTCTCAAATTCCCTTGCAATGGTGATATGGGCATCCAGCCGATTGTAAAACTGGAACACAATCAATATATAGACCCTAGCTTGACTGTTTGTGATAGTATTGTCTCTAAAAATCTAATATGCACAATAAATATATTGACCTACCTTGATGGTTTGTGATAGTAATCTCTTTGAAAATCTAATATTTATATCTTACTTGAGATTGTCCTACATGTTCACCAGCACAGCACCACAACAGCTCACCAGTACCGCAACACAGAGGACCACGCAGCAGCAGCAGCAGAACCCAGTAAACACAGCAGCCTGACCCAGAGCAGCCAAACCAGCAAGCAACACAACACTACAGCATAGTAGCAAACACCCAGCACATCCTGACCAGAGCAGAACAGAAACACAGCAACTCAAGAACTCAAACCAGTCACCCAGCCAGCCAAAAAATAACAGAGACTTAGCCACAGAAGCAAACAGATGCCCAGCCAGCCTGAACAGAAACAGCAGCACAACAAACACTAGAGCAGTAGGTCAGCCTGAACACACAACAACACAGCAGAACAGAAGCAAAACCAATCATCCAGCCAGCCTGGACAAAGCAAAAACACAGCCACAAAAGCAGAACAGACGCCCAGCAAGCCTAAACAGGACAGAGGCACAGCAAGCGCAACAGAACAGAAACAGCAGCACAACAAACAGCAGAGCAGCCTGTCAGCCTGAACACACAACAACCAGCAGAGTAGCCACCAGCATAAGACCAGGATAACTAGTTAAATGAAATGCAAGAAAGGTACTCACAGATAAGTCTGGATTATTTAATTTTTTTTGGACGAAAATTGTAATATTACAGCCTTTTTTTAATGAAAATATGTAACTTTATTATATGTTAGTATTTATATCAATTTAAGTGAAAAAAATGCAAAAAAAAAAAAAAAAAAATATTTTTTTTTTTTATTTTTTGGGGGCATTTTAGGCATTGGTTTTGGAATAGAAACGGTGCTAAAAGTTTTTTTTAAAATTTTTTTGGCCACTTTTAGCACCGGTTTAAAGCAAGAACCGGTGCTAAAAGTGTGGTTTTTCGCACCGGTTCTCACCCAGAACCGGTGCGAAATGTCTGGGGTTTTAGCACCCCCCAAATCAGGACCGGCTCAAAACCGGTGCTAAATGGGGGTTTTGAACCGGTGCGGATTACGTGTTTTCGCCTTGTGGATGCTTACATTGATTAGAATCTTTTTAGCCAATTGATTCTAGGTTCTTAATTGTGCTTTCAATCAATTGTGCGGAAGTGAGTTGATTGACTAGATTCTTCCATACCTTTGCTAGGCTAGTTGCCGGGAGTGAATTAGCTTAGTAGGATAATTAACATGCTTAATTGCGTGGGAGTGAGTTGAGTGTGTTGATCGTTCCTAATTGAGATCACGATCTCTTAGTTGCAATTTGTTGTTGAATTCATTAATGTAATTGGATTCCACTTTCCCTAGTTTATGATAGTTGGTTTAAGTAGTGTTTTAGTTGTTTCTCTCTCTATCTCACAACCTTCCTACTAGTTTAATTAGCTCAAATTAATACACTTAGTCCTTGTGGTTCGACCCTAGCTTGCCACTATCTTGTGTAAACTTGGTAGAGTAAGATTAGGAATATAAATTGTTGATTTGATCTAGGATAGTAGACCACGACCTATTATCCGACGATCATTTGTTAGTTACCGCATGCAGTTAACAAGATAGGAAAAATCAAAGCATATAAACTAAATCAAAAATTACAAAATTGAAAAATTTGGCAAAACCAACTCAGTCGGCTACTTCATAAATAAAACTCGACCTTAAGGCCGGGAGAGTGATTGTCAAACCGGATTCACATCCGGGAGAATAAAAATTGTTATGAGATACAACGCAAATACTCGGCACGCAGGCCGGAAATACAGACGGCTCAAGGCCGAAAGAGAAATAAAGCTAATTTTGTCGAGGCGGGGGCATAAACTGGTCTTGGCCTGAGGGGAACTCACCTTCTGCCCGAATTGGTTGAACTAGGCTAGGGTTAATCGGCACTAGATCTTGCTGCTCATTAGGCTCCTCCACGGCCTCTTCCTGCTCATCATTAGACGGCTCAATGCAGACCCATTCATTAAACGGAGGCGGCGTTTCCAGTCGTAAGGCCTAGGCATAGTACACTTCGCTGGCGTACTTGTACCTCAGGCCAAATAAGTCCCAGTCGTAGTCCGGATGGACGAGGTGCCATGCGATTTTCATGCGTTCCTTACAATCCTTCTCCTTCTCCGCTATTAGCTGCTCCTGCTCCGCCTCCAGTTCGGTTTTGAATTCACCCCGCATCAGGACCATCTCATCCTTGAGCCGATTGACGTCTGCTCGGAGCTGAGTATTCTCTTTGTCGGCTACCTCCAAAGCTTTGAGGTCCGATTGAGCATTCTTGAGCTTATGCTCAAGGTCGGACGCCTTCTTATTAGCCGTCTCCAAGGCAACTGTCACCTCTTTCAGAAGCTCCTCCTGTAATTGATATTGAGCAGAGTTAAGGGCTTTGAACGCCCGTTCGTTGGCATCTTTTACCTCCTCTTGCTTTCTATTAATCGGAGTCTTTAGCCCGTCTACCCTAAGCATTTCCTACAAAAGCACAGGAGGCCAAGCACAAGGATTAGTCGGTATTATAAAAAGAAAAAAAAAAGGTAATTGAGAAAATTAAAGACAAGTTACCTCAGCCAGCAAGGGGGTGATGCGTTCAAGGTTGACATGATGCAACCTAGGAACTAACTCCTTTTCAGACCGGGTGATTGACCTTAGCATATTTTAAGAGTATTGCTGGAGGTCCGACCATCTAGGAGAGGCATCTGCACCACAAGAAGGATGTTGTGAGATAGCAGCATAAGCGACACCTACATTGTGCCGGTTGCTAGACGAATCTCCTAACTGTGCAGCCTGAGATTTGACTTGTGTAGGCCAAAGCGGCCATGGAGGTACAAATCAGTCAATCATACCTTGAGGATTTGGCTGAAGGGTTTGGTCACCCCCAGCTGCTGCAGAACCAGATGCAGCATCAAGTGGCACGCCACTCTTCGGCGCCTTTGGGAAGCCCGACTCTTTGCCGACCAAGTCTACACTCAAGCCAAGATCTTTAAGGCTCTTGCCTGCTGAAGTGGGTTGGTCTCCTCCAGGCGGTAAGGAGGTTGCCGTCTGGGTTGGCTGCGGTTTTTTGGCCTTGGAGGAGCCTTTGGCAGACTCCTCAGGCTTCCGTTTGAGCATCTTTTTGGTGGATTTTGGAATGTTCTTGCTTCCAGCCTAAAAGTGGAACACATGGGTTATAGCCGGTGATACGCCGTCACAGTATGATAAATAGATGCACTTTAAGTTAAAAAGTGGGGAAGGCGGAGCTTACCCCATCTTTGGCCGCAAGTTGGGCCTGCTTTTTCTCTAGTTGCGCCTTCCTGATCTCAGCTGCGGACGTGGCAGGCGTCTTTTCGGCAACAACCATTGTTAAAGCTTTTTCTACATAATAATAACTAGTTGGTTAGAAAAACTCAAATAATTTACATGAAACAATAGAAGCGACATTAAGGTGTCGGTTAGGTGGTCAACGTACGTCTCTCAAACATAGTACTAAGACCACAGGCGGAGAGGAACGCCTTGTCCTTAAGCCAGGATGAGGTACCCAATTCTTGGGTACAATTATTTCTGTGCCATCATCTAGAGGCATGGTAGTTGTCTTAAAAAATTTCCGGCTCTAGTATCTGTGCCCAACCCTCCTCAGGGACATGCGGTAGGGCACACTTCTTCCCCAATCCAGCTTTTTATTATACTGACGGAGGAAATGATTTTGATGTCCGCAGGGAGAGGAAACCAAATAGAATTTTCTCTTCCAATTGGTCCAATTTGATGGCTTATCAAGCGTCATCAAATACTCCGAATGCGTGGTCAAAGTATACCACGCCCTCCATCCACCCGGGGCATGACTTAAATAGTGCATGTGAGCAAAAGCCTCCCAGCTGGGCTTTATGTTTTAAAACTCACGAGCGGCGATATAGCTGAGGATGTTCACCCACGAATTAGGGGTGAGCTGCCATACGCCTATGTCTCAAGAGGGTTGGAACGAGCCAGCCATGAGGACGCCTCATTCTCCTCACTGTCAGCCTCCGCCTGCAGCGAGCTCGACCCCTTAGACCTAGATCGTTGAACGACCTCTTCGCCGTCTCCATGATCTGACTCTTCTAAGATACGGTCAGTAGGAGTGCTTGGTGCACTCGGGGAATGGTCATGTACCTCGTCAATCGACACATCGTCTGAGCCTTCTTCTCTATAGTTCGGATCAGGTGTCGTCCGCATTATCCGAGCCATAGTGTCCTGCACAGACATAGAGACGGTCGGATTCGGGGAAAAACAAGGGTGGTCTAAACACCCAGAGACAACACTCCCAGTCCTAGACTCAGCCATACTAGAAGACCGGCTGACTAATGTCATAGGCCATGTCGTGTGTGTTATGGGTGAATCCATTATTCCAAAACAATATACTCAGACGGTAAAAAGGAACAAAGATGAGAAGGAGAGAGACGGTTACCTCAAGTGCCTCTGAAAGGAAAAAGTCAGGCATAGACCGGCTGTATCAAGCGGTGATATCCAGCAGTGGTTAACAAAAGTCTCAGACGGTTATCAGAGTATTTCTCTCTAAAAATTTTCTCTTTCTCTCTCTAGAGTTTTCAGAAGGGTCAAAGATGAGGGAAAAGGGGGGGGGGTAAAAGGCTATTTGTAAGAGGGGTAAAATGCAGGGGCATCCTTGTAAATTGCCCCTGAAGGTGAACAGTAAAAAAAATAGTAATAAAATAAAATATATTTGTTCACCAACACCAGAGTGACAAGTGTCACAGGCGCCATGTGGCACGCCACGTCACCCTTGTGAGGGGCAAATGATTTGGGTAAAAATACCAAAGCCACGTGGGCCAATAAGAAGCTTACACGTGTCATCCTAAGAGAGGTCCAAACAGGACCAATCACCAGCTGACACGTGGCCTTCCTAATCAGTGGGAAAAAGGCGTCCTTTTGGGCCTAATTCTCGAGAAAGCCTCAAAGCGGCGCAACCACCAAATCCAGGTCAAAATGACCTAGATAGGGGCACATTTTTCAATGACCCTATAAATAGGGAGATTAACCCTATTTTTGGGACACCTTCACTTATAACACACAACCAATTGTCTCGAAAACAGAGAAATCACCTGATCTCGAAATCCGAGAAGATCTACTTTTACTTTCCGCACTTCTTACATCACTCCGAACACTTTCTAACTTGATCGTCGGAGGCGGAACTCCGAACACCTGAAGCTTCCGTTGTTTTGCTGGTATAGCTGGCGGGAAATCTGTCTTGGTGACGTAACTCTCTCGAGGGACACAAAAAACCCCGAAACAAGTTAAGTTGCTTATGTGAAATACCATTGAATTGATAAATTGTGTAAACAAGATAAAAATGATTGATGAATGAGGAAGAAATTCTTTGATTTGTATTATTTGAAAGGTGATGGGAGGTTCGAATTTTTGGTGTTTTGATGATCATAGTTGAGTCATCTTAAGCTATACTTAATGATTTATACGTATTGCTTTTTGCAAATGGAATTCATTGAGTTTTGATTTATATTGCTCATGTCGAATAGTATTCATGTGTTTATTGAAGTGATTTATTTATCTAGATGTTGGATGAAATCAGAAAGAAATTCTTTAATATTTATTACTTGAAAGGTGAAGGGATTAGTACGTTATAATTTTGTGACTAGAATAACTAACTTTGTCCAGTCTCTTTATGAGAAGTTTGACCTTGAAGTGTTTACTTAACCACCATGGCTAAACCTATTATCTCTAGCCCATTTACCTAAAGTTAAAAAGTATCAACCTTTCTTTGAGATTGAGAAGCACATCATGAGGGAAAGTGGCTAGCAACCTTGACTCAATTCAAAAGTGATTTTTACTACCTTAAACTTGACTATGAACCTAGGAGGAGCGTTGTGGAACCACCAAAGTTGGGGAGAAACAAACCTTGAAATAACTATACCAACTTCATTACTTGAACTCCCAACTACCCTTTTGTTATCCAAGACTTCACAAAGAGTTTGTTTCCTCCATTTATGAATCTATACCACCTTTTGAAAGGCATAAGAATTACCCTTCTCCTTCTCCTTCTCTTAAAGTCAATTTTCACATTGTAAAAGGCCCAAAGTTCATGATGCTTCAAATTCATATGAAAGATTACCAAGCCTAAAGTATCATCCACCTTCTCCAAAGGTCCAACGTTATTTCTTCTAAGCCAATTTGTGGATTTGCTAGCCCACACTATACCCCAATTTATAACCCAATTCAAAGCTCAAGCCATGACAGTGATTACAACCCAGTTTACCCAACTAAAAATCCTACTACACTTGGCCTAGTTATTGAAGTTTATTGAGTGGATTGTAAGACAAACTATGATGATCCAGATTATGATCCTTCTAAAGAAGACTTTGATTATGAGAATTCAAATTAAGTGGTCGAATTGCTTTTATATGCTTTCAATAAATGTCTTAAGTGAAGTTATTCCTGTTTCAATCTTTCTATATTTTGGAATGAATTAAGTTTTTTCATGGTGTGTTTCTTTTAATTTTCAAGTATGGTATCACTAGACGAAAATCCTAATTTGGCACCGGTTCAAACCCCCCCTAAGGCACCGGTTTTGAACCGTTGGGGATTTGAGGGATGCCAAATCCTGAAAAATTTGGCACCGGTGCCAACTAAAGCATTTGGCACCGGTTAACCGGTGCCAACTACCTTGAATTTAATAAAAAAAAAAACTGGAGCATTAAGTTGGCACCGGTTTTAAGCATGAACCAGTGCCTTTGACTTTTTTTTTTTTTTTTTTTTTTTTTTTTCCGGAAATAATGTATATTAATATTAATAATAATAAATATAGTAATAATGAAATCATGCATATAATACCGATAATTAATAATTATTATTATTATTATTATTATTAATTTTAATAATAATAATTATTATTATATTATTATTATAATATTAATATTATTAATAATAATAATTATTATTATAATATTAATAATAATTAATGTTTCGGGGTTTTCTGATGTCCTGCGGGAGAGTTACAATTCCGAGACTGGAACCGGACGCCTGTACCTGCAAAATAACGGAGACTCCTGAGAGCTCCGCCTCCAACGGTCAAGTTAGTACCTGATTAAGGAGTAATTAATACGGAAATTAAAGTAACAAGACCTCTCTAGGTGAGAGTGTTTAATGTTGGTAATCTGCTTTGTTAGCGAGATTAGCCGGTTATTAGTGTTCCGTAATGTTTCTGTTCTTCTCTGTTCTTCAGGTGAGATTAGTTGCTTGATCAATTGCCTCTCAATTGCTTGATTTCTTGATTGCTTAATTAATGAGGATTAATTAAGTATTTATAGTCTTGAGAAGCGTGCCACTCTCTAGGTTTAGGGTAAACCTAGGGCTGACCGGGCCTCTAGACAGGATTGGGCCTTGTTGGCCGGTTTTCCCATTTGGCATGGGTGGACACGTGGCGTGCCTCGATTGGTCCGTAGAGGACGTATCTGTGATTGACACGTGGCAGGCTCCTATTGGCCTTCGTGAAGGACACGTGGCGGAACCTGGTTGGTCCACTTGTCAGACGGTGATTGGTGGATAAAAATCCCCTAATCATTTGCCCCTCACAGGTGGCACGTGACTGGTCACGTGTCGCCTGTGACAGGTGTCGCACGGTGACAGGCGACGGCCTGCTACAGGTGTCACCTTGCAAACGGCCGAGAGATTTTCCCGCCCAAATTTTGAATTTGGAAGCGACCCTTCGCCTTCTCACTTTGCCTATATAAGGAAGTGCTGACTTCGGTCATTTTCACATTTGAGAACTTTGCGAGAACATTCGGACCCCTGAACTTGCTCTGACATTTCGGACCTTTTCTGCCTACCGCCTGTTCTGACAAGCCGACTGCACCGGATTTCCAGAACTTCATCAACCGTCACTCGTTCAGGTAACTCAGTTCTCTTACCCTTAATTTTCTTTTTATTTTTTGAAATGGCACCACGGAAGCACACGACACGACCTAAGTTAGTGATCAGCCGGTCACCGGGGACGGCTGAATCTAGGACTAGGAGTGCCGCCTGCCCTTTTCTGGACCCATCTTTGCCCTTTATACAAAGTCCGACTGTATCTGTGTCTATGCAGAACGTGATGGCCAGAACAAAAAAGACTGCTATGATATCAAACTCAGACGGCTCCTCCCAAAGGGTGCTCATTAGTGAAACATCTGACCAGGCGTCAGATGTAGAGTTGAAACGAGGCGGCTGCCAAGCCGACAGTTCTGAGAGAGGGGCCAAGGTGGTCCCTTCCCATCTTACCGTTGACATGTCTAATTTTCCTCCTGCTCCTTCTAAGGGAGAGGAGGCGGGCACCTCTGGGAGAGGGGAGGAGTCGTCCTCTTCGGACTCGTCAGAGGACGAGTCCGAGTCCAGCTCTTCTGGCCACAGTTCTCCAGGCTCAGAAGAAAGACATAGCCGCCTACAAGAGGCGAGACTTTCTCATGCAGTTGAGAAGGGGGACAATTGGGCGGAGCCGTCCGCCTCTTACAGAGAGGAAAACGCCCCCTACTACTGCATGGTACCCCGGGGCCGGATCGCAACCATGCAAGACAAAGTGGAGAGCTTTATTGCTAACCACAGAATGGGCCCGAAATTTTTACTGTTCGTGCCGGATCCAGAAGACACTGTCGTCTGGCCGGCTGGTACCAGCTATGATGACGGCTGCTTTGGCTGCTATGTGGCGGCCATCAAAGCTGGACTGCGCTTCCCATTACATCCGGCTGTTCAGCGGATTTTAGATGGGTATGATTTGGGGTTATGGCAGTTAGCCCCCAACTCTTGGGTAAACGTACTCGGCTATGTGGCCGGGTGCGAAATGTACGGGGTGGAGCCAAGCTTTGAGGCTTTCGCCCACATGAACTATCTCAGCCGGACCCCTAAGTCGGGAGGTACCGGCTGGTATCAATTAACAAGCCATAGGGGTTACCTCATGACGAGAGGTAAGGCGAACAAATGGAAGGATTGGCGGAACACCTTCCTTATCATTGAGGGTTCAGACACGGAGCTGAACCAACGTTTTAACAAGTGGAATAGGGATCCGCCTCTTCTCGCAGGCGGCCGCAGCATGCCGCCTGTTCCCCCAAAGGCTAAAAGAGAGATCCTAGACAAAGGACTCTTCAAAGTAGAGACTAGGGTGAACTCTACTTCAGGGGTACGAGAGCAAGTACCCCTAAACTGCGTCCCGAGCTTCAAGTGGCTCTATGACGAGTACTTTTTGGCCGCCTGTGGCCTCAGCAGTCGGTGCTCTAGAGGTAGCCGGCCTGACAAATACTCTGTTTTTTTCACGCCTTGTTTACTTGGGATCTTTACTAACTTTGCTGTTTATTTTTTGCAGCTGACGCCATGAGTAAAATAACAGCATCCAAGACTGCGGCGGCCATGTTGCGGGCCTCTCTCATGCAACAGTCTTGTGCCGACTCCCCCAACAAGGGGGCACCCTTGGTAGGCTTCGAAAACTCTTCCTCTTTTAGGAGTTGTCTTATGCATATACTAACTCTTTTTGTTTTCAGTCTGGCACTCCAAGAGCTTCTTCCTCGCAAAAGCCGGACCCCAAGGCCCGGAGGACGACTGTTGCAAGCTCTCCTGGGTCTTCCAGGAAAACAGTGGCGGCTGAGAAGCAGCCGGCCACTTCTTCTAAAACCCCGGCGGGGCCGCCTAGAAGTATGGACAATCACTTGTAAAAACTTTCACACTTGCTTCCTTCTTGACTAGGTCTAACTTGCTTTTTTTACGCTTGATGCAGCCGGCCCTCAGGGGCTTGACTTGGTTGAGGTAGCCAAGTCCATGATTAAAGCAGTTCCTCCATCTGAAAGGGAGGCGGTCAGGGGTGCCGACACCCTTGACCTTGATGGGATTGCAGGGGTCCTTGCTGAGGTATACTTAGCATATTTTTGAGTATTTGAGTTCCAGGACGCCTGTTATCTTTTTTGTTTGGAAACTGACGCCTGTCTTTTTTTTGTACTTAGGCCCTGCTCCGAGTTAACAGCCTTCGCAAGCCGATTGATCGGAAAAACAAAGAGGTAAAGGCCGCAAAAGCTATGGCCGCCTCCAACTGTGATAAGGCAATGTTTCAAATTGCCCAAAATGAAGTACTGACCATTGATATTCTTTATTATCAGGCGCAGGCTACCGCCGCTGTTCGGGCTCAGTTAGAGGCGGCCCAGAAGAAGAATGACGAGCTGGAGGCGACCGTCACAAATCTTAAGGCCGAGCTGAAACCTCTTCGCCAAAAAATGCACTCTTACGAAGCCATGGAGAAATCTTTGGCCAACGTAAAAGAACGCCTGGTGAGCCAAGAGAAGAGTCTTACCCAAGAGCTCTCGGAAAAGGCCGAGCAAGAGAAGAAAGAGCTCGTCCGGGAGATGGTGGAAGACTCCGCTCAAATCCAGCGCATGACCTGGGGCCGCCTGTTCCCCAATGCCGACTTTTCCTCATGGGAAAGAACGTACCGCCAGTGTTCGGAAACATATAATCAAGAGATCCTGGCGGCTGCTGAAGAAGAGGCGTTGGAAGAAGAGGAGGAAGAGCCGGTTGTGGCGCTTGTGCCACTTGGGGGTAAGGCATCAAAAGAGGGTGCAGCCGAAGCCGAGTCCAGCAAGAAGAGTGCTGACCAGGCGGCAGCTGCTAATACTGAACTGCCCCCTTCTTAAGCTTAAAGTATTTTTTTTCCACGGCCTGCGTGCCGTTTGCTTTGTATTTACCCGGCCAGGGGGCCGGGGCTTTGAATATTTTGCTGGTCTTTAATGACCGGCTTATTTTTAATCAAATTTTTGTTTTGATTCAAATTTGTCTAAGTATTCCATATCTAATATCCCTTTGTTCACTAGACCGACTGTTGTACATGGCCGAACGTTGCAGACAGGTACAAATAGTAAGTACGCCGCCTATGCCCCTGGACGACTGGTTGTCTGTTTCCAGGATAGACGATCAGTCGGCCATTTATTTAATCGGTATTCGAACTATTTATTCAATCGGTCTGACCAAGTAAATAGTATTACCTAGTCGCCAAGGAATTAAGTAGGATAACAAGCGGCGGGTACCGGTTGTTTCCCTTTATTGCCAATGTTGGCTTTTAACTCGTAATTTGTTAACCTAGCAAGAGTAGTGGTTGAGAGCCCCTGTTTATTAAAAACAAGCGGACGACTCATACCTTTTAGGCTCCATACTAAGTTTGAGTGACTATTAAGTTAACATAGGAGTTACTTAGTCTTCGTCACACTCTAGATTGAATAGTAGAGGTACCAGGCAGCGGAGGCCGGCTGATCCTCTTGATTTGCCAATGTTTGTTGGCTATTAACTCAATAGGTTACCTAGTAGGAATAGGGGTTTGAGTGCCCTTGTTTGTTTAAAACAGGCGGACGACTCAAACCTTTTAGGTTCCATACCCAATTTGAAGGAGTGACTATGAGTTAACGTTGGAGTTACTCAGTCGCCGTCACTTTTGTTTGAGAAGTAGAGGTACCAGGCGGCGTAGGCCGGCTAGACCCCTTGATTCGCCAATGTTTGTTGGCTATTAACTCAATAGGTACCCCCTGCATTTATCCCAAGTAATACAGGCGGTCATCTG
Source organism: Chenopodium quinoa (assembly GCF_001683475.1). NCBI lineage: Eukaryota > Viridiplantae > Streptophyta > Magnoliopsida > Caryophyllales > Amaranthaceae > Chenopodium > Chenopodium quinoa. The sequence continues at coordinate 218,733 of NW_018745659.1, forward strand.
ACTCAGATGTCAACTGCTACCACTGGTTTGGTTAGTGATAGAGTTATCCTTGTCTCAAAAACGGCTACGTGGTTGCCCTTGGGGACAGTCGTATAGGTGCCGTGTAATTAGTTTATAGAACAATGTTCCACCCAAAAGGGAGCTGCTCTCTGCGACGAATTTCATCCGGAGGGATGCCGTCGGACGCCTGCTATGATGTTGGGACAAGTCGTATTAGTTTTGTAGATTTGATCAGGTGGCTTGGCGCCTGGTCTGATCATTCGGCCGGTGGCCTTGGTAAGTTCTTGGTGAACGTAGGTGCTAAGTAAAAGAAGGGTAGCCGCTTGTTAGGCACAGAGTCGGCCAGGCCCTAATCTTTTTAGCTAAGTATTGTGAGTAAAATACTCAATGGAGAGTAGCCGACTGTAAAGGAACAGACGGCATGCCCCTCTGAAGATAGAGTGAAAAACTCAATGGAGAGTAGCCGACTGTAAAGGTACAGACGACATGCCCCTCTGAAGATAGAGTGAAAAACTCAATGGAGAGTAGCCGACTGTAAAGGTACAGACGGCATGCCCCTCGTAATACAAAATTGAATAGTAAGTGCAAACTTTATTAAGTAGCTCTTTACTTTACATCATTCAGAAGAAATATTTTTTAAGGTTATCTACATTCCAAGTTCGAGGCAACGGTTGTCCGTCTGGTGTTTCCAGACGGTAGGTACCGTCCCTGACTTCCTCATAGATTCGGTAGGGTCCTTCCCAGTTGGGAGTTAGTTTGCCAGACTCATTAGCCCTACCAACTGCTTCCATTTTTCTAAGTACAAAGTCCCCTACTTTGAGTGGACGCCTGTGTACTTTTTTGTTGTATGATCTAGTCATTCTCAGGCGATAGATCTCATGGCGCAAAACAGCATTGCCCCTCTTTTCAGGAAGTGAGTCTAATGCCAGGCGCATGGCTTCCCAGTTTGCCTCTTCGTCATATAGCATTACTCGAAGAGTCGGCTCGTAGTGTTCTATTGGAAGAACAGCTTCCGCACCATAAGTTAGGAGGAATGGAGTTTCTCCAGTCGCCCCTTTTTCAGTCGTCCTAATGGCCCAGAGAACATGTGGTAGTTCATCCGCCCATAGGCCGCCTGCTCGTTCAATCTTTTTCTTGAGACCGTCTGAGATGATTTTATTAAAGGCTTCTACCTGGCCGTTTGCTTGTGGACGGCCGACAGATGCAAAGTAGTGTGCAATTCCTTGGTCTCCCAACCAGCTTTTGAGAACAAGCGTCTCAAATTGGGGACCATTATCAAAAACCATAGACATGGGAACCCCGAACCGAGTGATGACGTTTTTCCAAATGAATGAAATTACATCTTTCGTCTTGATTCCCTTTACAGCCTCCGCCTCTACCCATTTAGTGAAGTAGTCAACGGCAACAAGTATATACCTTCTGCCGCCTGTAGCAGGCGTATATGGACCCAGAATGTCCATGCCCCACTTAGCAAACGGTAGTGGGCTGTGAATGGTAGTGAGGTCAGTAGCCGGACGGTGAATTAATTTGCCAAACCTTTGGCACTTGTCACATTTTTTCACCATCTCCATTGCATCTGCTTCCAAAGTAGGCCAAAAGTAGCCCTGCCGCCTTGCCCTTTGAGCAAGCATCCTACCACCTATATGAGAAGCACAGTAACCAGAGTGAAGATCATCTAGTATCTCTCGTCCCTTTTCAGGAGTAACACACTTTAAGAAGGGTTGAAGGTACCCCCTCTTGTGAAGTTCTCCCTGTATCATTTCAAAACAGGAGGCTCGTTTTTTCAGTGCTGCCGCCTGTTGAGGATCATCCGGCAGTGTACCGTTTGTCAGATATGCCCTGATTGAATCCATCCAGGTTGAGCTTCTGTCTAGGATTCCAATAGGGTTTTCCTCGATGCTTCTCTTCTCCATTACTTCCCAAAAAACAGTTCGAGGAGTATCGGAGGAGGCGGATGATGCTAATTTTGACAGTGCATCTGCCTGGTTGTTTTCTGATCTCGGCACTTGGATCAGATGGAAATCCTCAAGAGAGCCGACTGCTTGTCGGACCGCCTGTAAATACTTGATCATGGCCGGATGGGTTGCTTCGTATTCGCCATTGTACTGACTCACTATCAATTGTGAATCAGAACAGGCGTCTATTTTTCTTGCCCCTGCCGCCTTGCACATGCGGATCCCGGCTAGTAAAGCTTCATATTCTGCCTCATTGTTTGAAGCCTGAAAACTGAAGCGTAGAGCATACTCGAACCTGTCGCCCTCTGGAGATTGACATACGACGCCTGCTCCACAACCATTTGAAGTAGAGCTTCCGTCCACATATACCTTCCAGACTTGGTCTGGAACTTGAGAGTCAGGAGGACGAGTCATCTCTACAATAAAGTCAGCAAAGGCTTGCCCCTTCACTGCTTTTCTAGGCTCGAAAGTAACTTCGAGGCTCTGTATTTCTATGGCCCATTTGATCATTCGGCCTGACGACTCCATGATGGTAAGTGGCCGCTTGATTGGTTGGTCTGTATTCACGACGACTGCATGTGCCAAAAAGTAGGGCTTCAATTTTTTAACAGCCATGAAGAGTGCAAGACCAAATTTCTCCACTAGGGGATACCTCAACTCGGCATTTTTCAGTACGTGACTGACGAAGTAGACCGGGAGCTGACAGCCGTCTCTTTCAGCAAGGAGAACAGCGCTTAACGCATGATCAGAGACGGCCAGGTACATATAGAGTACTTCTTTGGGCAGAGGGCTGACCAGCCTCGGCAAGGAATGCAAGTGAACTTTTAATTTCTGGAAGGCGGCCTCAGCATCCGGCCCCCATTCAAACCTTGCCTTTTTCTTAATTGCCTGGAAAAAGTATAGCATTTGTCGCCTGATCGGCTTAGGAATCTCCCCAAGGCCGCCAGACAACCTGTTAACTTCTGAACCTCTCGGATGGTACGAGGCGAATGCATGTCAATGACCGCCTGCACCTTCTCAGGGTTCGCCTCTATTCCTCTCTGATTGATAAGGAATCCGAGAAATTTCCCAGACTCAACTCCAAATACACATTTCTTGGGATTGAGCATGACATGGTGCCGCCTGAGTGTGGCGAAAGTTTCTCGGAGGTCCGTCAGATGATCTTTCTGAAGTTTAGTCTTGACAATCATATCATCAATATATGCCTCGACGTTTCTCCCAATCTGATCAAAGAACACTGTGTTTATCATTCGTTGGAAGGTAGCCGGGGCATTCTTAAGACCAAACGGCATGACCGTGTAACAGTATAACCCCTGATCAGTGACGAAGGCCGTCTTCTCCTGATCTTTCTTCCATAAGGGAATTTGATGGAAACCAGAATAGGCGTCCATAAAACTCATCAAGGCATGACCCGCTGTTGAGTCGACCAGGTTATCAATTTTAGGCAGAGGGTAACTGTCTTTGGGGCACGCCTTGTTTAAGTCTGTGTAGTCTACACACATTCGCCAGGTGCCATTCGGCTTTTTAACAAGCACCACATTTGCAACCCAGTCTGGGAAGTAACATTGCCGAATGAACCCTGCATCAAGTAATTTTTTAACTTCGGCGGCTGCCGCCTGACTTCTTTCTTCGCCATGGTTCCGCTTCTTTTGCCGTACCGGCTTCTTTTTCGGATCCACAGCGAGTTTATGTACCGCCAGATCAGGACTGATGCCTGGCATTTCATGGACTTCAAATGCAAAGATATCCTTGTATTCTTTCAATAGGTTGTGAAAGTCGTCACCAAGGTTTCTCAGAGCAGTCGTCCCAACTTTGACTGTTCGGTCAGGACGTGAGTCGTCTAAGATCAGGTCCGCATGCTCACCAGCCGGCTGAGGGCGGAACTCATCCGGCCGCTCCTCTGCCAATGATTGCTATTTTCTTGCTTTTCTTGCGGACTCTGTCTGGGACGCCTTTCTCTTTTTGTCGCCTGTTTCTTGAACAGGCGCACTCTCCTTGACATTGTCAAGGTCTGTTTTTTCTCCACTTGACCCAGTGGTCATAACAGTGGGCTTGACATCCGAGAGATAGCACTCTCGGGCCATCCTCTGATCTCCCCTTAGGGAGCCGACTGTTCCATTATCCCTCTCAAACTTAAGCAGCATAAGAGACGGGATTATAACAGCCTTGGAATTATTCAGGGTTGGTCGACCCAGAATCATGTTGTAGGCCGAGAGTTCCTCTACTACTAGGAACCGGACTACCATGTGTCGTCCTTCCCCTTTTTCGCCCAGGCGAATGGGTAAATCTACTCGTCCCAGTGGGTGGACGACTCCTCCTCCAAACCCTATTAAAGGGTGGGAGGCCGGATGTATGCAGTCCGTCTGATATTTCAGTTTTGACAGACATTTGCTGCTGATGAGATCTGAGGAGCTCCCGGTATCTATGAGGATTCGGCCAACTCTCTGGTTGGCCACTTTACATTCAATAACGAGAGGGTCGTCATGCGGCCCCCTTACCCCTCCTAGATCCTCTTCAGTGATGACAATCTCAGGAAATGTATATTTGGACGGCCGTTCTTGGTGAACGGAATTTACATCTAACCGCCTTATATTATCTTTGTTGCCCCTAATAGTGGGGCCGCCTCCTGAGAAGCCGCCTGCAATGGTGTAGACGACTGCATCATCTGTATCGGAACTGTCGGCCTGTTGATTCTTTTTGGCCGACTGCTTTTTTGAGGAAGTGTTCCCCGTAGATTTCTTGACATAAGTGTTAAGATCACCTTGCTCAGCCAAGCGGTCTAGGTACCGCATGAGACTGATGCAGTCATTGGTGTGATGACCAACGTCATCATGATAAGCACAGATTTTGTCTTGGTTCCGGTTGTTTGCAGAACCCTTCATGGGGACCGGCTTCTCAATTGAGAACCGTCCCTTTATTTCTTTTAGGATAAACTGGTTATCCTTGTTAAACACATACTTTGGGGAGTATGGTTTGAATTCTTTTTTCTTTTTCTGGGCCGGCTGTTTAGAGGAATCAGCCGCCCAGACCTCTTTTCTTTTCTCATCTTTGTTAGACGACTGTTTCTGTCGTCCTTCTCTTTTGTCGAACCTTTTCCCGTCCGACTGTTTTATCGTACACAGATCAGTCGCCTGTATATAGGCTTCTGCTTCAATCAAGGCCTCTTGAAGAGTCGCCACCCTTTTTCGAACTAAATCAAATTTGAAGGTAGACCCGTCTTTGAGACCTCTAAAAAAGTCAGTATAAGCTACCTCATCCGGTAACCCTTGAATCTGTATTCTCATCAGGTTGAACCGCCTGATGTAAGAACGAAGCCCCTCCTTCTCGCCCTGCTGAATTGTTCCCAAATCAAGGGTCGTTTTCTTCGCAGGGATGTTCATGGCGAAGTTGGAGGCAAATAAGTAAGCAAGCGTCCTGAAGCTGTTTACACAACCAGTCGGCAGGTTGCCGAACCATTGCTGTGCGATTCCCTTGAGAGTCGCTGGGAAACACTTGCACCAAGTGGGATCATCCAACCCTTGAAGGTACACCAGGTTGGTGAATGCCATCAGATGGTCTTCTGGGTTAGTAGTGCCGTCATAGGCGCCTACTAGTACATTTTTTACTTTGGCCGGCTGAGCGGCTTCAGTAATTTCCTTGGAGAAGGTCGACGGCTGTTCACCAAGTCTAAGCAACCGTAGCTGCCAGTCCATAGGTTGGACGTTTTTTGCTGCAGGTCCACCAAATGGAGGTGGCTGCATAAAATACTGTTGTTGCGGCACAAATGGTAAGTTTGGTACCGCCTGGGCACTATGAAAGCCGGACTGACGGGAGGTGCCGCCTGACTGACTCTCACGGTACGACTGAGTATGCCTCATCGAGGCATTTCGCAAACTGTCTTGAAAATTTGAAGTAGAAGCCGACTCTGACAATCGGTCACTCTTCTTCTGCTCTAGCAGTAGCCGAGCATCTGTGAACGTTTGCTTTGACCCGTCCGCCTGAATATGACGAACCGGTTTCCTATTTCCCGTAGGATAACGGAATTTTGTGAAATCAAGAGCAGGTGGCTCCCGCTTCTTGGATTTAGGATGAGGAATCGCCTCTCGCCCTTGAACTGGCTTCCTCTTCAGTGAAGTGGAAGGTTTTTTGGCCGACTGCTCTTTGACTGAAGCAGGCGGCTTTTTGTTGATCAACTCTTGAATCTCTCCCTTGAAGTCCCTCATGAAGGTCATGAGTTCGTTCCTTGTGATGGGAGCAGACCCATCAGTCGGCTGTTGCCGAGCAGGCGGTGCGCCTGCTGGCTCGCTTCCTGTTTGAAGATGCTCCCGTTCCCTCCTTTCGGTATGACGGGTACGTCGGGCCCTTAGGGTCCCGTCTGGAGCTGTATGAGTTTCCACTTCAAATTCACTTTCGGTGTCATGGTCCGACTGAACTTGAGGGTCGTTTAGGGGACGCCTCTCTTCAGGAGTCGGTACAGACTTGGATGCCATCTCTGAAGTACTCTCCCCACAGACGGCGCCAAATGTTTCAGGGTTTTCTGATGTCCTGCGGGAGAGTTACAATTCCGAGACTGGAACCGGACGCCTGTACCTGCAAAATAACGGAGACTCCTGAGAGCTCCGCCTCCAACGGTCAAGTTAGTACCTGATTAAGGAGTAATTAATACGAAAATTAAAGTAACAAGACCTCTCTAGGTGAGAGTGTTTAATGTTGGTAATCTGCTTTGTTAGCGAGATTAGCCGGTTATTAGTGTTCCGTAATGTTTCTGTTCTTCTCTGTTCTTCAGGTGAGATTAGTTGCTTGATCAATTGCCTCTCAATTGCTTGATTTCTTGATTGCTTAATTAATGAGGATTAATTAAGTATTTATAGTCTTGAGAAGCGTGCCACTCTCTAGGTTTAGGGTAAACCTAGGGCTGACCGGGCCTCTAGACAGGATTGGGCCTTGTTGGCCGGTTTTCCCATTTGGCATGGGTGGACACGTGGCGTGCCTCGATTGGTCCGTAGAGGACGTATCTGTGATTGACACGTGGCAGGCTCCTATTGGCCTTCGTGAAGGACACGTGGCGGAACCTGGTTGGTCCACTTGTCAGACGGTGATTGGTGGATAAAAATCCCCTAATCAATTAGTATTATTAATATATTAATAATAATAATAATTAAAAATAATAACAAGGACATAAATATTGATAACAATCCTAAAATATGATATTAATTAGAAAAATGTGTCACAACTACAAACAAAGAAAATTAATTATTAATAATGTAATACACTAAGCTAGTTAAAATAGAAATAAATGATATTTACCAATTAAATGTGATGTAGGCCGCCAACATGTCTCGAATTACATTGAGTTCCTCGCTCGTGAACGGATTTCCCGTTTGTCCCTTGCAAAACTTGGAATACATACACAAAACGTAAGTTAGTAGGAGTGAACTCATAAATAATTGTAACATGTCTTTATCACTTATTTATAGGTGGATAAGGCTTGAAATTACAAGAAAATAGCACTTGTGGGGTTTTAGAATGCATTTTGAACCAAAATGGCCCGAGTAAGGCCATTTTGACTACTAGGATGCCTATTTCTACCATTTCTTGTCAAGTGAACTCATAAATAGTCATAAAATGTCTTTATCACTTATTTATAGGTGGCCAAGGCTTAAAATTACAAGAAAATAGCAATTAAGGGGTTTTAGAACGCTTTTTCAACCAAAATGGCTCGAGTAAGGCCATTTTGACTACTAGGATGCCTATTTCCTACATTTCTTGTCAAGTGAACTTATAAATAGTCATAAAATGTCTTTATCACTTATTTATAGGTGGCCAAGGCTTGAAATTACAAGAAAATAGCAATTAAGGGGTTTTAGAACGCTTTTTCAACCAAAATGGCCCGAGTAAGGCCATTTTGACTACTAGGATGCCTATTTCCTACATTTCTTGTCAAGTGAACTCATAAATAGTCATAACATGTCTTTATCACTTATTTATAGGTGGCCAAGGCTTGAAATTACAAGAAAATAGCAATTAAGGGGTTTTAGAACGCATTTTCAACCAAAATGGCCCGAGTAAGGCCATTTTCACTACTAGGATGCCTATTTACTACATTTCTTGTCAAGGGAACTCATAAATAGTCATAAAATGTCTTTATCACTTATTTATAGGTTGCCAAGGCTTGAAATTACAAGAAAATAGCAATAAAGGGGTGTTAGAACGCTTTTTCAACCAAAATGGCCCGAGTAAGGCCATTTTGACTACTAGGATGCCTATTTTCTACATTTCTTGTCAAGTGAACTCATAAATAGTCATAACATGTCTTTATCACTTATTTATAGGTGTCCAAGGCTTGAAATTACAAGAAAATAGCAATTAAGGGGTTTTAGAACGCATTTTCAACCAAAATGGCCCGAGTAAGGCCATTTTCACTACTAGGATGCCTATTTACTACATTTCTTGTCAATTGAACTCATAAATAGTCATAACATGTCTTTATCACTTATTTATAGGTGGCCAAGGCTTGAAATTACAAGAAAATAGCAATTAAGGGGTTTTAGAACGCTTTTTCAATCAAAATGGCCCGAGTAAGGCCATTTTGACTACTAGGATGCCTATTTCCTACATTTCTTGTCTAGTGAACTCATAATTAGTCATAACATGTCTTTATCACTTAGTTATTGGTGACTAAGGCTTGAAATTACAAGAAAAGAGCTATTAAGGCGTTTTGGAACGCAATTTCAACCAAACTAGCATACCTCTTCAAGCTGTTGTGTGTCTGTACAATGACTCACTATGTCAAACATGAATCTCATCACGTATAGGAAACAATCAACTCCGTTATCTTGTTGTGCGCACTAGCATGAGGAACAAAGTACATGAATTAAACATACATAGAAAATTAGCAACATCTTACGCATTGTATATTACGAAAATCACAATATCATGTGGCATTACCATCGGTGATTTCCATGTAGGACCTCGAGGAGCTCGAGAATTTATCTTCTTCATAACACTACATAGAAAAGTAAGTTCAAATTTGATTAGTATAATTAATATATATGAGTTAGGTTATGATAATCAATAACAAGAATTGAAGCTATGTATAATTACTTTTGCAGTATGGATTTCACGAGGCGCTTTCTTGGTTGAGGTAACCGAGCAGAATCAAAGAAGAAGATTGTGTTACTGGAAACAAAAATCACCAGTAGGGTCCAATGATAACTACGTACATACATTCACACGAGACAAACAAATCAATAATTAGGCAAGTACATCCTATAAACTGGGAAAACAAATGAATTTGACAAGCATAATCTGACGTACTCCTCATAATATGGGGCTAATATAAACATGTCTCCTGCACGCACTGATTCCTTGATACCCCGTTCAACATAGTACAACACGTCAGCGTGGTTGCCTAAGATTCTAGCAGTGGAGATCTGCTCAGGGCATAACCACCCAAGTTGACATGGAGAACCAAGCTCCCATAAGTGCTCATGGAGTGCTTTGATGCATGATAATAGAATGTCAATCGAAAACCAACCGTTAATCACCACTAAACTGAATAACATAAATTGAGTACTAGTTTAATTACCTGATGCATATTTGAATGAGGGAAATGTTAAGCATTGCACCACTTAGAAATTCCTTCACATCTTCTTTGAATAGCCATGCCATTGCATCATCATCGTAGTGGAACATTTCCTTAGGTAGTGGAACTTGAATGGGGCTGTTACTAGGCAACACGCAAACACGGTTGTGCAGATAAGTTAACTCCTTAGAGAGCGATTGAAGCACCGTGTCTTCAACTAGTGGAGTAACTTGCATAGCTGGACCTCGTGAAGAGCTCTTGTTCGACGCTTTTCCACTCGCCGAGCCTTGTTCACTCCTCTTCTTTGGCATATGTTGATCAATGCTTTTTGGCCCCTCCACCCTCTTCTTTGGAGTTTGGCTTTTTCTCGATCGCTAATAAGACAAATCACACAAATGTTTAGAAAAGAATTTCATCCAACTCTTGGGATGAAAATCGGGTATAGAGTAAAGCGTGAACTTTAAATCTTAATTACCTGGTTCACCAACCGTATCCAAGCACATGGCCATTGCACAAAACTACCTTTTTCCGCCAAAAGTGTAGTAAACTCATCCTCCTCTACGGGCACAAGTATTAGGATGTCCTCGAACCTGGCAACCACATAATGGATCCCGACCGAATAATGCTCAGGTCGAAGTGGCCACAAATGGACCGTACCTTGTTCGGCCGGTTGTGCACTACCATATGCAACGACATTCAAAGCTTAATTAAGCGATTCACTCGGGTGAAGAATTTCACAACGGGTCTCTTCCTGCACCAATTTGGAATATCACTTGTAAGAAACAATTAAAACAAAAAAAAGGCAAGAGCAAAACAGCGGAACAACGCAGCAACAGAACAACAGATGCACTGCCGGCACTGCTACTGCCTGTTGCTGCATAGCTGCTGCCTGCTGCCTGCACAGCTGCTCAGCTCACATGCAGGCAGCACAGGTCATAGCACAACTTAGCACAGCTCACAGCAGCATTTCCCCCCAGGTTTTCCAAGTACACGATGAAGGTAATAAGTTACCCACATATGTAACCAGAGAACATGGTGTTCGAGGAAATGGTAAGCCAAGATGTTCCTTAAAATCGAAAAAAATAGACATACATTCACCACCTAAGTGAGAGTAAACGTTCAAGAACAGTCCCAACCGGGGACTATTCAAAACTTTCTCCTAATGAGAAAGCCTTGAACGGGTATCTAGGCATATGATGATGCAAGCATTTCATATATTTATTGTTGTATTTAGTTTGTCATTATATAATACACAAGTCTAATAGCTAGCATGAAAAAACTTTTATTAAAACAATAATAAAGAGAAAGAAATATTTATAGCTTAGAGAAGTTTATAATTCATACCAATACTTCCCACTTGAGCTAAATATGTATAATCTTCAAGCTAAACTTGAACTTCAATTCACATATGAACCTATAAAAACAAACAAAAAAAGCTTATAAATAACAATAAAATGGTCTCTTTTGTAGCATGCATCATATTACCTCCAATTCTTTAGTGCCCACCCATAATATGTGGGTAGCTATTACACTTTCTGTTTTCAGACGTTTTAACTAATTCTCAATAGTTTTACTTAATCCAATTTTTCGCAAACCATTTCTATTAGGTTACCCCTCTTACCCTACAATTATATATTTTTCGCTTACTATTTCTTACTTTAATTATTCACCTTCTCTCTACACTTGCCTACCTTTGTAGTTTGAACTATTTGTCTCTTACTTAATCCACTTTATTTGGTTATATATATACCACCGATCTTAATTATTATACACTGTACTCTACCTCATTTTTCCTAATCTTTCTGCAAATATCAAATAATAAGAACACTATTAAATGGATGTAGTGTATATATTAAGTCACTAAATAACAAAGGTGGCAAACGATTTGTCTAGATTATCAACATGATTAAATTAGTTTTAAGTCGGTAGATTCAATCGGAATAGGCATATTGTTATGTTGAACTAATGGAGACATAATATTTCACCAATAAAGGTATAGTATTCCACTATCACTACCAGGCTATAGCAACAACCATCCAAGAAAAACAGCCTCACTGAGCTACACCATACACCACGCAGCAGCACCCAAACACTAACGCCTAGCACCTTACCTTAATTAGCCAAAACACAATGCAAACTAAAACACTAACGCCCAGCACCTTACCTGAACAATGCAAACCAAAACACAAACAGCCAAAAATAAATAGCAGCCCAACACCTATACAACCCAGGCACAACAAACCAATACACAAACAGCCAAGGGCAAATCCAGAAAGATGCACAGTACCTGAAACTCGCGCCTTAACCAACTGTGAGAGCAAGAACGTAGTTGTGGAGGGGGGGGGGGCAATGCGCGTCTATTGACAAACCCTAGATTACAAGAAACTTGTAATTACTAAATTGTAAAGCAAATCCACCAAAAACTCAAGAGTACGAAGGAATTGAACAATGGAGTAAGTAAAACCTAAAAAAAACTTAACTTAATTAGCTTGAAGCTGTTTCAATGGAGGGATGCATATAGAGTACTACTTCAATGGAGGATGAGAAAGCTCAAAGCCCTTCAATGGAAAACGAAGACCGTTGAATGAAGAAGCTAGCAGGAGAAGATAAGAGAACAGGGAAAAATTGAAGAGAAATATCGACTTAATTCAATGGCACAGTGCGTGAAGTGAAGAATTAGAGCAAAAAGAAGAACGTTATTAACCCGGGTTTTTTTTAAACATGGCACCGGTTTGAACCGGTGCAAAACAGCATAGTTGGCACCGGTTCTCCTTAAACCGGTGCGAACTCTATCCCTTTTTTTTTTTTTTTTAAAAAAAAAAACAGTTGACACCGGTTTGAACCGGTGCTAATTACATAATTGGCACCGGTTTAAGTTAGAACCAGTGCCAACTCCTAAATTTTTTATTCCCGCTCATTTTTTTTACACCGGTTTTCAAGAACCGGTGCTATAGGGGGGGTGCCTATTTAGTTTTTTTCTACTAGTGTATGAATAACCAGGAATTATGTCTACAAGAATTGGAAATAGACGATCTGGTTCCAAAGTAAGCAAGGTCCTTAGGAAGTTAACCAACATGGCTAAAAACATCACGTAAGTGGTGAACCAAGGAAACCGTCATTCTGACTTGGATTCTTACAGTGAAACCTTTAAAAGGATAGCCGCAGCTAAACCACCTGTGTACTTGGGAAAGGAGGACCCAACCAGTCTTGAAAACTAGATTAGGGAGATTGACAAGCTGTTTGATGCCATAAATTGCCTAAGTGAGTTGAGGGTGAATAATGGTGCTTATTATCTATAGGAGGAAGTTGACTTGTGGTGGACCTAAAGGAAGGATGAGTTTGAAGAGACCTAACTTTGGGTGGGATGAGTTCAAAGAAGCCTTGAGAGAAAAGTTTTACCCAGCCTACCTAAGAAAGCAAAAGTGTATGAAGTTCACCAATCTCAGGATGGGAAGTATGTTTATAAATGAGTATTATACCAAATTCATTGAACTAATGAGGTTTGCACCTGAAGTCGTCCCAACTGAAACTATCAAAGCCTAGAGGTTCAAGCAAGGCCTAACCTTAAACCTTCAAGGGAAGCTAGGGGGAGTGACTTTTGAAACGTTGGATGAAGTTTATAGTCATGCTGCCCATATGTATGGGATTAGGGGAAAAGAGATTAAGAGTTCTGAGAGAGAAAATAAAGTGTTTCGAGTCTATTCACGGAGGTGAAAAGAAACACAAGCCAAATGGGAATTCTTAGGGCAATTGAGGTTTTAATGAAAGGAGGGAGAATAAGGGGAACTCTGGGAAGGGAAATGATGGACAAGAGACCAATTTTATGGGGATTAAGGAAACAGTGAGAAACCCAAGAGATTGTATTTTTGTAGAAGGTGTGTGAAGAACCACCCTAGGAAATATTGTGAAGGTAACAAGTGACTTGTCGTTATTGTCAAAAATTGGGACACCGTGAATACGAGTGCTTCAAGAAGCAGGCTGATGTGAAGACAGGGAAAATTCAAGAGAGTAAGAACCTATTCAAGCCTAGCTCAGTCTAGTGGACCACAAGTTGGAACTAGTAGTAATAGAGGGAATGTTCCTAAGGGGCCTGTGTTCGTAATGAATAATTGTGAACATGAAAGCTCTGAATAACTTGATATATTTTCTATTTTGTTAGAATTTCAATTGGTTCAAGCTTTTTGAATCCTTCTATGTGACTTTCATTAATAAAAGTTGAATTATAAAAGCATTTGAATTTTCAGATTCATGTGAAGTTTTCATAAGAAATATAATTTTCTGAATTATGAGTTTATGTTTAAGTTTTACGGAATTTTAATACCAAGGTGGAAGATACATATTTGCTTATATATCAAGTAGTGAAAGTTGGAAATAATTATTTTCATGTGCAAATCATGAAATTGTGTGTATATATGTTACTTACATGGTTTATATGACGGAATATAATAATTCCAAGATTTTGGTGGAATAAGAATTATTTAATGAACTTCCCTAATCTTGGAATTGGTAAATAATTTCCTTATATGGAAATAGATGGGTTTATGTGAAATATTTCTCTTATATATTAAAATCGTATTTTAGAATGATTGTGTTTGTTGTGAATTTCCAATAAGTTGTTGTATTGGTTTATCCATTTAAATGTGAATTTTTTATAAGTTTGATATAATATATTAGTTAATTTCTTTTACCTTATATGGTATAATAAACTATGTGATATGTGATAAGTATTTGAATCATACAAAGTTACATGTGGTCAATATGGTTGAGTTTGTTATTTTGAGTTTAAAGGATTTGATGATTACCATGGGATAATTGAGGAGTCATTTTGGATTGTTAAAGGTTATAATCATGAATATTCGGAGGATTTGTGTTATCAAGTCTTTACTAATTTTTGGAATTTGATTTATGTTGAGCAATGAAACATTATTTGTGGCAATGATGAGTTGAAGGTTCTATATAAGTAATGGAGTAAGGTATGTATTTTTGGGAGATATGAATTTTGATATTATCATTAATTTATGACATTTTGAAGCTAAGGGTGGAAAGTATCCATATTATTATGAGGATGAGTATTGAGATGATTATTATTTAAAGCAAAATTGTTGATGGTTGAATTTTGAAGGAACTTAATACAAAAAGTTAAAGGATTTGAGTCAATTGAAGTGAAAGGAAGTATAAGAAATAATATTTGAGATAAAGGGATTTGTTTAAAATTGAAGTTATTTTTAAGAAATAATACCTTGTGAAGGGATTTATTTAAGTTAGTTAGGGAGTGATTGTTTGGATGGTTACTCAAAGGATTTTACTCTAAGGGATTGACGACAAGGTTAATTGATGAAGAGAAGTTATTGGAAGAATCAATGATTGCATTTTATTCAATTGAGTGATTTAATGAATTGCCTTAAAGATAAGTTATGGATTATAACAACCAGATTAAGGAATTTGAAGTTATGAGAAAAGATGATCGAGTTTTTAAATGTTTTAAAGGCGAAGTATTATTTGAAGTGACCAAGAGTTAATGATTATGTTTTAAGGTTGTATTACCAATAGGGGTGTTCAAAAATCCTCGACTCGGTTGACCCGAAAAATTTAAGCGGGTATTTTTCTGATTTTTATCAAAATAGACGGGTCGAGTACCCGACCCGCTAAAAAAGAAGTGTAGCGGGTCGGGTCATGGGCGGACTTTTCTGTTAGGCGGGTACCCGCTGACCTACTAACTTTTTTCTTAAATATCTGATTATATGTATATTGTTGATAGGCAATTAGGGTTTTATACTTTGTACAGCCGTCACACCTCTTCTTCCCTCTCTCTCCTTCACTCACAGTCACAACTCACACGCACCACACTTCTCTTTCTCTTTCTCTTTCTTCTTCACTCATAGTCACAAATCATGAAAACATCAACAGCAAAAATCAAGAGCAAACCTTAACCGAAAAACTATTGGTGCATAGCGCCTATTGGTTTGGTAATCAATAGGATGGCAATTCTGAAATTAAAATGAATTTTGGTGAAGGAAAGTGGGCCATGCTTGTAACGGTACAGTGAAAGAAAAACGGGGAAAGGAAAAAATGAAAAAAGAAGAGGGATTTTGGAATTGGAAATGGAGGAAAAAAAAGAAAGGGGAATGGAAGCTCATGAACAATGGCGACATCACTGTTCTTATATTCTTGAATTCTAAAGACCAAATTGAAAATAAATAGCGGTGAAGTAGATTATTAGGATGATAAATTAGTTAGGCCACATTTTGGGTGTCGATCTAGCCAAAGCATTGGTGGAAGATGGCGAAGTCCGACATGGATGCGCAAGGGAATTGCGATTCGACGGTGAGAATGTAAGTATTTAACTTTGTTAGTGTTGTTTTTTTGAAATTGAGGGTTATAATTGAGTATTTGAAGTGGGTAATAATGAAATGTAGAGTCTTTTAATTAGAATAAAAGGCTAGGGTCATTTATTGTAAATTTCATTTGAACTTCAATCCATGTAATTGAGTCAGTATATGGCTAATTAGTATTGTTTAATTGAGGAAATCTTTGATATGAATGTTGATTGTTGATTGTTATTTTGTAAAATGGGTATTTACTTGAGTTGATGAAATTTGTTGTTTGTATTATAATTTTTGGGAATGTGTTTTTAGAATGGAAATAGAGTAAAGGATGAGTATCTCCTAACTCTATTAGTGTAATTAATTTATTTTAGAACTTGTTGGTGTGGGAAAAAGAAAAACTTGTGTTTTTTCGAACCAGTTGTTGTCAAATAAGGGATAAAAATTATTGAGCTTGTGGTTTTTCCTTAACTGTGATGGGATTGTGGGTATGCATGGGAAGTTGCTGTGGTTGGATTGATTTGTTATGAATTATGTGATGATATAGTATGTTGGGTTTGGTGTTTTTATGTATGATTTGGTTATTGGTTGTTTGTTGTAATGCTTTATCTAGAATAAGTCATGGTTGTGTATGTGAATTAGGTGGATGTTGGTGATGGATATGAAGATGGTGGCGAGGATGATATATCTGTTTATGAGGAGAGATTAGAGAGTGATGATGGATTTAGAGAAGGAGATGAGCAGGAGGTTGAAGAGAGGGGAGGTTTGAAGGTTGAGGATAAGGGGGCAGATTATGAGGAAGATGAAGTTGAGCCTGGTGATGAAGGGGAGTTTGATGGGGGTGGTGCAGAAGGTTCCTCATTCATAACCCCAAAGAAGAACATGGTAATAGTGACCACTGTGTTTGGTGTGGAAGAGGAAGTACCACCCCAACTTTGGGCATGGTATTTGGGGGTTGGGATGAGTTGGATACCTATTTCTTGAGTTATGCTAGACAAAAGGGTTTTTGTATAGTGAGGGCTGCTTCTGGGTGGGTGGATGTGAAGAAGGAATTGGAAAAGGGAAAGTGTTGTAAGGAGAGAAGGAATGCTAAGTGGACTTGTGACTGTTATGGTTATGCTTCAAGGAAGTGTAAACAGGATGCATTAAAGGAAGGGTTGTTGCAAGATGAGGAGACAGTTCAGAAACAGAAGACTAAAAAGTGCAGTTGTCCTGTGGAGTTATATGCCAGTGTTAATGAGGAAGGGAACTAGGTTGTTCAAAGGCTGAATTTGGAGCACAAAGGTCACATTGTTACGCTGGGAAAGTCAATGGATGTAGCGATGTACCGGAAGCACGAGTTAATGGTGAAAAACAATCACTTGGTCAAGCAGGTGCATACGGCGAAGAAGTCTAAGGTGAAGGTATCCCAAATGTACAGTTGTTATGCTCGGGAGCGTAATAGAGTGGAGGAGATGACATTTACGCAAAAAGACTTGGAGAATGCAGTGGCTCAGAAAACCAGACTTGAGCTTACTGAGGCTGATGCAAATGGCATGACAGAATACTTTAACAAAATGAGTGCCGACAATCAGAATTTATTCCATCTATGTCGGTTTAGGAGGACGACGCATTACAAGATGTTGTGTGGGTAGACGCGAGGAGTAGAGCTGCGTATGAGGAGTTTGGAGATGTTGTGCGTTTTGACAGTACGTATTTGACAAACAAATTTCACCTTCCCTTTGCTGTGTTTATCGGTGTGAACCATCATGGGCAGAGTATTTTGTTTGGGTGTGCATTGATTTCTCGGGAGACGGCGGAGACGTATGAGTGGGTGTTGAGGACTTGGCTACATTGCATGGGGGGTAAAGCTCCTATCTCAATCCTAACGGATCAAGATCCGGCGATTAGGAAAGCTGTAAACTTGACTATGCCTAAGAGTTGCCATAGGTGGTGCATATGGCACATACTTCAGAAGTTTTCGAGGTATGTTGGTAAGCATGAAGACTATGAACCTGTGAAGGATGAGTTTGAAAATATCATTTATGGTAGTTTAGATGCTGATGAATTTGTAGATCGTTGGGCGGACGCAATTGATTATTATAAACTAGGAGATAATAGTTGGCTTGAAGGTACTACACGTCCATATGTTCCTTTTTTTTTTGTTTGCGATTGTTAGTGATTTCTATTAGAGTATGCAGAAGTGGTGTAGCTGGCTGTGTACAGGGGAGTGGAAGCATCTTTCAGTTATGACTTAGAGTAGGAGCAGGTTTAGTGGTAGACTTTAGTACCATTGAGTGTTATTTTTTTTTTCCAATTTTCTTATTTGTGTAACATTTGGGAGACAGTGAATGTACCATTCACATGAGTCCAGGTGTTTGAGGTTTGTTTGGTTTTAGATAAGCCAGTAATTGCAATTTTATAATATCATGTAGGGCTGTATGAGAAAAGGCACATGTGGATCCCAGCGTATTTGAAGCATTTATTCTAGGCCGGGATGAAAACGACCCAATGATCGGAAAGTTTCAATCACTTTTTCAAAGGTTATGTTGACAAGCATACAACGCTGTTTGAATTTGTGCTTCGATACTGCGATGCAATGCAGATAAGGGCCGAGTCAGAAAGAATTGCGGACTCCAACACAATACGGTTCGTCAGGCATTTAGCTACCGATTTTCCAGCGGAGGAAGTGTTCCGGAAGTGTTACACGGACGCAAAATTCAAAGAAGTTCAGCAAGAGTGCAAGAGGATGTTGATACGTGCGTCGCCTAGATGACTATGAAGTTGGTGAGAATAAAGTTGAGTTTATTATCGAGGACCGAGAGTGGATCAAGCCAAAATATGCAAAGAAAGAATCTGTGACTAAGATTCGGATATGCTACAGGGTGTGCTATGACAGTAATACATATGAAGCAAGGTGTGACTGTAAACACTTTGAGTGCCATGGAATAAATTGTCGACATATGATCTTTGTGTATGACCATTATGGTGTTTCCATTGTTCCTAAAAAGTATATTCTACGTCTTTGGAGGAAGGATATTCAAAGAAAACACACACGATTGAAAGTAGCTTACCATGATCCACTTAAAACCAATGAAGCTAGACAATATCACAAATTGATAGGGATGTATGAACCTATTTGCTCAAAGGCTTCAGCTTGTAAGGAGGGTGTTGAGGTTGTGGCAGACTTGTTGCAATTGATGGACCTCAGAGTCGATGAAGTGTTGGCAATGGTTTCCAAAAGACAGGAACAGGCAGCTAAGGATAATGAAAACGAAGGTGAGGATGATGGCGTACAACGTGTTGTTCAGACGCCTTCTTCTGTGGCTTTGAACAAGGGGCCTGGTTGTACAAATACACCAGCCACACATGCATCTAGGTTGGGGAATACAATCCATACACCAGTTAGTACCTTTGTGGGGAGTTGTGATGGATCCGTCTCGGCAGTGATTAAGGATCCACCGCTGCCCAAGAAGAAGGCCCATCGTACAACCAACGTGAGGTATCAATCTTGCACAGAGAAAAAGGGAAAAGAAAAGGCTGCTAGGGCAAAAAATGCAGCAAAGAAGCAAGCTGCGGCGGCACATAACAGTATGTCAATGTCAACAAATGACTATGTACGATTGGTTTGAGGGATTCAAATGAGGGATGTGGATGGTTCCTTAGGGTACTTCAATTCTGTTAGGGGAACAAATTCTGGTGGTTTTTTTGCAAGTGTACTAGGTACTCCTGGTACATCAGGTTCCAATCACTTGTAATGTAATCGATTCAGCTGGTTAATTAATGCATTGGAATGTATTTTGTTGTTTGAACATGTTGCAGTGGTACACTGATCATTCACGAACTATATCATTGGGCAGTTATATTCATGTGTTGAAAATAGAGGTGGTTACATGAATAGTTTACTGTGAATGTGTACCTTATGATTCGCAGATTGATCTTGTAATCAGGATGGTACATTCTCAGCATATGAGGATTTGAAGGTCAGCGTAGACGTTGTCAGAGTTCAAATCCATATTGATCGATTTATTCTTTTATTGGTGTTATCGTAAAATTTTATTGTTGTTGTTCTGTTTATATGTCCTGAATTTTTGCTTTTGATATAACGTAAACTAATATAGGTTTGTTTGATTATGGAGTAGCTGAGAACAATACAGCTAATATTGTAAACTACTGTGTTTGTGTGTGTTGTTTTGAACTGTAAAACATATTATTACATACAACAGAAAACACAAATTTAACAAATCATAATCTGCAAGTTAAAAAAGAAATGTCATTATACAGATAATATTTATCATACATGATGGATGAGTAGACCATGTACTATTGTATAAAACACGCTTATTTCCCTAACACATTTACAAGTTAAACAAGATATTGTATTTTCAGCATCCTCGTCATAAGGACCAGCCCATGCAGATAAGTTCTTCTCGTGTTGTAGTTTTTGTTTGCAAAATAACTGGCTGTGGCATATAATCTACCAAGAACTTATTTCTCATCCAATTTGACCTCGCCATGTCACGTAACTTCCTTCTGCACTGGACGATCCCTGCAGAACCGATGCTGTTGATAGTGTTCTCTAAAAGCTTAAAACTTTTTTCTTCTTCCCCGGTGTATATATATATATATATATATATAAGGCTTACTATATATGCTGCCTCTGTATTTTGCAATGCAATTGCTCTTTCCAACCTCTTCAACCCTTCGTCAATCACCATATAGTTGAAGTATTGTCGCTACAGTAACGTAAAATAGAAAAATTTAAACAATTATCAACAGGTTTTTTTTAATATTATAATGAATAAATTGTCAAGTAATAAGAAAGAAGCCTTACAAATCTAAACTCAAGCAGAGCTTCAGGATGTTCATTCTCCACGCACTTCATGAAGAATGCGTCTGCCTCTTCTCGGTGTGACCACCTTCGTGTTTGAATCCAAGGGAGGTGAATTTGTTGAAGGACCCTTTTTTCTTTGGTTATCCTTCGCAGGGTCTTGCAATTTTTTTCATGTCATACGCCAGAAATTACATTATTAAAATCTTTGTGTATAGGGGGATGAGAAACAAAGTGCAAATTATAAATAAAATGAAATCCTACCTTATTTTGCACTGTAATAAATCTGCAGGAGATGACTTAGCAACGCAACACAGAATGGTCGCTAACACTTCCGACGGAAGGATGTCAACCATGGAAGTTGAAATTTTTCGCCTTTTTGCTACTACATCCATTTTTTTTTTTTTTTTTTTTTTTTTTTTTTTTTTTTTTTTTTTTTTTGCGTTTTTATGGAGTCTGACCTCTGTTTTTTGGAATAGAAGGAAATCAGTTATTTTTAAATCTTTGTTTATCATTGAAAATGTTTGAGATGAGTAACTTAGTCAATGAAATGTGTTATATGTATACTGTAAAATGACGGTTGACATTCTGCAAGGGAGTGGATGTAGTGGGTTGGAGATGTAATGATGGTGGTTAATCAATGTTAAGCGCAAATGATGATTTACCGGGGGAGATAAATAAATCCGACATGCATAATCTGGGGAACTTCCATTTCCTAGACCCTTCACTTCAATTCGTCATTTCAACGCATGCATATAATAATTAATGGTACATGTCTTAAGCAATAAGTGTACCACTGAAATATGTTTGTGCTTATTACAATCCAACTTTGTGTGATTTTATGTTTGTACTTGTAAGTGAAGTATACGTTATACTGATTACAATTTTAGGTATGAGATAATAAAAATTAAAAAATGTTGGAATTTTACGATGAAGAATAAAAATGGAAAAAATTTTGTAGCACCACATTAGCATTTGTCGTTACATGTTGTTACAATTTTACGAAGAAGAATAAAAACAGAAAAAAATTTGTAGCACCACATTAGCATTTGTCGTTACATGTTGGAATTTCCCATGCCATGACTAAAATGATGTGGTGCGATAGAAAGATAGGATTTACAGGATATACAGAAGCAAAATACGCAAAAAAGAACAGAGAAGTTGTCGCAACACCACGAGATTGTCACGCATGCTGGCAACTGTCGTACCACGATAATATTATTGTCGTGACACAACAATTTTGTCGATTCAAGACAATATTTGTCATGAAGTGGCAATATCCATATCTATGGAGATGCATTTTAAAGTCAGTTTTATCATATGTGAAGAAAATTGATCTTTGATAGCTTCTTTTAGACGCGTTTTTCCATTTCGTATTATTCCACAAAGCTCGGATTAGGGTTAAAGTTAGGTTTGTGTGGGTTGGATTTGGTAGAATTGATGGAAAAAGCATAAAAACGTAGGTAAGGCAATGGCTTGGATGGATGTTTGGGATAAAAAGGAATTGGATTAGGTGGATTAAAATAAAAATGGGTTGAGTCAAAGAAAGAAATTCAATCAATTCTTAAATCTAATGTGTAACCTGACCAAGTTAATTATTCCCTCACGTAAAACTATAAGCTAGAACAAAACAAATACCTTTTCTATTTTCTATTTAAATGCAATATTCTTTTAGAAAAAAGAAGCATTAATACTTTATTTTCTTTGTCCATAAAAATTTTCCAACTTTTCCACTCCATTTTCTCTTTCCTAAAACTAAAAAATATATCTAATTTTTGTTAAAGTAATCAAAATACTCTCATATCTCAACTAAAACATTAGATTTAAGTGATGAAATCTCGAATGAATTCTTCGAAGGAAAGGTGAAACATTGTAAATTAAACAAATCGGAATTATTTATGTCCTTTAAATAGTAAGTCTATGGGAAGTCGAAGTTTCTCCTTATTTGAAGTAAAAAGACTTTGTTCAAATTAACATATTTTCCAGCCAACTCAATATCGTATGTTTCTTGCATTCTGTTGAGATTGCAGTTCCACAACCATTCGTGAAGAATATGGA
This sequence comes from Chenopodium quinoa, assembly GCF_001683475.1. Lineage (NCBI taxonomy): Eukaryota > Viridiplantae > Streptophyta > Magnoliopsida > Caryophyllales > Amaranthaceae > Chenopodium > Chenopodium quinoa. Next base: position 241,443 of record NW_018745659.1, read on the forward strand.
ATCAAAGCTATAGAAACAGCAGGTGATACCAAAGATGATGATACTAGCACAAGCATTAAAATGAAGGCAAAAGATACAGAGGTTTTAAGCAAAACCATCAAGAAAGAGACTATTCAGGCTATTGACTTCTAAATTTTCAGTCAAGAAGAGGAAGATGCCTGCTTATTAGTAGAATCAATGGATGTAGCAAATCAGGCTACTCAATCTTACACTGAAAATTATGGACAAAAAAGAAAGAGATCTGATGTTGATGATGAAACTGATATCATTACACCAGCAAAGGATTTCATTAAACCGGAAACACAGTCAGCAGTCAAAAGGACAAACTCCAATAAAAAAAAGAAGCAAAACAAGCATCTCATGCTGATCTTAAAGGGAAGGCTATTAGCTTCGAGGGAGAAAGAACAGGCAGTTAGGCAAGAAAAAGAGAGCAAGCGTCGAGCCTTAAAAGGGAAATCAATACCAAATCTAAATCTTCTATTAACAAATTTTCACAATCAGCAAAAACCCTACTACTCACCTCAGTTAAACTTTATTAAATAAAAACAAATGCCATTAAATTAAGCCATATTAAATTTCTGAGAAACAAAAGGGTAAAGAGGATTTATCTCATGGCTGAATGGTATATCAACTTTTAACCTAAAAAACTGAAAGCTAGATGTCAACTAAGCATGAATAATAGTCTAATTGTCTTAGAATGCTACGGAGAAGTCACTATCATTCAAAAATCAATACCTAACCAAAGATCATAAATCATAATGCAAACAAGGAGTGCTCAGTTTGTAGTCCAATTTAAAGGCAATGACAAAATTACCTATGACCCTGTCCATTATTTTTCCCACTTTACAACAAAAAAACACAGACAACGCAATTCAGATATGTGTACTTTGTGAAATAGATACACAAAATACACATGTAAAACATAGCTAAATAAAACACATCTAAACCAGACTTATGGCTAGATAAGTTGGGCAACAGCTTCATCTATTAAATCTTTTGTTATGTATCTACTAATTACGGCTAGGCTTTAGTGTTGAAGTTTTTGCGAATGTGGCTTCCAGTTGAAACAAGAATCCTTAGACTACTTGTTCTTATACAGTGACACTTTGACTAAGGAAGTATTCCCTATGGTTAAACCTTTTGAAGAATGTAATTATGAATAGGAACAATCCAGATTTCTTAACAATACCTGTTCCTATGTGACACCACTTGTTAAAGTACCAAGGTGGACAAATAATGTACTCAGTATTGTTTTTTTTGTTGCCTAATTACTTAGGCGTGCCTTGAAAAATAATCAGGCATTATGTACTTATAATATCAGAAGGAAGTGGCTTTCTATTTCTATAATATTGTAGCCATATGACCTTCTGCTTATTATGTAAATATAATGTGAAATATTATATGGTTAAGTACTTCAAGTGTGTTATCACTTTACTTATTAGAATCACTATAAAAATGAGCAAATAAATACTCTACCTTATCATTCTTTCAGAGTAGAGTAAAAAGAATAATTACTCTACAGAATCATCAAATGCTATATCCATAAACCATCGCAAAAGATTACAAATAAATGTTGAATTTCCATACATGAACAATTAAATATATCCATTAATCGAACCACCTAATATGTAACCCTCTAATTTCACATATGACCGCATCATCATTTAACCTATACCAAGCATAAATATAAGCAATATAAACAATAAAATGCAACACAAAACTAATGGTTTTAAAACAAGGTCAACGATTACTTAATTATATATCATAAGTGTAATCATTTAGCAACTACTACCTACTGTTCATACGTACTACCCGGATTGGGTAGCAAACGTTGTGGTCATGGCAGTCAAGAAGTTACGCACGCTAAATCTAGGGAACTATATATTTAAACTATATATTTCATTGTGTCTAATACATTGGTATCCCTCTTTTTTTTTTTTTTTTTTTTTTTTTTTTTTTTTTTTTAAAAAAAAACAACAACGTGATACTATCTTTTAATACAAAAAATTGCATTTTATTATTATCATTATTATTTTTACCAAAAAAAAAAACGACGTTTAAATACCAAGTTCATATTCATTTTTAATACAAATTCAAATAAGACAACAATAGTAATAATTAGGGTACCACTATAATCAGGGTGGGACAAATGAACTCATCAAAAGAACCACTGAAAAGGAAAAGAAATTACGCACGCTAAATCTAGGGAACTGCAATTTCCGTCACACGTCATTTCAATATGTCATTTAAACGCATGCAGATAATAATTAATGTTACAAGTCATGAACAATAAGAGTACCACCGGAATATGTGTGATTTTATTATGGTCGTTATAAGTCAAGTATACTTTCTACTAATTACAATTTTTGGTATGGGATAATAATAATTGAATAATGTGCTAATTCAGACAACTTAAATTTAGTATAATACATTAATTAAGTTTCAAGTTCCAGATGTAATACATCTACTCGAGGGTACCACTAAGACAATTAGGGTACCACTGTAGTCAGGGTGGTACACATGACCTCATAGACAGAACCACTGAAAAGGAAAATGCATCTTTCTCGTTCATGGTGGTATAAAACCTTCATAGGAGGGCACTGTTTAATCACAATTTTGGTATACTAAAATCACTCTTATTAGCCTTCAATAATGTCTTTGGTCACAAATAACTAATCACTAGAGTTGACCTTATTAACCAATTCACAATCTATCAATGAATTTGTTAATCACAACCCTTGGGAAATTTACGTTGAAAGTACGACGCTGTAGAAAATTAATTAATGACATGCTGTTGCTTCACCAGTATTTTGTTAAAAAGACGTACATGTATGAATACTGGAGTTTACCTCAGTAAGAAGACGTTCATGTATGAATTCATGAAGTTGTAATCACAACCCCCATATGTACCTTAAGTTTGTAATCACGACCTTTTGGATATTTACCTCATCAACTAACTCAGTTACTTTGTAATAAAATATGTACTTTAAGTTACTAAGACAATTAGGGTACCACTGTAGTCAGGGTGGTACAAATGACCTCATAGAAAGAACCACTGAGAAGGAAAATGCATGTTTTTCCGTCTGGTGGTACAACACCTTCATAGAAGGGCATTGTTTAATCACAATTTTGGTATCACTAATATCATTCTTATTAGGCTTCACTAATGTCTTTGGTCACAAATAACTAATTACTAGAGTAGACCTCATTAACTAATTCGTAATCTTGTAATGATTTGTTAATCACAACCTTTGAGGGATTTACGTTGATAGTAGCACATTGTAGGATATTATTTAATGACAATCTTCGGTTTCACTAATATTTTTTTAATAAGACCTACATGTAAAAGGTTACCTCAATAACTAGTTCATAATCTTTTAATGATTTTGTAAGCACAACCCTTACATGTACATGAACAGTGTTTTTATGTAGTCCTCGTTAAGAAATTGGAATTACCACTGACTTCGTTAACCTAATGACAATGAAATTTGTGAAGGCCTTACTACAGTGGTAATTTTTCACGTGCTAATTGTATCATTGTAGACAGAGTGGTACATTTTATGAACTAGAGGGTACCATATATAAAATGGGGCCCATGCTGGAAAATGGCGCCAAAACAAAGGAAGTTTTCCCGCTCTTTGTGGTTTCACTCCACTATATATGCTTGGGTTTGGAGTGAAAACAGTCATTTGTCCAAAAACGTGACCGTCCTTCTCAAACACTTTTTTCACAAATTACTTACAATGTCAACCATGTCCTCTGCATCGACAGGAAGTTGAACAATTTCCTGGCCGTTTGCATCCGCGGACATCTCATGGATATCAGCCAAAACTTGCATCTGCTTGGGAGATGACGCAACCCTCGTGGAATTTCGGATCTCAATGTCGGAGAAGAATCCGAAGCGGCCGTACTACAAATGTCGCCACTACGGGTACTAGGAGTGGGCTGTTCAGTCGGACCGCATCAAGGATGGTCCACCAACCAACATTGGCGGCGTTGTTCGACGGGTAGAGGTGTTAGAGCGCGAACACATAAAGATCGTAAAATTTGGGCTGACTATTTTTGTAATTGTCGTTTTCGTTTATTTTAAATATTTTCGTTCAACTGGGGTTAGTAGTAGCATAGTTCATTACTAGTTATCAAAACATTGTTTGCGCTTCTGTATGCTAAAATTTCCATATGCAGATTTATGTAGTTCAACTAGTTCAGTTTCATGTAAAAACAGCACATATGCACTAGTACTTAACACAAAGGTCTGTCAACCACTACAAAATTATAGCCCACTAATAACAAGATTTAGTGCTGTGAATGTAGCACCTAATACAGTAGTGGTACATTAGACGATGATTCCTGCAAAGAACACCCAAGTAGTTTTTGATGACAAGAAACATAACCGAGTACCATTAAACAGGCTAGTGGTACATAAAACATAGTAAGACGTACCGTGGTAAGGAGAATGGTATAGAATGATACCATTTAACTGACCAGTGGTACATAAAGTCATAATACATACTAAGACTAAGAAAGGTAATGCGTACATGCAACTAACATTGAGAATGCAACACAACACTACGTAACTAGTCGAACACAAAATCATGGTTCCCTTCCCACAAATCCCCATATGGGTCACCATAATCAGGCTCATAACCATCCCACAAGTCACCGGAATTAGGATTGGACTTGTTCTTGAACCTATCCTTCGCCTCGGTCAAACGGCGCACATACCAAGATGGGTAGTCGTTGTACTGAAATGGTTCTTTGGTGATAAGATCTATGTGTTGCATCTCATCGTACTCGTTTTCAGCCAACATCTTGCTTCTAAAATACATGCATTGTTCTTCACTCATATGGATCATGTCAAAAGGTTCCTCTGCAGAGAAATTTAGCCACTCTATCGTCACGTTAATCAAATCTTTGTTGTAGTCCGACGTGAAATCGTGATCAAGTAGTAGAAGACCAAATTTATCACCTTCCTCACAGAGGTTATTAAGCATGTACTCAACATTTTGATGCCAATCACACATAGGGAAGAAAAGCTCCCAAAATTTTATCAAGTGTCTGCAATAGTATGGATATCGCATCCAGTAGATCATGTTTTCCAGGAACTCACGGAGATTCACACTTACAACGATCTTGTAAGCATCAACAACGTAGTGCATGAAATAGAATGCTTCCATCCGAAAGTACCCGGGACCTTCTACTTTAAAAGGAGTTAGGAAAGGGTACTCCGGATGGAAATCTATTCTAGTGATGAGATTTTCAAGCCCTCACGAGCAAATGTGGCTGACTAGTGGGCGAACATCATTTCTTTACCTCTTTTGGGGAGGTAAAAGTCTCGAACAACACCATTTGCGTTGTGATACCAATTTTTTTTCATGAATTCTAACCGCTTTATAAGGCGGCTTGGGTTCTTATCAATGACCACTCCCTTATCAGCCACCACTCTCTTATTCCTTTGGTTACCCATTTTTTTTTTGGCAATTTCTGTTACTCCAAGGAAAGGAAACCAGTCATGAGATTATACTTGCCCCTCTGTTTATACTCGCAACTATGAGCATGCGTTAAGTTCACTCCCAACTACTTTGTGGTAGTTCCGTTACTTATAGTGGTACAAAAAGTGTACCATTACGTTAAGTATTCCGTATATTTATGACTATAAATTGTTCCACTGGAATGAATGTGTGTTTCTTTTGAAACGACATCTCTGTGCCATAGTACTGGACCTAGGCCACGTAGACTGCAACAGGGTGAACATTCAACATTCACCACCGTAACTGTAGGTAAAAATTAAAACAATACATACAGTGGTACATGTAATTGAACCGAATACAAAGTCAAATGTACTACTAGTGACTATCTTGTACCATTAGCCAGATTTTGTGCTTCTTTTGACAAGACAACTCCTTGGGGAACTACTTCTAGGGAAATGCCATTTTCGTCACCCGTCATTTCAATATGTCAGATCATAATGGTACATTTCATGAACGATAAGTGTACCACTACCAGTTGTTCGGACTTATTTTTAGACAACTTGGTGTGATTTTATGTTTGTCCTTGTAAGTTAAGTATACTTTAGAGCATCAATAGTGAGAAGCATCTTATATGAGGTTCTTATTCTTTCTCATGCTCTCCTATGCCACATCATCACCAACTCCTACTAAGAGTCACCCTGTATATAATCTAAGAAATGCATTAGTTCTTACTAATTTTTGTCATGCAAACTCCTTTGTGTTAGTTTCGTTACGTCCAGTGGTATAAAAACTGTACCACTAAATCTTTACATTAAGTGTGCCTGTATGTTTGTGACTATAAAATGTTCCACTGGAATGAATGTGTGTTTATTTTGAAACGACGACTCTGTGCCATAGTACTGGACCTACGCCATGTAGCCTGCAACAGGGTGAACATTCAACATTCACCACCGTAACTGAAGGTAAAAATTAAAACAATAAATACAATGGTACATTTAATTCAAGCGAATACAAAAGTCAAATGTACCACCTAGTAATTATCTTGTACCATTTCCCAGACTTTGTGCTTCATTTGACAAGACAACTCCTTGGGGAACTCATGCACCAGGTTAAAAAAATTTCAAAGCATTTCATCACAACAAAATTAAGTTTCCAACCATACTCTCCATCCATTGCCTTCCATTTCTCATTTCAACTTATCTCCATCCCCTTCCCCGGTTACAAGGTACTCAAATGGCCGGAAATACCGGGTTGTCAAACACTCTAGCGCAGGCCATCAAATGTTACCCCACCCAGATTAACTAATATTGTACTTTAAAAAAAACCTGAGGGGGGTGTCCGAAATAAACCTGAATTTAGTGAAGTATTTTAGGGACACCTATAACCTTTATAATGGGATATACCAACCTGTGCAATCCATTAGAATACATCTCCTCCAATCAATGTGCTGCCAAACTGATTGCATGCAATTACAAGATGACAGGCCGACTTCGGGACACCTTCCTCTTTTAGAGGACATGGTGGGTTGCTACGATGAGGGAGCTTGTGTCATGTTGTATTGGCTCATAGAGAGGTTCTATTCCTCGTCGTCCCCGATTACAGTACCACCTGAGATAGAGGAAGCAATTAACTTTGTTTCGGGGGTTTTGGAGTCCCTCCAAAGAGTTACAATTCCAAGAATGCGCGTCGACCGTCTGTACCTGCAAAACCACAGAAACTCCGGTTGGGTGGAGTTCCGTCTCCGACGATCAATTTAGAACGTTTCCGGATGTCTAAAAGTGCGGAATATAAAGGTTTTTCTATCCGATTTAGAGAGAATTCTGCAATTAATATTGCTCGGTTTTTGGGTATGTATTTATGAATTTGTAATAAATGAGGATTTTCCTCTATTTATAGTGGAAGGGGATAAATTCCCTTTTTAGGGTTAAGGTGCCACGTGTTAGTAGAGGATTGGATCCCCTTGGGCCTCTCTGAGGCAGACACGTGTCAGCTTACTATTGGGCCACGTGGACAGGGTATTTTTACCCTAAACATTTGCCCCTCACAGGTGTGACGTGGCTTTCCACGTGGCACCTGTGATAGATGTCACATTCTGGGAAGGTCACGGTTCGTCTCTTTCCCTCTCTTTTTTGTTTTTTTTTTTTTTTTTTTGAATTCGAATTTGAATGAGAAGTGACGGTTCACCTTCTCGGTTCTTTTATAAATAGAAACCCTCACCCTCATTTTCAACACTTTGCAAATTTTCACAAAACTTTTTAAGAGAGAAGCTCTGATACCGGCTGCTCTTACTTGCAAAAACTTCCCATCTTTCACTCATCTAGCTTCTGTCTGAGTGTCCTTTGCTCAAAAATCTTAGATATCGCCTGACCATAGTTAAATTTCTTTCCTTTGCTTTCAATATACCCACAGCCGGTCACAACCGTCTGGGGCATCTTCAAGCAACTTCCCTTCAAACCGCCTGAGTACCCTTTTATTTTCCCTAGCTTTCAATACACCCACGGCCGGTTACTACCGTTTGGGGTATCTTCAAGCTACATTTCAGAGAAACGGTTGGGTCTTTAGTGAGGTTCAGCTGCTCTTCAAAGGGATACATCCGGGATACCCTCTAGGGTATCATCAAGCAACCAAGAGGATTTCCGGCTGTTGACTTCAAGAAGTCAACCGTCTTCAGAGTTCATACAACTTCAAGGTACCGTCTCTGCCCCTTGTAACTTTTTTGCGCTTTTTCCGGTTGTATAGCTTGTTAAAGAATAATGGACTCACCCAAAACACACACGACACGACCTAGGACAGTTGTGAGCCGGTCACCGAATACGGCTGAGTCTAGGACTAGGGATGCCGTCTCGGGGTTTTTGGACCACCCTTACTCTTCTGCGAATCCAACCATCTCTATTCATGTGTGCAGGGCAGAATGGCTCGGACGAGACGGACGGCTGTAGACCCCGAATATCAGTCAGACGGCTCAGCTGAAGCTCCGGCTGATGATGTACCTTATGACCAGCCGGGCGTACCTAGCACGCTCGGAGATGAGATCTTGGAGGAATCCGAGAGTATAGACGGGGAAGAGACCGTCCAGCAATCAGACTTTAGTAAGTCAACCATGGAACCGGATGCCCCTCAAGAGGATGAGGAGGCAAATAAGTGGCCCTCTATTAACAATCCAACAGAGGCGCACATGACCGCCCGGGATGTGGTCACTTTAAACGCCACCCTTTTGTCATTTTTGGAAAAGCGCCCGGTTGGTAAGGGATGGGAGATTGTTGTGCCGTCTGTAGAGGCATCCGTTGTCTGGGATGACGACCTAGATCATGGCGATGATTATTTCGGCTGTTATGAGGCGGCGTTCAAAGCCGGCCTCCGGTTCCCCCTTCACAACACAATAAAAGCCATTCTAAGGGGTTACGACCTTGGCGTCTGGAAGCTAATACCCAACTCTTGGGTGAACATACTAGGATACATCGCCGCCTGCGAGATGCAGGACATAACGCTTAGCTTGGAGGCGTTTGTACATATGCATTACCTCAGCCGTGCCCCAGGCGGCTGGAATGCGTGGTATACTTTGACCGCAAACCCGAAATTTTTGAGGACGCTTGACAAGCCGTCTAAGTGGAGCAGTTGGAAGAGCATGTTTTACATGGTTTCTTCCCCCTCGCTGCAACTTAACCACCGGCTGCGTCGCTACAACACACACCCGGCTCTCTTGGGAAAGAAGTGCGCCCTTCCTAAAGTACCGGAGGTGGCTTAGGATCAAATAATGGAGACGGGGCTTTTTTAAAAGACCACCTTGCCTTTGAATGATGGGACATAAGTCATTGTCCCCAAACAATGGGTTCCTCCTCCGGACTGGCTTAAGGACGAGGTGTTCTTTTCCGCTTGTGGCCTTAGCACATTTTGGAGCAGACGTATGTTGATTGCTAACCAGCACTTTATGCCGTCTGTATCATACTTGAATGAGTTATGATTTTTCTTCCTTGTAGAGAAAGTATTAGATATGGTGCCTCCTGAAAAGACATCGGCTAAATCTGCTGCTGAGATCCAAAAGGATCAATTAGAGAGAAAGAGGGCCTAACTGGCGGCCAAAGATGATGGGGTAAGCGCCGGCTGAGCTCTTTTACCGTTTGCATGATTTGAAGCTTATTTTGATACTGACCGGTTGAGTTGTTTTCTTTTGCAGACGGGGAGCAAGAATGTTCCTCGCTCCCTTAGACAGATGCTAAAGAGACCGGAAGAGGAGCCCTCCCAGCCTGCTTAAAAAAGCAGAAGGGTTATGGCTACCCCTACCTCTACTGGAAGGCTGCCTGCGCCTGAGAGGCCTACTTCCACAGGTAAAAGCCTGAAAGATCTTGGCTAGGGCTCAAGGTCGGCTGAGGTCAGAGCTAGGGAGCTCGAAGTTCCCTCAAGCCGGGTGCTTTCTGTTGCATCCGGCTCCAATGCGGCTAGGGGTGATGTGACCCCTCAGTATGAAAATCAAGGTACTGCTCTCAGCTTTGACCCCCCTGGCCGCTTGGGCCTATGCGAGTCAAGTCCCAAGCTAATTAATTAGGGGATTCTTCCGGCAGCCGGTAGAATATAGGCGCCGCATATGATCAATACTTAACTGATAAATCTATTGATGCAGATGCCTCTTCTCGTTAGCTGGATCTCTAAAATTACGCCAAGAGAATGCTGAGGACCCTTACCCGGTCCGAGAAGGAGGCGGGCCAGCAGTGCACCAGGTCAACTTTGACCGTCTTACTGCTTTTCTTGCTGGGGTAATTTTGCCGGTTGGGGTATTGAGAGCCAATCTGGCTTTCCACCGGCTGGTCTATACAATGTATATTCATCTTTTTGTCGGTTGCACATTATTCGAATGATTTAACCCTTTTTCGGTTGTTCTTGCAGACAATGATTAGAATAGAAGGCCTCAAGGTTCCCTTGATGAAAAAGCAGGAGGAGGTAAGGGATTCCCAAAGAAAGGCAGCCGAACTCATTAATGTTACTAAAAGCCGGGAGATGAAACAGGAGGAGCTAATCAAGGAACTTATGGCTGCAGCTGATACAACCAACAAGAAAGCAGCCGACTTTGAACTCCAAGTCAAAAGCCTCCAAGCTGACGTGAAAGCCTTGGGGGATGCTGACAAGGAGAACACTGAGCTGCGGGCAGAGGTCAATCGGTTGAAGAACGAGTTGGCCCAGACCCAGGTGGGCCACAAAGAAAAGCTGACGGCTGAACAAGACCAGCTGGTTACCGAGAATGAGCGCGACTGTGAAGAGCGCATGAAGATGGCCTGGTCCATGATCCATCCGGACATGGACTATGCTTTCTTTGACATGCGGTACAAATACTCCACAAAGGTGTTTGATGCCCAGGTTATCGGAACCGAGAAGCCGGCGCCCTTTGAAGAGTGGGCCGGCATTGCCGAGGAGGAAGAAGAGTAGACGGAAGATCAGATGCCGGGTGGGGCTGACGAAGCTGAAGCCCAGCAAACCAAAGATGCTCCTCCTGCTGGCCAGGGCCAGCCGTCATAGTAACAACAACAGCAGCAGCAGGAGCTTAATTTGTTTCCTTCTTTCTTCTTCTGACCTGCGAGCCGTGTATTTTAAGATGTATCTCTTTCCCCGGACATAGGTCTGGCTGACAATCTTTTATTTTTAATATATTTGCCGACTGAGTCGGTTTTGCCTTTGATATTATTTGGTTTAATTTCTGCAATTTTTCCTCGTACAAGTCTTTCTTTTTGCAAGTTGATACGTGCGATATGTCGGGTGCAATGGTTTTGTCTGCCCCTGGACGGTTGTTTGCTTAATTTTATCTAACTTTAAGCAGACAACCGTCAATACAAGCATCCGAAAAAATAGACAGGCGGTCCTTGACCGTATTTTAAATAGAATTATTTTAAGGTTGATTAGCATACGGTGCCGGCTAGGGCTAACCTAGGTTATTCTTTTAACCGGCTACGGGTTACCCTTTGGGTATCTGTCATTGTCGTTTGTTGGTATGCAGGCGGCCATTGGCCGAACGTATGTATCATAACCAAGTTATGGATTAAATGCTAAGGTTTTGACCTTGCATAGTTTGAGTTTGTAACCGGCTGTAATGCGTTTGAGCAAAGACTGGCTACATTCGACCAAGATTTGAATTACCGTCTTTGTTGCTTTGAAGCAACGACTGGTTGTATCTTAGTTTCAATTAATCATTCAAACGGTAGTGAGTTATCTTTAACCTAGACAGTCGGTTAAAGCCGCTTGAGTTGTGATTTATTGAACAATGTACCACCCAAATGGGAGATGTTCTCTTCGACGAATTCACCCGAATGGGCGTCACCGGTTGCCTGCTCATGTTGTAGCAGGTGGTTTAAAATATATCCGGCCATTGGCCTAATGAATAGCTAAGTTTGGTACTTAGCCTATGTCTACTCAGTTTAGAGCAGACGGTTACCCGGTTGTGTATTACACAGATGGGACTTTGTACAAAAGACAATGGAAATAAAGCATTCTTTCATTAATATACTCTAATTACAAAAATTTACAAGTCCTTAGAAGCAGTAATTTTTCAAGTTATCTACATTCCAGGTTTGGGCTAGTTGCCTGCCGTCTGGAGTTTCCAGGAGGTATGTGCCGCCTCTAACTTCTTCCAAAATTCGGTAGGGGCCCTCCTAATTAGGGGTTAGCTTTCCTTGCTCGTTTGCCCTACCGATCGCCTTCATTTTTCGTAACACAAAGTCCCCCACTTTGAGGGGCCGTTTGTGTACTCTTTTGTTGTAGGCCCTCGTAATTCTCAGATGGTATATCTCATGACGCAAGGCGGCATTGCCCTTGCGCTCCGGGAGCGAATCCAATGCTAGACGCATGGCCTATCAATTTGCCTCTTCATCATAGAGCATGATTCGAAGTGTTGGCTCATAAAGTTCAGTTGGCAGGACGGCTTCAATGTCGTATGTCATAAGAAATGGGGTTTCACCGGTTGCCCCTTTTTCAGTTGTTATGATGGCCCATTAGACATGAGGCAACTCATCCGCCCATAGACCGCCAGCCCTTTCAATTTTCTTCTTAATGCCGTTTGAGATGAGGTTGTTGGAGGCTTCAACTTGGCTGTTTTCTTGGGGACGACCGACTGATGCAAAACAATGTGAGATCCCTTGATCTCCCAACCAGCTCTTGAGGGTAGGCGTTTCAAACTGAGGGCCATTGTCAAAGACCATAGACATAGGTACCCCAAACCAGGTGATGATGTTCTTCTAGATGAAGGAGATGACATCCTTTGTCTTTATGCCCTTGACCGCCTCTACCTCAACCCATTTGGTGAAGTAATCTACAGCAACCAGGATGTATCTTCGTCCACCTGTAGCAGCAGTATATGGACCCAGGATGTCCATGCCCAATTTCGCAAATTGAATAGGGCTGTAGATAAGCGTCAAATCAGTGGCCGATTGGTGTATGACACTTATCGCACTTCTTCACCATTTATATGGCGTCTGCCTTAAGAGTGGGCCAAAAGTAGCCTTACTGTCTGACCCTTTTTGCTAAAGTTCTGATGGCTATATTTGATGCACAAAAGCCCGAGTGCAGATCCTCTAGAACTTCTTTTCCCCTTTCTAGGGTAACACACTTCAACAACGGCTGGAGGTAACCTTTTCTGAAGAGTTCCCCCTTGTATATCTCAAAACTTGAGGCTTGCTTTTTCAATGCAGCCGCTTCTGAAGGGGCGTCCGGCAAAGTGTTGTTTGCCAAATAAGCCCGGATGGCATCCATCGAGGTAGAGCTTCGATCAAGAACTCCAATGGGGTCATGTTCAATGCTTATTTTTTCCATGACTTCCCAGAAGACTGACCTAGGCGCATCACAAGAGGCGGATGATGCCTACTTGGACAGTGCATCCGCCTGATTATTTTTGGACCTGGGCACCTGACTTAGATGAAATTCATCAAGTGTCCCGGCCTCGTTCTTGATCGCCTACAGATATTTGATCATAGCCGGATGGGTGGCCTTGTAGTCACCATGGTATTGGCTAACGATCAATTGAGAATCTAAGCAGGCGTCAACTTTCCTTGCCTCTACCGCCTTACACATGCGGATATCGGCTAGCAGAGCCTCATACTCCGCCTCATTGTTCGAGGCTTGGAACTTGAACCGTAGTGCATTTTCATATTGGTCCCCTACCGGAGACTTGCAAATTACGCCTACACCACAACTATTCATAGTAGAGCTCCCGTCTACATAATCCTTCCAGACCTGATCAACATTGGACGGCTGAGCTAGCCTTTTCATTTCCACAATGAAGTCGACAAACGCCTAACACTTCACTGCCTTTTTGGGTTCGAAGGTGATTTCCAGACTCTTCTTTTCAATAGCCCACTTGAGCATTCTGCCGGATGACTCCAAGGTTGTCATTGGCCGCTTGAGGGGTTGATCTGTGTAGACCACCACCGGATGTGCCAAGAATTATGGTTTTAACTTCTTGACTGCCATGACCAGGGCAAGACCAAATTTTTCAACCATGGGGTACCGTAGCTCAGCAATTTAAAGAACATGGCTAATGAAATAGACCGGGAGCTCTATGCCGTCTCTCTCAGCTAGGAGAACGGCATTGAGGGCATGATATGAGACGACCAAATACATATAGAGAACCACGCTTGCTAGAGGGCTGACCAGCCGTGGCAATGAGTGAAGGTGCTCTTTCTATTTCTGGAATGCCGCCTCAGCATTTCCCCCCCATTCAAATCTAGTCTTCTTCTTGATTACCTGGAAGAAGTAGAGGTACTTGTTACCTGACCGGCTGAGGAATCTCCCTAATGTCGCCAGACGACCGGTAAGTTTTTGGACTTCCTTGACAGTGCGGGGTGACTTCATGTCAATTACTGCCTGTACCTTTTTTGGGTTGGCCTCTATCCCCCTTTAATCAATCAAAAATCCGAGAAACTTCCCAGACCCAAAACCAAAGACACACTTTTTGGGATTAAGCATGACCTTATGCCGCTTGAGGGTGGTGAAGGTTTCTCGGAGGTCAGCAAGGTGATCCGTCTGGAGCTTAGATTTGACTATCATGTCATCAATGTACGCCTCTACATTCCTCCCAATTTGATTAATGAAGACTGTATTAATCATTCGTTGGAAGGTAGCAGGCGCATTCTTCAGCACAAACGGCATCACCGTATAGCAGAATAACCCTTGATCAAGGACGAATGTCGTCTTCTCTTGATCTTTTTTCCACAAGGGTATCTGATAGAAGCCTGAATAGGTGTTGATGAAGCTTATCAAGGCATGGCCGGCTGTAGAGTCGACCAGACTGTCGATCTTTGGAAGTGGATAGCTATCCTTTGGACATGCCTTGTTCAGATCTGTGTAATCAACACACATCCGCCAGGTACCATTCGGCTTTTTCACGAGAACAACGTTTGCTACCCAATCCGGGTAGTAGCATTGCCGAATGAACCCGGCATCTAGGAGCTTCTTGACCTCGGCGGCTGCCGCCTGAGATCTTTCCTTGCCGTGGTTCCTTTTCTTTTGCCTGGCATCTCTTGCACTTCAAAGGCAAAAATGTCTTTAAATTCCTTCAGCAGTTGGTGCAAATCTGTACCCAACTTGGCAAAAGCAACCATCCCCACTTTAACGGTTCGTTTCGGACGGCTGTCATATTTTCATCAGCCGGCTGGGGACAAAGATCATCTGACCGTTCCGCTATTAGTGATTGCTATTGCTTCTCTTTTTTGACGGCCACTAGGTGGTCCGCCTTTCTCTGTTTGCCGGCTGTTTTGGGAGCAGGCGCGGCTTCCTTGAAGTCATCAAGGTCGATGGGTTCCTCGCCTTGGCCGGCTGCGGCCACAATAGGCTTGACGTCTGAGAGATAGCACTCCCTTGCCTTCTGCTGATTCCCGTTCAGGGAACCCACTGACCTATCATCCCTTTCAAATTTGATCAGCATGAGGGATAGGATGATGACTGCCTTGGACTCGTTGAGGGTTGGACGGCCCAAAATCAGATTGTAGGTGGTTAATACCTCGACCACCAAGAACTTGACGACCATTTGTCGTCCCTCTCCCTTTTGCCCTAGTCGGATGGGTAGGTCAATCCTCCCCACCGGATGCACTACCCCTCTTCCTCAAAGCTAACTAAGGGGTGAGAGGCCTTGTGCATGCTCTTAGGCTTGTACTTGAGCTTCGCCAAGCACTGATAGCTTATAAGGTCAAACGAGCTCCCGGTATCAATAAGGATCTGGCCTACTCGTTGGTTGGCAACCTTGCATTCGATGACTATAGGGTCATCATAAGGCCGCCTGACCTTGCCCCGGTCCTTCTCAGAGATGAGGACCTCATGGAAGGTGTCTTTCGACACCTGACCCTCATCCATTGAGTTGACCAACTTCTAAATGTTGTCCTTGGTACCCCGGATGGTAGGACCCCCTTCCCGCGCAGCCGCCTGCTATGGTAAAGATCTGCTCTTCATCAGTGTCACAGCTCATAGCCGGCTTCTTGGACAATTGTCCATTGTTTGTTTTGGGGTTACCCTTGGACTTCAGCATATAGGACTTCAAAGCCCCCTCATCAGCCAAACGGTTCAGTAGCCGCCTGAGGCTATAACAACCATTGGTGTCATGGCCGATATCCTCATGGAAATGACAGTACTTGCTCTTGTCCCAACTTTTGATGGGACTCTTCATTGCTGCCAGTTTTTCAATGGTCAATCGGTCTTTGATCTCCATGAGGATGGAGGAGTAATCCTTGTTGAACTCGTACTTGGGGACGTACGACTTCAACTCTCTCTTTTTCTTCTAGGACGGCTGACCAGAATGGTCCGCCGTCCAGACCTCTTTTCTTTTCTTGCTCTCTTCTTTTTTAGCCGGCTGAGCAGACCGACTTTCTCTTCTGTCGGACTTTTTAGGGTCCGACGAGTGCTTATGGCACAGAGCTCCATTGCGTGTATATAGGCTTCGGCTTCCATCAATGCCTCTTGGAGGGTAGCAACCCTCTTTCTGACCAGGTCAAACTTAAAGGTCGACCCGTCCTTCAGACCGTTGAAGAAGTTTATATAGGCAACTTCGCCAGACAACCCTTGGATCTGAATTCTCATCAGATTGAACCGCCTGACATAGGGCCTTAGTGTTTCCTTGTCTCCTTGCTGAATAGCCCCCAAGTTGAGACTTGTCTTTTGGGCAGGGATGTTCATGGAGAAGTTGGACGCAAACAGGTATGCTAGCGTCTTGAAGTTGTTGATACATCCGGCTGGAAGATTGCCAAACCATCGTTGGGCTATGCCCTTCAATTTTGCCGGGAAGCATCGGCACCAGGCGGCATCATCCAACTGCTGTAAGTACATGAGGTTGGTGTAAGCCATTAGATGGTCTTCCGGGTTGGTGGTACCGTCATAGGTGCCAATTAACACGTTCTTAACCTTGGTCGGATGAGTCGCCTTGGTTATCTTCCTGGAGAACGCCGACGGGTGTTCCCCAAGGTTTAGCAGCCGGAGCTGCTATTCCATGGGCTGGACCTGCTGTGCCGCCTAACCCCCAAAGAGGGTCGGCTGCATGTATGGTGATCCATACGGCATGTATGGCTGTTGGGGCACATACGGAGCCGGCGGGATAATCTGAGGGCCAGTACGTGCGGACATGCCGCATGACTGACTCTCTCGGTTTATTTCCGAACACTTCATTGAAGTATTATGGACAATTCTTCTCCTGGATGAACATCCGGGCGTCCGAGTAAGTCTTTTTTTACCCATCCGGCTAAACTTGCCGGATAACCTTCCTTTGCCCTGATTCAGGGAAACGAAGTCTGGATAGGTCGATCAGGGGCCTGTCCTCCCCCTTCGGTTTAGGGTGAGGAGTAGGCACGCGATCTTTGACATGCTTCTTCCCGGAGGGAGAAGGCTTCTTGGTCGACTGACCCTTGTTGGCGCCAATTGACTTTTTTATTATGTCCTTGATCTCCCCTTTTAGACTCGTCATGAATTTCATGAGTTCGTCTCTAGTTACGGCGGCAGCACCATCCGCCGCCTGAGGTCGCCCGGCCATCTTGACGGTTGGGCTGCTAGGACCAGCTTTGTCTTCGCTCCGTTACCTTGTTTCCTTGGAACGGGCGCGTCTTGTTCTGAATGACCCGTCTGGGGCCACGTAGGTGTCGTCCTCAAAGTCGTCACCACTATCTTAGTCCATGTGGACCTTAGTCTCAGCCATAGGCTGTTTTCCCTCAACAGGCGGTACAGATTCGGATGCCATCTCGGAAGTACTCTCCCTACAGACGACGCCAAATGTTTTGGGGTTTTTGGAGTCCCTCGGGAGAGTTACAATTCCAAAAATGCGCGTCGACCGTTTGTACCTGCAAAACCACGGAAACTCCGGTTGGATGGAGTTCCGCCTCTGACAATCAAGTAAAAACGTTTTCGGATGTATACAATTGCGGAATATAAAGGTTTTTCTCTCTGATTCAGAGAGAATTCTACAATTAATTTTGCTCGATTTTTGGGTATGTATTTATGAATTTGTAATAAATGAGGATTTTCCTTTATTTATAGTGGAAGGGGATCAGTGCCCCTTTTAGGGTTAAGGTGCCACCTGTCAGTAGAGGATTGGATCCCTTATGGCCTCTCTGAGGTTGACACGTGTCAGCATACTATTGGGCCACGTGGACAGGGTACTTTTACTCTAAACAGACTTGAAGCCCAATCTTAACACCGACTCCACAGTTGGTTACAGTTTCCCCACGCTTTGGCGCCATATATTTTTTGGCTCTTTCACGGATACCCTCCACCTCATGACAGTCGATACTACTAACACCCACCTGAGGTTCCAGGTTGAAGGTTGTACCTTTAATCCGAGGCTTAACCATTGCTAGCCCATTTGTAAACGCTACCACTGTGTTAGCTATAAAGGAGAGCATATTTTCTCAACCGAAGAGTATGTCATAGTCAATTGGGGGTCGCTCATTCTATTTTGGAACGCCCGAGGGTGCACAAGACCCTCCTTTGCCGAGCACTTCGCGGCCCTACACGAAAAATTTAACCCCATGTTGGTCATCATTTTGGAAGCTCGTATTGGTAAACATGGCGTGAGCAATTGCGTTGTTCATAACCTTCCAGGTGAATACCAAGCAGAGATATGTGGTTCGGAGTCAAGGTCTGGTGGACTTATGGTGTTTTGGAAACCAAATATTGTAAGGGCCATTTTCTAGCATAGATTAAGTCAGCCAACTGGGTTGCTTGTTAATGTTGTTTTCCATGTAATTTGTTTGTTTTATAATATTGTTTGTAATGTAAGTTATTTAGCTAAATAAATGTTGTTTGCAATTACAGGATCCACCTCCACCATCATGGCCTCCACAACAAGTTGAATTAAATAATGATCCGTGCAGCTCGGATGAGGAGGTAGAGCCAGGTAGTTATGATGAAGATAGCTCCATCCACCACTGGGGATTTGGAAAAGACTTATGATGAAGATGCTAGGGATCAAATACTACTCAATGCTCTGTGTCTTTGTTTAATTAGTACTGTAGTTTTATTTGCCTTTTCCCAACACTATTTTTCTGTATGCCTAAGACTATGTTTGATTATGCCTTCACTATGTTTGATTATTGCTTGACTGTTTAATGCATGTATTAGCTCTGAAGTTATTACGAATAGGGGGAACCTTGCATATTTCACTTAACTATGTTAGTGGTACATTTAATTCTCCGAAAATGCACCACTGAAATCACGTTGGTACATTTAATCATAGTGGTATACTGTGTACATACTACGTACCTATGCTGTGTACATGAATTATGACCCTTTCCTATGCATCGTGTGTACATACTACGTTCCTATGCTGTGTACATGAAGTCAATATGCACAACTGCAATCAAAGTGGTACGTTTGGTACTTTTAATTGTACCACAAGAAAACTAGAGTTGGGAATATACTGACTCTTTCATAAGGGGTAACCAGTCCAAAACTTGGCATCTCAATGAAGGGTGAACTATAAACAGTGGTTGGATTATGTTCCATGTTTTGTTTGCGTTCCTTAGCATTATTCTATGAATTATGGATTGTAATGTTCTATTTCGTTGCTGTTATTTTACTTGATTGCACTTCTATCCTAATTCTTGAATACATTGACGGAGCAATGGTACAAACAACACCATTTTAATGTACCATTGCAAACACAAATGGCACTTGTACTATACCATTGCGAACTAAATTGTAAGAATATCATTTACATTCCACCAGTGGCACTTGCAAGGTACCTATGGCACTGTACATTGAGTTTAAATTACCCTGTTCATGTAGATTGCAAAAAGTAATTAAGGTACAGTTGCTGCATAATCTGCAAAATGCAACACAAAACCTAATGCAAACATCACATCAAACACTAAGCCATGAGTGGACATACCACCTCCACAGCCAAAGCAACCTCTAATAGTTACCCCTGAGTGGATAGACCACCTCAGGGAGGAGTACGTTTGCTAGCAAGTGTTTAAATGTTCAATATAGAGTACTTAGAGCCACCACAGTTCAACCTCAGCCAATAATTACACCATCGCCCAGGCTACTTACATAGCACATCACAGTTTTCGCGTTGTTTTCCTAGAACCTGGAATCAAATCTCGCAGACCATCTTTCAATTCATTCATTTCACACTGCACATCGTCCAAGAACAAATTTGTCCGAGCATTAAGAATCTTCTCCTGAAAATGTATGAACAAACACTGTAGCCAACCACTTCAGAGATCTTAACACAAAATACAGTTATATACACCACTTACCACACTAAACCTCGTGGTGAATCTTTTGGCAAAGAACTTAACACACGCCAGCATAAGAACACCAGAGTAAGAGCTACACATTGGAGGATGACAATCAACATAAAAGTTGGACATACGTTCTTTGGACCTTAAGGCTAGGCTGAAAGTTACTGGCACAGTAAGCAAATAAGGAAACAAGTGCTTACTTATCCTTTGGCTTTAAGATCTCAACAGTGCATCTCGTCCAAGAATGCAGCTGACCAGTCTTCCATGCCGGGTCACAGATTTGAAAAAGGACGTCGATACCACTAACCTGTAGTTTGACAAAAACATTAAACATAACCAAATGGGTCCCAGTAAATACAATGTTTGTTTAGAATGAAAGGCATTAGTATTAGTACCAGAAGATCAAACTCTTTGGCATGTGTGGTGAACGGGTTAAGGTACATAGAATCTATCACCCACAACTATTGAGCCTTCATGTCTAATGCTAAGCACCACCAGTATGACTCGTCAGGGGAATCCTTAAGAACTCCGAGCACTGGGACAAAGACCTGATAAAATGACAATGTCAATGCCATAAGCACAATTTAGAGTATATACATGAAACACATTTAAACCTAGAGTATTGAACTATGAGAGTAAGTAGTTGACCGCTCGAATCCGCGACAGCTTATAGCTCAGGAGAAATTTGGCATGCTTGTTACAAATATGTTCTTCTTTTCCTTCGTTCAACAACAGTCGATTCTACAATCCAAACAAAAAAAAACAACCATGATCATCATTTGTGCACGTAAATATGACACCCCAAAGCTGAAATGAACCACGAACCACTTACTGAAAAGCTTGGGTCAAGCAAAATACGTTTGCTTCTGTTCTAGAAGTCTTTGGTGGCCCATTGCTTGGTGTATAACACACTGGCCATTCTAACATAATCACTAGAAACCCGCGATATATGGTGCACCACTTCATAGAAATCCCTTTGGTTGGCTTCCATGTGGTCACACTTTATCAGCACAATACCAGGGTTATAAAGTGAAGCAACAACATAACACCAAGTATACACATAAACATATTAGAATTTACAATTAAAACAAAAAATTTACAAAAGGCATGCACAAAAAAGACTTTTCACTCAATTACACGTTTCTGAATTACCTAAGTGGATCCTTCAGGTCCTTCTAGCGCTTTACAAACTGCAGCAGACGTGCCTCGACTGTTGTATGGCGTCAGGTGTTAGACACATTAGTGAACATGGCTGACAAGGCTGCCTTTGTAGGTTTCACCACCCTCTTATCCGCAGTTTTGCCCCCCTTCCCAGTGGACTCATCTTCCTTATCAGATGAAGATGAATTTTCCAAACTGCACCGAGCATCAACCAACACAGTAGTTTTCCTCGTCCCAACCAAGCCCACAACTATTTCAGGTCCAGGCACCATGTTCTCATATTCCGCTTTAAAATCAGAACAACAGCCATGGAACTCTAAGACAACACCTTCATCAAGCCCATCCACCTTGGATTCATCCCCAACCACCTTGACATCACCCCCAGCCTCTGCAAACAGTGGATTAATTGAAATCTTTTGAACCACATGGTCCAGGTCATCTTCACCTGAAACTGTATCAGCATGCCTAATTTCTTCCCCACCAAGTCCTTTCCCACCATCTTTCAGTTGTTCATTCTCCAATAAACAACTGCCCAAAGCCTGATCTTCATGCACAACAACTTACCTCTCCATTGGCTTCCCCCTAATCACTCTCTAGGCATTAGCTATGTCAACACACTATGACATCAACTAATGCATTGATTTCATAACATCACCTGATTTCAAGTCAATCACAGACATCAACTTTGGAGTAATTGTATCCAACACCTTCAGGAAAACATAAATACAAACTATTAACAACTGGCATAGGACATATCACTTATTTTATAAAATACAATGCTATATCTAAAACTATCATTGACTGGCATTATACCTACCGCGTAATATTTTTCACGTCTACCTCCTGCGTAGTCTGTTGCACGTCAACTCTTTCCACCCTTTTCTTTGGAACCTCGCGAGGAGTCAACGGATGCTCCTCCCCATATGCTATATCTAGAGACTGCAAAATAATCAAACACAACAACTTCAGCAATATTCACATCAAATGAAAGTCAAACTAATACTAACCGGCAATTTTTCGAAATCCCCAAATTCTTTTTTATCATCGCCAACCACCTCATTGATCTTTTCTTCGGACCATGCCTCAAGTCTCGGTCTCACACCCCACCTCATTGGGACGCAACTTAAGTGATCTAGATTAAAAAAAATCTACAATAAAAGGAAAGGATGGATGATTTAGTTCAACTAACCATTACAAACGATAACGCTGCACAATTTAATAAAATTACTTGAAAAGTTTTTAGTGTACGATGCCAAATACCCAATTTTACTCACCAATAAAAAAGGATACAACCCCTTGAACCTGCAACATATCCATCACGACCAAATTCTTTTGGAAACTCCTGGCTGCTACAATCATCCAGTTAAATACATAAGTGCACCAGTCATACTCATCAGCTTCATCGTAAACCAATAGCGACGGAACGAGCTTCACCCCAAGATAGCTTGTTTTTGCCGTAACACACAATAAATAGCCCAAAGCTGCTATGAGAAAGGCTATCTTGAAATCAGCCTTCTCGTCATCTAACAGCGACAACACATTACCTTCCTCATCCTTTCGAATCAGTGCCCCCAAAGCAGCTACTAATGAAATGCTATCATTTTCCCAAACTTTTCCAAAAATCTACTACGCATTTCCTGCTTATCCTTGGGAATCGTACATGGCAATGCCTTCGACCTCATGGGAATCCCAAGTACATACTAGGCCTGAACAGGACTCAAAGGAAGCACACACTCATCTCCAAAAGTTATTGAACCATCACCCATCACCCTTGTCAACAACCAGTACACAAACTTCCGGGGTACAAAAGTTAGGGATATACTTAACAACCCTCCAAAACCCATTTTTGTGACCAGCTTCTTCCTAGAGTCATCAAACTTCTTCACTGCGGTTGCAAAAGCATTCACACCATGCAAATTTGGGGCCTAGAACATTACATTCAAACAAGACAAACTTCAATCAAATGACACCGGCCCAAACCTCACAAAATAAAATCACTAACCGATTAAATTCCTTCTAGGTTACTCAAATTCTTCATTTCTAACTAATTCCTTTCTAGGTTACCTCAATTTTTTACATTTACAACAAATTACAGCAATTGTCCTTCCATATAAACTAGCTAAAGAGACACTAATTATACAATCCATTCAAATTACTTGTAAATATTCTATAAGGGATTTTAATATTGCACATCCAATTAAGGACTCACAATATTCATACTTAACTTACAACTCAAGTATAATTTACAATTAATCTTTAGAAATTCAGTTCATTTTCCCAACTACCTAAACAAAGGCCCAACCACATAAATCCCATCAAACATTTCCATGTCATGGATATCAAATATTGTTCAGAGAGTACCTTCTGCGTACTTCTTGATTGAGTTCTAACGACAACCCCTTTCTCCTTCACCACCTCTCCCTTTGTCTTCTCGACCTACACATGACATTAAACATTTCATTTCTTCATCCAAGTATTACACAACAAATTAGCTTTTATCATTTCCATCTAACATGACATACCTTTAGCTTGCCCCTTTTTCCTGTCCTTTTCTCAATATGACCTCGCTTGCGCTTCCCTTTCTCAACCTTTTCCCGTAATTACTTGATCAGGAGCTCTTGGTAGCTCCTTTGTCCTGTTCTGGTTCTTCCTCACTACCTAGACTGTGGTCCTCAGCATTCTCATCTACCTCATAATCACTAGCTATGGAATCAGCATCATTAGAACCAGATTCATCATAATCACCATCATCAGAATCAGCTTCATCAGAGTCCTTTAAATACTCTACCTAAAAAACTGGATTAGATTTCAGTTTCTTCTTTCCTTTACTAGCTACTCTCTTTTTAGGCGCCGCCTCATTCATGGCTTTCGCCCGCGCCTACACAAACACAAATATTTGCCACCAAAAATCAACTACAACACATAACCATCACTAAGAAAACACACAATCTTTTAATTTCAACAAACAATAACTCACCAATCCAGATCCCTAGCTCTTCCTCGGCATTATTTCCTCCTGCCAAGTTCAGATGAACGCTCGATAAATGGGATTTCCCAACTATATAAAACCATTTCCACTAACCCTTAACTCTTCACATATAATTTCTCCACTATGTTGACATATACATACCACAACAGTCATAATTTCTTAATGTAACAATATCACTTATTCATAACTCAATACGTCTTCCACCACAAAAAACTCACAATTAATCACTCGTTTACATGGATTTAAATTAAATTAAACAATAAAGGGTCGCAAATTTCAGTGGTTAACAAAGTATTACATAATCTAAATCATCATATCAACAAATTCATTCCATTACAGGTTTCACATCCTCAAAATAATCCCAATTATAACAATGAACAACAAAGGAAACCCTACTTCGCTATTTTCTGTGGATAACCGTAAATCACATAAACTACAACATCATAACAACAAATTCATTCCAATTAAGGGTTTCAGAACCACGCCCACTAACATTTTTCCTAATTAAATAAATGAACAACACAGGTAACCCTAAATCGCTAAATTCAACAAAAAACCCTAAATTCCAAAAACTAAAACTTCATAACAACAAACAAAAGTCACAAATACAACATTTACACATAAATTCATAATTCGAGAAGTGTTTTGCGTCCATACCTTCAATCAAACAACGAAACTAGTAGCAGCTACCTACAAGTTACGCACCAACTACACTGTAGTAAACTTCTGCTCTTGCTCCGGCGATAACCACCGTCCTAGTGTCTTCGTCGGAATAGAGTACAGGACCTTTAAGGAGGAGAGAGATTTGAGAGAAAACAAGAAACGGAGGAGAAAGAATAAGATTAAAAGGTAATGAAATTGATTTTCGAAAAATAACGGGATACCAAAACACAGTCAGCCTTCCACTCAACTTTTTTATTTTAATGCATAGTAAATGACGCTTATGCCCTCCTATACACTTGATATGCCAATAGCTTATATGCACTGATATGGAATCACATTAACCCACAAATCATGCAATTAGCATCAACAACAAATTAACATCAAGAGCAAGCATTCATCCAGCGAATCGAACCACAGTAGAGCTCTTCGGTCCCAACGCAGCGGCACAAGCACAACTCGTGAGAGATATCCTAAGTCCCACCGCAGCGGAACAACCACGCGAGACGGCAAAGATCTCCCACCGCAGCCATCTTTGTTCCTTTTCCCTTAACTTTGCATGTATTCTTTAAGGGGAAACTTTTCAAGCTTCAAATCGTGAAGGTTAATTTTCAATGACTTGCGATTTTTGTTTTTCATTTTTTTTTGGCGAACTTTGATTTGGGTTTAATTATGTAAATTGGTGATATTTATGAAATTAGGATTTGTTAGTGATTAATATTATTATTACTACTGTATAATGTCTTTTATCGGGTCGGGACACGGGCCGACTTTTCAACTGGCAGAAGATCCAGGTACCCGAAAAGCCGGGTACTCGGATCTGAACACCCCTAATTACCAGGTTTTGTGAAATTGTTGGGAAAATTGTAAATATTTTTGGTAGTTATCTTGAGATCAAGTTACCAATTTACGTGGTATAAGATGATTGAGATGAGAGATGTTCCTTCTATGCTTGGTTCTTATAATAGCTCTCTGTTATATGTGATTATCGTAATTATAGAGTTTCTTTATGAAAAAGTAAGACTTCTTCAAATAAGTATTTTACTACAAGTATGCAAAAATGATTTTTCAAATATACAATTTTCAAAGTAAAGTTTTGTATTCCTTGTTTTTAAATAATTATTTAGATTGAAAACTTTCATAAATCTTTTAAAATATTTTATTTCAGTTCATACCTTATAATTAAATATATAAGACTATTACAGTGTTTTCAACAATTTCTCAAAATGTAAGTATTTTAAATTTTTCGAATGACGCTTAAAAATATTTTACGAGTTTTTCTCACTACTTTTGTAAACAAATCATTTTAAAACCTAAGATCTTTTGGATGTTTGAATTGAATAATAATTTGTTGAGAAACTTGTTGGTTATCCTTACTTTGCTTGATGCTTGTTGATAAAGTGCTAAAATAATTTATTTAATGAGTTAATGTGTTGGTCGAGTTATGGGGATGTAACTCCTTTTAAGGGGGGTAAAGTGCGATAGAGTTTCACGCATTTGCTTTTCGAGTCATTTTTGAGTAATTTTGAGTCTCTCTTGAGTTAGTTTTGGTCTTGAGTCGGGTTAGGATGTGCATGAACCAATAACTTAAAACCATTTTTCGTATTTCTTTTGCTAAGTTTCGGGTCAAAACTTCTTTTAAGGGGGTAGACTGTAATACTCTGTATTTTTGAGACGTATTTTTCTAATTAATTAATTAATTATTATTTTCTAAAAAGGGTATTTTAGTAAATTATTTTTGCTATTTGAATTTTGGAGCCAAAAACATTTTCAAAACTCAACTTATTATTTTGAATTTTGGATAAGATTTATTATCCGTTTATTTTAATAAAACCGAATTGTATATATGTATGTATATATATATATATATGTATGTATATATATATATATATATATATATATATATATATATATATACATATATATATATCGGATATTTTAATTAACAAAAAAAATTATATTTTCGGATTTTCTAAGCATAAAAAATCTGATTTTTCTTAATTAATTAAGTTAGTTTTAAGTTACTATTTTCTAATTAATTATTTCCTACAAAATATATTACTTACACAACCATTTTTAATCCTTAAAATCTAGCAAATATTTCCCTAAAACTAGTAGTGGAGGTCCGAAAATATGAGCATGGATATGCTCTTCATTTTCGGCCACCATATGTTAATTTTGGGTTATTTATTTTGTTAGTTTTGTATTTCAATTATCTTTCTTAAATTCCTTATTTCCTTAATTCTTTTTTTTCCATCTCACAAAGATATGATCATTGTATTATTTGACTTAAATCTTTCTTGATTATTCTTCAAGCAAGCTTACTTTCCATCTTCCATTTCATGATCAAATTACTAAACCTTCCTTAATTCTTAAACTTTTTTTTCAAGGTAATGCCTTAAACCAAAATTACCATAATCTTCTACAAAGTCTTGCCTTAATTCTCTCATACCTCTCATATTTTTCACACCAAAACCCATCTCAGTTATTCTCTCTTAATATTATTTTCCCTAAACCTTTTCATTCTTTTCTTCTACTCTTTTAAAAAATAATCAGCCTGTATACCTTAGAAGCCAATTTTTGGGATTTTGGGTTTTGCTATTTCTCATAATAGTGTTCCTCTCGAAAAATCTTTGAGGTTAGGCTCAAGAATCACCCAATTCGGAGTTATATTAAAGGAGTTATGGCCTCTACAAATTTTGCCTATTCTTTCCAACGCAAATTCAATACTCTTTAATCATATTCCTTTATTTTCTTCATGGTTAGTTTTCTAAAATATAAATACTTATTTCAAGGTTATAATTTTATATTAATATATTATTTTTTAAATGAGTTTTATAGTCCATGCACATTAGATTTGGGTTTATGTCTAAGGATGTTGTGATAAACTTATGGTTATGTTAATTGCAAGGTATATACGTGATTGAACGTTGAAAGTGCAAAGTGATGATTGAGATTCGGAATCAAGGTACGTTTAGGTGGCTAGATACCTTTGAAAGTGATTGATTTGAATAGCATGTTTTATATTATTTTATTGTTGATTGAAATAAATTGGTTTGAATTATGATTTATGAAATAAAGTATGTATGGAGCTATTGATTTTAATACATGTTTTAATAAATATATTTAAAGGATTGAATTTAATATCATGTTTTGGATGGTTTGAATTACTTAAATAAAGAATCGATTTGAAAAGCTTGTTGAATTAAATAAAAAGGTTTAGATCTTGAAAGGAAGAGTTATTGGTGTTTGAAAGTTATTAACATGAGATTTAATTTGCAACTATTATTAAAAGGTTGATTTTGAAAGTATGTTGAATTAAATAAAAAGGAGTTTTGAATTATTTTATTATAAAAGTTGATTTTATTCAATGGAGGAATTTTATGAGGATTTAATGAATTATTTATTAAAGCTTTACAAGCATATTATATTAATCCCACTATGCGAATTTGGTTGATAAGACTATGGACTTTGTATGACCTACACTTTCCTCAAGGATAGCCTTTCTACATAAAGATACTAACTTGGGGGGTGTGCACACTTAGGAGAGGAATAGAGTTTTGAAAAGAGGAATTGATTTTAATAATCATTATTATTTGAGTTATTGAATCATTGGAATTATTTTGAGAAGTTTGAGAATTGGTTTCGAATTATGAGTTTGGAATTATTAAAATTGGTTTTAAATGCATGTTTGCTAATAAATTGAGTTTACATTATCTTGCACTTATCGTACTTAGCATATTTTGCTAATCCGTATTTCCTATTTATTTTGGTTTGCCCTGTTTACCTTAATAGTAATAAGTGTTGACTATTTTCAGGTGGAGTCATGAATGAGCATAAGGGAGTCAAGATTTTCTTCACATAATTTATGGAATGTTGGTTTTGTTTTACTTTTTAGTACTCATAACAATGTTACTATTTTTATAAGTATAAATAAAGAAGAGTTGAGTTTTCCGCTACAAGTTTGTTATTGAGTTAAGTATTTTAGATAGCCTTGCGTAATCACGTGACGGTAAAATGCCTAAGTCTATCTCTATGGTATAATTATACGTATTATACTAGTATTGTTGTAGAGGGAGATTTTGGGGTGTTACAGGCAAGCCTCAGGTTGAAGGGTCGACTGCTCAGTGCTCACATCACACGTTTTGAGTTTTTGAAGTTCGTGAATGACTTCAAGGGAGAGGTGAATAACTTCATCAAAAGTTAAACGCCTGGCCCAAGTAAGGGTTAGTCGGCCAAGAAGCCTTCTCACATTGAGAAGGCCAAGACTGTCAAGGACAGGGAAGCCACTCCACATCCTAAGCAAAAGGAGGGGTGTGAGGAGGGTGTGCTCATTGTAGGGGATCCTTCTCCTCTATGCCCATGGCCCTTTAAAGCCTAGGACTTTACACTTTTAGGGTTTATTAGGATTTGAATTCCTGACTGTTTGGTGGACGTTGAATTAGAGTTAATCCTATCATTACTCTTTTTTGTAGGAAACTAATAAGGAGTCACTAATGAGTTTTAGAAAACTCATAAACCTCGTTCATGCCTTTCTCCCAAGTAGGGTTCAAGGGATATTTGGCATGAATCATAAGTTTACCCATGCCCAAATTGGTTACTTATACCAGAAATGAGTTCGGGAGCGAGGGTACTAAAATAACGTTCCTTTTAGGGAGGAATCGCTATTCTAGCCCAAGTGCGGCCTCTACTAGCTCTTCATTTTTCACAATTTCATTACCAAACAATATATGCAATAAGATACCTAAAACTAAGTTAGTTGATTTTATTTACACGCGTCAATCACATAAAGATTACATTGCAACGAATGTCGTTATTCTTTGTTATTCAAATTCGTGAAAAGAACAAGAAATAAACAATATTCTCCTTGACTTAAGTGATAAAACAACAATTAATTATTCCAATTCCAGTCTTTAATAAACGTAAGATACTATGTGAAATTAATTAATTAAAGTTTATTTTAGGTGATTAAGCAACACTAGTTAGTTTATTAAAAGTTATTTAAGCAAGAAGAGAAAGGTGGTTTATCTAAGTGCTCAAGATTTTACCACTTTTCCTTGCTAGATCTTTGTTTAGAACACTTATGGACTCCTTGTTCGAGACCCTCCACCGTAAGAACAAACAATTAAAGGGGTGAGTGTTTAGGACAAGGGGATGATTAGTGCATAAGTTCACAAGTTTCTGTTGACTTTTTAGGCTAATTTCTGTGTGTTTCAAAGCTCGTATTGAACCCGTATTTAATGGGAATGGGTGAGTTTAGGGTTTTGAACATTCTGCCGTAGTAGGTGGTGCGCACCAACTCAACAGGTGATAATGCGCGTAAGTGATTAAGACGCGCTGCATTGGGCAACGCAACCTATGATAATGCGCGTGGCTTTATGGTAAGATTCGATTCAGTATTTTTATGAAATTTTAAATCTTCCGCAAGCGCATTATTGGAGGTTACGCTACGTGTCACGCGCAACCTTGTGAGTTGTGTGCGTCAGGCTAGCGCGACTCCTTGAGTTACGTGCGGTTTTTCCTGCGGCAGCCCTAGATTTTAATCTACGCCCTTCTAAATCTGTCAAAATTAGGTTTAATCTCGGGATTTAGGTCTAATCACTGATCGGGATTAGTATTAACTATTGGGTTTTGCAGTGTCCGACACCGCGTGGAAACAAAACCCGATAACCGGATCGTATGCATAATAATTACAACATAAATAAAAACATGCAAATAAACACAAACATAAGAGAAGAGAGAGAAGAGAGAGAAAAAATGCTCACCCTTGTAGCGTTCTTCGCTCACCGTTGAGCTCGGACTTGAAAGCTTCAAGTTCTGTAAGTGCTAGAACCTCCAACGGCTCACACCCTCGCTGCCGAACCATAACTGGTCCCTACCCCGAAGCTTAGTCGGGGCTTGACCTAAAATAACTTAGAGTTTACAAACAAAGGTTTTATTACTTTTGGAGATCCCTTAAAGGTAACCAACTCAAGTGAAAATCCCAATACCCCATGATGGATATTTATAGGGAAATCTCCCCAAGAATTCCCATCATCTTTCAATGTGGGATAGTTGGTAAAAAGCAAAAATAAGATTTAATTTTACTCCAAATTAAATTAAAATGACATGAAACAACAATCAAATGACAAGTGTCATTACAAAAAGAGGGAGTAGGTAGGAGGACCACCTTCCCCACGTATTTCGATCACCTAGGGCAGCTACCCAGCCTTGGGCAGAAAGGCCAGCCTTGCGCCACAAGGCTAAGCCTGCTAGCCCATAGCCGCAAGCCTACGCCTAGCAATAGCCAGGCCATGCGGCTACCGCAAGCACAGACCCTATAGCAGCGGCGAGGCCATAGCTGTAGCACGCAAGCGCCAGCCTAGTTGGGCCTTGCGATGGCTGCGGTGGCTTGGTGCTTGCGGCCCCTAGCCACTTGCCTTCGATCCAAGGCGTGGCTGGGGCTCGTGCTATCCTTGTAATTTTAGCACGATACGTCATTTTATTATTGTTCTCGTTTTCGTCGATTCCTAAAATTGACTCGACATACGACGTAAGGTTTCGACGCTTTAAGCTCGGAATCCGACGGCTTAGTTCGTAAAATCTCTATCGACATATTTAATCCTTCGGATTAATTCGTCGCTTCGGTTCGGTTAGACGATTAGGTGTGACTCGAAGGGTTCAGTCAAGATTAAGTTGTAATTATAATTATTCATTAATATTAATGATTAGAAGCGGCCTCCAGCCAGCATTCCGATCACTTAACCTCACTTAATAATTAGCTTTCTAATTAATTCCAAACCCTCTATCGGAATAATACAATTGTTCGAAGGACACCATTCCTTTCAATCTCCTACTTGTCCTTCCGGACAAGTGTACTGAGTGTGTATAGCCTATTTCCTATTTCACTTAATGTCTCTTCATGAACTACAATGTAAGATTCATCGTCATCCTTATTACGTCCAGAAATGTTTCTCGATTTATGAGTTTGACTATAAATAAGCAGATGATTTCTAAAATCCATATGAGCACGGCCATGCATTTTCACAGTCTCTCTCTTCGAGAGGCCTTGTAAACAATAAAGACATGTTCCCTACTGTTAATAGGGGGACATTTCTAGTCTTGCATTGTCAGGTTCCCTTACTAAGAGGCCCTAGCCCAACTATTGCCTTTATAATCCCCTTGTACGGGAGACGTTTAACAACATCAAAGCAGACTAGTCTCAAACAAGAGAGCTAACAATACTCATGGTCGAGGAAAGAGGTTCAAATAGCCATAATGAGTAATATACTTATGACGATTGTTAAATCTCTTAAAGTATTCTTATAGGTCGATCCGGTATAGTTCCAAACTGTTATTTGTACAAATGATTTATGACAATTTGTTCTTGTAGCACAAGAAACGGTGCTATAAATCATACTACACACTAATCTCATGCGATCATTAGTTGTCTAACTTTCAAATGACCTCGAGTAGGGATAATTTTGAAATGATATTCAATGTTCACTTAATAGGAGTTTCTTTATCTAAGACATGGCCTTGATACCATATGTTGAATATTCTCAAATTGAATGGACACATTATTTAATTCTAAACCATAATTAAATAGAAATGGAATAATAATTTACAGAAAAATTAAATTACTCCATAAATGAATGGTTTAACTTAGTGTTTTACATTAAGATCTCCACAACTTAATTAAAACACACAAGTAGGGAAATCAAAGCCAATCTCTAATATGCCTGATTCCCATTGCCTCAACGTGCTTGTTGTGTTTCACTTGAGGCAATGGTTTAGTGAGTGGATCGGCTACATTGTCATTCGTTCCAATCTTGCAAATTATGATTTCACCCTCGGACTTCCATTCTCTTATCATGTGAAATTGCCTCATGACATGCTTGACTTTCTGATGCTCCCTTGGCTCTCTAGCCTGAGCAATAGCCCCACTATTATCACAGTAGAGGTCTATTGGTCCCTATATTGAGGGGACAACAATAAGTACACCAATGAACTTACGAATCCAAACTGCCTCTTTAGTTGCTTCTAAAGCTGCCAAGTATTCGTCTTCAGTTAGAGAATCTGCAGTTGTGCTTTGCTTAGCACTCTTCCAACTAAACTCTCCTCCTTTATGTCGGAACACGTATCCTAATTGCGACTTGAAGTCGTCTCTGTCAGTCTCGAAGCTTGCGTTGGTATAACCTTCAATAACTAAATCCTTACTCCCACCATAGACCGGAAATTTATCCTTGTTCCTTTTCAGGTACTTTAGGATATTCTTGGCCGCAGTCCAATGCGCCTCTCTTGGGTTTGATTGGTATCGACTTGTAGAACTCAAGGCATACGACACATCCGGCCTAGTACATATCATGGCATACATGATCGATCCAATAAGCGAAGCATATGGAATCCGACTCATCCTTTCTCACTCAACAGGTGTATTCGGACACTATTTCTTGCTGAGAGTTATGCCATGTGACATGGGTAGGTGGCCTCTTTCTGCTTCCTCCATATTGAACGTGCTAGTACCTTATTGATATAAGTACTTTGGCTCAATCCAATCATCCTTTTTGATCTATCCCAATAGATCTTGATGCCCAATATGTATTGTGCCTCTCCCTAGTCCTTCATTAAAAAACACTTTCCAAGCCAAGCCAATGAGCAATATGTCATCAACATATAAGACAAGTAATGCGATGTCACTCCCACTGACCTTCTTGTAAACACAAGACTCATTTGAATTCTTGATAAAACCAAACTTCTTAATGGCTTCATCGAATCGCAGATTCCAACTTCTGCTTGCCTACTTTAGTCCATAAATGGACTTCTTAAACTTGCATACTTTCCTAGCATGGATTGGATCTACAAAACTTTCCGGCTGTGTCATGTTCTCAATTGCTTACAAAATCCCATTAAGGAAGGCTTTGACGTCCATTTGTCATATCTCATAATCATAATATGCGACAATTGCTAGGATAATCCGGATGGACTTAAGCATGGCGATTGGCGAAATGGTTTTATCATAATCAACGCCGTGAATTTTCCTGTAACGTTTTTCCACCAATCTAGCTTTGTTTACATATACATTTCCATCTTTGTCGGTTTTGAACTTGAAAATCCATTTGCAATCGTGTGTAACCTTCGGGCAAATTAACCAGGTCCCAGACTTGATTTTTAAACATGGAGTCCATCTCGGATTTCATGGCTTCTTGCCATTTTGGAGAGTTGGGGCTCGTCATAGCTTGTTTGTATGTTGCTGGATCATCTTCATACATAACTAGGATTTCTTGATTCTCGATTAAGACAACACCGAGGTATTAGTCTGGTTGAGATCTTTGTCTTTGCGACCTATGTAGGGTAATAAATTGAGCATTTGCTTTGTCATGTTCACTTTGACCATTTTCAACAATTGCTTCCAAAGCACTTTGATTGTCAGTTTTATCAGTTTGACTTTGTGGCTTACCTTCTCGAACTTCATCAAGTTCGATTTGTCTCCCACTTGTCATTTTGGAAAGATACTCCTTTTCCAAAAAGACATATTCTCGAACAACAAATATTTTGTTCTCAGATTGGTTATAGAAGTAATAACCCTTTGTTTCTTTTGGAAATCCCATATTTAAACACTTATCAGATTTTGGTGCAAGCTTGTCAGATACGAGTCTTTTGACATATGCTTCGAAACCCCAAGACAACCCTTACCATGGAGTCTTGTCAGATATGCTTCTCTATATGCGTTTGATGTTGATATGGCCAAGACAACAATGCCACAAGTAGGTTTGATTCGACTCAACGGTCTTAGCTCTTTTGGTGGTATCATTAACATTATAAATCTGTTTGTCTTAGTCACATTTAAAATGTGTAATTCCATAAAACATATAAGCAAGACATTCAAAACAACTATTGTTATAGTCTTGTGATCAAAACAACGCCATAGATCAGAATATGTTCGATGGTAAGCAAAACATAATAAAACAAGAGTTAGTTCTATTACAAGCCAATGATGGACAATATGCCTAGAAGCATGACGGAAGGACCATCTTCATTGTCCGCTCGTAATTGCACATCCACTTATGAAGCCCTCTCACTTGATCGCTAAAAATAGGAGCATAAAGTGAGTTATACATAGTATCCAATACCTAGGAATGACTTGCACACAAGTGTTGATGAAGATACCTGAGGTAGATGGAACATTCCTCTTTTCCTCATCCTTTTGGAAGATCTTGCATTCCCTTTTGTAGTGGCTTTGCCCACCACAATAGAAGCATCGAACTTCGCTTTGTTCTTGAACTCCTTTTTCTTTGCTCTCAAGGGAATTTTGGTTGCTCCATAGGAGTTGGCCTTGCGAAGTAGATGTACCACCTCTCTCAATGAGTGTGACTCCTTCCCAGAAGCTATATGCATCCTAAGTGCATCATAGCCCGAGTGGAATGAGGCAAGCAAGATATGACCCGCCATCTCGTCCTCCAGTGGGATTCCGAGAAGCACCATATGCTTAAAGAGCCTACTCATTCTAAGCACATGAGGTTGGAATTGCATACCGGGTCTGAATTTGGTATTGTAGACCCTCGACCAAAGTCGGTACCTATCATTGGCAAGACAACCCTCTTCCAGTGGCTTTCTTCATGTATAAGAGTGACCTAGTCACGTGAAACACAAGTCCATCATAATTACCATTGAGACTCTTGGTGACTCTCACATTGACAATGTCCTCAAGTGTTGGAGGAACATGTCCGGAAAATAGGAGGAGAACTTTTCCTTCCATTCTTTCGGGATGGAATTAGCCATTAGTTGTGAGACTTTCTTGTAATTGGAAGACCATGCATCATGAGTTTCATCACTCATGATTCCCTTCGAGTAGAAGCTTGGAATGGGGGTATCAAGAATGTACTCCATGGAACTATTCCGTAGAGTTCTTCGGAGTTCCTCTTTCCATTCCTTGAAATTGACCAAGTTTAGGCTAAAAACCAACTTGTCGGGAAGTTCTGGGCATATGTTGTTGTTGTTAATTGCAGAAATTTTTCTACAATTGATAGAATTTGCATTGAAAAACCATTCATATAACCAATAAGTTTGAAATTTATAGCATACATGCAAACTTTCAATCTTATTAAGCATTTTATCCACACATTCAAAATTGTCCCTTTTAGCCGAGAATAAAACGATTCCATGACCCCAAAAATCAAAAGGTGATTAAGCATGCTTTGGCTTGTTCTTAACACTTAATATTTTAAGGTAAGCAATCCAATTGCTAATAGCTCTAAGCTACTCTTGGTTCGATAAAAAGTTACATCTAATGCTTCCTTGACGTTTACTTTCATTGCCACGACATCTAAGGACTCCTTATTGATATAGTTGAGTTTAACCAAAACAAACGTGTATATAATGCCTTGCATTGGCAAGCGCACCAACATACCTTACTTCCCTAGGAAAGTAGTAATGCCTTGCTTTGGCATAGCCCATTACTATTCTCATTAGTTCCGTAAGTGTTATTTTGGGATGGCAGATTTAACTTAATATTATTTGGGACTTAGGGTTTCTATATTGGTTGATTTAAGTGAACTAAACTAATCATTCAACATTCAAAATCCTAAACATGCATCTAACATCGCAATTATGTATAAGCATAAGCATAAATATATATAAAGCATAAACAAAGATGCATTTGGCAACTAGCATGACCTCTTGAAACTTGAGTCTTCAAATCTTTAAGGGCCTTCGTTGCATCTTCTTGGCTTCGTCTTCTTAGAAACGTCGTCTTCAAGACATAACCACCAATTATGCAACTATTATAAAATCTAGGACTAATCTAAATATTTTAAGTACAAAAATACTTAACGGCACGCAGTCCGTATTTACTATCCTAGTCAGGCCCCACTAGTTGCCATTTGTAAAACCTGCATTAGAATAACTATTCCATTCATCCATTCACTATCGTGAATGACCCATGCATTTTACAAATAATTCAAGCAACAAATCAAAACGAGCGCAAAACTAGTTACTAACTAAGGTGGTTAATCCAATTAATGCGCCTAATTAAAACTAGTCAAAGTTGTTATCCGATTATGTGAATTAACGCAATAATAATAGCTCAAGCGATAAATGAAACTCCCGCTAAATTCCACATAACACTTAATTAAAATTAATCAAGTCGGTTAACAAAAATTTTGTATCAAATTATTTTGCAAATGATGGGAAAAACTTAGTCCTAGCCTCGTTTTAATTAAAACAAAAACCGCAAAAACACAATATTAATAACCCCTTACGACCGAGTAACTAGCATCCAAGCCACAAAGCTCGACTTGCTAGACACCTAGGCCCGGCTGCCATGCATGGGTGCTGCCCCGCATAGCCACAGCTGCGCCAAGCCACCTGCTAGTGGCTGACAGCATCGCTCGCGCATTATGCTTGCCTTATCAGCGTGCTTGCAACGCACGCCAGTGCTGGCTGCGCAGGCCATGCCGCTGTGCGGGCCAATGCTGCCTAGTAGCCGCACACCGCACCACAGGAAGCAAGCCATACCGCACCAAGCTGGTGCTACTCGCGCATACCAATGCACTAGCACGCCGTGCACTCTCGGCAGCCACATGCAGGCTGCGCAAGCAGCCCAGTTGGCTGAGAGTTATGTTCGAGACTTCGTGTTGTGACATAAAAATTAATTCTGAATTATTTTTAGAACTAATATTTAGCAATATGAATATAAAACAAGTCCAACTTAAATTAATACAATTTTAGTGCACAAATCAAAATTAATTAAGAACCATTCTTTAAATTATTTTTGGCTCAACTTGATGCTACAAAATTGAGGGCTATTCTCACAATTTATTTAACCAATATAAATTAATAATGAGATTTGACAAAAAATAGTTGAATAAATAATTATGTTGGGTTTCGTAGTGTCCGACACTACGCGAAATGAAACCCATCCAAGACTCGCACACTAATTAATGTAACCAAACATGCAATCACATAATTAAACCCGCCCTCGATGTGTGCTTCGCTCGCTTACGAGCTCTTACTTGAAAGCTCTAGCTTCGCAAGTGCGTAAGCCTCCGATGGCTCGCACCCTCAACTCGAGCCGAGCGGTCTCTACCCCAAAGGTTAGTCAGGGCTGGACCAAGGAAATATTAGAGTTTTTTTTAAGAAACGTTGACTTTCATTACGAACTCAAAGGTTTTCTCACTTACAACGAGATGCCTTATCGACTTCAACTCAAGTGAATTTTCCCAAACCCAAAACTTGGGTATTTATAAGGAAAGGAGTCTTGATTTCCTGTTTCCCATCAATGTGGGAGAATTGCATTTTGCTCAATTTGTTTTAATCTTAAACAAATTAAAATGAAAATGAATCAACAAGCGCCAAGTGGCAAATGGTGAGCAAGGGTAGGTGAGGACCACTAAAGGGGGGGGGGGACCAAAAACCCCTTACTCCCCAAGAAATCCCCATAAACCGGTCCCCTCCATTGACCGTGAGCTGGCCACGCACAGTTGGCTAGCAGCCTCCCTTGGCTGCCAAGGCTGCCTAGCTGGCGCCTGACACGCTAGCCCAACTTGCATACGCAAGAGCGCAGCAAGCAAGCTGAAAGGAATGGTGTCCTTCCAACAACTGTATTATTCTGATAGAGGGTTCATAATTATTACAGAGCTAATTCTTCAGTAAGGTCAAGTGATCGTAATGCCTAGGTGGAGGCCGCTTCCGATCAGTAATATTAAGGTATAATTAATATTACAGCTTAATCTTAACTGAACCCTTCGAGTCGAACCCAATCGAACAACCGATCCGAGACGACGAATTAATCCGAAGGATTTAATAAGTCATCGGAGTTTTACGAACAAAGACGCGGATATCGAGCCTAGGGCGTCGAGGCCGAGCGTCGCAAAATCACAAGCAACAAGTTCGAGCATAGCCGTAGCATCACAGTGGCCTAGCCATGTGAACACTAGGCTAACTCGAGCTAGCATGCACCTAGCATGGCTAGGCGCAAGCCTAGGCGCACTAGGCAACCCATCGCAGCATAGCACCATCGCAGTGCTGGGCACTTGCGTGTGTGTGCGTGTGCGTGTGCTTGTGCCTATGGCCATTGCAACATCACATCACCAAGCTTTGCATGCTTATGCG
Organism: Chenopodium quinoa; assembly: GCF_001683475.1. Classification (NCBI taxonomy): domain Eukaryota; kingdom Viridiplantae; phylum Streptophyta; class Magnoliopsida; order Caryophyllales; family Amaranthaceae; genus Chenopodium; species Chenopodium quinoa. The sequence continues at coordinate 280,514 of NW_018745659.1, forward strand.
TGTGGCTCGCTAGCAGCACGCATGCTGGGAAGTGCGACGGGCCTTGCATGTGCGTTTGCGATGGCAAGAGAGGCAAGGGCCAGCAGCTTACTAGCAGCGCCTAATGCCTAGCAAGCAGCAGCAGCATAGGCACTGCCCAGCACAGCCACACGCATCATGCTTGTGCTGCCTAGGCTGGTGCTAGCTGGCACTGCTAGCTGGCGTGCTAGCTGGCACTGCTAGCTGGCTGCCAGCCCAACAGCCTCATGGTTCCGGTTTTGTGAGAGGTGTGTTGGGTTTCGTAGTGACCCGACACTATGCGGAAGGAAACCCACCAAGACCCGCCCCTTAATTAAAGCAATTAAACAAGCATAATAAACTTAATCAAACAAGATGAAGAACAAGAATTATATCTTTGACGCGTGCTTCGTTCCTAAAGAGCTCGTACATCAAAATCCCGAAAAAGACGAGATATCCGACGGATCGTACCCTCGACCCGACCCGAGCGTCCCAAGTCTTGAAGATTAGTCAAGACCCGGACAAAAATAACTATGAGTTTTACGAATCAAAGGTTTACTCTTTTCTTAGAGTTGCCTTTTTAATTCCACTCAAGGTTGTCTCAAATCCCAATACCAAGATTGGTATTTATAGGGAAATGATCCCTTGATTCTCATTCCCCAACCAATGTGGGAGAATTTATATTGTTCTAATTAATTTATTTCTAAAATAAATTAATAAACAAAACTAATCACAATGCAACAAGTGTCAAATAGAGAGAGAAGGTTAGGTGAGGACCATGAATGGGTGGGGGGGACCATGGCCTTGCTCCTCAAGGTCTTGCCCCAAGCTTGGTCCCCACCCCTCACCAAAACCAACACGCACTGGCCTAGCACGCATCAACCCCAGCACGCTGCGAGCTGCTGGGCGCTGGTGTTGCTAGCCTAGTGCTGCTGCCTAGCTCTCCATCGCACACACTCTCGCATAGGGCCTCTCTCACAGTCAGCTAGCCATGCTAGCATGCGCACACCCAGCCAGCGCACTATGCACGCAAGGCCTAGCATGCGTGCTGCTAGCGAGCCACGCATGCTGGGCTTGGTGCTCCTTGCTAGCATGTTATGCTTGGTGTTGTCATGCGAAGGCATGCACGCAAGCACACAACTAGGTGCCTCATTGCGAGGCTGCTGGGCGACGGTGCACACACACACGCACACACGCATGTGCCTAGCACTGCGATGGTGCTGTGCGTGATGCTAGGGAGTTGCGAGAGCGCCTATGCACACGCACGCACACGAGGGTGATGTGCTTGGTGTGAGAGGGTTGCGATGGTGCGAGGCACGCACGCACAGGCCCATACGCTAGTGCCTAGCACTACGATGGCTATGCTTGGTGCGACAGGCCAACGATAGCGCCCATGAGCACCCAGGCACCCAGGCTAGCACGTTGCTAGCTGCGATGGGCTGCCTGGTGCTTGTGTGGCTTGCGATAGCTTCCATGCACACCCAAGCACCCATGCTAGCTTGCGATGGGTTGCCAGGGCGCGCCTAGGCTGCGATGGTGCCTAGCACACCATGGTGCGCCTAGCACACACATGGTGCACCTAGACTTGCGATGAGCTAGCTTAGCCTAACTACGGCTACGCTCATACTTGTTGCTTTTGATTTTGCGACGATCGGTCTCGACGCCCTACGCTCGATTTCCGACGTCTGTATTTGTAAAACTCTGTCGACTCATTAAATCTTTTCGGATTAATTCGTCGTCTCGGATCAGTGATTCGATTGGGTTCGACCCGAAGGGTTCAGTTAAGATTAAGCTGTAATATCAATTGTACCCTGATATTATTGATCGGAAGCGGCCTCCACCTAGGAATTCCGATCACTTGACCTTACTGAAGAATTAGCTCTGTAATAATTCTGAACCCTCTATCGGAAGAATACACTTGTTGGAAGGACACCATTCCTTTCAGGGTGGGGACCAAGGCTTGGGCAAAGCCTTTGGGAGCAAGGAAATGGTCCCCCCCACCTTCTCTTGGTCCTCACCTAACTCTCTCTCTCCCCTTGACACTTATTGCATTGTGATTGGTTTGATTATTAATTTAATTTGGAATTAAATTAATTATCAAAATTATTCATTCTCCCACATTGGTTGGGGAATTAATTTCAAGGGTGCATTTCCCTATAAATACCAAGGCATGGGTATTTGGGAAAGAACACACTAGAGTTGAAAAGTAAAGGAAACTCTATTGTTGAGAATACCTTGAAATTCGTAAAACTCTAGTTTGTTTTGTCCGGGCCTTGACTAACCTTCGAGGCTTAGGACGCTCGGGTCGAGTTCGAGGGTACGATCTCGTCGGAGGCCTCGTGTTTTCGAGGTTCAAGTAAGAGCTCATAGTTGAGCAAAGCACGCGTAAGGTATAATCTTTTATCCTTTCTTATGCTTTAAATTATGTTTTGCTTGTTAATTGCATTTACTATGGCGGCGGGTCTTGGCGGTTTTCATTCCGTATAGTGTGGGTCACTACGAAACCCTACACAAACCACGTACGCAATAAGGGCTGCTGCTGCTGCTGCGTTGCGTGTGCTAGTGAGGCCCAGCTGCTGCTTGTGGCTGGTGCTGCTATGCTAGCAAGCATGCACAACCACAACACACACACACATAGCAAACTACTTGCGATGCTCGAGTTGTGTTGTGCGAGTTTGGGCTGCGATGCTGCGAGTGGCTGGGTGCGAGGCCCAGCATGCTAGCACGCTAGCACGCATGGCGCGCCAGTTGCCAGCTTGCTTGCGGCCATGAGCACTAGCCCTACAAGCATGCTCGGCTTAGCATGCAATGCATGCTAGGCTTGCGGCATGCCTTGCGATGCGGTTGGTAGCTTAGGCTAGCCTAGCACTCGCATGGCTATGCCAATGCGAGGGTACGACCTAACTCGAACTTGTCGCTTGCTTGATTTCTCGTCTCATCGAATTCTAAATTCGACTTTACTTATGATGCTCGGTTTCGACGCTCTAAGCTCGATATCCGACGTCTTTGTTTGTAATACTCTAATAACTCATCTAATCCTTCGGATTGATTCGTCCTCTCAGATCGATTATTTGATTGGGGTGCGACCTGAAGGGTTCAATCAAGATTAAGTTGTAATATTAATTATACATTAATATTACTGATCGGAAGCGGCCTCCACTAAGGCATTCAGATCACTTGACCTCACTGAAGAATTAGCTTTCTAATAATTCCAAACGCTCTATCGAAATAATTCACTTGTTGGAAGGACACCATTCCTTTCAATCTCCCACTTGTCCTTCCAAACAAGTATGTAGATAGTGTACATCCCATTTCCTATGTCACCTAATGTCTCTTCATGGACTATAAGGTAAGATTCTTCGTCATCCTTATACGTCCAGAAGTGTTTCTCGATTTCCGAGTTCGACTGTCAAAAGCAGATGATCTCTAAAATCCATCTGAGCACGACCATGCATTTTCACAGCCTTGCTCTTCGAGAGTCCTTGTAAACAACAAAGACATGTTCCCTATTGTTAATAGGGGGACATTCCCAGTCTTGTATTGTTAGCTTCCCTTACTAAGAGGGCCTAGCTGGCTGAGTGTTGCCGTTATAATCCTCATTTACGGCAGAAGTTTGACAACATCAAAACGGACTAGTACTCAAACAAGAGAACTTAAATACTCATGGTCGAGGAAAAAGGTTCCGACAGCTATAATGAGAAATATAGTTATGACGAGTTTAAATCTCTTAAAGTACTCTCATAGGTTGATCCGATATAGTTCTAAACCAATACATGTGCAAATGATTTATGACAATCATGTCCTCGTAGCACAAGAAACGGTGCTATAAATCATACTACACACTAATCTCAATTGGTCATTAATCGTCCATCATTCAAATGACCTTGATTGGGGATGATTTTCGATTGAAATATTCAATGTTCTCTTAACAGATGTTTCTTTATCCAAGACATGGTCTTGATACCCTATTTTGAATATTCTCAGAAATCGAATGGACTCATTATTTAATTCTAAACCACAATAAAATAGAATTGGAGTAATAATAAATTTGCAAAAATTTTAATTGCTCCAAAATCGAATGGTTCAACATAGTGTTTTACCTTAAATCCTTAAATTCAATTAAAACACGTAACAGGGAAATCAAAGCCATTCTCCAACGTGCCTGATTCCCATTGTCTCAACGTGCTTGTTATGCTTCACTTGAGGCAAAGGTTTAGTGAGTGGATTGGCTACATTGTCGTCCGTTCCAATCTTACAAGTTCTGATTTCACACTCGGACTTCCATTCCCTTATCATGTGAAATCGTCTCTTGACATGTTTGACCTTCTGATGTTCCGTTGGCTCCCTGGACTGAGCAATAGCTACATTGTTATCACAATAAAGGTCTATTAGACCCTTGATGGAGGGTACACCATCAAATTCACTAATGAACTTAGAATTCCAAACTGCCTCCTTAGGTGCTTCTGAAGCTGCCAAGTATTTGGCTTTAGCTGTAGAATCTGCAGTGGTGCTTTGCTTAGCACTCTTCCAACTAAACGCTCCTCCATTTAGGCAGAATATGTACCATGACTGCGACTTGGAGTCGTCTATGTTAGTCTAGAAGCTCGTGTCGGTATAACATTCAACAACCAAATCATTGTTCCCACCATAGACTAGAAATTTATCCTTGTTCCTTTTCAGGTACTTTAGGATATTCTTGGTCGCAGTCCAATGCGCCTTTCCTGGGTATGATTGGTATCGGCTCGTAGAACTTAAGGCGTACGATACATCACTAATGCGTCACTATTATTAGTGATCGGGGAGAACGTTTCATCATTGGGTTACTTATTTGCCTCAGTGATCTGGGGCAAGTAGGTAATAACCTAAGCTGGGCGAAGGTGTCGTATGCCCGTATGCTTATTGCTATGGGCAAGGCGACCCGGGTGATGGATTCCGCGGTAGCTACTAAGGTACCCGGGATCTCCATTTCATGGCACGGTCGTATTCTTGAGGTACGTGTTCATTTCTTTTATATATTTTTCTTGTCTTTCTTTTACTGTTCTCTTAAGCTGAACACGTTTTGTTTGCCTTTTCTAGGCCTATGGGTACTCTTACCTTCCTTTCTTAGCCCCCAGGACTTTTGGTGAGACTCGTTTTCCTATTGGCCATCGTTTGGCCATAATAAAGAAGAAACGAGCTACTACAGCCGGCGACTTTCGCTAGAGGATTCTTTCAGCGACTCGTGTGTCGGTGAGTATAGTTTTAGCAACATATGTCTTTATTTCTTTTGTTTAGTCGTCCCCATTTTTGACATAAAGTTGTGTTTTGTAGGTCGACCTTCGCGCTTGGGGCTTAGTCGCAAGGGTCCTTGAGGTCGTTCGGGCAAGCGCTGTTTGCTGCCATTTTCGGGCGCTCTATCAGGGACTTTGCTTCACCAGAAGAACGCGGGGTTTTCAGGCGAGCGCGTCGTCTGGCATTTCTCATCCGAGGAGCCTTTGGTTCCTGCAGACCCTCCAATGTGGATGTTGCGTTTGGATCTGTTGTCTACCGAGGATCGTGCTCAGGTGATCCTTGGTTATTCTGCAGAGCAGCTGGTGCTGCTTGGAGCATCTTACCCGGTGTTTGTCGCATCCAGACCGACTCCATTTCCAGCTTTTGTTCTGGTTAGTCTTTCTTTCTCTAGATTTTATTGTGTTTTTTTGGCATTCGGATATTGACCCCTTGTTTGTTTTTGGTGTACTTTTTATAGAGGGTCGAGCTGGGTGGTTGGCTGATTCCCGTGGCAAAGATCTCGTATACCGACGCCTTTGGATTAGTGATTCACGTGACTCTTTTGGCAACGGAGGATGAGGACATACCGTTCATCCTAGAAACGGTCGAGTCGGTATGTTTTTATTTCGTATATGTACATAAGTTCTTTATTTATCATATATGTTTTTATAATGTCCTATTTTTTGAACAGGTTCCGCGGGAGACCATGAACGGCATGGTGAGGACCTTTGAGCTTTCCAAGTTGCTTATCGGAGGGCCCTCGCGACTTTGTGTTGCCGTGATCATCAGATGGTTGCGGTATTTTTCATTCTTTCTTATTTCATCAAATTTATTACATGTATGCGTATTAATCTTTGATTTGGATTTTGCAGGATGTGCAGCAGCCTTCTGAGAGCCGCCGAGCACCTTGATTTCATCGTGTATATATATTGTTTTTATTTATTGGGAAATGTATACATATTTTTTATTATCACTATCTTTTTATACATACAAATTTTGTACATACGACGTATTTTATATATCGCTGTTTGTCTTTTATCATATTTTATTTTTCATAAATATGTGTGCAAAAAAAAATTGCAAAAATTTCCAAGGGAGGGAAAGAGTTCCCGACTTAGCCCCCATGAAAAAAAAGAAGGGAAAAAAAGGAAAGGAAAAAGTAAAAAGTAAAATAAAAATAAATAAAAAAGAAAAAAAAAAGAAAAAGAAAGTCAAGAAGGAGGAGCAAGAAAAAATAATAAAAAAAAGAAAAAAAAAAGAAAGGTAAAAGGAAGTAAATAAAAAAAAAAGCAAGCTTATGAGTTAATCATAAAAACCATAACAATGTTTCCGTTATTGTTAAACGAAACACGAAAATAAACAAAAAAAAGCTGCGACAAACTAGGCGCGCGTAACTCTTGGGGTTGCGCGCGGTGTCACGCGCATTTAAATTGGTTGCGCGCATGTAAATTGGTTGCACGTTGCTGGCGCGAGCAACTGCTTGAGTTGCACGCGTTACCTGCGGGTGAACTTTCCTTCGAGCGAATTTTTCCAAGAATTGGACCGTATTGGTCTATTTAAACAAGGTTACGTGTATGCTTTTGATTATCTCACTTTCATTCGTCACCGAGAATTAGTATTACCCAAAAGGATTTTTATTACTTTCTCTATTTTCTTAATTATAACAATAACTTTTGAGCAACAATTGAAACAATGGGTCACCTCCCTTTCTAGTGAGGATAAGCTAGCTTTCAAAATATACCATCTAGATCCCCTATGAAGTTATATGCCACTCAACATTAACTTTGATTTTCTCCACGCCGCCGTTAAACATTGGGACTCTAACCACCATATTTTTCTTTTCAAAGGAGATGAAATAATCCCATTACCCGGCGAGTTTGAGGCTCTACTAGGCTTCCCTGCAAATATTCTCCCTGTGACTTATGCCCCTAACATGTCAGATTCCAAACCCGCTTTTCAGCGATTTTTTGGCTTGAATGACAATGATATGGCCACAATTGATACGGAGAATAGCGTGAATTTAATTCAATTCATCGAACATTTTGTAACTCCTCGAAAAAATTTGACTAAACAAGACTTTAAAATTTGTGCTTTATGTTTTTGTCTTGTTCTCAATTGTTTACTTAGGACGCACCACTACAAAAAAGGTCGAAGAGACCTGTTAAAATAGGCCTAAGAAACCTGTTAAGAAGAGGTCTCTAGCTCATAGGTCTCTTTGGTAAAGAGACTTGTTCAGTGGTAGAATAGGTCTCTTTGTGATTAATAAGAGACCTAATAAGTGAGACAACAGGTCTCTTTGAGGGTAGTTGTATTACTAATTTAAGAAGGGAAACAGACCAGCTATGTAACATAACAGGTCTCTTTGGAGGTATCAAAGAGATCCACTATGTTACACAACGGGTCTCTTCCATATATATATTTTTTAAAAAAAAATAAAAATTCCCATGACAAATTTATCACGGGTATTAAATTTTGAAATTTGAATTTCATTACTCTACTCTACTGGCAAAAAAATTTAAATTACAGAAGGAATCCACTAAAGAAACTTACATAAACTTATTATTGAAATTTACAAGTATTAGATTACTACATTAACATTTACAAGTACAAAAACTTGTTAAAATAATTAAGAACTAATTGATTTAAAGATTTTACAAGCATATACTTTTAATACACTAATAGAATAACTTGTAGCGTCAATCACGTGTTCAATAATATAAATTATGCAAAAAGTTAGTCAATTAAAAGCCAATACACAAGTTAGGATCGAGAAAAAAGAAGAATACAAAATAACATTCAAAACCAATAAATTTACCAGGAAACTTATACCCAATTCATCATTATATTTTAAATTATGAAATGATTAATAACTGCTCAGCATATATAGTGTTTTATATCACAGATCCAGAGCCATCATAGGTGTCGAAGTCACATGAAATCTGCAATTACAAATAAATAAATAAATAAATAAATAAATAAATAAATAAATAAAAAGGAGTAATTTTGATGCAAAAATCTACACCATGAACAAAAAGAATCAATAAAAAAAGATATGATTAAAGTACCAACATTCAATTGTAGATGATTTCGTACTAGTATTACCTCTGAATTAATTGCAGAAATTAGGATCACTTATAACTTATAACTGATGAAATGGAGAGATTATGAAATAAGGGTTTCGTAGAAAATGGAAATCAACCGAATAGAGCATCGTTGTGGTGGCCGGCGCGAATAATTCAAATCTTCAATACCCAGAAAAACTGAATAAAACTATAACTGTAAAATAATTAAACAAGTAATAAACTAATAATTCAGAGATTAAATTTAGATTTACATACCGTGAATTGGGTCTAGTGATTCAGCGAAGTGAGCAAAGTCGAATGGAGAGCAGCGAGTCCAGCGACGAGCCGACGAATGGACGAAGCAGTGAATCATGAAGCAGCGACAGCGGCGACTCAACAGACGGAGGTCTTAGTTCAAAATTCAAAACTTCAATAATCATTAATCAATTCAATACCCACAAATGACAAATTCACAATAAAAGTATAAACTATAAAACAATTAAACAAGTAATGAAATTCAGATTTACATAATACATACTTCCATTGATTAATTGATTTAGGTTAATTGGCCAATTGAATTTGCGAAGTGCGAATAGCGAACTGGAGATTTGCGAAGTGCCAACTTGTCAACTTGAGATTTGAGATTTGCGAGGCAGCCAGTGGAAGCAGCGTCTGAAACCCCACGCACGGTGAATGGCGACGGCAAATCAATGGCGACCTTGAGACCTTACGCCTTCGAAGAGAGAGAAACTGAAAATTTAAAAGTTAGGGTTTGGTTTTTGTTTTCTTCTTTCTAACTTAGGCTCTTAGCAGAATAGCAGCGCTGCGCGTGTTTTTTCTTTTGTTTTTCTTTTTTTTTTTAAAATTTTTGTTTTAAAAATGGGTGTCCCCTTCTAGCTCCGCCACTGGTGGGCCCCTACATACATAAGAGACCTGTTATGATAAACAACAAGTCTCTTATCTCTTTTTCTATCTAAAATTGGCCCTTTGACACATTAGAGACCTGTTATCAGTAATGTTAGGTCTCTTAAATTAAAGAGACCTTTTGTATCAAGCAACATGTCTTTTATTAGAGGTTTCTTTGCCTATATTTGTCATAGTGACAGGAAAAGTATATGGAGATTATTCAATGGTGTCCTTAGTAGAGCAAATAGAGGGGTAACATTCACCTGCTCCACAAGCCTTGGCGGAAACTGTACTTTACTTAAATCGGCTTAAACGGTTTCACCGGAAGTCCACTCCTTTTACACGTACGTATTTTTTATTTTTATTTTTGTTTTAATTTTTGTAACGTACTCGTTAGCGCGCAACTTTGTAGGTTGCGCTGGTATGTTCAGCACAATCTTCAAAGACGCGCGCGGATGGCGTGCGCGACTCATTCTTTTGCGCGCGCCATTGCTGTTGTAATGTTCGCAATCTAACTTTCGTTTTTTTTATAGATTTAGCTCATGGAGCGCTTGTGAATTGTTGATCAGCCACATAATTTTAAGGCTAATGGAGTGTGATCGTTCCCTTGTCGTCGTAATCTTTACAAGCGTAAGAATGAAGAAGAATGGATGGCTTTTTTAATTTTAATTTCCTCCCCTTAAACAAAAATATTGTTTTATAAATTTCCTACAAAATAAGACAATAATCCTCTTGATGATTTTCCTCCTCAATAAATCATCAATTCAGCCATCAAAATGTTCTAGTAAGCCTATACCCTCTTATATAAGCTAACCTAGAATCCCACATCAATTAGGATATTTTACTTGCTCCCTAACCCTAAATAATCCTAGATTGATTATATTCCTAAAATATATCTAGTTTCTTAATTACAATCCTCATCAAACTAGGAAAGCATAAAAGATAGAAATAAATAAAAGATGCATCATATCTTTTCCTTAACAAATCTCGTTGGTATTTGGTAAGTTTAGTTGATTTCCTAACATCATCAATCATTTTTATCTTGTTTACACATATAAAATTATCAATTCAATGCTATTTCACATAAGAAACTCATCTCATAAATTCCATTTGCATAAAGAAATACATAACTCAATAGTAAACCAAGTACAGCTCAAGATCAACCAATCATGGGCAATAAACTCAAAAAAATTTGTACCTCTTGACCATAGACCAAGGTGTTATAACACCAGCTTAATGCACAAGCAATTACAAGGATTCAAGCTTTCAAATAGTTTCAATTCTTTTTATTTTTGAAAATAATAATAATAATGTACTTGAATCATGATATTAAACGGTTGAGCACGTGTCTCCCAAGTATGTTACCTACAGCGTTGAGGCGAGCCTTACCTAGACAGAGAGTCATACACGATAATCCTTTTCTTAATCATCATTCAAAACAAGAAAACGATAATTATTTAAAAATAATGCTTTTGACCTTCACATAAAAATGTGAAACTATATCCTATATGCCCTCTTAATGTCTACCTACAATTTTAATTTTCCCAATTTTAATCTTTTTAAGCCCCGGTAAACTGATACCACTTTGTAGCACTCCCAAATCTCCCTCTACGGAATTATTAGTATAATATGTATAATTATACCGTAGAGATAGACTTAGGTGTATTATCGTCGCGTGATTATGTAAGGCTACTCAAAATACTTAACTCAATAACAAAACTTGCAGCGGAAAACTCAACTTTCTTTTATAAATAATTATAAAAATAGTAACATTGTTATGAGTACTAGAAATAAAGACAACCAACATTCCTAAACTAGGTGAAGCAATGCAAAAAAATCCTGGGACTCCCATATGTTCATTCGTGACTCCACCTGAAAATAGTCAACATTGCTTACCATTAAGGTAAGTAGAGCGAACTAAAACAAATAGCAATACGGATTAGCAAAATATGCTAAGTACGATAAGTGCAAGCTGAGTAAACTCTATTTATTAGCAAACATGCTTTAAAAATCAATTCCAATAATTCCAAATCATAATTCAAAACTAATTCCAATATTTCCAAACTCATAATTCAAAACCAATTCCGATAATTCTTAACTTATAATTCAAAACCAATTCTAATACTTTCCAACTTATAATTCAAAACCAATTCCAATAACTCAATAATCCAATAGTAATGATTTATAAAATCAATTCCTCTTTTTAAAAATCCAATTCCTCTCCTAAGTTTGCACACACCCCAAATTAGTATCTTTATATTAAAAGGCTATCCTAGAGGAAAGACGCGGTCATACAAAGTCCAAAGTTTTATCAGCCAAATCCGCACAATGGGATTAATATAATCATTTAATAAATAGTACAATAAATCCTCATAAAATTCCTCCGTTGAATAATATCAACCTTTATAATAAATTAATTCAAAACTCCTTTTTATTCAATTCAAAACACTTTTTAAATCATCCTTTAATAAATACTTGAGAATTAAATCTCATATTAATAACTTTTCAAAAATCATTAACTCTTCCTTTCAAGAACAAAACCTTTTATTTGATTCAACAAGCTTTTCAAATCAATTCCTTTTTTAAACATGATAAGTCATTGAAGCCATTAAATTTATGATATTGAACTCAATCCTTCAAATATAAAATCTATATTAAAATCAATACCTCTAAACATACTTTATTTCATAAGTCATAATTCAAATCAATTTAATTCAATCACTAATAAAATCATATAAACCATTCTATTCAAACCAATTAATTTCAAAGGTATCTAGTCGCCTAAACGTTCCTTGATTTCGAATCTCAGTCAACACTTCCCACTTTCAAAGTTCAATCACGAATACACCTTGCAATTAGCATAACCATAAGGTTATCACAACATATTTAGACATAAACCCAAATCTAATGTGCATGGACTATAAAACTCTTTTAAAAATAATACTCTAATATTAAATTATAGCTTTGAAATAGGTATTTATATTTTAGAAAACTAACCATGAAGAAAATAAAGGAAGAGGATTAAAGAGAATTGAATTCACGTTGGAAAGAATAGGCAGAACTTGTAGAGGCTATAACTCCTTCAATATACCTCTGAATTGGGTAATTGTTGAGCCTAACATCAAGGAGTTTTTTAGAGGAACAATTTTTTGTGAAATAGCAAAACCCCAAAACTAACCAAAAGTACCCAAAAATTGGATCCAAAGGTATACATGCTGATTTTCTTTTAGAAAAGAGGAGAAGAAAAGTAGAAAAAGGTTTAAGGAGAAGAAAAATTAGAGAGAAGAAGAGAATTGGGTTTTGTTGTGAAGAATATGAGAGGTATGAGGGGGTATTTATAGGCTCATGAATGAAAGAATTACGGTAAGATTTTGTAGGAGGAATTATGGTAAATGTAGTTTAAGGAATTACTTGGAAAAGAGAGTTTAAGAATTAAGGAAGGTTTAGTTTAGGGTGATTAAGAAATATAGAATTAAGGTAAGTAGCTTGATCATGAAATGAAAGATGGCAAGTGAGTTTTCTTGGAGGATAATCAAGAAGGATTTAAGGAAAATAAATTATATGATCAAATCTTTGTGAGATGGAAAATAGGAATTAAGGAAATAAGAATATTTAAGGAAGATAATTAAGATACGAAACTAAAAAAAATAATATACCCAAAATTAACATAGGGCGGCTGAATATATTGAGCATATCCATGCTCATATTTTCGACCTCCACTACTAGTTTTAGGGAAATATTTGCTAGATTTTTAAATATTAAAAATGATTGTGTAAATAATATCTTTTGTAGAAAACAATTAATTAGAAAATATTAACTTAAAACTAGCTTGATTAACTAAGAAAAAATCAGATTTTCTAAACATAGAAAATCCAAAAATTTTATTCATTAATTTAGGAATTTCGGCCCATTAATTTATAAATAGGAAATATAATTTTTTTTTGTTAATTAAAATATCAATATATATATATATATATATATATATATATATATATATTTCAATTGAAATTAAATATTTACATGGATAATTAATCTTATCAAAAATCCAAAATAATAATTAAGTTTTTAAAATGTTTTTTGGCTCTAAAATTCAAATATAATTGTGGCTCCAAAATTCAAATAGAATAATTTACTAAATTTTTAGAAAATAATTAATAATTAATTAAGTAGAAAATATGTCTAAAAGATATGGGGCATTACAACTGTGTCCTATCAACTTTGCTAGCTAACCACAAAATCTTATCCCTGATGGAAAAGGTAGGAGCATTGTGGATAAGGATAGCAAACGCACAATTATCCCAAACTCTTCTAGCAGCATGGCATTAGAATAAAACATGGATGACTGACTTCATAACAGCATTACAACAATTGCAAATGGAATTAGGTGAGATGTAGCTAGAGTAAAACAACTCCTTCACAGCAAAACTTTCCCTACAGGCCTTCGACACAAGTGGTTTAGTTTTGGTTGCCTGTCTTTAAAACAAACCAATTTCTAGAGCTCCTTGTCATCATCTTGCACTGTTGCATCACCATTCGGATTCACCCCAAGCTTGCCCATCTAGTAACCTATTTTTGACACTATACTCTCCATTTTTAGTGAGCTACTAGTTAAGAACATCTTCCTACCATGACATAATAAGAAGGGAAGTGGAAGTATCTTCTCGCGGTCTTCATTTGAGAATAGAGAGTTTAGCATCTTTAAATTCCATTCTCCACTCCCGGGGCACATCAGGTTTGCCGCCTTCAGTTCTGGATCAAAGTTTGGTCCATGGCATGGGACATCAGTACACGGTTTCCCAGGGAGCCGTGAATCTAGCTATACCCTCACCTTCTCACCACTGCCAACTCTCCACTTCAAGCGCTCCAAGAGCAGTGACTTTGAACCCCCAATGGCTTTGCCAAGAGTAACTTGGATCATGTCCTCTGTAAGCATCAAGAACCTGATCGTTTTTGAAATACCGAGCAATCTAAAAGGAGTGCGGGAAGGAATTAGGCATCGAGTGTAATCTCCACATTTGTTTTACAAGCAAGGCTAGATTGAAGACCTTGAAATCACGGAAACCCATTTCCCCATCGACTTTGGCTTGCAAAGAGCCTCCGGACTATGCCAATGCATTTTTCTTGATGAATCATTAGAACCCCACCAAAAGCGAGCTAGCAATTGAGTGGATTTTATCAATAAAGCCCTCCAGAATTTTGAAAATTCTCATCATGTATGTAGGGATTGCTTGGAAAACCGCCTTAAAAAGAACTTCCTTACCTAGCCTTGAAAGTAATTTCTCTTTCCACCCTTGAATTTTCTTCCATTCCATAGTTTCAATTCCCATCTCTTGTTACTTAATAGAGTTTCAAATTCCATCTCTTGTTAGTCAATGTGTAAAAGTCAAAGTATGTCAAAAACTTTAATTTTGGGTGTAGCATACATAAAGTGTACTTTTGTGAAGTGCGGCATGAAGCCAGATGAGCCACGTGAAGAAACTCAATTAAGGACGAATTTTCATTTGAGGAAAGGAAAAATAATAGCAACAATGGTGAAGATAAAAAAAGGGGGGGGGGGGAACTAATAATGGAGGAGATCGAGAGAATGAAAAAAGAGATATAAAAGAGATAAAAGAGACATAAGAGAGTGAATGGATATGAAACAATACTTCCTTGTTTGGCGGCAATGAGAATTAACATCCAGGTTAATTTATAATTTATGAGAAATTATTTCGCTTATCTAACCTACAAAATTGCTTAAGTTTTATTGATTGGTATTAAGAAAATTACAATCCCTAGAAAACTTCAGTTACCTATAGGAGGTGGGTTAATAATTCCCATGGGAATTTCAGTTTCTTCCATTTTGCAATTTCTGATAAACAAACAACATAGCTCCACTGTAATTGCTTCAAATTTAAAGTGCCTATTAGAACATAATGCAACCAAATATGCAGTATAGAACAAATACAACATTATTGAATCAATTTTTTCATAAGCAAAAAGGCAAAAATATTGAATGTTCAATAAAATTAATTTTATTTCAATATAAATAGTTTTTTCTAGGAATATTAATTAAATACATTAAAAATAAGGTAAAGAAAATAGAGTTAAACTTATATACTTTCTTTATTCTTCATCTTAAAATAAAAATAAAAAATAAAAAACTTGCTTCGTTCAACTTTAGTTGCAAAACTGAAAATTTACACTAATCACATTCTTACAATATACCTTTTTTCATTCAGAATGTTAGGTAAAATATAATCAAGATCTTGTTACCTTTGCCTCACCTTATGTTTTCACAATATCTATTTTTAATAGTTCATATGTCTTTTTTACTTGCTACATTCGTGTTTTCTTAAGTGTTACACTTACCAAATGCGACCGTATCCCTACCTTATTAAATGTTTAATCCAGCGCTTATGAAAAGTAATATGCCAATATATGCCTAAATATATTTAGTTACATATATACCCCCCTTTATACATGCGAATCCCATGTGTGGCCTATTTTTCCATTTTATTTTTCTATGATTTTACCACATGTGTGGCGTAGCTTTTTGGGTTTTTGTTTTATTATAATTTTTTTTCCCCTAACTTTTTAAAAGTTTGAGATATACTTATGAACAATGTTTAAACAATTATACCTTTTATAATGTTAATGTACTTATTTTCTCTCATTAATGTTAGTTGACTTTATCTTTTATTTGAAAGGAATGTTGTCTTTCGAACAAGTGTATTATTCCAATATATGGTTCAAAATCAATTACGTTGTTAATTATTCAATGAAGTCAAGTGATCGGAAAGTTGGGCTAGCAGCCATCTACGATTAGTGAGATTAATTATATTAATCTCACGGCTTTCTTTTGACTGAATCCAAAGGGTCACACCCAAGCATGCAACCGAACTAAGGCGAGGAATTAAGCCGAAGGTCTTTATACGTCATTTAAGATTATTCGTATACAGACGTCGGATTCCGAGCTTAGAGCGTCGAAGCCGAATGTCAAACGTTAAGTCGATTCTAAGAACCAACAAGACGAGGAAATAAGTCAAACAACATAAAATAATTCAACGCACATAATCGTAGCCTCGCATTGGCCTAACCATGCGAGGGCTAGGCTAGAAAAGTGCTGCCGCAAGCCTAACACTGGTCTCAAGCCCAGCAAGTCGTGCGCATGCGCTCGCTAGGTGCTGCTTAAGTAGTGTGCTATGCTAGCAAGGCTAACAATTAGCGTAGCTTGCCGGCCTCGCTAGTAGGTGTTGCGCCTAGCACATAGCAACCCAAGTATAGTGGTGTGTGCAGGCAGCAACATTAGGCCTTGTTGGCTAGCCTAGCCAAGAGCACAAGGGCTTCCAGCAAGGCATCCTTGCTGCCCAAGGTAAGGCCGGCAAGCTGGCTACTCCCTATTGGGCCCGGTTTTCCATAGGGAGCAAGGAGGGCCTTGTGGTCCTAACCTAACAGTTCCCTTTGTGTGCCAAGTGTTATTTGATTATTTACTCGTTGTATTTAATTTATTTGAGATTTAAATAACTACAATGTTTCTCACTTTATGGACAGTCCTACATTGAAAGATTTCAAAGGGATGGGAGATGCCTAGTCTATAAATATCCAAGGTTGCCTAGGGAATTGAATTGCAAGAATTAAACTCAAAAAAGGCATCTCCGCCATAAACCGTGAGAACACCATTGGAGTACGTAAACCTCTTGTAGTAGTGTTGAGTATTAGTCTAGCCACTAATACCGACCAAGGTTCGGGCTCGCGGGTGGATTCTGTTGGAGGAGCCACGTGTGGGGTTCTCGCTCCGTAGTCCGATGTTCTTGCTTGAGAGAGGTTCAAGCACGCTTCGAGGGTATGATAGTCTTTCTCTCTCTCTCTCTCTCTCTCTCTCTCTCTCTCTCTCTCTCTCTCTCTCTCTCTATGTGTGTGTGTGTTTATTGCTTTATTTATTATATGCATGTTAGTCGTATTAATTTATGCATGTTAGTCGTATTAATTTATGCATGTGGTCCGGGGCAGGGTTTGGTTCTGCACGGTGTTCAGGAAACCGTAAAATCCAACAACGGTATCACAAGCCTCTTGTATATAATTTGTAAGACTAAAAATTAATTAAGGGGATTTATAATGGATTTAAAAATCTGGACTAGCAACCATTAGGGTTTCGGTTCTATAGAATAAAATCAGATTAATGCTTGATTATGCTATCGAACCTAGATTTCGGCTAAAAACTAGTGAATTTTTGGTGGAAACAGCATTCTAAATCAAACTTTACCGACGAATTATTAAAAAATGGCTTTCAGTGGCTAAAATCCACCTATAAATATTTTTTTTAGGGTTTTTTCGTTTGGAACAAGAAAATTTTAAATCTTTGGACCTTAATAACTTATGGCATATAATGATTGTTTATGTGAGTTATTATGGTTTTAATTATTACTACAATTATACTCCTCTTTATGCATGAATTTTGTAATTTATGGATGCTTAATTTGGAGTGCTAAATTTTTCACATAAACTTGGTTTTGCTTAATTATGCAATTGGATTGCCCTAAGTGACTTGGTTTATGTTGAATGTGACTTACTAAAACCCTAAATGAGCAAACTTTGAATTTTAATGATTTAGAAAATCGATTTGATATTCATGTTGTTCATGTTTATGTTTGAATGTTGTTCTTCATTGGATGGTTGAAATATTCAAACATGTTTGTGTTTTAATTGAATAAATTATATTTCATAGGATGGTTAATTAATTTATTTGATTATTCTGTCTAAGTAATAATTAATTTAATCATTGGATGAGTTACCTTAATTATGTTGCATGCCCCCAAATTTTGATTGAATTAAAATAACATAAAATTATTAAAGAATGGTTCTTAGAAATAATTTTGGTTGTTGCACTTAAATTGGATTAATTAAGTTGGACTTAAAATTAATTCAAAATTGCTCAACATTTAATTCAAAATTGGATTTGGAATTAAATGAAGTCACATGAATTTTTCGGGAATATAAATCCTGAGGCACACCCGAAAATTGATGCATGGAGCTTTTGTGCAAGCCTCGGACAGCAAGGCTGCTCGCGAAGCTAAGTTAAGCTGCTGACTTGGGATGTGGTGTCGTGTGTGCATCGATGTGTGCGAGAAGAGATGTGCGAAGGGGTGCTGATGGTGCGGCATGGTGTGCGGCGAGGCTTGGGGCTGCTAGGCAGCACCTAGTGCCAACAACACACGTACGCATTGCATGCGGCAGTGTGTGCTGGTGCGGGGCTGCTAGGCAGCACCCAGCCCTCAAGCACGCATGTTGCTAGGATGTTGGGCAGCACCAAGTAGCAGCACGAGTAGCGTGGCTTGGGCTTCCTTGCGTGCCCAACACTAGCGCATGCTAGTGAAAGTGGCTCGAGGCTACTCAAGCACAAAGTGCTTTTGGTTTTGTTTAAAACGAGGCTAGGACTCGGTTTTTTCACATGATCGCGTAATTTTAGCAAAATTAACTTAGTGTACTAAATTAAATTTATTTAAATTAATTTAATTAAAATTGATGTGGGTTTTATAGGACCGTCTTTAATCGGTTTTGAGCGTCTAAAGCTTAATTATTCACGTCAGTTCACATAATTGGTAAACAACCCGACTAGTCATAATTTCGCATGTTAATAATCATATTAACAACCTAAGTTAGTGTTGGGTTTCGTAGCGTCCAACACTGCGCGGAAGAGAAACCTGCCCAAGACCCGCGCACTAATTAAAGAAACTAAACATGCAATCACATAATAAACAACATAAGAGAGAGAGAAAGAGAAAAGACATTTTAACCCTCGATGCGTGCTTCGCTCGATTCACGAGCTCTTACTTCAAAGCTTGAGCCACGCAAGAGCGACGGCCTCCTACGGCTTGCACCCCCGACCCGACCCGAGCGGTCTTATTCCCGAAGGTTAGTCGGGACTTGACGAAAAAAAACTAGAGTATTATGAACTTAAAGATTTTCTCACTAATGATGAGATGCCTTATTGAGTTCAACTCAAGTGATTTTCCCAAACCCAAAACTTGGGTACTTAGGGAAGGGAGCCTTGACCTCCCTTCTCCCATCAATGTGGGAGAATTGCATTTTCCTCTATATTATTTTAATCAAAAACAAAATAAAATGCAAGATAATCAACAAGATCAAAGTGTCACATGGAGGGAGAGAGTTGGTGAGGACCACCAAAGGGGTGGACCAAATCACCTTGTTCCCCAAGCCAAACACAAACCCCTTGGTCCCCTCCCTTGACTAGTTGACCATGCTACATGGCTGGCTGGCAGCCTGCCTTGGCTACCAAGGCTGCCAGCTGGTGCCTAGCACCAAGGTGGGCAGCCTAGTCAGCTAGTGCCTAGCACCAAGGCTAAGCAGCCTAGCCAACCAGCACGCATCACATGTGAAGCCAACCAGCACGCAGCACATGCGCAGCTAGCCAGCACGCATACGACGCTGCTGTTGCTACTTGGTGCTGCTACGCGATGCTGCTGCTTGGTGCTGCTCGCTAGCAAGCACAACTATGCACACGCACACACATCACGCTGCTGCGATGTATGTGCTGGGCAAGTGCGCTACTTGGTGCGAGGCTGGGAAGAGCTGGCGCTAGGCCCCAACATGCTAGCAAGCACGCATAGCATGCATACGCAAGGCACCTTGCTTGCGATGCTTGCATGTTAAGCGCAACCTAGCTGTGGCTATGCTTGTGGCTGGGTGCGATGCCCACCACGCTAGCATGCATGTGGTTGGTGCCCTCACCTAGCCTAGCACTCGCATGGCTAGGCCAATGCAAGGCTGCGGCTTGGCTCTTACTTATCGCTTGTTGAATCTACGTCTCGTTGAATTCTAAATTTGACTCGACGCGACGCTCGGTTTCGACGCTTTAATCTCAGCATTCGAAGTCTTTGTTCGTAATACTCTAATGACTCATCTAATCCTTCGGATTGATTCGTCGTCTCGAATCAGTTAATCAATTGGGGTGCGACTCGAAGGGTTCAGTTAAGATTAAGCCGTAATATTAATTACACATTAATATTACTGATTGGAAGCGGCCTCCACCTACGCATTCCGATCACTTGACTTTACTTAATAATTAGCTTTCTAATAATTCCTAACCTTCTATCGGAATAATACACTTGTTGGAAGGACACCATTCCTTTTAATCTCCCACTTGTCTTCCGAACAAGTGTGAAGTTAGCGTATAGCCCATTTCCTACGTTGCTTAATGTCTCTTTATCAACTATAAGGTACGATTCTTCGTCATCCTTATTACGTCAAGAAGTGTTTCTCGATTTCCGAGTTCGACAGTCAATAAGCAAATGATTTCTAAAATCCATCTGAGCACAGCTATGCATTTTCACAGTCTCGCTCTTCTAGAGGCCTTGTAAGCAACAAAGACATATTCCTTATTGTTAATAGAGGGACATTACCATTCTTGTATACTAAGCTTCCCTTATTGAGAGGACCTAGCCGCCCGAGTGTTGCCGTTATAAACCACTTATGGCAGACGTTTGACAACATCAAAACGACTAATACTCAAACAAGAGAACTTACAATAATCATGGTTGAGGAAAGAGGAGAAGTTCCGATAGCTATAATGAGAAATGTGCTTATAACGGTTATTAATTTCTTAAAGTAATCTCATAGGTCGATCCGGTACAGTTCCAAACTAGTTACTATGCAAATGATTTATGACTTTCATGTCCTTGCAGCACAAGAAACGATGCTGTAAATCATACTACACACTAATCTCATGTGGTCATTAATCGTCCATCATTTAAATGACCTTGATTAGGGATAATTTCAATTTACATATTCAATGTTCACTTAATAGGTGTTTCTTTATCCAAGACATTGTCTTGATACCCTGTTTTGAATATTCTCAGAAATTGAATGGACTCATTATTTAATTCTAAACCACAATTAAATAGGAATGGAGTAATAATAAATTTGTAGAAAATTTAATTGCTCCAAAAACGAACGGTTCAACATAGTTATTTACATTAAGACATCAGGTTTAATTAAAAAATATATACAGGGAAATAAAAGCCAATCTCTAACATGCTTGATTCCCATTGCCTCAAAGTGCTTGTTGTGGTTCACTTGAGGCAAAGGTTTAATCGATGGATCGGCCACATTATCGTCCATTCCAATCTTACAAATTCTGATTTCACCTCGGACTTCCATTCCCTTATCATGTGAAGTCGCCGCTTGACATGTTTGACCTTCTAGTGTTCCCTTGGCTCCTTGGCCTGAGCAATAGCTCCATTGTTATCAAAATAGAGGTTTATCGGACCCTTGATGGAAGATACAACACTAAGTTCACTAATGAACTTACGAATCCAAATTGCCTCCTTAACTGCTTCCGAAGCTGCTAAGTAATCAACTTTAGTTGTAGAATCTGCAGTGGTGGTTTGTTTAGCACTCTTCTAACTAAACGCTCCTCATTTAGGTAGAATATGTACCCTGACTGCGACATGGAGTCGTCTTTGTCAGTCTGGAAACTCGCGTTTGTATAACCATCAATACCAAATCATTACTACCACCATAGACCAGGAACTTATCCTTGTTCCATTCTAGGTTCTTTGGAATATTCTTGGCCGTAGTCCAATGCGCCTCTCTTAGGTCTTATTGGTATCGGCTCGTAGCACTCAAGGCATAGGATACGTTGGGACTAGTACATATCATGGCATACATGATCGATCCAATAAGCGAAGCATATGGAATCTAATTCATCCTCTCTCGCTCATCAGGTGTCTGTGGACACTACTTCTTGCTGAGAGTTAGGCCATGTGATATGGGTAGGTGCTCTCTTTTGGCCCCTTCCATGTTGAATCGTGTCAGTACCTTATCAATATAAGTACTTGGCTCAATCCAATCATCCTTTTTGATCTATCCCTATAGATCTTGATGCCCAATATGTACTGTGCCTTTCCCAAGTCCTTCATTGAAAAGCACTTACCAAGCCAACCCTTTATGGACTCTAACAGTTTAGTGTTGTTTCCAATGAGTAATATGTCATCGACATATAAGATGAGGAATGCGATGTCACTCCCACTGACCTTCTTGTAAACACAAGACTCATCTGGGTTCTTGATAAAACCAAACTTACTAATGGCTTCATCGAATCGTAGATTCAAGCTTCTGCTTTTCTACTTTAGTCCATAAATGGACTTCTGAAGTTTGCATACCTTCCCAGCATTGCTTGGATCAACAAAACATTAAAGTTATGTCATATACACAGCTTCTTCCAAAATCCCATTAAAGAAGGCGATTTTGACATCCATTTGCCATATTTCATAATCGTAATATGCAACAATTGCTAGGATAATTCGGACAAACTTAAGCATTGCAACTGGCGAAATGGTTTCATCATAATGAACGCCATAAATTTTCCTGTAACCTTTTGCCACCGGTCTAGCTTTGTATATAGATACATTTCCATTTTTGTCCGTTTTCAACTTGAAAATACATTTGCAACCAATAAGTTTGTAACCTTCGGGCAAATTAACCATGTCCCAGACTTGATTTTCAGACATGGAGTGCATCTCGGATTTCATGGCCTCTTGCCATTTTGCAGAGTCGAGACTCATCATAGCTCTTTTGTATGTCGCTGGCTCATCTCCATACATAACTAGGATTTCTTGATCTTTGGTTAAGACAATACCAAGGTATCTGTCTGGTTGAGATCTTAGCCGTTGCGACCTACGCAGGGTAATAGGTTGGGCATTTGCATTTTCGGTTGGACTCTGACCAACGTCATTAGCTGCTTCTAAAGCACATTGGTTGTCAGGTTGACTTTATTGCTCGACCTCTGAACTTTGTCGAGTTCGATTTTCCTCCCACTTGTCATTTTGGAAAGGCGTGC
Source organism: Chenopodium quinoa (assembly GCF_001683475.1). Classification (NCBI taxonomy): domain Eukaryota; kingdom Viridiplantae; phylum Streptophyta; class Magnoliopsida; order Caryophyllales; family Amaranthaceae; genus Chenopodium; species Chenopodium quinoa. The sequence goes on from NW_018745659.1 coordinate 303,569, forward strand.
CTTCTCCAAAAAGACACCATCATGAGCAACAAACACATTGTTCTCGGATTTATTGTAGAAACAACAAACACTTTGTTCTCGAATTTCGGATGAAGTTTGTCAGTAATTAATCTCTTGACATATGCTTCGCAACACCAAATCTTAAGAAAAGACAACCGTGGAGGTTTCTTTGTCCATAATTCATATGAAGTTTTTTCAATAGCTTTTGAAGGAGCACGGTTCAGTGTTAGTGCCGCAGTTAGAAACGCGTGTTCCCAGAAAGAGACAGGAAGTTCATTAAGACCCATCATTGGTCAAACCATGTCTAACAAGGTTCGATTCCATCTTTCGGACACTTCGTTCCATTATAAAGTTCCGTGAGGCGTCAACTATTAAATAATACCATTTTCTTTCAAGTGATCGTCGAATTCGTGGCTCAAATACTCGCCACCTCAATCCGATTGAAGTGCTTTGATTTTCTTGCTAAGCTGATTTTCAACTTCACTCTGAAACTCTTTGAATTTCTCAAAAGATTCAGATTTGTTCGACATAAGGTAGACATAGCCATATCTACTATAGTCGTCCGTGAAGGTAACAAAATATAGATAACCATTCCTTGCAGATGTACTCATTGGTCCACATACGTCCGTATGTATTAGACCTATTAAGTAAGTAGCGCTTTCTCCCAACTTGGAGAGTGGCTGCTTTATCATATTGCCTAATAAACATCCTTCTCAATTTTCAAACGACTCCAAGTCGCATGAGTCAAGGATACCTTCATGAAGAAGTTTCTTGATGCGTTTGATGTTAATTTGGCAAGGACGACAATGCCACAAGTAGGTTTGATTTGACTCAATGGTCTTAGCTCTTTTGGCGGTATCATTATTTTTATAAACTTGTTTGTCTAGAGAAAGCACATAAAGACCATTTTCTGAATATGCCTTACCATATAAAACATTATCAAAACAAAACGATTAACTATTATTCTTAATTCGAAATTCAAAACCCTTGGCATCCAACGCCGAAATTGAAATAATGTTTTTGGTAACTCTTGGAACATGATAACAATTGACAAGTTATAAAACAAGCCAAGAGGGAAAAGACAAATTGAGAGTTCTAACGGATACGACAAACATCCTGGTTCCATTGCGGACCCGAAGCTCGACCTCTCCCTTCCCTAGCCTTCTATTAATCCTTAGTCCCTGATCATTGGAATAAAGGTGTGAGCCACATCCGGAGATAGAGTGGCCAATAGCTGCCTCCTTTCCAAAGAAAGTCTTTTGAAGGTTCGGAGACAGAGTGGCCAGCATGATGCACTAGACATCCCGATTGGCACTTTTCCATGGGAGTGTCGGGCATTTCCTCATCAAGGACATATTCCTTTTGCTCTTGCATGAGAACAATACGCAAGTTCCTTTGCCAATCAAGAAAATTTGGCCCACTCAACTTCTCTTTGTCTATAATTGGGCGTAATGAAAACTGGTTGTTTGAGATACTTGTAGACATGTTTCTACAATTGAAAGAATTTTGAAATTAAAAACCATTCATAAACCAATAAGTTTGAAATTTAAAGCATACATGCAAATTTTCTATCTTATTGAGCATTTTGTACATGCATTAACATTTGTCCCTTTTAGACGAGAATAAAACGATTCCAAGATCCCAAAAATCAAAAAGTGATTAAGCATGCTTTAGCTTGTCTTAACACTTAATATTTTAAGGTAAGCAATCCAATTGCTAATAGCTCTAAGCTAATCTTGGTTCGATAAAACGTCGCATCTAATGCTTCCTTGACATTTTTCTCCATTGCCACGACATCTATGGACTCCTTACTGATATCGTAGAGCTTAAACAAGACAACTTGTATACCTAGTATACCTTACGTTCCTAGGGAAGTGATGATGCCTCGCTTTAGCATAGCCCATCACCACGCGTATTAGTTCGGTAAGTGTCGTACTTGGAATGGCATGTTTTGCTCAATATTATAGGGACCTAGGGTTTCTATGGTGGTTGATTCAAGTGAACTTAATTAATCATCGCATCATTTGAAATCTTAAACTTGCATCTATCATACAATTCAATCATATATAAACACATTATAAGATGCATTTGACAACTAGCATGACGCCTTAAGTCTTTAAATCTTCAAGGGTCTTCGAAGCAACTTCTTAGCTTGTCTTCTTCGAAACGTCGTCTTCGAGACATCTCCGCCAATCTATGCAACTACTAGCTATTAAAACTAGGAATAATCTAAATATTAAGGTACAAAAATACGCAACGGTACGCATATCGTATTTAGATTTATAAAAATACATAACGGATCGCAGTCCGTATTTACTATCCTAGTCAGGCCCCACTAGTTACCAATTTCACAAAACCTGTGAAACAATATAAATTCCATTCATCCATTCACTATATGTGAATGGTCCATGCATTTTACAAGGATAAACATGTAACAATGCATTAACACGCGCAAACTAGTAACTAACCTAGGTGGTTAATCCAATTAACATGCCTAATTAAAACTTGTGGAAGTTGTTTAAAATTTTATGTGATTAAGACGCAATTAGTTCTAGTGATTAACGAAGCTCCCACTAAATTCCGCATCCAACTTAATTTATCGAATTAATTAAGCAGATAAACCCATATTTTGCCAAATTATTTTTCAAGTTCCGGAGGAACCGTAGCCTAACCTCGTTAAAATAATTAAATAAATAATTAAAATGGCCCAATTACGCAAAATGATAGCCCACAACGCGCCCAAGTGCTTAGCATCAAAGCCACGGGGCTAGGCTTACTAGGCGCCTAGGGTCGTGGCTTGCATGCCTAGGGTGCTAGCATGCCTAACCAGCAGCGCACCCCACTAGCGCTGGCACCAACAGCCTCGCAGCATGCTACGCATGCTTGCATGGCGTTGGCAGCTTGCGGATGGCCTGCTAGCATGGCTGGCTTGCTGCCCCTAGTGTCGCACCATACCGCACCATACACAGCCTTGCACACACATCGTAGCACCAAGTGTGCACCACACTTCCACACACTAGCGCAACAACGAGGCTAGGAAGCCCACACACGCACCTTGGCAGCCACATGTGGACTGCGTGAGCAGCTTGGGTAGCCCAAGGGTGCGATTTTGAACAGTCCTTGCCTCGAATTGCGTGCACTAGTCTCGGGATTTTAATTATCGATTTATATGTGAGAAAAAATTAATTCTAAATTTATTTTATAACCAATTTAGAGCAAAAATGAAAATAAATCAAGTCCAACTTATTTAAATTCAACTTTGGTAGTGCACAAGCCTAATTTATTCAAGAACCATTCTTTAAATCAATTTAGGTTTATCTTGATGCTACAAAATTGAAGGGCTATACTCATAATTAATTTAACCATACATAAATTATTAATGAGATTTGACAAAATTAAAGAGTTTGGAAAATTAAACCCTTTCATCCAATGAAAAATTTCCAACACTAACTTGTGTAAAATTGAAATATTACATCTTCCAATATGATGATTAATTAAATTTCAATAACAAGTTTTTAACTTTTAGGACTTTAATCAACTCAAAAATGATTAAATCCAAAAATTAGTTCAACATGGAATTTAGCAATCAAAGTTCCAACCAAATAAAAAAATTAAAGATTGGATCTTTAACATATTAGAGACTTCAAAATTACAAGTTCACCATAAACATTCACCCTTGTAGCAATTTATTTGCAAAAATGTGAAAATTTCAAGTTTATGTAAAAAATGAACTCACCAAATTAAGCTCCAATTATGACTTCATAAACATGCCCAATAAGGTTTATAATTGCAGTAGATTAGTGATGCAACCATACATTTAATCTACCTTTAACATGCCATAATTAATTAAGGTTTTAAGATTTAAAATTTTTCGTCAAAAACAAAAAACCCCTCAAAAAACATGTTTCTGGGTGGATTTTGGCTTCTAGCAACTCTTTAAAAGGGTCAAAAATGATTTAGAACATTGATTCCACCCAAAAATACTATTTTTGAGTCGAAATCAGGGTTCGTTGGCCAAAACTAGTAAAATACGAGATTGAAACTAATTATAACGAGCTTCTAATCTAATTAGAAAGCAAAACTTGAATTTAAATCCATTTTAAATCACCTCAATTAATTATTAGTTACAATAATTAAAATGAGCGCAATTCCGATACCGCTGTTGGGTTTCGCAGCGTCCAACGCTACGCGGAAAAGAAACCTGCCCAAGACCCGCCCACTAATTAAAGCAACTAAACATGCAATCACATAATTAACAACATAAGAGAGAGAAAGAGAAAAGACATTCTTACCCTCGATGCGTGCTTCGCTCGATTAACGAGCTCTTACTACAAAGCTTGAGCCACGCAAGTACGATGGCCTCCTACGGCTCGCACCCTCGACCCGACCCGAGCGGTCTTAATCCTGAAGGATAGTCAGGACTTGACCAAATAAAACTAGAGTATTACGAACTTAAAGGTTTTCTCACTAATGATGAGATGCCGTATTGATTTTAACTAAAGTGATTTTTCCCAAACCTAAAACATGGGTATGTATGGGGAAGGGAGCCTTGATCTCCCTTCTCTAATTAATGTGGGAGATTTTCATTTTCCTCTATTTTATTTTAATCAAAACAAAAGAAAATACAAGACAATCAACAAGCACCAAGTGTCACATGGAGGGAGATAGTAGGTCTGAACCACCAAAGGGGGGGACCAAATCACCTCGTTCCCCAAGCCAAACACTAACCCCTTAGTCCCCTCCCTTGACCGGCTGACCATGCCACATGGCTAGCTGGCAGCCTACCTTGGCTGCCAAGGCTTCCAACTGGCGCCTAGAACCAAGGCTGGGCAGCTTAGCCAGCCAGGACGCAGCCAGAACGCAGCACATGCGCAGCCAGCCAGCACGCATGCGATGCTGCTGATACGGGATGTTGCTGCTTGGTGCTGCTCGCTAGTAAGCACAACTACACACACGCACACACAGCACGCTGCTGCGATGCGTGTGCTGTGCGAGTGCGCTTCTTGGTGCAAGGCAGCAAAAAGCTGGCTCTAGGTCCTAGCATGCTAGCAAGCACGCATAGCATGCATACGTAAGGCACCATGCTTGTGATGCTTTCATGCTAAGCGCAGTCTAGCTGCGTCTATGCTTGTGGCTGGGTGCGATGCCCACCACGCTAGCATGCATGTGGTTGGTTCCCTCGCCTAGCCTAACACTCGCATGGCTAGGCTTATGCGAGGCTGCGGCTTGGCTCATACTTGTCGCTTGTTGAGTTTACGTCTCGTCAAATTCTAAATTTGACTCGACTTGCGACGCTCGGTTTCGACGCTTTAAGCTCGACATCCGACGGCGTTGTTTGTAATACTCTAATGATTCATCTAATCCTTCAGATTGATTTGTCGTCTCGGATCGGTTAATCGATTGGGGTGCGACCCGAAGGGTTCATTCAAGATTAAGCCATAATATTAATTATACATTAATATTACTAATTGGAAGTGGTCTCCACCTAGGCATTCCGATCACTAGACCTTACTGGAGAATTAGCTTTCTAATAATTCTGAACCATCTATCAAAATAATACACTTGTTTAAAGGACACCATTCCTTTCAGTTAGTGACTAGTGCGCTGATGAGTGTCGATTATGGCACTCATAGAGTAGGTTTCTTCTTTAGTTTATGCTTGTTTTTAGTCTTTTTAGTTGCATTTTTATGAAATAATGCTTAATTTGCACATTTGCGTGTAAGTTTAGAGAATTGCATTTTTATAATGACTTCTTTTTTTTTATCCTTTTTATGCTTTTCTCGGCTATTCTCTTACTTCTCCGTTTCTTTGACTTTTTTTGTAGGTGAGTCGGATTTCTCGGGATTTAAATATCGAGGAGGAAGCTCAAACATAACCAAAGAAGTCAACGTAACCAAGTTTGGGAAGCTAGAGTGTGAGAAAACTAAGCTAGAAGTCAAAGTAATGTTGCTTGGGCAGGATTTTACGCGTGCCCAAGCATTGAAGAAGAATTCAAGAGTTTTGGAAGAATAAAAATCTCTGTATTGAGGAGACCAATTTTGCTCGGGCGAGCAACCTCACCCGCCAGAGCATTCCCTGCTCCGCCCAAGACTATCCTCTTTGCACCGTCAACAATCTAAAGGCTACAACTATTACCGTGCTTCACCAGATATTACCGCGGCATGGCGAGAACTATCGTTGCTCGGTGGTCTCTGCCGTTAAGCAGCAATTATGCCGCTGTACGATGGACTTTACCGTGCCGCAACGAACCTTCAAGCACCAGCCACATTTTATCTGACATTGTACCGCGCTTCAACAACCAGTACCGTGACGTCGTGACCCGGCTACAAGCACCGTGGCACAGAAGGTGTAATAATGGCACATCAATAATTTTATGCCTGCTCGAGCCAATAATGGGTTTGCTCGGGCAAGATGTTTTGCTTTTGAGCACGAGCACCTGCCCAAGCAGCTCTGCTCGTGTTTTTCCGCTTTCTTTCATTTTGTTTTAAATAGCTCTTGACTTCACTTTGTAATGTAACTTTAGACTTCATTTTATTTTCTCTCTCATAATTAGCCTTATGTTAAGAACTTCCCTCTCTAATTTAGGCTTAGTTTTAGGAGTAGTTTTAGAGAGAGAAAGTAAGGGATTTCAATGGTGATTTGAGAGATTGAAGATGCAAGGGTGACAATTGTATTGAAGATCTTCTTAATTATCAATGAGAATTTCTTACTCTATCTCATCTTATTGCTTTTTTTAATTTCATGTTTGTTTGATTTAGTTTAGTTGTTTGATAATCTTGATTAGATCAGCTGTTCTTCAATATTTGTTGATTCTTGATTTCTTTTACTTACCTTGATTTGATGATGAATAGTAGTGAGTAGTTGCTTGCTAGGGTTTTGGTAAAGCTTATATGATTGATTGATTGTGATTAATTTGGGAATTATGTTGATTAATTGTTGAGATTAAATTGATTAATGTAAGTTTGCATGTGCTTAGTTTGATTAGGAAATGAGAACTATGCTATATCGCATTGTAGATCCTAATGACATGACCACTCGATTTGGGATTTGAAATTGTTGAATGGTTTGAATTGGGATTCCCCTAGTTTGTCATTCATAGTGGAGACCTAGCTTGATGATTAGGCGATAGCTCTTTGTTTCCAATTGATAGCTCTTGCCATTAGTGTTCACAACCATTGACTGGCTTAACCTTCCCATGTTGTTGCAATTGTCATAATTACATGTTTATCCCCATTCCCTACTATTTCTTTCGTGTGATTATTTGTAGTTGATTAGTATTAGTTACTCTATTCTTCACTCTTGACTTCGACCTAGCTTAGGCGTTAATTGAAATACTTGAGCATAACCGTTCCTAGTAATTCGACCCTTGACTTACCTCTATACTTGTATTTAGGTTTGTTAAGTGATTATAAATTTGTTTGACCTTAGGCAGGATTAGTCAACGACCTAATTTTCCCTACATCATGCAAGTTTGTTTAATACATGGTTTTGCATAAATGTTCGTATTACTTGTAATGTATGCATGGACATGCACTTTAGAAGTGAATAGGTGAATGGATTATAATAAATTTTCTCATGCATGCTATTACAAAAGCTACTAGTATGGCACGACTAGGATAGAAAATACATACTACATTCCATTACGTAATTTTTTAAATCTAAATACGGGCTGCGTGCCGTTAAGTATTTTTGTACTTAGTTTATTTAGAATACTCCTAGTTTCTAGTACTTGCATGCTTAATGGTGAAGTCAAGAAGACGGCGTATCATTGAAGACGGAGCCAAAAGATGCCAACATGACCTTGAAGATTGAAGATTGGATGCTTCAAGATAATTTTCAAGGGTCATGCTAGTTCACTTTGCATTCATATATATCTATTTATATTGCTTATATATCTTGATATTTAGATGCATGTATTAGGATTTATCAAGTTGAATGATTAGTTAAGTTTACTTAAATCAAACAAACATAGAAACCCTAAGTCACAAAGAAAATTTAGTTAAAATTGCCATTCCGAAATGACCTGTTAAAATAGGCCTAAGAAACCTGTTAAGAACAGGTCTCTAGCTTATAGTAGAACAGGTTTCTTTGTGATTAATAAGAGACCTAATAAGTGAGACAATAGGTCTCTTTGAGGGTAGTTGTATTACTAATTTAAGAAGGGAAACAGACCAGCTATGTAACATAACATGTCTCTTTGGAGGTATCAAAGAGATCCACTATGTTACACAACGGGTCTCTTCCATATATATTTTTTTTAAAAATAAAAATTCCCATGACAAATTTATCACGGGTATTAAATTTTGAAATTTGAATTTCATTACTCTACTCTACTTGCAAAAAACATTTAACTTACAGAAGGAATCCACTAAAGAAACTTACATAAACTTATTATTGAAAAGTATTAGATTACTACATTAACATTTACAAGTACAAAAACTTGTTAAAATAATTAAGAACTTTGATTTAAAGATTTTACAAGCATATACTTTTAATACATTAATAGAATAACTTGTAGCGTCAATCACCTGTTCAATAATATAAATTATGAAAAAAGTTAGTCAATTAAAAGCCAATAAACAAGTTAGGATCGAGAAAAAAAAAGAATACAAAATAACATTCAAAACTAATAAATTTACCAGGAAACTTATACCCAATTCAACATTATATTTTAAATTATGAACTGATTAATAACTGCTCAGCATATCTAGTGCTTTATATCACAGATCAAGAGCCTTGCATAGGTGTCGAAGTCACATGAAATCTGCAATTACAAATAAATAAATAAATAAATAAAAAGGAGTAATTTGATGCAAAATCTACACCATAAACAAAAAGAATCAATAAAAAAGGATAAGATAAAAGTACCAACATTCAATTGTAGATGATTTCGTACTAGTATTACCTTTGAATTAATTGCAGAAATTAGGATCACTTATAACTTATAACTGATGAAATGGAAAGATTATGAAATAAGGGTTTCGTAGAAAACGAAAATCAACCGAATAGAGCATCGTTGTGGTGGCCGGCGCGAATACTTCAAATCTTCAATACTCAGAAAAATTGAATAAAAGTATAACTATAAAACAATTAAACAAGTAATAAACTAATAATTCAGAGATTAAATTCAGATTTATATACCGTGAATTGGGTCTAGCGATTTAGCAAAGTGAGCGAAGTCGAATGCAGAGCAACGAGTCCAGTGACGAGCCGACGAATGGACGAAGCAGTGATTCACGAAGCAGTGACGGCGGCGACTCGACGAACGGAGGGACAGAGTGCCGGGAGCGGAGCCGACGAGCAAGAGCAGCGGACTCAGTTCAAAATTCAAAACTTCAATTATCATTAATCAATTCGATACCCACAAATGACAAATTTACAATAAAAGTATAAACTATAAAACAATTAAACAAGTAATGAAATTTAGATTCACATAATACATACCTCCATTGATTAATTGATTTGGGTGAATTGGCCAATTGAATTTGCGAAGTGCGAACTGGAGATTTGCGAAGTGCCAACTTGTCAACTTGAGATTTGAGATTTGCGAAGCAGCCAGTGGAAGCAGCGTATGGCCGAGCTTTCGCCTGAAACCCCACGCACGGCAAACGACGACGGCAAATCAATGGCGACCTTGAGACCTTACGCCTTCGAAGAGAGAGAAACTGAAAATTGAAAAGTTAGGGTTTGGTTTTTGTTTTAATTTTTTTTAAGAGAGACCTTGAGACCTTGCGCGTGTTTTTCCTTTTGTTTTTTTTTTCTTTTAATTTTTTTTTAAAAATGGGTTTCCCCTTCGAGCTCCGCCACTGGTGGGCCCCTACATACATAAGAGACCTGTTATGATAAACAACAAGTATCTTATCTCTTTTTCTATCTAAAGCTATTAGCCCTTTGACACATTAGAGACCTGTTATCAGTAATGTTAGGTCTCTTAAATTAAAGAGACCCGTTGTATTAGCCAATAAGTCTTTTATTAGAGGTTTCTTTGCCTATTTTTGTAGTAGTGTATTTAGATGCATGTTTTAGGATTTATCATGTTGAATGATTAGTTAAGTTTACTTAAATCAAACAAACATAGAAACCCTAAGTCCCAAAGAAAATTGAGTTAAAATTGCCATTCCGAAATGACAACTTACTAAAACTTCGAAAATTGGTGATGGGCTATGCCAAAGCAATGCATCATCATTTTCTTAGGGATGTGACGTATATTGGACATACACGTTAGTTTTGGTTAAACTCAACAATATCAGTAAGGAGTCCTTAAATATTACGGAAAATGAGATAAGTGTCATGAAAGCATTAGATGCGACAACTTATCAACCATGAATAGTTTGGAACTAATAGCAATTGAATTGCTTACCTTAAAATGATAAGTGTTAAGACAAGCCAAAGCACGCTTAATCGCTTATTGATTTTTGGGATCTTGGAATTGTTTTATTATTTCCTAAATGGGACAACATTTTGAGTGTATGAATAAAACGTTATTAAGAATGAAAATTCCAAGTATGCTTTAATTTCAAACTTATTGGTTTATGAATGGTTATTCGTTGTAATTCTTTTCATTCGTTATATAATATTTGCAATTAACAACAATAACCTACCTAACAATTTGGCGTTCAACTTGAACTTGACAAACTTCAAGGAATAGGAGGAGGAACTACGCAAGACTCTAAGGAATAGTTCCTTAGAATATATCTTTGATACTCTCATCCCAAGCTTTTACTCCGAAGGGCTTATGAGTGATGAGACTTATGCTGCTTGGTCCTCGGATTGTGACAAGGTCACAAACTTGATGAGGAACTCCCTTCTGGATGATTGAAAGAAGAGGTTCTCCTCATATCTTCCGGACATGCTTCTCAAGAGCCTTAAAGGATGTGTTAACATGAGGTCTGACTCTCGGGATTTGAATGTTTAAAACATTACTAGGTCAATTATGAACATGAGAACCAAGCCTTCAGAGGAAGGGTGCCTTGCAAAAGAGAGGTTCCAAGTGTTGTCCAAGGTCTCTAATGCTAGGTATAGGCCCAGTATGGCCCTCCAAGCCCATTTGCTTAAGATACTAAGGCTCTTCAAGCATATAGAGTTGCATAGAATCCTACTTGAGGACGAGATGGCGACCGATATTTTGCTCAGCTCACTTCAGTCGAGTTATTGTCCACTTCAGATGCAAATCGTAACCAAGGAGACACACTCACTAGGTGAGGTGTTACAACTGCTTCGCAAGGTCGAATATTTTCCATATAGGGCTACCAGGATGCCAATGGGAGTGAAGAATAAGGACTTCATGAACAGGGGAATGTAATGCTTCTAATGTGGTGGATATGACCACTACAAATGGGAATGCAAGAAGTTCAAGAAGATGTGGAAAGGGGAAGTGTTGCTTCCATATCTGGTATCTTCACTATGAAGTTTAAAGTTGTTGGGTTTCGTAGCATCCAACGCTACGCGGAAGAGAAACCCGCCCAAGACCCGCTCAATAATTAAAGCAACTAAACATGCAATCACATAATTAACAACATAAGAGAGAGAAAGAGAAAAGATATTCTTACCCTTGACGTGTGCTTCGCTCGATTCACGAGCTCTTACTTCAAAGCTCGAGCCTTGTAAGTGCGACGACCTCCTACAGCTCGCACCCTCGACCCGACCCGAACGGTCTTAATCGCGAAGGTTACTCGGGACTTAACCAAACAAAACTAGATTATTACAAACTTAAAGGTTTTCTAACTTTTCAAGGAGATGCTTTTTTAAGTTCAACTCAAGTGATTTTTTCCCAAACCTAAAACTTGGGTATTTATAGGGAATGGAGACTTGATCCCTTCTTCCATCAATGAGGGACATTAGAATTTTTCCTCTATTTTATTTTAATAAAAAATAATAATAAAAAATGCAAGGTAAACAAGAAGCTCCAAGTGTCACATGGAGAGAGAGAGTAGGTGAGGACCACCAAAGGGGGGACCAACTCACCTTGCTCCCCAAGCCAAACCCTCAATTTTTGTCCCCACATAAAACCGCACCACCTCGCCACTTGGCTAGCTAGCAGCCTGCCTTGGCTACCAAGGCTGCTAGCAAGCCACGCATACGGGCTGATGCTCCTAGGCGCTGCTATGCGATGTGGCGAGTGCTTGGTGATGCTCGCTAGCAAGCACGCACAGGCAGCTGCTGCTGCTTGGCATTGCTTTGCTAGCAAGCACGCACAACCACAAGCATGCAAGGCTTGCGATGATGTGATGTGCGATGCCCAAGCGTGTTGCGATGCTAGCGATGATGAGGTTGGTGCTGCTATACTAGCAAGCACGCCAAGCCATGCATGCCCATCCATAGCACACACACGCATGACATGCATCTTGCGATGCTCGTGTTGTGCAATGTGCATGTGCTAGGCAATGCTAGGCACGCTAGCACGCATGCGGTTTAGCACCTCGCCTAACCTAGCACTCGCATGGCTAGACCAATGCGACACTATGGCTTGGCTTGTAATTGTCGCTTGCTTGATTCCACGTCTCGTCGAATTCTAAACTCGACTCGACTTACGACACTTTGTTTCCACGCTCTAAGCTCGACATGTGACGTCTTGTTCATAATACTCTAATGAATTACCTAATCCTTCGGATTGATTCGTCGATTTGGATCGGTTATTCGATAGGGGTGCGACCCAAAGGGTTCAGTAAAGATTAAGCCGTAATATTAATTATGCATTAATATTACTAATCGAAAGCGGCCTCCACCTAGGCATTCCGGTCACTTGACCTTACTAAAATATTAGCTTTCTAATAATTCCGAACCCTCTATAGGAATAATACACTTCTTGAAGGAAAGCATTCCTTTCAATCACCCACTCGTCCTTTCCGAATAAGTGTTCAATTAGTGTATAGCTTTTTTCTTATGTCACTTAATGTCTCTTCATGAACTATAAGGTGAGGTTCTTCGTTATCCTTATTATGTACAGATGTGTTTCTCGATTCCCGACTTTGACTTTCAATAAGCAGATGATTTCTAAAATCCATTTGAGTACAACCATGCATTTTCACTGTCTCGCTCTTTGAGAGGCCTTGTAAACAACAAAGAAATATTCCCTACTGTTAATAAGGGGACATTCCCAGTCTTGTATTCTTAGCTTCCCATACTAAGAGGACCTAGTTGTAGGGTTTGGTAGTGACCCTCACTACGCGGAAAGTAACCCCCCAAGACCCGCCCCGATAACTAAAGCAATTAAAGCATGCAAATATAATTAGTAGATAATTAAAAGAAGAAGAGATAAAGAATTACACCCTAGACGCGTGCGTCGCTCGCTAAACGAGCTCTTACTTGAACCTCGCAAATACAAGGCCTCCGACGGTTCGTACCCTCGAACTCGACCCGATCGTCCTAAGTCCCGAAGGTTAGTCGGGACTCGAACAAAATATAACCTTTGGAGTTTTACGAACTTAAGGTGTTCTCAACAATGGAGATGCCTTTATAGCTCCACTCAAGTGTCTTCTCAAAATGCCAACCAATCAATGTGGGATCATGTGCAAATGCACTAATTTATTTAATTCCAAAATAAATTATTTAACAAATGCAATCACAAGGCAACAAGTGTCAAGAGGGGAGAAATGGTTAGGTAAGGACCAAAACCAATGGGGGGGACCATTGCCTTGCTCCCTAAGGCATGCTCCAAGCATTGGTCCCCACCTCTCACAAAACCGGCACCAAGCAAGGACTGCTGGGCTAGAAGCCAGCTAGCATGCACCAGCCAACACAGCTAGCCTGCACCGCATCACTGCCCAGCCGCAACGCGCACTAGCCAGCATGCCTAGCACATGCGTATTGCTAGCGAGCCACGCATGATGCTAGGTGCTGGGCGCTGGGTGAGGCTCTTGCTGCTAGCCGCTGACTACCTAGCACTCGCACTTGCACACGCACACGCACACGCACTGGGCGATGCCTGACATGGTGATGCTATGCGTAGGCTTGTGCTAGAGCTTGCGATGGCACTTAGACACCCATGACCACATGCTGCGATGGTGCTCTGCCATGCGAAGGCACGCACACACGCAAGCATGCTACTGCGATGGGCTGCCTTGTGCGCCTAGCACTCATGGCGCGCCTAGCACACACATGGTGCGCCTAGGCTTGCGATGAACTAGCCTAGCCTAGCACTCACATGGCTAGGCCAATGTGATGCTACGGCTATGCTCGTACTTGTTGCTTGTGATTTTACGATGCTCGGTTTCGACGCCCTAGGCTCGATATCCGACGTCTGTGTTCGTAAAACTCCGACGACTCATTGTATCCTTCGGACTAATTCGTCGTCTCGGATCGGTTGTTCGATTGGGTTTGACCCAAAGGGTTCAGTTAAGATTAAGCTGTAATATTAATTGTACCTTAATATTACTGATTGGAAGCGGCTTCACCTAGGCATTGCGATCACTTGACCTTACTGAAGAATTAGCTCTGTAATAATTCTGAACCCTCTATCAGAATAATACACTTGTTGGAAGGACACCATTCCTTTCACTAGTCACCCGAGTGTTACCGTTATAATGCCCATTTACGGTAGACGTTTGACAACATACAAAGGACTAGTATTCAAATAAGAGAACTTACAATACTCATGGTCGATGAAAAAGGTTCCGATAGCTATAATGAGAAATGTACTTATGATGATTTTTAAATTTCTTAAAGTACTCTCATATGTCAATCCGGTACAGTTCCAAATTGCAAATTATTTATGACAATCATGTCCTCGTAGCACAAGAAACGGTGCTATAAATCATACTACAGACAAATCACAAGTGGTCATTAATCGTCCATCGTTTAAATGACCTTGGTTAGGGATAATTTTCGATTAAAATATTCAATGTTCACTTAACAGGTGTTTCTTTATCCAAGACATGGTCTTGATACCCTGTTTCGAATATTCTCATAAATCGAATGAACTCATTATTTAATTTTAAACCACAATTAAATAGAAATGGAGTAATAATAAATTTGCGAAAAATTTAATTGCTCCAAAACCGAATGGTTCAACATAGTATTTTACCTTAAATCCTCAAATTTAATTAAAACACATAACAGGGAAATCAAAGCCAATCTCCAACGTGCCTGATTCCCATTGTTGTTGGGTTTCATAGCGTCCAACGCTTCACGGAAGAGAAACCCACCCAAGACCTGCTCACTAATTAAAGCAACTAAATATTAAATCAAATAATTAACAACATAAAAGAGAGAAAGGGAAATGACATTCCTACCCTCGACGCGTGCTTCGCTCCTATAGAGCTCGGACTTCAAAACCTCAAGCGCGAGAGCCTTTGACAAAGTCCAACCTCGAGACCTGACCCGAACGGTCTCTACCCCGGAGGTTAGCCGGGGCTAGACTAAGATAAGACTAGAGGATTACGATCTTAGAGGTTTTCTCAACTAAAGGGAGATTCCTCATTAAGTTCAACTCAAGTGTCCCTTCCCAATCCCAAATTATGGGTATTTATAGGGAAGGGAGCTGTTGAACTTCAATCTCCCATCCATGTGGGAGAGTTGGTAAAATTCATTTTATCCAATTTATTTTTAATTCAAAAATCAAATTGAAATGCAAGTGAATCAACAAATGACATTTTTCAGGAGGTGAGCAAGGGGTTGGGTGAGGACCATAAAGGGGGACCATTCTCCCCTTGCTCCCCAAGCAAACCCACACTCACATGTCTCTCGCATGCATATCCAGCCACATGCAAGATCAACCACACACACATGTGCTACACGCATATACTGGCTCATGCACATGGTGTGGTTTGGCATAGGCGCAATGCGTTCCTGGCTGCCAGCCTCGCTGCGGTACACGCACACGCTGTGCTAGCATTGCTAGTTAGCTGCTGCTTGCGCTATGTGTTGCACTGTTCGCACAACCCACAACATATGCGTATGATGGGCATTAACGCAAGGCTTGACTGGCTGCCAGCCTTGCTGTGCGGCACAGCCAGCACACGCACAGGCCAGCTTGCGTGCTGGGCCTTGTGCTGGGCGGCATTTCTACTCTCATGGACTAGCATGCTTGCTAGGTCCTCGCTACCCATAAGGCACCTGGTGCCACGCCCCTGCTAGCCCAGCCATACGTGCTGGTGCTAGCTAGCATGCGATTAGGCACAGTAGCCTCGCAAGCATGCTCGGCCAGCAAGTCTAGCACGCACATCCATGCTTGGCTTGCGACATAGCCATGTATGCGGTTGGTGCCCTATGCTAGCCTAGCCTTTGCATAGCTAGGTTAATGCAAAGCTACGGCTTAACCTAAACTTGTCATTTGCTTGATTTCTCGTCTCGTAGAATTCTAAACTCGACTCGACTTGCGACGCTCGTTTTTGACGCTCTAAGCTCGTCATCTGACGTTTTTGTTTGTAATACTCTTACGACTCATCTAATCCTTCGGATGGAGTCGTCGCCTTGGATCGGCTACTCGATTGGGTGTCACCCGAAAGGGTTAGTCAAGATTAAGCTGTAATATTAATGACACATTAATATTACTGATCGGAAGCGGCCTCCACCTAGGCATTCCGATCACTTGACCTCACTGAAGAATTAGCTTTCTAATAATTCTGAACCCTCTATCGGAATAATACACTTGTTGGAAAGACACCATTCCTTCAATCTCCCACTTGTCCTTCCGGACAAGTGTGAAAATGGTGTATAGCCCCTTTACTTTGTCACTTAATGTCTCTTCATGAACTATAAGGTAAGATTCTTCGTCATCCTTATCACATCCAGAAGTGTTTCTCGATTCCCGAGTTTGACTGTCAATAAACAAATGATTTCTAAAATCCATCTGAGCACGGCCATGCATTTTCACAATCACGCTCTTCGAGAGGCCTTGTAAACAACAAAGACATATTCCCTTTTGTTAATAAGGGGACATTCCAAGTCTTGTACTGTAAGCTTCCCTTACTAAGAGGACCTAGTTGCCTGAGTGTTGCCGTTATAATCCCCATTTATGGCAGATGTTTGACAACATCGAAATGGACTAGTACTCAAACAAGAGAACTTACAATACTCATGGTCGAAGAAAAAGGTTCCGATAACTATAATGAGAAATACTTATGACGATTTTTAGATCACTTAAAGTACTCTCATAGGTCGATCCGGTATAGTTCCAAACTAGTACCTGTACAAATGATTTATGACTATCATATCCTTGTAGCACAAGAAACGGTGCTATAAATCATACTACACACTAATCTCAAGTGGTCATTAATCGTCCATCATTTAAATGACCTTGATTAAGGATAATTTTCGATTGAAATATTCAATGTTCACTTAACAGGTGTTTCTTTATCCAAGACACGGTCTTGATACCCTGTTTTGAATATTCTTTAAAATCGAATGGACTCGTTATTTAATTCTAAACCACAATTAAATAGTTTGTGGAATTTTATTAGTAAAATTTTATTCCACCATGAATCTTTTCAACGTTTCATCTTATGATAAATGGTTTTCCCCAAATGTTTCAAGAGTAACACTCTTCACAAAACATCTATAGAAATCACACCCATATTTAATGTGCTTGATTTCTTTAATGCAATCTGGTGAATGTTGTCGTTCACTTATTGCATAGGTTTAACTACTATTACTTTGCAAATCTTAGCATCTTCAATATCGAACAATTTCATAATAAGATGATAAAATTTTGAGAGTGATATGGATCATATGTGATTTAGAATTTATCTTCCAAGTGATGGCTCCCACTCATTTTCATGACTTGAGATCTTTCTACTTGACAACCTACAATCAATGTTCGATAACGAACTTTCCCTTGAACACTTTCTTATTATTGCCTTCTAGGCAAAAATATTCTAAACATATATTTCAGTAAACATTCTGATAGTGCTTTGCTCGGATTTCATTCCAAACGGCTCACAATAATTTGGGAGACCCTAATCACTTGTGATTATGGAAATTGACCTTAAATTTCCGCCCATTATACATGGATGCGTGTCCATGTTACCATTCTCAAGCCACGACGCATTCTAGCTCGTGCTTATAAATGACTTCCTTATTAAGGGTCTAATCCTTGCTAAGGATGTGCTTGCAACATCAATTCTCAAATTACATTTTTTTCAATGCGTCAAGAACTTATCCCCTTTAACTTATCAAAGTACTTTGGATTTTCTTGATCATAATCTAACGATTCATCACTTAGATTAAATTGATTAGTATTTTATACTTCTCATGCTCTAAGCATGTAAGTTGAGTGACGACTCCATATCATAGCACACAAGATGATTTTAATTGCAAAATTATTCCCAATATGTTCCACTCATGTGGCCTTTTAGCTCATCTAGTTTCACAGAGTCTTGCTAAACTGTTTGCTATGTGATACAGTTGAAAGTCTCTACTAGAGACTTTTTTGTTTGACTTAGTATTTGCCCAGCTTACACATGGTTCAAACATTTACTTAGTTTTATGGGTCGAAAGCCTTTTCAAGTCCTTCATGTTTGACACGGTAAATTCCTCTACTCGTTTAAACATTACATTAAGTCTATCCAATAGATCTTAATTCCCACCATGTACTAAGTATCGCCTTTTGCTTGGTCCATTGTCGAAAATCGTTTCAAATCTAAGCATTTAATATTTGATAGTCATTTCACAACAGGGTTCGTAAACTTCTTGTTGGACCATTCGAGATTGACTCTTGCTCCCACTAAACTTCTTGTCCATAAGAATTTATGATTCTCCATATTTCAAACCTTTTTTTGCCTTTATGAGAATACATGTTCCAATTCCTACATGCAATGCTTCACTTAATCCCACAATGGATTTCTTGAGCTTGCTTTCAAATCTAGCATTATTTAGATTATCAAAACCCTTAGACTATTTCCATAGTCTCTTCATAAAATCCCATTTTAGGAAGGCGGTTTCGTTATCCATTTTGCATTGCCATATTTTATATGCGCAATTTTGCTAGAATAATCACGAAAAGACTTAAGCGTTCTGATTGGTGAATGGGTTTTTATTAAAATCAACGCCGTGAATTAATTGAATCCTTTTCAACTAATCAAGCTTTAAATGCACTATGCATTTCACACTTGTCAGTTTTCTTCTTGAAAACTTATTTGCGATTGATGGGTCTTTCACCCTTCATGCAAATGAATCAAGTTCCAAACATGATTTACAAACATGGAGTCTATTTCGGATTTTATGGCCTCTAACCATTATTCGAAATTCGGATTTTTTGTTGCTAATTTACAAGACATTATTCCCTCACCATCCAATGGTAAATAATATGCTTGTAAGTCTTAGGTTTATTTCTAACTTAATAGATATTTATAGGATTCAATCCAAGCCTTTGGTGAATTCTATACCTATACGGGTAATTGCATCAAACACTGAGTTTCAAGGTGCTTTTAAAGCCCTTTGATTATATTGATCGTACTCCACCACTTCTAAAGTTTTGTGAGTATTGAATTCTCATTTAAGGCACTTGTAAAGTCCTTTGAGTATTCTTGATCAATCATTCTCATGAAGCCCTTCTAAAGTCTTCGGAGATTCTCAGTTCTAGTTTGTTGCTAATCTCGATGGTCATCGAGTTCATTTTCCTTCCACTTGTCGTTTTGGAAATGTGTTACTTTCCAGAAAGACACCACTTAGAGCAACAAATACTATGTTCTCAATTAGGTTGTGGAGGTAATGCCCGTAGTCTCACTTGAATACTTACAAAGAGACGTGTATATTGTCTTTGGGTAAAAGTTCGTTGTGAAACAAATAGTTAGCTCCTTCTTGAGCTACCTTAGCCCTTATTGAGCCACTTAGCTCCCACTCAGTCAATGAACTCTCACTGAGCCAATCAACTCCCACTGAGCTAAGAGCCCTAGACATATACTTGAACAGACGCTAGAAACTATTTCTATCCATAACTGATTATGTTGTCCTTTCTTAGCTTCGACAATTTTTTTTAGTGTAACATTAGTCATTTGTGCAAATCTGTAAGAACTTTATAGGAAGGGATGTGATCCATCATCATTCGAGTCATTTCCAAATGGCATTGAGGTATCCGTCAAGACATAATATATTCTTTTTAGAGCTCATTATGAAATTTCAATTTCATAAGTTTTATATGATCACTCTTGGCTCAAGCAAACATCGCTTGATCTAATCTAGATGTTTTGATATCTAGCCAAGTTGATTCTATACTTCACTAAACATTTGAGCTGCTCAAGGTCCAGTTTGTTCACATTTGTTGAATGTAGCCACATTCTTTCAACTTTTTGTGAGACGTTGAAGTAATGGAATTCTCTTTAGCTTTTGTATTAATTGTCTTTACCAAGAACAATAGCTCCTTTCTTTGTCGATTTGAACAAGTAAGACTTTTTTGTCTTAGGACGATTCCGAATCGAACAAGTAAGAGTCTATCTAATAAAGCCTTGAGTACGTTCTTGTTGATGTGACATTGCTAAAGATGTTTGGAACACAAATCATGTCCATGACTTGAACCTTGTGAGTTTTCATGTTAAGGAAATGTTTGTTTATAATCTAGCATTCTTGACTCATGGCTTAGACAACCATGCCATTCAAATAAAACCCGCAACTATTGCTCCTTTATTGAATGTGAGTCTTTCCGTGTGTAAACGGATCGTTTGCTGATTATGGAACACAATAACCATTATTGGTTCCAGCCTTGGCTCAAAAGGACATTAAACAAAACAAATGACCTTACAACTGATGTAGCTCTTCTTGCTTCATTCTAAGCTTGTAAGTCAATAACTAAGCTTGTCTTCAATGGTTTGAGGTCACTTTTACAGCGGAACACTCAAGCAGTATCCAATACTTATGAAGATAACGAATTACTAAGTTGACCATAATAGCATGAACTTATGGGTAGAAAAAAGAATCTTAATCCTTTTCTTGTTCCTTGTTTCCTATATTTCTTATCATACACCATCTCATAACTTTAAGAATCATTTCTGTAAGTACTTTGACATTTACACTTTGTTAGGCATAATTAAGCATCTAATGCGTTGTGAAACAAAGTTCCATCTTTTCCTTCAATTGGTACTTGAATTGCTACATCAATGACACCAACACACGCACAGGCCAACTTACGTGTTGGGCCTTGTGCTGTGCGGCATTGCTGCTCGCATGGCCTAGCATGCTTGATAGGTCCTCGCTGCCCATAAGGCACTTGCTGCCATGCCCCTGCTAGCCCAGCCATGCGTGCTGGTGCTAGCTAGCATGCGATTAGGCGTAGTAGCCCCGCAAGCATGCTCGGCCAGCAAGTCTAGCACGTACATGCATGCTTGGGTTGCAGCATAGCCATGTATATGCGGTTGATGTTGGGTTTCGTAGAGTCCGACTCTACGTGAAAGAAGGAACCAACCCTAGACCCGCCCACTAATTAAAACGACTAAGCATGCAATCACAAATTAAACAACAATTAAGAGAGAGAAGGAAAAGACATTCATACCCATAGCGCGTGCTTCGCTCGAATCCCGAGCTCTTACTTCAAAAAATTGAAACCCACAAATGCGAAGGTCTCCGACGACTCGTACCCATGAACCCAACCCGAACGGTCCAAGTCTCGAAGGTTAATCGGGACCCGACCAATAAAAACGAGAGTTTTACGAACTTAAGGTTTTCTCACATTTCTAAGGAGATGCCTTTTTAGTTCCACTCAAGTGTTCTTCCCAAATCCCAATACCTTGGTATTTATAGGGAAATAAACTTTGAATTCCCATTCTCATTCGATTTGGGAGATTTGCAATTTTCCCATTTTATTTTAATCAAAACAAAATTAAAATTGCAATTCAATCAATAAGTTACGAGTGGCACAAAGAGGATGATAGATTACGTGAGGACCATTTCAAAGGGGGGGGGGACCATAGCCTTCCTCCCCTAGGAAAAGCTCACACCCTTGGTCCCCACAAGCAAACCGACCCTCCTCTCCAAGTGGCTGGCAGGCAGCCTGCCTTGGCTCCTTAGGCTGCCAGCTGGTGCCTAGCACCAAGGCAGAGTAGCCTGGCCAGCCAACCACCACACACGCACATAGCCCGCATGCATACGCAGCCAGCGAGCACAAGTGATGTGAATTTTAGTCCTAAAACTAAAACACACAAGGATATGAATCAAGCTTAATTATATACAGGAAAATCCACCAAGAACTAAACAAGAAACCAGATTAATTAACTAATAATCCACCTAATTAATCAACCTAAATGATTGTTTTAACTAAAACAAGCAAAAAAACAATTGAAATCCATCAATTAAGACTCAAGTGTTAAAACTCAAATAATGCAATAATAATCTGATTATTTCATGTGATAATAATTCTATTTATATACTAAACTCTCTTAGGATAAGATTTTCTTAGTTTCCTAAAACAAACCAAATCCTAAAATAATCAAGCTTGCTCACCAAGCCCTTAATTACACGCCTAAACACACTCTTAATTAAACTAATTAAAGAAACGGATTTAACTAATTCCCTATTTAAAGAAATTAATCAAAAGCTTAAAGATCCTAATGCTTGAACCAAGAAAAACACTTTCAAGTGAAAGGTAAAAACTTGTAAGCAAAATCTAAGTAAAGAAACTTAAAGAAAGCAGTTTAGACTCCAAGAAACGCAACCAAGAAAATCGTAGCTTTGCTTTGGTATCCAAGAAAGTGTCCATGCAATGCTTGACTTGAATCAATGTTTAGAGACAGGCTATCTTTAGGCATGGTAAGCAAATCTTCGAAGTTCTCCATGCTTAGACTTGCATCATCCTCCTCTTCATTGAAAGAATTTGTCCTCAAATCTTGAAGTTCTTCATCAGGAATGTATATAGCCAAATCACCAACATTGACTGTAGCACTAACTCCATACTCTCCTGGAAGTTCTAACTTAAAAGCATTGTCATCGATCTTCTCAACAATCTTGAAAGGACCTTCACTTCTAGGCATTAGCTTACTCTTGCGTTTTCCCTTAAATCTTTCCTTTCTCAAATGTAACCATACCAAGTCTCCAACATTATAACTTTGTTGCTTTTTATGCTTGTTTTCCCTTGACTTATACAAGTCATTCACTTTCTTAATTCTTGCACGAACTTGAGCATGTAATTTTAGCATACTTTTCAATTTAGACTCGGCATCTTTGTGTATCAATTCACCCTTAGGCATTGGAACAAGATCAATAGGAAGTTTCGGATTCACTCCATAAACTACCTCAAAAGGACTATGTTTTGTAGCATGAGTAGGTGATCTATTATAAGCAAACTCTGCATGAGCTAGTCCACACAAAAGCACACCAAGAGTACGATTAGTAACCTCGGTTTGTCCATCAGTTTGTGGATGATAAGATGTACTAAAAGTAACTTAGTTCCCACGAGCTTCCATAGAGATTTCCAAAAGAAACTCATGAAATTAGTATCATGATCACTCACAATAGTTTTCGGAATTCCATGTAGTCTAACAATTTCTTTGAAGTATAATTCTGAAACTTTCATAGCATCATCCACTTTATGGCAAGGAACAAAGTGAGCCATTTTAGAAAAACGATCCACAACAACTAAGATTGAATCTTTTCCCCTTTGTGCTCTCGGCAATCCCACTATAAAGTCCATAGATACATCCTCCCATGGTGAATATGGAACAGGTAAAGGTGTGTACAAGCCTTGATGAAACGTAGCCTTTGCTGTTTAAAAAGTTGCACATCTAGATGCAACTAATTGTACATCTGCAAGCATCTTAGGCCAATAGAAGTGCTCTTGTAACATAGTCAAGGTCTTTGTAATGCCAAAATGACCAGCAATTCCACCTCCATGAGCTTCTCTAACTACTAGCTCTCGAATAGAACACTTAGGAAGACAAAGTCGATTTCCTTTAAAAAGAAAACCATCTTGCAACATATAAGAACCTACGGATCCCTTAGAACACCTTTCAATAAGCGTAGAAAAATCATCATCTCCCTTGTAATATTCCTTGATCAATTCAAAACCAAGTAATTTGCTGTTAAGAATTCCAAGCAAAGTATATCTTCTAGAGAGTGCATCCGCTACTACATTCGATTTCCCTTCTTTGTACATAGAAGAAAAATTAAATGATTGTAAAAATTCAACCCACTTAGCGTGTCTAGGATTGAGTTTTTGTTGTCCATGTATTTACTTTAATGCTTCATGATCGGAATGCAACACAAAGTGATTAGGCCTTAAGTAATGACTCCAATGATCTAAATCTCTCACAATAGCATAGAATTCTTTATCATAAGTAGAATAATTCAACGAGCTTCATTCAATTTCTCACTAAAATAAGCTATAGGGAGCTTCGTTTGTAACAAAACCGCTCCAATCCTAACTCCACTTGCATCGGTGTCAACCTCAAAAGGAATTGTAAAATCAGGTAAAGCAAGTATAGGATCTTCACAAAGCTTCTTTTTAATTAACTCAAATACACTTTGAGCCTCTTTAGTCCACTCGAATTTCCCCTTTTCTTTCTTCAAACATTCAGTCATAGGTGCCACAATGCTAGAGAAATTCTTCACAAATATTCTATAAAATGAAGCTAAACCATGAAAAGATCTTACTTCACTAACATTAGTTGGAATAGGCCAAGTTCTAATAGCTTCCACATTCAACTTATCCACTGAAACTCCATCCTTAGACACGACATAACCAAGAAAAGTAACACTAGGCACTATGAAATAGCTTTTTTCAAGCTTAGCATAGAGTTTCTTTTCCCTCAATACTTCAAACACACTTCTAAGATGGTTTAGATGATCATTCAAATTTTTAGAGTAAATTAAAATATCATCTAATTAAAAAACAACAAATTTACCAAGGAAAGGTTTGAGTACCTCGTTCATCAACCTCATGAAAGTGCTTGGAGCATTAGTAAGACCAAACGGCATCACCAACCATTCATACCATCCAACCTTTGTTTTGAATGTTGTTTTCCACTCATCTCCTTCTCTCATTCGAATTTGATGGTATCCACTCATAAGATCAATTTTTTAGAACAATTTCGAGCCATGTAACTCATCAAGTAAGTCATCCAATCTTGGAATAGGAAAACAATGCTTGATTGTGATGTTATTCACACTCCTACTATCAATACACATGCGCCAACTTCCATCCTTCTTTGGAACAAGTTGTGTAGGTACGGCACAAGGACTCATGCTCTCCCTAACATAACCTCTTGTAATAAGTTCCTCAATTTGCCTTTTAATTTCTTTAGTTTCTTCCGGATTACTTCTATAAGCTTCTTTGTTAGGTAATGGTGCTCCCAAAATTAAGTGAATTTGATGCTCTACCCCACGAATAGGAGGTAGTCCCGGAGGTAACTCCTTAGGAAATACATCTTGAAACTCTTCCAAAACTCCTTCTAACTCAGTTGGCCTCTTCCCTTGTTCTTCTTTGTCAATTCGGACCTCCTTGAAAACAATTATATACACCATGTTATTGTTACCAATTTTTTTCTCCACTTCCCTCTCACTAATCAAGTAGGAACTCTTCGAATTAGAGGTAAAAATAGAAGGTATATTGTTTATCAAAGGTTTCAATGCAACCGGCTTCTCGTTTTCTCCTTTCCTCATAGCATACACATTAGTCCTTCCATAAAATTTCACAAATCTATCATATTGCCAAGGACGGCCTAATAGTATATGACATGCATCAATAAGGCAAACATCACACAAAGCTTTGTCATGAAATTTACCAATTTAAAAGGATATTAGAGCTTGTTTATCCACCTTGACATCACTTGAATTATTGAGCCAATGAAGCTTGTAAGGATTTGGATGCTCGGTAATTGGCCACTCTAATATATCTACTAAAGTAGTAGACACTACATTGGTGCAACTTCCCGTGTCTATGATCATATCACACAACCTATCTTTTACTTTGCATCTTGTTAGAAAGATTTTCTCCCTTTGATTGCCTTCAATAGACATAGGTTTTGATTGTAGTGCTCTCCTTAGGACCAAACTCTGACCTTGAGTCTCGGGATCTATTTCTTCATGTGTTCCTCCTCTTCTTCAAAGTTTTCCTCATCCTTTTCAATGTCACTACCTTGCTCACACATAGCCTGCTCTTGTTCCCATTCTTGTGCATTCATGACCCTTTTAGAAGGACAATCACTTGCAATGTGACCAACACTATCACACTTAAAGAACTTCCTTCCTTACACAAACTTCTTGTTAGTTTTGAATTTAGGCTTAGATTCTTTGTAATTTAAACTAGAACCACCCCTTTCCACACTAGCTTTCTCAAAAGGTTTTGAGAATACTATTGTAAATGGTTTAGAGAATGAGCTTTTCTTCCCTTTTAATTGTTTTTTCAACTTTGATAGCCACTTTACACACATCCTCAAAAGACCAATATTGTTGTAATTCAAATTTTTTAGCAATATTATCATTCAAACCAGAAACAAAACAAGCAATCTTATGTTCAACAATTTCTTCTAAACCACGCACATAGCATGCATAACTTCTCAAATTGAACAATATAATTCTCAACAGTCATAGAATTTTGTTTAAAAGTTTGCATCTTAAGATAGATATCTTGAGTATAACCACTAGGAACGAACCTCTTTTTGATGTGCTTCTTGAGTTGCTCCCAAGTTGTGATTTTGTTACGCTTTTTGTTATACCTCTTCTTTTTCAAATTATCGTACCAAAGACTAGCATAACCAGTGAGCTTCAATTAAACAATTTTACACTTCTTTCTCTCATCATAATCCTTGTAATCAAAGAGTGTTTCGGCCCTTCTAATCCATTAAAAATATTTCTCTGGTTCATTCATACTCCCATTGAATTCGGGAAGGTCTAACCTAAGGTTTCTATCATCATCTTTTGGTCTATCCCTTCTCCTAGGTCTAGGTGAATCATCGCTAGATGAATAATTCTTTCGTGACCTCCTAGGGTTTCTCCTTGGTTGTTCTTCCTAACTAGAACTAGAGTTAGGCTTAGAATCACCCATCTTTGATGAAGATCCATCACGAGTATCAAGTCTCTTTAATACCTCCTCCAACCTTGTTGCCAACTCGGTGATTTGTCTATCTCTCCTAAGGTTTTGAGCTTCTTCTAAGGTTAAACC
Source organism: Chenopodium quinoa (assembly GCF_001683475.1). Classification (NCBI taxonomy): domain Eukaryota; kingdom Viridiplantae; phylum Streptophyta; class Magnoliopsida; order Caryophyllales; family Amaranthaceae; genus Chenopodium; species Chenopodium quinoa. Next base: position 330,591 of record NW_018745659.1, read on the forward strand.
CCTTGGAACTTGTGGAACCTCTTTGTCACTCATTATTCCTACACAAATCAAGTTAGTCTATGCAAAAATCTTGATTAAAAGATCAAATCTTGAAGGAATCTTGAAGCAAACAAAAACCGGACTCCCAACCGCAACCTAGTGTAACAACACCAAACGTTTGAGGCTGTACAGAGTTCGTTACTAAACCAAAAACTATGATATATTTTATGGTGATAGCTAGACATTTTTAGAGACTAATGCAAAAAGAATCACGCAAAAATACCCAGCCAAACATTACCAGGTTTTTTTCTATCGGAACCTGGCTCTGATACCAAGATAATGTGAATTTTAGTCCTAAAACTAAAACACACAAAGATATGAATCAAGCTTAATTCTATACAGGAAAATTCACCAATAATTAATCAACCTAAACGAATGTTTTAACTAAAACAAGAAAAACATCAATTGAAATCCATCAATTAAGAGTCAAATGTTAAAACTCAAATAATGCAATAATTGTCTGATTATTTCATGTGATAATAAACCTAGTTATATACTAGACTCTCTTAGGAAGATTAGGACAAGTCCCTAATTCAATCCTAAGCAAACTAGACTTCTAAACCAACTTGGAGAACAAGGAGAAAAGCCTTGAACCTCAAGCTAGCACACACGGTTTACATAACTAATCAATTAAGATATAATTTGATTTGTTATCTAATCCAACTAGAACTCTAACTAGTCCTAGGATAAGATTTGCTTAGTTTCCTAAAATAAACCAAATCCTATCTTAATCAAGCTTGCTCACCAAGCTCTTAATTATACGCCTAAACAAACGCTTAATTAAATTAATTAAAGAAAATAATTTAATTAATTCCTAATTTAAAGAAACTAATCAAAAGCTTATGGATCCTAACGCTTGAACCAAGAAAAACCCTTTCAAGTGAAAGGTAAAAATTTGTAAGAAAAATCTAAGTAAAGAAACTTAAAGAAAGAAGTTTAGACTCCAAGAAACGCAACCAAGCAAACCATAGCTATGCTTGGGTATCCAAGAAAGTGTCCATGCAATGCTTGACTTGAATCAATGTTTAGAGATAAGCTATCTTGATGCATGATAAGCAAATCTTCGAAGTTCTCCATGCTTAGACTTGCATCAACAAGGCCAGCCAGCACGCAATGTGAGAATGACAATACAAGGAGATAGTTTCGGAAATATCGGAGAAGAAGTCAGTCGTCTGCCAAAGCAATTTCCTCCGCCAAAATATTTCCCCTGCCAAACTAATTCAGCTGCCAATGAAGTGACATAAATGAAAGAATACAGTTTTCCTCTAATCATACTTTACACAGTGAAGAGAGAGAAATAAATTGGGTTTAAGTTTAGAAGGTGACGGTTGTGAAGTGAAAAGGTTTGATTTTGACAATTGAATGAGGTGAAGAGGAAGACCCAGTGAAGAGAGAGAAGGTGACGGCTATGAGGTGAAAAGGTTTGATCTTGACAATTGATTGGGTTGATTAATAAGTACTCCGCAAGAAAGATGAAAACTAATGTCCTGTGACACACTTCTTTAGTGCTTCAAATATTGTTGACAATGACAACTCAGTGACAAAATTCGGAGAATATTGTTGTACAATTTGAATGGCCAATGGTAACAGTTGCACTACAGTGTTGGAGGACGAAAGTTGACAATCAGCAAAGAACCATCGTATAATTGGCTTAGATTGTCGTGACTTGTATGGGCCCTATGAACTTCTGTGGGCCGTCTGAAGTACTCCGTATTAATTTATTACCAAACAGTATTTGAAGTACAACATGAACCCTTTACACACGAACAAGAATTCTAGTGTAATGAATGATTATTTTCACAAACATACAACAGAAATGACCTGGCATGTCGTTTCCCACAGTGAGTTGCATAGTTGCATCTAACAAGGCGAGTTTTTGTACCTCCCAGATTTTGGTGGAACTTTTAGGTAACGACGGTCGTACCACCGTTACTCTAGTGGATAAAAAAAGTTGAACTAAAATACAAATTTTTGATTGTGAGATACAATTATGTATCTCACTGCGAGGCATTGGGGCCTCTTAGAATACGACAACTATTGGTAAAGATCTAAGTTAGTCATGAAAATTTTGAAGGAAAACATAATAATTTCTAGTGTTCATTTTGGTATCAATGCTAAATTGCTAAGAGATTGAAGGACATTACTATCCGGACATTATAATTCTCATTGCATTAGTTTCAAAGGTGGAATAAAGTGATTCAATTATCATAGTTATGGCTTTGAGATGTACTTCAAGCCTCAACATTGCAACATGAACAGAATAAAGTTTTAGTCAAACAGAATTTAAGGGCAAAGTCAATCAAAACAGATACAAGGCTACTCAACTACAGTACAAGTTCAACAAAGACATAGAGCATTATGGAGGGTTGGATCCCCGGTTCTTCATAGGTCTTTCCCCAATCCCAGGTGGTGGATGGAGCCGTCGAAAGCCAAGCAAGAATTGAAGTAGTAGCTACCTGGCTCTGCCTCCTCGTCCGAGCTTAACGGGTCATTGTTAAAATGAACTGGTTTCGGAGGCCACGACGGTCGTGGTGGTGGTGGTGGTGGAGCCTGTAATCGGAAACAACAATAAGTTGCCTAATTAATTTAACTCCCACTAACGTATAATTCAACACAATATTATAAATCAGAAAAATCACCTAGAAAAAAGCATCAACAGCCACCCTAATCGGCACACTCGATATGTGGAAGAAATTGGCCCTTAACATATGTTGTTGCCAACACACCATAACTCCACCAGGACATGACTGCGGACCACATATCTGTGCTTCATAATCACCAGGTAGGCTACGAACAACGAGGTCGCTCGCCTCATGTTTTCCAACACGAGCTTCCAAAATGATGAACAACATCGGGTTAAATTTTTTGTGCAGGGCTGCGAAGTGTTCCGTAAAGGAGGGCCTTGTGCACCCTCGGGCGTTCTAAATTAGAATGTTCGACCCCCGAGCGAGTACGCCAAACTGTTCGGTGGCTGACGAAAGATGCTCTCCTTTATAGGTAACACGGTTGTACCATTTACGAATGGGCCAGCGATGATTAACACTGGGTTTAAAGGTACAACCTTCAACCTAGAAACTCAGGTGGGTGTTACTAGTATCGACCGTCATCAGGTGGAGGGTATCCGTGAAAGACCCAACAAATATTGTGCGCCTTGTCGTAGGGAAACTATAAGCAACTATGGAGTCGGTACTAAGACTGGGCTTCAAGTCAACTGCTTCCTCTATTTTAGGTGGTACTGTGAGTGGGAACGCCGAGGAATAGAACCTGTCTATAAGCCAGTACAACAGGACACAAGCTCCCTCGTCGTAGAAGCCCACCAAGTCCTCCAAAAGAGGAAGGTGCCCCGATGTCGCCCTCCCATCTTGTAACACCATGCCTTCAGTTTGGCAACACATTGACTGGAGGAGATGTGCTCTAATGGACTACACAGGCTGGTATATCCCATTGTAAAAGGTGTAGCAGTTTCTAAAATACTTAACTAAATTCAGGTTTAATTCGGATTCCCCCCTCTCTGTTTTTTGAAAATACAATATCGGTTGTTCCGGGTGGGGTAAGGGTTGGTGAGGTGAGACACAGTATTGCACAACGGAAGTTCCGGCCATTATTGTTGCTTGTAATGATAAATGGAAGGCAATGGATGCAGAAATACGGTAGGAAGTGAATTTATTTTTGGTGAAAATGTTTCAAATTCTTTTAAGCTGATGCGTCAATTGCATTATGTATTTTCTTGTCAAATATAGCACAACGTCTTGGACATTGTGCCCAGGTACATTTGACTACTGTGGAACCATAAGCCTTCTAGTACAGAAGTAAATGTACCATTGTACTGTACGTATTGTTTAAGCTTCAACCTTCAGTTACGGTGACGACTTTTGGAATGGACACCCTTAAACAAGGTGTGCTTAACAAATCGTTGAGGGATTATGAATGGGTTAGATTACGAAGGATAATAGGGAACGAGTTCAACTATAGTAATTATTGAGTAGTAAGTTGCCAACGTCCTCCTGAATATCATCCATTTCCTTTTACAATGGTTCTTTTGTAAGGGGATTAGTACCACCCATGCAAAAGTGGTACCCTACGTATCCTAGTGGTACCCTGGATCAGATGATGTAGCAAAATGATTTATGAATAAACTTTAACTTGATTTCCATTAACACAAAACTAATCAATTTATAGTACAATGAATAAGATCTAATATCCTCTCTAAAAATCTAGAAAACCAAGATAAAGTAGGAAAAGATAATTCCTAATATTATCCAAATTCCATATACCCTAAATATTATGTAATTACCCTAAATTTATCTTAACAGATGACAAGGTAGACTATGAACTTGACACGTTGTATAGGTACTGTCGCATAACAATCCACAACGACCGTCTCATGTGATACATGGCACCACTAAGACAATAGGTTGCACCGATACGGACACAGACACAAACACGGGTACGATACGGACACGACAAAACGGTAATCCTAAAATAAGGGACACGGGTACGGAAAATTACAAGACAAATTATATATCAAAAAAGCAAGATTTTGACAACCTATCAACAAAACCCTAAATAATTAACCTGAAAACAAGTTATTTACCGTAGCTAAATAATATTTTCCTAATTCACATAAAATAATGTGCTATGAAATGTGTTTTGAAGGCGATCGTATTATAAGTCTTACCTTTTTCTCTCATACTTTACCTTAACTTTCTAATTCAAAAGGTTAAAAAGATAAGGTGACATATCAAAATGTAAACTGGATCGTATCATAGTAGGATACAATTCATCTCAAAGTGTGTAAATATATTAAAAACCGGGATGTAGTTTTTATGTGTGTCCATCGTGTGTCGAACGAGTGTCGGCGTCCGACACGGTGTCGGACACGGACACGACTGTTGGACGAAGTGTCCGTGCATCCTACCCACTAACACAACATTGGTACCACTATTTCCTGGGTGGTATAAATATCTTATAAAAAGAACCACTGGGAAATGAAATGTATTATTACAAATATGGTTTTGATTTTTAAATCACAACCTCTTGACAGAATAACACTTTGAAAAACTATTGGATGATAGTGTTAATTCTAACAACTAAGTCACATACTTCGTAGGTTCTAGGAATGCTTTAGTGTAGGAATGCTACATCGCACGAGAATTTTAACTCACGATTGTTTGTGTTGGGGATATTATATTAAAAAACAGCGAGACAAAGAAGAAATCGGGAAAAAATAATAATCTTTCAGGCGTGAACGGAATCAGTTTCCCAAAAGTAATATTTTGACTGTTAAACTACAACCCCTGGATCCCGATATCACTTAGGAGATACAATGAAGACCAATCACAATTATGTGTAGATTAATAATTAGGCTAACACATAAATCCCTAGGAGGAGGGTATAAGACAGGTCGGGTTGGGTTTGTTAAGCGAAATTAATCAATGCACGGTATTTTGAACAAGCCTTTGGGGTTTGGTTTATGTTAAACGTTTTTTACCTTACTGATTAATTCCAGAATTAATGCTAACGATTTACCTTGATTTATTGTTTGAACCTTGTGAATTGGTTAATAACCGTTATAATTGCTTGTTTTTTTACCGTTTTTGTATAGTAAACTGTTGTTTACTGAGTTAACGGTGCGGGAACTTAGCTTGAATTGTGTTAATCCAGCTACAGTACACATCAATTTTGAAATTTTTAGGGTTCACCGACAGACTATTTTCAATCCTCCCTAAAAACAAGTCACAACAGTCGGAACCATTGTTTTGACAGTTTACTGCACATTTTCGTAGAGTACGTCCTACAACACTGTAGTCACATTATGAACATTGACGTAGTAAATTGTGGACAACGGTAGTCATGATATGCTTTCAGAAATCTCAGAGACTTTGGCATTGAGTTGTCATTGTCAACCATATATCAATTCACGATGATGTGTGTATTGGCATTGCTTTGTCATTGGCCAAAAAAGTGTCATGTAAATTAAGGTGACTTACAATTCTTGAAACAATGTAATTGTCCCTCTACCCCACTCATACTTGGTAATATCTCATACAACCGTTCGTAAATGTTATATGTAGTGTTGGTAATGCAATTGTGACGGAATAATAATTCTTGTACGTAGAAGAATTCAACAAAACAAGAATTTAACAAAAGAAGACTTCACATTGTATATACATATACGAGTTTACAAATTTGCGATTATGAGGTTTATGTATAACTGGCGCTAGAATACGATGGTAATTTAAGTCGGATAATAAAATGTATGTATAATGGTAATTGAAGTTGTTATTTATGTTTGTACGATAATATGTGTATGCGTTGGGTCGTACGTAAGGGTTGTTTTCCGAGCACATACCAAACCCTTTTGCATTGTTGAAAACTGAATGGGAACCCAGATACAAAATTCCTTGTAACCAATACACACAAAAACAAGAACAATTTCAGTGGAGAAACACCCTCAAATTTCCTAAAACTAGTAAATAATTTGACCAATTAATTCTTTATTACCCGGATCGACTGCGACCAAAATATTATTAGAAGCACTAAATACTAAACAGAAACCAAATCGGATTAAAAACTTTTTAACTCGACTTGAAAATTTCGATAAAACAAACCGTTTCACTCCGCAACCGGTTTACAGCGACCCGTATTGCAATGCAGCAAACCGTCTAATAGGTCAAATAAACAAATATATCACACCCACAAGGCCATAACCACTACACAGAAAACCAGAATTGGCATAGAACTAGTTCAACTGTTTTACCCACACAAACATACTCAATCCAAATGAGTTCCTCCATGCCTCCAAACCCCAACCACCACCGTAGTCCGAGCCTTTCCAAATCTTGTCCGCCGTTGTGGAAAAGGAAGACCACGAGCCGCCGTCGCAGCCTATTGGTGGATCTAGCGTGCGGCGTCAGGGGCGCCGGTCAAAAGGACTCCACGGAGTGTGCCAGTCATATGTTGCTCCGATCGTCGAAACGACACAAAGAGGACGCCCTCCTAAACTGCCAAAGGTTCGTTCGGAAGAGGTTGTTTCTGAGCAAACCCAGAAAACCAAGAAATTGAATGGTGAGGACAAGCATTTTCCCGCTGAGGTAGCTGTTGAGGAGGAGCACACGGGCGTCGTTGGTCCTGTTGAGGAAAATAAGGGCGTTGCTTGCGAAGGTATTTCTATTCAGCAAGTTATTGACATTCCAGGTGAGGACCCTATTCAGGTAGAAGATGATGACGTTGATGATGTGGTTGTCTTGGCACCTGCCAATGCAATGCCAGGGCCTGTACAACTTGTTGCGAATCGTCGGTCTGCAGCTAAGCAAGCAAGGGTTTGTCATCCAACTCCCGACAACTTAATTCCAAAGATCTCATTCAGAGTTCGGAGCCTAAATGACGACGATCTCGGCCTCGAGTATGAACTGAAGATCAATGAATCTTTCAAGATTATTTACTACGACTATGCTAGGAAGGTAGACTGTCACTCGGCTGATATTACTATCGTGAACACTCGCGACATCGTTCACTCCAATAACAGTCCAGCGTTGGGTGGGATTGTGAGTGCGGTTGTCCTGTGGGTTCGGAGCAAGGTTCGGTTCTTATCCTTCCATAGTTTGAAGTCTATCATTTATCTTTAACTAGGTTAGGTCCCGTGCCATGCACCATAATACTATTCTTTAATTAACATTATATTTAATTATTAAAAAAATTTGCCAACAAATTAATAGCGTTTTGTTTTTTTAATCAAATGAAATTCTTAACAATATGTATTTAACTTATAAATAGATTTCTTTGTTGCAAACTATTATTCATTCTCTGTTATGTATGTTGCATTTTTTTTTTCTCAATAATCAACTAACTTAAAATATTTTTTCACATCTTTCTTGGCAAGCTTTTCATACATAATTAAATACAAAAGTCTGGTTTTTCAAAAAAAATCCTTGTTGTTATTAATTGTAAACTAGTATGTAACCTTACGTATGTCATAAATTAAGATAAGAAGTTTATGATAGCAATTATTATTTGGAAGGATACACTAAATAGTTTCTAATCTTTTTTTTTGTAGGAAACTGTTTTGCAACATTTTATTTTGGTATAATAATTCTTTCCTTTTTAGATATTTAAAAAAATAAAATAACTAAGGGACACACTAGAAATGGCACGTGTCATTGATGGTGTGTCTTTTAGTAAATACTGTAGTTATAGACTTATACATAGGTTGAGGTTCGCTGTTTATGTGTGGGTAATCTGGTTAATGGAGAAAACTGTTTTCTGATGAAATTCGATGACTTTTATGTCCACAAAATATAGTTGTTAACATTAGTGTTATTTCATTCGTCTTGAAATTAGGTCGTCCAAAAAAAAACGTTGACTATACGTTAAATTTTAGTGAAATTTGCATTGTGACTATCGTTTGCTGTTCCATCTAAATTTAACATCCTGATTTTTAAGTGATTATTGTCGTTCAATTTAAGTACGGCATATTCGTATAGTGGAATAAGTACAGTGGCTTGTTTCGGAGTATTACACTTAGTGACTTATACAGTTATTCATTTCGTTTAATTTGTGTTTTAACAATAATAATTTAACCCGTTAATTAAAATACGTTTTAGTTGCTGAAATAAAGCTTCAGTATTTACGTGTTTAAACTTAGTTACATTGTGAAGCTGAATGTAGTTTTCACGTAGGACCCTGAGGCCAACATGGATGTTCGTAAGAAGCTAGTCTATCTCCGAGAGTTTCAAACACGTGCAGTTAAGAAGAAGGTATTAGTCAATCTGGTTGATTCTCAAGACGGCCTGTTTTGAGCTTGGAGTGAGGAGGTGAATGTGTGCCCAAGTAAAATCCTCATGATTCACAAGAACAAGGAGGTCTTGTCATTAATGGATGTTAGGGGTGCGGCCATGAAGAATGGCGATGAAATCTTTTGCTTCACAGACAAATAGGGCATGTGGAACCCTTACGTTTTTGTGTCTGTGAACGAAAATCAACTTCCCTTTTGTAGGATAACTAATGATCCTTTGCGTATGGATGTTTCATTATGTTTTTTACTATGATCTGTGATGTAATGCTCCGTGTGGGTACATGTTGTGGTTTATTTGGTGTTAACTAGTTGGATTATATGATATATTTCGTTGAAGTGCCGTTAATACCCAATTATGTTTTCAAATCAGTTATGTGACGCTAAACTTATGTACAGTATGACATTGGAGGTAACTGTACATCTTTTCGATTTAGAAATTATGATTAGTATGTTAGTATCCGTATTTATATACAAACAAATACCAATAACAATGAACTGTGTTGTCAAAGTATTTTAATTATGTGTACACATGCTTGGCCTAATTTAGACTGAATACAATTAAAGTTTAATAATATTCCTCAATCTATTTTGACTAAAACGATTGAATCCTAAATTAATACTCAATAAATTCTGAATTAAATAATTCAATTTTATTTGTTTATTTGTTTGACAACAACGCTTGAGTAATTGTAATAGTCAAAATCAAGTACAATTAATAGTCAAGTATTATTTTCAATGAAACTTATCGTGACAAGTAACAACAATTGAAATCAAAACTTTAAACCTATAAAGAATGAAAATAAGGTATGAACTCCATTATAAAGATGGGGACAAAAAACAATTTTAAAAGTTAAAACAGAATATTTGATGAATATTGAAACGGAAAATGGCAGTAAATAAAACATTAGAGCAAAATATTTGATGAATATGTCTTTGGATATTTATTAAATAAGGGTTTTAAAAATTCTTTTTGGAAATTACCTCTTATAAACCATTCTGATGTGATAATAAGGTTTTGTAAAATTCTTTTTGGAAATAACTGAAATAATTATTAACCTTGTTTAAACTTTCCAATGAATATTGGAACAAGAAAATAGCAGTAATTAAAATTGTATCTAATAAAACCTTTATGAAATTCAAGGTATTTATTAACCTTGTTTCCCGCGCTTCCCGCGTCCCTATTGCCAAATACATGCATATGTACTTATTGCCAAGTACAGGGAATTAGCGGTACTTATGCCTCCACCCATTGAATTGTCAAATCACAACTCTTCACTCCACATTTTCACCTTCTCACTCCTCTTAAACCGTCACTTCATCCATTATTTAAGCTCCCCATTTTCTAACTCCACTTATTTCACCTTTATCTCCACCTCAAAGTTCCTGAATTATTTCGTTTTCTCTCCCAAACCTTCCAATTTCTCCCTCTCTAAAACGACCTTCCAAAGTTATGGTTGGTTTTTCTCCATAGTGACGCTATTTGCCACCTTAAGAAATCCCTCGACAAATACTGACGCTGCAGATAATTGAAATATACCGGAACAATAATAACAGCGCCCTTGACAATCAAAACGGTGAAGATGTAGCCCTTTTTAAGGGTGCTGGTATTACTCTTCCTGCAAATTTCAATCGTCTGCAGCCCGCAATCACTGGCGAGGCTAATTAAGTGACATTGGGTGACTAATTTTTTTTATTAAAAATTTAATTAAATTGCGTTATTTGGTATCACATGAAAACTGCAAACCTAACCCCCAAGATAGTTGAGTAAAATGTCTTGTTTTTTAATTGAGATTCTTCTATAATTGTTAATGTTGTTGATGCCGCCATTGAACAAGAGAGCCAAAGCAAGAAAATTAGAGTCAAGAAGAGAGAGAAAGTGAGAGCTTATGTAATTTTTCTGGGATTGGAAAATTTGTTGGATTACTTTTTTAATTTGGAAAGTTGATTTCCTCGGCATTTTTTTAAGGATGGTGGTCTACTTTTTTAATGCTTTTTTCTAATTGAGTAAATTAGAATAGAAAATCTATTTTTGCCATATTCTTTGGTCTGTTTTCAACGAATCTAGTGTATTGGTTTAGCTTGTTTTCGGTAGGCTTTGAATAATTAAAAACTAGAAGGATGCAAGTGTTATTTTAGTTTAATATTTCACTTTGAATTGTTCGACTAATTTTTTTATTTTGAGATTTTAAATTTAAGTTTTGACCAACCACTGTGTTTGGATTTTTTTTTGGTTTTATTGTTTTTGGTTGTGATTTTTGTCAAATTATATGATATCCATAATCCGTCCCCCCAATTTGACTCGCTTGGCTCCTCCACTCAGCAGTATCTCTCGAGGGATTTCTTAAGGTGGCTTACAGCATCATTATCCTGGAAACACCTATCATGCTCGAGGAAGTTAAGGTGGTTTTAGAGAGGGTGAAATTGGAAAGTTTGTGAGACCAGAAGAAAGAGAATGTTATATTTATAATTACCCGGATAGGACAAATTTTATCATTAAGGTTTAACTTGCAATGCTCTGATGTGAATATCTGGCCTTACTATCTGTTTGACATGGTTTAATTATTTGATTGATTATCACTTGCAGATTTCGGTCACGGCCAACACATGCCCAGGGAGCTTAATCCCGTCTAGATGGAAGTCGGTGTCATCGTTCTCCCTGTCACATCGGGAATCAGACCTGTAACTTCTCACACGAGCAGCCTGATGTAAAGAAAAGTTTAGATGAATGTCATTAGAACATTTAGTGGGACACCAATCCGGATAGCACAAGCCACAGTCACGCAAATTATCGTTGTTCCTCCATGGCATTTTTTTAATTTCTATTTTGAATTCTTTTCCTAAATGTTTCAAAAGTGTAATGGGGTGATTACGGGTAGAAGAGAGGTGATCATGTAAGTGCTTTAGGGCTCTAAAGGAAGAAATAAAAAAAAGTTTAAAAACCTACTGCTTGAACAATCCAAGTCGGAGCCGTAGGTTTTTTTTTGCCGAATTCCGTAATAATATCTGTCTGTTTTCCTGCTGTTTTGCTTAACTTTACCTCTTTTACTTCAGTTTCAGTTACGCAACTTGTTTTTAAGCCTGGAATTAAATCTCGAAGCCTTTACACTGAATTTTATGCCGAACTTGATTTTATGTTCTGTACTTCAGTTTTATTTACGCAACTCGTTTTTAATCCTTGAAATGAATCTCAAAGCCTTGACACTGAATAGATAGATTTATGTACTACACCTTGGCCATACTCTATACAACCCCCCTTGTAGAGTATACTTGTTATTATGCTATTGAACCTATTGGCTATACATATTAAGTATTGACCCTTCATCCTTGCCGGAATTCAAAAAGGGGACTATAACAACATTTTGACCATTTTCTATTGTAGTCTTATTTATAGGTTATACTATAATTTTGTTGTCGTTTATATCAGTTGTGATTGTGACTTGGGAGTGGGTTGTACGCATTTTTTTATGATTGATCGACGTCAAAGCCTGATAATATGCAAGTTTTATTGTTCAATTCCAACGTATGTGTACATGCTATTATTAATTAATAGCCAAGTATCATTTTCAATGTAACTTATCTTAATTGGAATCAAAACTTCAAACCTATAATAAGAATTAAAATAAGGTATGAACTCCATTAAAAAGAAGGGGATAAAAAACAACTTCAAAAGTTAAAACAGAATATTTGATGAATATTAGAAGAGAAGAAAGGCAGTAAATAAATTATTGGAACAAAATATTTGATGAATAGGTCTTTAGATATTTATTAAATAAGGGTTTGATTAATTCTTTTTGGAAATGACCTCTTATAAACCTTTCCGATGTGATACTAATGTTTTGAAAAATTCTCTTTGGAAATAACTTAAATAATTATTAACCTTGTTCAACCGTTCGGATGAATATCGAAACAGGAAAATGGCAGTAAATAAAATTGCTTTACTCTAGTTAAAGGTAGAAATAAATAAAAAGTTTGAACACTACAGGTTGAACAACCGCATTTTACTCTAGTTTTATTTACGCAACTTGTTTTTAATCTTTGAAGCCTTGATACTGAATAGTTAAATCAATTTAAAGCTTTGATACTGAATAGTTAAATCAATTTATTATACTTTGAAACTGCGTTCAAGACTTTTAAAATTTAATACTTGCGACAAATGACCATACTCTATTCAACCACCCGATCTACTTATTATTCCATCACCCTATTGAACCTTCATCCTTGCCGGAATTAAAAAATGGGAGATAATGTGATTTTCTGTATGTTTGTTGGAATTCAAGGCCATTGCGTTATGGATATTACCATTTAATATGTCATGGTGAAGATTCGGCTGTATTTATATGCAATCAAATCCCAATAACAATAACCATGTACTATGTTGTCAAAGTGTTCTAATTATGTGTACACATGTTTGACCTACTTTAAGACTAAATATGAATAGAATTAAAGTTTCATAATATTCCTCAACCTATTTTGACTAATAAAAAATAGTTTAATCCTAAATTAATCCTCAATACGTTCTGAATTTATTTTAAATGACAACAACGCTTGACTAATTGCAATAGTCAAAATCAATTACAATTAAAAGTTAAGTATTATTTTCAATGAAACTTATCTTAATAATAATTGAAATCATAACTATAATACTATATTAAAAATGTCAAAATCAATTACAATTAATAGTCAAGTATTATTTTCAATGAAACTTATCTTAATAATAATTGAAATCATAACTTTAATACTATATTAAAAATGAAAATAAGGTATGAACGCCATAAACAAGCAGGGGACGAAAAACAACTTAACAAGCTAAAACAGAAAATTTGATGAATATTGGACCAGAAAAATGGCAGTGATTTAAAAATAGGAACATAATATTTGATGAACATATCTATGGATATTTACTAAATTAGTTTTTGAACAATTCTGTTTGGAAATAACTTAAATTTTTGATAAAACCTTTCCGATTTTCAAGGTATTTATTAACCTTGTTTTCTACGTCCTTTTATTGCGAAGTACGGAGTACATGCATATGTACTTATTGCGTTCATCCATTGATTTGTCAAATCACAACTCTTCACTCCACATTCTCACCTTTTCACTCCTCTTAAACCGTCACTGCAACCATTATTTAAGCCCCCCTTTTCTCTATCTGATGTCTCCACCTATTTCACCTTCATCTCCACCTCAAAGCTTCATTTTTTTAAGCAACGACGCCCCAAACAAAGTCCATTGCCTGTTAAATCCTAATTCTCTTTGTTTAGTTCCTGAATTATTTCAAATTTCTCTCCCAAACTTTCCAATTTCTCCCTCTCTAAAACCTCCTAACTTCCTCAATTATGGTTGGTTTTTCCTCCATAATGAAGCTATACGCCACCTTAAGGAATCCGTCGAGAGCTACGCAGCAGGTCATTGGAATCAGGCGGATCAGTGAAAACAGCGCCCTTATAATCAAATCGTCGAAGATGATGCCCTTGTCAAGGATGTTGTTATCACGTTCCGGCTTATTTCAATAATCTGCAGCAACCAGGGCGGGTCCAAAGTGGGTTTATTGAACCCAGTGATTTATTTACAAAAATTGACATTTTATTTGTGTGATATATTTCAAGAATTAAAGCCCAGTGGTTTTATTTACCTCCCACCAAAACGAGTTTTTGGGTTCAGAACCCTGCCTAAAATTTTATACCCATTACGTTTTGAACCTAAATGTCTCACTTTTTATACTATTTTCCGAGTAATTTAATCATTTACTCTTTTGGGTATTTGTTTTTTTGTAAATTGGTAATTGGTTTTCTACTATTTTTATCCAACTTGTGCATAAAATTTCTTGAATTTAATTTTGGTAGCTGACTTTGTTAATTTTGTTAATTCGGTTTATTTAGTTACTAGTAGTCGCGCCAGAACCCAGATCGAAAGTGATGTTTGAATGTGAGACGAACTTTAGCTATCGATTTTGGGTTTTTGGGGTAAATGGTTAAAATTGGGGTCTTGGGGAAGTACCTCTGTAGGTATTTCTTTAGGTGGCTTATAGCGTCATTATCCTGAAAAACCTTCCATAATTAAGGAAGTTAAGGACGTTTTTGAGAGGGAGAAATGGGAATATTTGAGAGAGAAAGATGAAATGATTCAGGTCCTAAACTAAGAGAAAGAGGATTTAGCAATACAGCAGAAGATTTTAACAGATAAAATGGAAACAGCGGAAAATTGGTTACCGATACTTGACGGGAGATATAAGCAGAATGATGTGCTTGAATTTTGAAAGAGATGCTATATTTACAAGTATGAGGTGTGGGAGAAATTTATTAGTAAGGTTTCACTTGCGATAATCTTATCTGGAACACCAATCCAGACAACAGAACCCACAGTCACGCATATGATCATTTTTCCTCCATCGCATTTTTGTTATTCCTATTTTGACTTCTTTTACTAATTGTTTCTAAAGTGTAATCGAGTGATTACGGGTATAAGAGAGGTGATCTTGTAGGTGCTTCAGGGCTGTAAAGGGAGAAATTAAAAAAAAAGTTTAAAAACCTAGGGGTTGAACAACCCTAGGCGGAGACGTAGGCATTTTTTGCCGAAGTTCGTAATAATATGTCTTTTTTACTGCATTTTTAGTTTTTTTTCTTTATTTTGCTGCTTCAATTTTACTTACGCAACTTTTCTTTAAGCCTTGTAGTAAATCTTAAAGCCTTGACACTTTACTAACGCAACATTTATTTAAGCCTTGTATTAAATCTCAAAGCCTTGACACTGAAAAGTTAAATCAGTTTACTACACCTTTGAACGGTCCTAGGCGGAGACGTTGGCACTTTATGCCGAACTTCGTAATAGTATATGTCTCTTTTACTGCTTTTTTGCTTTATGTTGCTGCTTTTACTTCAAAATGCAGGTTGTATTGTTCAAGGCCAATATTTTCTAATATGTTTTCAAAGTTATAATCGGGTTAATTATAAAAAAAAAAACAAATTGGGATTAAATATTCACTTAGCTCTAGGCCTTAACCCTAAAATATTCACTTAGCTCAAGGCCTTCACCTTAACCCTTCAATGAAATAAAAATAGAAATACAAATAACTGAGCTCATTGATTTCTATTTCTTTAAGGCCACTTTAGTAAAAAAACTGATTCATTCAATCATTAGTTTTGAAGACACTGTACGAATTATTTTACAAAGCCTCAAAAATAATCTCAAGACCTTAAAACAATTGACAATTGGAACAATATTCTATATTATTAATACAACAAACAATAGGAATGAATATCATCAACTGACAAACTTTTTGAGTATTAAACAAAGTGAAAATAATAACCATATCCTAGAACATTACACTTTCCAAACTGAAAAAAATACAAATAGAACATTATTCAGAACATTCCACACTGAAAAAATTACAAATAGAAAGAGCGATACAAGTAGAAATACAAATAGAAATACAAGTGTAACTGAGCTCATTGAACTGTCAGCTCATGCATTCGGCCCCTCCTTTGCCTGACCTTGAAGTTAACCCCAGGCACTGGTAAATCATGCATCTGCATCCAAACAAGATTACAACAGATTCAGATTCAATGTACATAGGTGAAACAACTACTTTAAGGTCAAACCTCACATTATTCGCTCCAGCTTGTAGGGGTCCAACACTTATCCTTGCATCCCTTGGGTGTTGTTCACCGTAAGCAACATCCAATAGCTTCAGCCACACAACCAATTACCAATGGAAAAAAGGTTACTCTAAATCAGAACACTATGCATACTATGCAATATAATACAAATACAAAAGTGCTTACCCCTAGTTTCCCGTAGTCGCTGGACAGCAATTTGTCTGATTTTGCTGCCTTGCCAATCTGCTCCATTGTCCACACTTAAATTCTTGGAAAAACATCCCACGGAATAGGATCCCTATCCAACCGATCCAAGTAAAATATTTACCACATAATAAAAGCAAAACAAGCAATTACTAAACCACAAAATCACAAGACAAAAAAGAACAACCAATAATACACTGAAACACATACTATGGCAAATATTGCACACCCGCCGCATCCACTGGAAAACCCATTAGCATAGAAACTCCGAGCAAAATTTTGTACGCTCTCTAGCAATTTCGACAACACTAAAGAACACCAATCGTACTTAATCGCCTCCATAGCACAACTTACTATAGGTAGTAGGTCAGACATAAGCCGAGGTGACTGTGTGGGACACAACACCATCTCTAAAGCAATTATCAAGAACAACGTCTTGAATTCCTCTTCCTCTCCAGCATCAAAGTACCCCTCCAACCGATTCATCATATCTGAACTTAAAGGTATGCCTACAGACGTGTAGACCTGACCAGATTGTCTACTAGACTTGGACTCCCACGATTTACCATACTTGAGAATAAATATCTGAACCTTCACACGATCATGTTGGGTCATGGTTTTAGTACTAGGAACAGTCCTAGAACCCATTGGTATCCCTAATACCCACCGAACCTGATTCTTTGAAAACCGAAATTCAAGTCTGTTGGGACTTCTAAGCATTTTACTGATTGGATCCTCCCGTGTCATGACCCACTATGCCAATTTCCTAGGTAAATGCATATCTAAAGCAAGATGTAAAAGACTGCCAAATCCCATCTCACAAACCCAACGTCTTCGCCTGTCATCAAATTTCTGACATATACGCCCAAATGACTCGATGCGGCAACTCATGTGAGGAGGCTGCCAATGAAATTACAGTAATTAAGTTAATGTTGCTATCCCACACCCACTGACAACTGAATTAACAAGCAAACTTACCCGACTTCTGGCCTTTGAATGTTCAGCCATCATCTCCGCCCTACATTTCACGGCCCCTCCATAACTTAATCCGTCATCCTAAGCACACCAGCAACTCAATTCATGCATAAACCTTAATCGTGCAAACAAAACAATTTCACACACGCAGAATTACGTAATGTAGTACCTTAAACAATTCTGGATACAAAGGCATGGTCTTCTACTCACGTACATTACTCTTCTTAATGAGCCCATACCCCTCTTCATCTTCAGCCCCAACCTTCATAACCACAACATACCAAAACATTATACCTTAATTCAAAACATAATCACATCCCCATAAAACCACAATTCAAAACATCAACATATCACCAACCTACAGACTATCTTTTAAATTTAAATAACCCTCACCATTGTACGTTTACTCTTACCATTCCCCGCTGACATTTTCATAATCTGTAACATAAGAATACCCACAATAACCAATCAAAACGAATCGAATATTCATACGATTTCACACCACAACAAAATATCACATAGAACGAACGAACAATGACCACCAATGATTGCACAATTCACCTCATTCCATGAAACTTAATAATGGAATGAGCAGCATAATTGCACCCGTAATTTAAAAATTCCAATTAAATTCCGCAAATTCCACACATTCCATTAATTTATTCCGTTTACATCCAATCAACAAACATAATCGCAACAATTCCATTTTTTAACAAGTTTCACAAGCATAATTGCACCCGTAATTTAAAAATTCCAATTAAATTCCGCAAATTCCACACATTCCATTAATTTATTTTGTTTACATCCAATCAACAAACATAATCGCAACAATTCCATTTTTTAACAAGTTTCACTTACATTCCGCTAATTCCACAATTTATCAATTACAGTCAAACTATTACCATTTTTACCTTTGCTTGTACAAATCCGAAGTGGAACTGCAACCCTAGCATCGAATTAATTCTGTCAACAGAAACAATCAACATACAGAACATCGAACTCCAACCGTAAAAAATTCGAAATACCGAAAAACAAAAAGCCAGTTCGAAATTACATTAAATGAGAAAGAACCTGAATACACTAATAATTCGAGTTGGGACCTCCTCGCCTTGAGTTCCGCCCGGAATTCAAGGTGGACCTCTTCGAGCCTCTTCGGGTTCGGTTCCGCCCAGAATTCCAGTTCAGCTTCAACGAAGTCCAATTGAAATTTTCTTCGACTAGGGCTTCGGAGTTTTCATGAAACTCCATAAACGTCCAATGTTAACGGCGTCAATTGTGACAAACCCAACATGAGTACAATTGGCAAACTAGGTAAAACACGTCAGTAAAATGAGGCCACATCACCCATCCACCAAGTGACTTATAGTAGGTGAAAAGTCGGCTATACCCCTGTGAGTAACATAACCTGTTACTCACTCAGAGTAATGGGGGCGCGCTTTTTCCTTAAATCTCACGTGATTTGTGCGTGAATAGAGTTGATTGTAAAGATCGAACGGATGTGATTTTATTAATGATGAAGACTGGGAGCGATTCAGAGGAGCAAAATGAATGAAGAAGAGAGGGGAATTTCGTGGGTCTAAAGTTTTGTGTTTTTGGGGTTTTAATTGTGGGCTTTTGTTTTATTAATTTTTCTATTCATTTTCTTTCTTTCGTTAATTATTTCTTTATTTTTCTTTTCTTTATTTTTATTCTATTATTAACCTTATAATACGAATACCCCTTGGGGTTTTAACACTCTATCAACTTTTATAGCCCTAATTAGAGAGTTAGATAAGGATTTAGAGAGAAGATTAGCTTAGATCTAGAGAGAGAAAGTGTGGGTTTTGCTTCAATTACTCCATTGTTGAACTTCAAGTTATTTCAATCCAAGGTTTTTATTATTATTCTTTTTCCCTTATCTCTCTTATTTTGTTTATTGCTTTCTATTTTGATTGTTATCTTAGTATGGTTAGTTTTGTTGCTTTGTTTTGTTCATCCTTGTTTGTGATTGATACCTTTGCTTTGTGGTGTTAGTTGTTTCACCTAGCTTAGTTTTAATGGATTATCATCCTTCTTTAGGCTAGATTTCTAGCTAGGGGAAGTTGGTGAAGAATGTGGATTGATGTTGTTGAAACTTAAGAGTTTTGATGATGATGAATAAAAGCAAACTTCAACTAATGATTTCTCTAAGTGTTGTGATTAGAACAGGTGAAGTTGACTTTGGAAGTGGAAGAGTAACCTGACTATGAAGACTCAAGGAGATCCTTAGGAAAGTTAAAGAAAGTAGAAGAAGAGTTCCACAATGGAACTAATTGAGTTCCTTAATAGGAACACTAAGAGAAGTTCCCTAACAGGAGCTTAACAGCAAGTTGAGAAGATTGACTTGGTCTGTGTTGAAGACAGCAAGTTCCATAAGAACTTGGCCTGCAAAGTTTCAGCAAGGAGCAGAAGAATGAAGGACAACAGGAACTTAATCCTGGTTTGCGTGAAGCCCAAGTATCCTTAACTTACAGCGATTGACGAGACAATCCTGCTAGAGAATATAAGTCTATGTTAAGTTTATATTTCTAAGGATTGTTGTAAACATCTTAGGAAAGTTTATGCATGGGATTTATTAGAATCGTGACAAAGCTTGGCAAGCTTTAAAAATTGAAAGTTTATAAAAGATAAGTTTTTAATTTATGAAAAGATTTTTGAAATATTTTTATCTTATAAAATCCGATTTTACAAAAAGATATTCTTTTCATAAATTATATCTTTGATAAGTTTCCTAAAAAGATTTTCTTCCTTAAAGATTTACATAAAACGTGTTATTATGAAAATGGTAGCTTTATAACTTCTATCTTTTGAAAACCTTACTTTACATACGAGTACTTCTTGTGTATAAAGTAGAATTCGTAATTTGCACAACTTTGTGAGTTTATGCGTGAAGAATCTGAAGAGAGCTCCTAAAGTGTAAGTTTGCCAAGTCTAAACTTTCTCATATTAGTTTCAGATTCCATGTGTAGCTTTCCAGTCACATATTAGAGTCAAAGAGTTTATATTGTTTTGGTTTTTTGGTGTGCGTGTGTTAAGAAAACTGCATACAGATTATAGGTTCTAGCTTGAAGCCGAGAGTGTGGCATTCAGGGAGTGTCGAGTGAATCTAAGTCGGGGACTTAGATTAGGTAGAATAGAGTTCTACTGTGTATCAAGTTCGGTCTAGAACTTGTGAGAAAGGTCTGGTTATAATAGGTTGTAACTAGGAGAGTTTGCCCTATTATAGTGGATTGATTTGGTGTTTGAAATCCATTAGAGGGTCGAGGTTTTACTTCCATTTGGGCCCTGGAAGGTTTCCTCGTAAAATCTTGTGTGCTTTGCTAAAGTTCCTTCATATTCTGTATTAATTCTGCAAAATTAGTCACTAGGAACTCACATACAATTCACCCCTCCCTCTTGTAGTGTTCGTCTCAACTAACAATTGGTATAAGAGCTCTAGTTCTCGCGTATAAGCAAATAACTTTGATGAGTAAGCTCCTGAGGGGAGATGAATTATCGAGAGAAGCTTGAGGAAGGGTACTCAACCCAACGTCCACCTATGTTCAATGGTAAGTTCTATACCTAATGGAAGAACAGGATGGAGATATTCATCAAGTCTGAAAATTATCAGGTTTGGCTTGTTATTGAGTATGGTTATTTTTAGGTAACCAAAACTAATGAGAAAAACGAGGTAGTTCCTAAACCTTTATTTGATTTTGAAAAAGAGGATTTTCAAAAATATGAATTGAATGCTTTAGCTATTAAATTGTTACACTGTGGACTTGGACCCCATGAGCACAACAGAATCATGGGATGCAAGTCTGCTAAGAATATATGGGATCTACTTAAAGTTACTCATGAAGGTACAAACGTGGTAAAACGTTCTAAAATTGACTTATTGATGTCTAAATATGAAAGATTCGAAATTCTACCTAAGGAAACCATAGAAGAAATGTTTACTAGATATAATGATATAATTAATGAGCTAGGTTCCCTTGGCAGGCATATTCCAATAGATGAACAGGCTCAAAAGGTGATAAGAAACCAAGATGAACGCGGGAGGTCTAAGGTGACTGCATTGCAAGAAACCAAGGACTTCACAAAGTTCAACATGGAACAGCTGGCTGGATCATTGATGACTCATGAACTTCACTTAGGTTCCAATGCTGAAAGTTCCAAGAACAAGAGTCTTGCACTAAAAGCTCAAGACTCAGATGAATCTGAAGTTGATGAAGATGAAATGGACATGCTGGTGACGAGATTCAAGAAAATGATGGGTAACAGGAAGTATGATGGTAACAAGAAATTTTCAAGTTCTAAAGAGACTACTTGTTTCAAGTGTGGTTCAAAAGATCACTTTATTAGAGACTATCCTCTAAAGGAAAATAATAGATCAGAGGTCAAAGGCAAGGACCAATTTAAGGAGTCCAAAGCCTACAAGCCATCCTTCTCAAAGGAGAATGTAAGAAAGGCTATGATAGCTGCCTGGGGAGACTCGAAGTCAGAAGAAGAAGAAGAACAACCTTTGGAAGAATCAGCACATTTGTGTCTAATGGCCAAAAGCGATGAAAAGGCCAGACTTCAGGCATATGAGGCTGAGGTATGGTTTACTTCTAATGAATTAAGACATTTCTCTAAAGAAAAATTAATTGATACTGTTTTAGAAGTTCAAGGCGATTTAATGGATCTTTATGTTGAAAAAGCACAAAGTAATAAGGCACTTAATACTTACAAAGAACACAGTGAATGGATAGATAATATGAAACTTGATTTTCAACAAAGATTATTTAATTTGTTTGATGATAATGTTAGGTTAAAAGAAACTGTTGAACGATTAAAACATGATAACATACTTATGAATGTGGAACTTTCGTTGTTAAAACTTAGTGGTGCCATTCCTAACTCTTAAGTTCCTCTTCTTGATCAATATCCAAATTTTAAAAAATCAAAATTTTATTTAGAAGAATTGAAAGTGGATAAAGCAAGAATTGAGGGGGGGACTTGAAAGAGCTAAGAAAGGTAAGCAACCCATAGAGTACACTATACCTGAGTGGATTTCTAATGCTCAAGCCAAAACAACCGAAGGTCTAGGATACAAGAAGAAGTACCAGAAAAAAAAGAAGTATGTTGGTTTGCCAAGTAGTAATGTCAGTTATTTCTATGGTAAGATAGGATATAACCAAAACAAATGTCCTAAGAAAGAAAAGAGCACTCTCAAAATTGAAAATCATGTTTGACATATATGGGTTAGGAAATTTTATTCTTCATCTGTTACACAAGAGCCGAAGGAGACCTGGGTTCCTGACCCTAACGTTTGATTTTTCATGCTGGTTCCAATGGGATGGAACAACACATGGTACCTCGACAGCGGTTGTTCTAAGCACATGACTGGGGATAAATCAAGATTTCTCTCAATGGACGCTTACTATGGTGGGACTGTGACCTTTAGAGATAACATGAAAGGTGACATTATTTCCATTGGAAAAGTAGGAAGGTCAAGTTCCCATGCTATTGATAATGAATTTTTGGTCGAGGGTTTGAAACATAACTTGTTAAGTATTTCACAATTCTGTGACAAAGGTAACTCAGTTAGCTTTACTTCAAACTCGTGTAGAATCATCAACAACGACACTGGGAACATTATATTGGAAGGAACTCGCAAAGGGAACACTTATACAGTGGATTTTAACGAAGTTCCAAATAGTTTTTTGACATGTCTTAGTGTCATTGAGGATGATCCTCAGCTATGGCATAAGAAATTTGGTCATGTAAGTTTCTCTTTACTTGATAAGCTTAGATCTAAGGAACTTGTGGAAGGTCTTCCTTTTATAAATTTCCTAAATGATAAAGTTTGTCATGCATGTGTTATAGGAAAATAGACTCGTGTCTCTTTTAAATCTAAAATTACGGTAAGCACCAAAAGACCTTTGGAACTCATTCATATGGATCTCTGTGGTCCAATGAGAATCCAAAGAAGAAGTGGTAAGACGTATGTTATGGTAATAGTTGATGATTTCTCAAGGTTTACATGGGTTTTCGTTCTTGTTAGCAAAGATGAAACGTTTTATGAGTTTGTTGCATTTATGAAGAAAGAAAAGAGAAGAAAAGGTAATCAATTAATGCATCTCAGATCAGATCATGGAACAGAATTTGAAAAATACAAGTTTGATAAATTCTGCAAAAAAACATGGAATGGATCACAACTTCTCTGCCCCAAGAACACCACAGCAAAATGGAGTGGTGGAACGCAAGAATAGAAGCCTTGAGGATATGGCTAGGACAATACTAATTTCAAGCGGTTTGCCTAGGAACTTCTGGGCAGAAGTGGTGAATACAACATGCTATATAATAAATAGAGTTACAGTTAGAGTCATCACCAGCAAGACACCATATGAACTCATTAAAGGGACAAAGCCTAATATTTCTTACTTTAGATCTTTTGGTTGTAGATGTTTTGTTCATAATAATGGTAAAAGAAACTTGGCAAAGCTTGATGAACAAAGTGATGAGGCTGTATTCTTAGGATATGCCTCAAACAGTAAAGCTTATAGAGTCTATAAGAAAAGAACAATGTGTGTTGAAGAGTTTGTACATGTTATATTTGATGAAACTGAACGATTGATTAATGTACAGGAAGGTGATGATGATTTTGAAATTGGACTTGTACGCTAGTATGATCTAGATTAGGAATCTACATCATTGCAGAAGTATCATTCTGAAATGGAAGGTGAAACGAATCAGGAAGCACAAGGAACTCCACTCCAGATTCAAGAGCTAGTGGAAGTTCCTGAAGAAGTTCAGAATGAAGCTCAAGGAGGAGTTCCAACAAAAGTGCCAATCAACAATGCTACACAAGAGAGGTTGTATCCCATCAGAGACTTTAAACCCAAGTCTTGGAAATATCAAATTTCTCATCCAGTGGATACAATCATAAGCGGCATTGCCAAAGGAACTCAGACTAGAGCATAACTTAGGAACTTCTGTGCAATCTATGCATTCCTATCCTTCATGGAACCTAAGAACCATGTTTAAGCCTTGACAGATGCAAATTGGATTAATGCTATGCAGGCAGAATTGAATGAGTTCGAAAGAAACAAAGTTTGGCATATGGAACCTAGACGCAGTCATCAAAAGACTATAGGTCTCAAATGGGTATACAGAAACAAACAAGATGAGCATGATATTATTGTTGGAAACAAAGAAAGACTGGTAGTTCAAGGTTCAATCAACAAGAAGAATTGACTGTGATGAGACATTTGCTCTAGTAGCAAGGTTAGAAGCCATTCGTTTACTTATAGCTTTTGCTGCTTATATGAGATTTAGGTTGTACCAGATGGACGTCAAATGTGCATTTTTAAATGGATTTCTTAAGGAAGCATCTATGTGGAACAACCTCCTAGATTTGAAAATCCAGAGTTCCCAAACCATGTTTACAAGCTTGACAAAGCCCTCTAAGGACTAAAGCAAGCTCCTAGAGCATGGTACGAAAGATGTCCAAGTTCCATTTGAATAATGGTTTTAAACGTGGTAAAATTGATAAAACTTTGTTTTTAAAATCAAATGGAACTGACATCTTAGTTTTATAGATTTATGTTGATTATATATTATTTGGTGCAACTAACGAATCTTTGTGTAAGTATTTTGTTGACCTCATGGGTGGAGATTTTGAAATGAACATGATGGGTGAGTTAAATTTCTTTCTTGGTTTTCAAATGAAGCAAACTGAAGAAGGGATCATGATTCATCAACAGAAGTATATTAAAGAACTGATCAAGAAATATAAGCTTGAAAATTCTAAGACCAATAGGACCCCTATGGGTGTTGCAACAAAGCTTAATGAAGACCTATCTGGAACTTACATAGATCAGAATATGTACCGATATATGATTGGATCTCTACTTTACTTACCAGCCAGTAGACCTGACATATCTTTTAGTGTAGGTTTATGTGCCAGGTTCCAAGCAAACCCAAGGAGTCTCACCTGATAGTAGTAAAAAGGATCCTTCGTTACTTAAAAGGAACTGATGATTTGTGTCTCTTCTATCCTAGAAGTGACTCATTTGAGTTAAATGGTTTTACTAACGCTGACTATGCAGGTGACTTGGTTAATAGAAAGAGCACTTCAAGTATGGTACAGTTTTTAGGACCGTGTTTAATATTTTGGGGTTCCAAGAAAAAAAACACAGTTGCATTATCTACAGCTGAAACTGAATATGTAGCTGCAATAGCATGTTGTTCTCAAATGTTATGGATAATGCTACAAGTTAGAGATTTTGGTATTTTATTTGAGTTTGTTCCTATTTACTGTGACAATTACTAGTGCTATATGTATTTCTAAAGATCCAGTTCAACACTCAAAGATCAAGCACATCCACATTGGGCATCACTTTCTAAAAGATAATTTGGAATAAGGGAATATTAAGTTAGAATTTTGTCAAACTGAGAATCAAATTGCAAATATTCTAACCAAGCCCTTGAATAGAGAAAGATTTGAGTAATTGAGATTGGACCTTGGGATGATCAAGAAGACTTGATTGCTTCTGAAGTTCCAAGATATGGCAAAGTCAGGAACACTGTGAAAAGAGCAAAAAGGACATCTAGCACAACCTTGGTGTGCTAAACATAGCTGAAGTGTCACCGTTGGTGAATTCTTGGAGATTAGTTCACTAACACTTGAATGCGTGTATAATTAGTAATGTACATTATATATGTGTAGAAAGCGTGTTCCAAATACATCTAATTTTTAGAAAATCTTATTTGTGAAAATTAATTGAATTTAGAAAGAAAAGATTTTGTTAAAAATTCATCCTGATTACTTTTTGGAAAATCAATTGAATTTGTTCAATTAATGACTGAACAGTAAGTTTATTCATATCCCTCACACCGCTTCATTAATTATAAAAGCATCTTTCACCCACCTTTATCTCTCCATTGTCAAATCACATAAACTGCACTCAATAAAAACCATCTAATTCTCTAAAAACCCCTAAACCTTCCAAAACATGGAAATTGAATCATCCAAAAACTCGTCTGAAAAATTTCAAACCCCACAACATTCTGAACCAGAAGAAACGTCTCCTCTAACTATGGTGATCTACCAAGAACCAGACAAGAACGAAGAGAAAATCAATGTAGTTCCAGAAGAAAACACCCCTACTTCCTCAACCACTAAGAAAAACCCTAAGGAAAAGAATTCAATTGGAGATGATGTATTGTCTTCATCAGATGTGTTCAAGAGGTTACAGGAGTGGAAAGATAAGAAGGGAAAACAAAAATCACTTGAATAGCACATCAAGGAGGTCGAAGATTTTGCTGAGGGGGAATTAAAATCGGAGGAAGAGAAAGAGTCTGCAGAGGAGGATGAAGATCAAAAGTCACTTGATAAAAATTCTATAAGGTATGTTATTGGCTATAGACTAGATTTGACTTGGTGTAGAAAAGCTAGGTTTAAGGAATTTCTGGATTTATTGCATTTTTAAGGATGGGAAGATATGTTTGCTAAATATTCAAACAATTGCATGTACCCACTAGCCATGAACGAATTCTATGAAAATTTCAAAGTGAAAGAAGGAATAATTTCTAGCAAAATTAATAATGTTGAGATTGAATGTGATGTTGAGAGGTTAAGTGACATTCTGAAAAGTTCCTACAGAGGGTTATGAGGCTTATGTTAAAGGGAAGTCAGGTGTGAAGGTGGGGAATTATTAGGGAGGTGACATAGTTGAGTTTTTAGGAGGAAAAAGAGGGGTTAACATTATGAATCACAATAATTTCAGTCCTATGAACAAATTTCTGTTTAATTTGGTAAAGAAGGTTATCCTACCTAGAACTTAGAAGAAAGATAAAGCAAGTCTGTTGGATATAGCAGTGATCTTTTTTATGGTGAAAAAGATCAAAATAAACTTTCCCTCTCTGATGTATCAACACTTAGCCCACTGCATCCCTAACAGGAATAAAGTAGGTTATGGTGCTCTACTCTCTACTGTATTTGAAGCACTTAGAGTGAAACTCAAGGGAGTTTATGGAGGATTGCAAGAGAAGGAAAAGAATGTTATCAATGAAAAGGCACTGCAGGGGTTGAGCCTAACTATTGTAGGTGGAAAACTTCAAAGGGTGGAGGAGAAAAAGAGTGAAACTAGTGGGAAAAAGAAAGAGGGGGCTTACTCTGGTGAGCCTGTGAGGAAGAGCAGAAATCTGACTGTTAGTTTCTTCCCTCAGACTAGTATGGAGAAGCCACAGGAACTTGATGAGGAAAATTCAAAAGCAATGGTTGGGTAGGTTGCTGAACTCTCTGACCGAGAGTTGAAGTTGCTGAGAGACAACTCAAAGATGCTACAGGAAGAGTTCAAAAGCTGGAAAGAGTGTGCAGGGTCTTGAGAAGAGTCTTAGGGAATAGAAGGTGGAGTTCCAGAAGACTATCAAGAGTCTAGATGCAAAGCTGGAAGCAAGTATTGAAGCTTACAAGGAGGATAACAAGAAGATTCTTGGAATCCTAGAAGCCTGAACGAACTTTCCCTTTGCAGCCTTCCTTCAGCCTAGCCTTAACTATTTTTCTTCCTTGATGTTTATGTCATGAACAATTTTTATTTTGTTTTGTTTTGAAAAACTTTGGTCTATAATCGCTTAAACAGGATGATCTTTTGGTTTCTATGTTATTTTGGAACTTTGCCTATACATGTGTGCTTTGTGTGTTATGAAAGTATGTGCAGGATTGTGTGAAGGGACTTGCTAAAGGGAGCTAGTCAGCGCTGCCTTTAGTTTCCCACACTCGATGAATTGCTTGTGGGGATATGGCTAGATGTTTAATAACTTAGATTGCAGGACTTTTTCATAATGCCAAAGGGGGAAAAGAGGAAGCAAACTTGAAAGTGGAAGTTGTTCTGGGTTCCAGTTGATAAAGTATTAGAAGTTTCTTTGATATTGTGTATAAAGTAGTTTAGCTTCGTTTTTGTTTGTTTTTGGTTTAAGTTTTTTTATCTGCTTTCGTTTTTGTGTGTTTTTATTTTCTAGTTAAAAAATTCAAAAAATACAAAAATACGCCCTTCTATTCTATTTAACTTTCCTGTTCGAAGTTTGCTAAGTTTGTCATCATCAAAAAGAGGGAAATTGTTGAAGCTTAAGAGTTTTGATGATGATGAATAAAAGCAAACTTCAACTAATGATTTCTCTAAGTGTTGTGATTAAAACAGGTGAAGTTGACTTTGGAAGTGGAAGAGTAACTTGACTATGAAGACTCAAGGAGATCCTTAGGAAATTTAAAGAAAGTAGAAGAAGAGTTCCACAATGGAACTAATTGAGTTCCCTAACAGGAACACTAAGAGAAGTTCCCTAACAGGAACTTGACAGCAAGTTGAGAAGATTGACTTGGTCTGCGTTGAAGACAGCAAGTTCCATAAGAATTTGGCCTGTAAAGTTTCAGCAAGAAGCTGAAGAATGAAGGACAACAGGAACTTAATCCTGGTCTGCGTGAAGCCCAAGTATCCTTGACTTACAACGATTGACGAGACAATCTTGCTAGAGAATATAAGTTTATGTTAAGTTTTTTCTAAGGATTATTGTAAATATGTTAGGAAAGTTTATGCGTGGAATTTATTAGAAGCATGAAAAAGCTTGGCAAGCTTTAAAAATGGAAAGTTTATAAAAGATAAGTTTTTAATTTATGACAAGATTTTTGAAAGATTTTTATCTTAAAAAATTGGGATTTGTAAAAAGATATTCTTTTCATAAATTATATATTTGATAAGTTTTCTAAAAAGATTTTCTTCCCAAAAGATTTACACAAAACGTGTTATTATGAAAATGGTAGCTTTATAATTTCTATCTTTTGAAAACCTTACTTTACATACGAGTACTTCTTGTATATAAAGTAGAATTCGTAATTTGCACAACTTTGTGAGTTTATGTGTGAAGAATCTGAAGAAAGCTCTAAAGTGTAAGTTTGCCAAGTCTAAACTTTGTCTTATTAGTTTCGGATTCCATATGTAGCTTTCTAGTCACATATTAGAGTCAAAGAGTTTGCATTGTTTTGGTTTTTTGGTGTGTGTGTTAAGAAAACTGCATACAGATTGTAGGCTTCTAGGTTGAAGCCGAGAGTGTGGCATTCAGGGAGTGTCAAGTGAATCTAATTCGGGGACTTGGGTTAGGTAGAATAGAGTTCTACTGCGTAGCAAGTTTGGTCTGGAACTTGTGATAAAGGTCTGGTTATAATAGGTTGTAACTAGGAGAGTTTGCCCTATTATAGTGGATTGATTTGGTGTTGAAATCCCTTGGAGGGTCGAGGTTTTACTTCCAATTGGGCCCTGGAAGGTTTCCTCGTAAAATCTTGTGTCCTTTGCTAAAGTTCCTTTATATTCTATTTTAATCATCAAAAGTAGTCACTAGGAACTCACATACAATTCACCCCCCCCCCTCTTATAGTGTTCATCTCAACTAACAGATGTTGACTAGATGATGATTGATGATTGATTATTATGCCTTAAATTGATGATTTGTGCTAATAATTGCTCGAGATTATTGAGTGCATCTTTAATTCCCTAATTTGAATTGTTGCCTATTTTGAATGCACGGGAGTGATTTAATTTAGGTATTAGATCTCTATTATCGATTTTCTTGAACAATTTCATGGGAATAGATTGTTTAGGTGGAATTTTATATTCCTTGGCTTGCTAATCTCCTCTTGATTTCCCTCATTATTTTGATGTGTTGGCCATGTTTGGGACCCCCTTACCCCTCAGCGCTTGTTTGTTGCGTGAATTCCCTGTTGATTGTGTTTATTTGTTATTTTTAGTGTCTAAACCTAAAAAATACCAAAGATATATCCATTGGATCTTGTATTCATGAATTTAATGATTGATTTGCTTCGCTTCCCCGTGGAAATATGACCCTTACTTCCTACAATATTCGCTTTTGTAGTTAGGATTAATTTGATAGGAGGACTTTTAACGACGATTTCTAAGCTTATCAAAATTTGGCGTTGTTTCCAGGGAGGCGACGTGTTTATCATTTGTTTCGTGTTTCCTAGAGTCATATTCAATTACTTTCTTCTTTTTTCCTTTTGCTTGTCATTACTAACCATGTGCTTAGCGTTGTTGAATGCAAAGAAGATCACAAGGGCCACCTACACATCGAGTTGATCTCGAGATTGATCAAACTCTTAGACAAGTGCGAAGGCTCTTTGAAGAGGAGGAGGTCTTGCGGGGATAGTTGATAGTGAAGTTGATTCTTCTTCCTTTGGTAATCAATCGGGAGAAATGGCCGGGCAAGAGGAAGACATTCTTTTTGGAAAGTTCGGAAACTCGAAAAATTATGAACTCATGGGAGGCATTTTCCTTCCAACCACCAAGACAAATTTCACAATCCATCCTCAATACAATCGGATGGTGCACACCGAGAAAATTTCTAAAGGTTCTAGTGAAGACCCTATTGAACACTTGGACCGTTTCCTAGAGTTGTGTGCAATGATACAAACAAACCAAGTTAGCCAAGAATACATCGATTGCACCTCTTTCGATTATCACTTTCCGGAAGAGCAAAAACTTGGCTAAAGCATTTGAAGCCCAACTCTCTCACTACATGGAAGGAAGTGGCCAAGGCCTTCCTCAAGAAGTTCATCTTCGAAGAGAAAATCGCAACAATGAGAAGGAGTGTAATTGATAAAAATCCCTCAAAATCAAGTTGAGGCTACTATTGAAGAAGTGTCTAAGAACTATTCATGGAGAGGTCGAAGGAGGTCTCAATCTAAGAAGGGAGGCATATACGAGTTGGAGAAGGTCGATCAACTTCAACATCAAATTGAGCTCTTGAATAGGGGTCTTGGACAATTGAACTCAAGTGGTGGTTTGAGTTCAAACACTTCACAAGTTAGTGCTTTCTCATGTGAGAATTGTGGTGGTACAAATCACGATATATCTTATTGTGGAGAGTTGAATCCCGAACCTGTTGCGGCGTTATAGATATAACAACATGAATTTGGCATGGAAAGGACCACCACCCGGTTTTGGTCCACAAACCCCATCCCAACCCCAACAACAACAATGGCAAGGGAACTCCACCTAGACGGGTTGCTCTATGTAAATATGTTTGAAGTGGGCAGCTTTATACCTGTGAATATGTTTGAACTGTTTCTAGCTGGCGACCTCGCAGACTGGGTGGTGGACTAGGAACTTGGAGGTATTTCACGTGCAATTTTGGGGTAGGAGGACATTGGGGTCGATTAGAATCTGTTTCACCTTGCCAGTGTGATGAGTGATATTTATGTCACTCTTAGGGGTAGTATTTAGGTCTTTTTTCCTCTTATTTTTTTTAGGTTTTTCCACCTCATTATCCTCTTATGGCTTCTTTTTGTGTTGATGAAAAGTAATGCTTATTTTGATAATCTTTATGCATTATTTTATCATCCCCATGCTCTCGTGAACTTTGGTATCTTCTGCAGGTTCCGTGACAGTCCTATGCACGGTGGGAGGCCCCTTGGCCAAGCATGGAAGCCATGGACAAAGGAAAGAGGGGCAAAAGGGAAGGAGAGGAAGAAAGAAAAGGAAGTGCAAGAGGAGGTGTGGCCGAACCTCTGAAAGGTCCGGTCGAACCTTGGTGTGGTCAAACTTTTCAAAAGTTCGACCGAACCTCCAGGGTGCAGTGAAGGCAGTGTCAAACCTGTTTTCAGCAATTTTTCAGGAGAGGTCGAACCTCAAAAGTTCGACCAAACAAGGATCAGGGAGGTTCGACCGAACCTACCCTGAGTCCGACCGAACTTACCCATAGTTCGGTCGGACATTTTCCCGATCTCAACCAATTTTGTACGGACTATTTAAGGTCCTTTTGAGATCGTTTAAAAGAGGACGGGAGAAGTAGGACAGTAGCCTAGTTTTCAGAAACCTCCCTTAGTTTGAAACATTCCTTAGGATTAATTTAGCTTAGTTTTCATCAAATCAAATCATTGTATTAGTGAAATTCAAGAATTATTCTCAAAGTTGGGCAATTTGTATTCAACATTTGAAGCTTCAATTAGTAATTTCTCCCACCTTCTTCCTTTTAATTTCAGATTTCATTTGGTATTTGCATGTTATTTAAATCTTCTTAGTTCTTGGTAATTTGTTATTGGATGATAGTTATTTCAATTGTTAACCACTTTTCCCCAATTATTGAAGTATTTAGAACCCTAATTCTTGATTGCATGTTGATAAACATGAGTTGTGAGTAGTTTTCTTGCTAGGGGTTGGGTGAAGCTCGACCTTTTTGGGTTAACTATGCAAATGTGGGAGAAGCATTGATGTTTGTATTGCAATTAAATTGATTATATGAGATTGCTTGTTAGTTCCTCATGATCGGTTTAGCTACCCTTGACTAAGGAGCTTGATAGTATGATATGCCTAATTTGACATGGAAGTGTAAATTGAGTACGTCATTACTTATTGTAATTTGATTATGTATCATCTATTGCTAAACTAATGAGGAATCTAAGTTTAGTAGTGTGAGTTGTTTTCTAATTGCATGAGGTTGATTTTACATATAGTCCTTGCTATATCTTGTCTATTTTACTCCCCGTTTGCCTATTTGCCTTGGTTGAGCGGATCTCATTCCCTAGTATCTTTAATTCATTGATTTAGAACCATAGTTTGTTTGTCTTCTTGACGAACCCCTATTCACCAATTGACTTCGAGCTAGCTTAAGTGTAAAGATCTTTGGCAATCATATCCTGTTCCTTGTGGACCGAACTCTTACTTGTCATTATGCTTGGTTTGTAAGGTGTTTGTTAATAAATGTGTTTGATTGAGTGTGAAATGTACGACCGTTCGCACGCCCATCAAAATGGCGCCGTTGCCGGGGAACGGTGTTGTTGATAGCTAATTGATTACTTGAGTCTAGTTCACCATAAAAAAATTTCAAAAAGATTGTCTCTTTTTGGCTACACTTGTAGCCTTGGTACTAATTGCGTTTGTTGAGAGTGTATGCGCAGAACTCATAACAGGATCTTGGTACCTTACGATCCCGAGATTGAGCAAACTTATAGAAGGAGAAAAAGAGCCGGTTCTAGGCCGTTTACTACTCCCCCAGCTAGAGAGACCAATTTCGAGGAGGATCGAGATCAAATGGGTGACGCGGAACCACCACCTCAAAGACCTTTAAAGGAGTTGGGAACTCCGGGAGCTTATAGAGCTTCAAGCGGCATTGCTCCACCCGTTACTCAAGCCAATGACTTCGAGATTCGGCCCGCAATGATTAATTTGATTGAAAGGAGGCAATATAGTGGAGAAAAACATGAGAGCCCTCTTGCACACTTAAACGAGTTCGAAAAATATTGTAACACGATCAAGGTAAATGGGGTAACTCAAGAGTTTGTGAGACTAAAGTTGTTTCATTTTTCTTTGATAGGAAGAGCTCTTGAATGGCTTGAGAAGGAGGTGAGGCCTAACTCCTTGAGAACTTGGGACGAGGTCACCACGGCTTTCTTAGGAAGATTCTATTCCCAAAAGAAGACGGCCGAGGCAAGAGCTTTGATCCAAGGTTTCCGTCAAAAAGCTAGTGAAACCATTTATGAAGCATGGGAACGATACAAGGAATATCAAAGGGAGTGCCCTCATCATGGCATTCCGTCATACCAAGTGCTTCAAATTTTCTATGGGGGCTTGAGCCCACAAGGAAAGACTAGCTTGGATGCAGGAGCGGGTGGCCCGATTATGAACAAGACGGAGGAGCAAGTCATAGAGATAATTGAGGATGTGGTGAGGCACCACATGGATTGGCAAGAAGGAGAGAGAGATTCTCTAAACAAGGGAGGAAATGCGGTTTACTCCGTTGATCATCTTAATGCCATCAACAATTTGACCTCCCAAATCGCCAACCTTGGAAAGGAGATGACGTCCATTAAGGCAAAACTAGAGACCTCTAGTTCAACACAAGAGCATCCCTCCCAATCTAAGGGGAGAGGTATGAATTCTAACTCTTCTCCCTCTACTTCTAATAACATGCCTCATGGATGTTTGTTTTGTGAAAATTGTGGGTCTTATGACCATGATACCTCTTCTTGTAATTATGATTTCCAACCCCAACCCCAATACGAAGATGGTAATGAAAATGAAAATGAACAAGTCAATGCCTTGTCTTATGATAATAGACATAGGAATGACAATCAAAGATACTTACCACCAAATAGAAGAGAACAAGGGGGGAATTCCTATAACCAAAGAGGAAATGATTACGATTACCATAATCAAAATCAATGGGGAAGTAGGAACCAAAGGGACCAAAATCCCCAAGGTAACTACAACCAACAAGGTGGTTATGGTAACCATAATCATAATAATCAAGGAAACTATGGGAATCAAGGGCAATTTCACCAAGGGGGAAACTCTAATAATCGGAACAATTGGAACAACAATAATAATAGAGTTTCTTCTAATCAAAATACGTCCAATTCGAATGCTAGAGGTAATAGGGCTTCCCAAGACAACCACTATGCACAAGCACCACATAGTAGGTCTAGCTTGGAGGAAATGATGGAAAATCAAACTAAAATGTTCAATTCTTTCATAGCCTCAAGTGAAAAGAAATTTAGTGAAGTAATGACCCATAACAAAATGCTTGAAACACAAATTTCTCAATTGGCCAATGCTTTAAAAGAGGGAGCTAGCACTTCTAAACTTCCACCCCAAGGACTTGACCCCAAGAAACCGGTGAATGCTATATCAACTAGGAGTGGGAAAGTGTTGGAAGAGAGAGTCCCTAAGGAAAACAATGAGAAAGTGAACATGAGTGAGCCTCCCTTTAAAAGCGATTTTGAACAAGAGAGAGAGCAAAACCATGAGAATGAAAAGGAGAAAGAATGTGAGAAAGAAAAAGAATTTGAGAAAGAGAGAAGAGAAAAAGAGAGTGAAAAAGAAACCAAACAATTGCAAAGACTTCCATATCCCCATAAATTTGTGAGACACAAATTAGATGTGCAATTCGGAAAATTCCTTGAAACACTGAAGCAAATTCACCTTTCAATCCCTTTTACCGATGCTATCAAGCAAATGCCTAACTATGCTAGGTTTTTAAAAGATATTTTGAGTGGAAGGAGAAAGTGTGATGTGGTGGAAACAGTGAATCTCACCGAGAATTGTAGTGCTATTATCATGAATAAGATGCCACCAAAGTTAAAAGATCCTGGTAACTTTTCTATCCTATGTGCAATATACAAGATGCAAATTGATAATGCTTTGTGTGACCTAGGGGCTAGTGTTAGTCTAATGCCATACTCGGTATACCAAAGACTTGGGATAGGGGAACTTCTACCCACCAACATCACCCTTCAATTGGCCGATTGCTCTATTAAATTCCCAAAGGGTAAGGTAGAGGATGTTCCTCTAAGGGTGGGGAAGTTTGTAATCCCGGTGGATTTTGTTGTGTTAGAGATGGATGAAGATGTTAACATTCCAATAATTCTAGGAAGACCTTTTCTTGCTACTTCGGGTGCTTTAATAGATGTTCAAAGTGCTAAAATTTCACTAAAAGTAGGAGATGAGGTGATAGAATTTGATTTGAATGAGAGCATGAAACATCCAAGCTCTAGTCTTGATAATTGCATGATGATTGATACTATTGATTCTATTGTAACTTCTATGCATGAGCACTTGCTCACTACTAACGATGCCCTTGAGAATGTCCTTTTGAACAAGGAAAAGATAGGTGACCAAAGCAAAGAGATGGCATTGTATGAAGAGATGCTTGAAGGAAGTACGGAATCAAGCAATGAGCAAGTGTGCATGGGAATCACAACACATGATGCATTAGAAGTAGCTATCTCAACAGAAGGTAAGGGTGTTCCAATGGTAGAGTTGAAACCTCTACCATCACACCTAAGGTATGAGTTTCTGGGCCCCAATTCAACTTTTCCGGTTATTGTGAATTCTTCTTTGAACGAGTGCCAAACTCAAATGTTATGTGGTGTTTTGAGAGATTACCAAGGTGCTTTAGGCTATACCATAGATAACCTCAAAGGTATTAGCCCCGCTTTATGTATGCACCACATAACACTTGAGGAGGGTGCTAAGCCTTCCATTGAGAGGCAAAGGAAACTCAATCCTCAAATGGGGGAGGTGGTGAAGAAGGAAATCACCAAACTCCTTGATGTCGGCATCATCTTCCCCATTTCGAGTTCTAGATGGGTTTCCCCCGTTCATGTGGTCCCTAAAAAGGGAGGAATGACCGTAGTTGAAAATGAGAATGGTAATCTCATTTCCACTAGAACGGTGACTGGTTGGAGGATGTGCATAGACTATAGACGTCTAAATGCATCCACCAACAAGGATCATTTTCCTCTCCCTTTTATCGACCAAATGCTTGAAAGACTAACCAAGCACAAGTATTATTGCTTTCTTGATGGTTATTCGGGTTTCTTTCAAATCCCTATAAACCCGGATGACCAAGAGAAAACAACTTTTACTTGTCCCTATGGAACCTTTGCATACAGGAGGATGCCCTTCGGGCTTTGCAACGCACCGGCAACCTTCCAAAGATGCATGATGAGTATTTTTGGGGACATGCTTGAAGCCGAAATGGAAGTTTTCATGGATGATTTCTCGGTAGGGGGCCTTTCGTTCGAGGATTGTTTGTCCAACTTGGGCAGGTGCTTGACAAGATGTGAGAAGGTCAATTTGGTTTTGAATTGGGAGAAATGCCACTTTATGGTGGAAGAGGGAATTGTCCTTGGTCACAAGATTTCAAACAAAGGGATTGAGGTTGACAAGGCCAAAGTTGAAGTGATAGAAAAGCTTCCCCCACCAATCAATGTGAGAGGAGTAAGGTCATTTTTGGGGCATGCCGGGTTCTATAGGAGATTCATCAAGGATTTCTCACAAATTGCTAGACCCTTAAATGCTCTTCTTCAAAAAGATGCCATCTTTATTTTTGATGAAGAGTGTCTCCAAGCTTTCAACAAATTAAAGGAGGCTTTAATCTCAACTCCAATTGTGCAAGGGCCAAGATGGGATTTCCATTTGAGCTTATGTGCGATGCAAGTGATGTTGCGATTGGAGGTGTATTGGGGCAAAGGGTAGAGAAGAGGCTTCACGTGATTTACTACATGTCTAAGACCTTGAATGAAGCTCAACGGAACTACACCACAACAGAGAAAGAATTTCTTGCCGTGGTTCATGCTTTTGAGAAGTTTTGGAACTACCTCATTGGTTCCAAAACTATTGTCTACACTGATCATGCGGCTATTAGGTACCTTGTGGCAAAGAAAGAGTCCAAGCCTCGTCTTCTTCGTTGGGTGCTATCACTTCAACAATTCGATGTAGAGATTCGGGACAAAAAGGGGGCCGAAAATGTGGTTGCGGATCATCTATCCCGGTTAGAGAACGTGCAAGATAATGACGATGGGGTCCCAATTTGTGATGAGTTAAAAGATGATGTGCTTTACTTGTTGGCCGAGAAAGATCTTCCTTGGTTTGCGGATTTGGTGAACTATTTGGCTTGTGGGGAGTTTCCCCCAAATGCTTCAAGGAACCAGAAGAAGAAGTTGAAAAGGGAAGCAAGGCATTACATATGGGATGATCCGATCCTTTTCAAAAGAGGAGTAGATGGTTTACTCCGTAGATGTGTGCCAAATGATGAAGTGAAGAGCGTTTTGAAGATGTGCCACTCCGATCCTTGTGGGGGGCACATGGGTGCCAACAAAACAGCCTTCAAAGTATTACAAAGCGGGTTATGGTGGCCTCAAATATTCAAAGATTCATGGGGATTTGTGAAAACATGTGACTCTTACCAAAGAACCGGTAATGTTTCGAAGAGAAATAAAATGCCTCAACAACCGATTCTTGAACTTGAGGTGTTTGATGTGTGGGGCATTGATTTCATGGGACCTTTTCCCTCATCTAATGGAAATCAATACATCCTTGTGGCGGTTGATTATGTTTCTAAATGGGTTGAAGCCATTGCCTCCCCAACTAATGACCACAAGGTAGTGATGAAGATGTTCAAAAAGGTGATATTTCCAAGATTTGGGATCCCTAGAGCAGTGGTTAGCGATAATGGTTCTCATTTTATTCATAATGTGTTTCAAAACATGCTGAGAAAGAATGGGGTCCATCAACGCTTTGGCACGACTTATCACCCACAAACAAGTGGGCAAGCGGAGGTTTCCAATCGCCAAATCAAGGTAATTCTTGAGAAAACAGTGGCTAGGAATAGGAAAGATTGGTCGAACAAGCTAGATGATGCCCTTTGGGCCTATAGAACCGCTTTCAAAACCCCCACCATACAACCCTTATCGGCCGGGTGGGTGCGACTACGCCTATGATCCGGCAAGTCCATCAACCCCGAATCCTTTTGATGGTGGTTGGGGTACCCAGGGTGGCCCTATGAGCACTTTAACCAACCTTTCCATCCATCCATGGATCGCCCGGGGTTTGATTTCATGAACCCCCCTCAGGAACGGGAGGATAGAAACCCCCAATGAGGGTTCTCTCCCTCCATTTCCCCTCCCCCCCCCGGACTTTCATGCCTATTCCTTTTGCTCGAGACGTGCAAAAGACTAGCGTGGGGGAGGATGTTCCTTTTGGTTGAAGTGTACATAGGAGGGTAGTGTGGTAGGATGGTAGCTTGTGCATATGGAGAACCATCACGGATAATGAATTTATTGTAGTTAGAGATGATTTTTGGTTGGTAATATTCTTATGATGATGATGTTAAAAAAAAAAAAAAAAAAAATAAAATAAAATAAAATAAAATATTGAAGTTGTTTTTCCCTCTTCTCTCTTGATCCCAAAATCCAAATCCCAAAATCCAAATCCCAAAATCCAAATTTTGTAGATAGCTTTTTGTCAATCTTTTTCTTTTGTTTATAATTCTAGTCTTTTCCTTTTGTTCACTAACTTTTCTTTGTATAGTTGTAGTGTTTCTTTTCTTTTGGCTCACTTTCCTTGTAGCTTGAAAACGGAAGCACAAAATGATGGGATAAGGAGCAACTCAAGCTCCGGAAACCTTGGTGAGATCGCAATTTTGCCTTGTGTTCCATTTCAAGCAGCATTTGGTGAGATCTTTCCCTATTTTCCTTTTTTTTTTTTTTCCTTGTGTGCATAGTTAGCTTAGACTAGAATGGAGTTGATTGTTCGAGGTTGTTTGCATTTGATTCCTCGGAATCTGGTGATCGTTGGTATTGATGCCGAACGATCTTTGTTTGTCGATTGAGAATTATATGTTTACTAGCCTCTTATCTCTCTTGTACTCCTTGCATCAAAAAAAAAAAAAAAAAAAAAAAAAAGAAAAAAAGGGGGTGAAAAAGATTTTCCTTTTTATTCATGGCAAACCACGAAAAGCTTAGTTGTTTCATTTTCATTTCGAGCATAATAATGTTGACTCGTGTGTTTGAATGCTTTGCTTCTTGAGTGTTATAAGTTTGCATGCTTCGGGATTGCCATTGGTTGACTCTGGGACATGTTCATGCTAAGGTAGTTGTTCTAGAACTCGTTAGGCCCATCGAACCCAAATTCACTTGTTTGTGGTAAGAAGGTGTTGCTCTCATTAGGGGATTTGAAGCCCTAGAGATGGTTTTTGTAACCCGATGTGAGCTTTATTGTTCCAGCCTCCAACATTACTTGTATGAGCGGCGTAGGATCCTCACCAAGGCATGCTTAGATCTAGAACTTGGCGTCTGGCTCCCGAGATCGAGACCGAACTAACCTACGAATGACAAAGGCATTCTTCATTCGGTGACTATTTTTGTTTTCTAGTATTAGTTTTTTTTTTCTTTTGTATTTTTGGGTTGCATTTGCCCTTACCATGTTGAATCTTCCCCTCCTTGATTATAGCACATTGCAAGCCCATGGCCCTTTTGTTTTACTTTCACCCTTAGAATCGTGAAGCTCAAGCCATGAGGGTTTATTGTAGTTTTGATTTGAAATTTGGAAGGGAATGGTTCTACTTGGAAAGTGAAGCAGTGTTTTTGTGAATATATGTTCAAGAAAAGCAAATGTAAATCCTAGAAAAAGCCTTTGAAGCTAAAAAAAAAAAAAAAAAAAAAAAAAAAAAAAAAAAAAGTGACAAACGAAGGGTTGATGAATGAAGATGTAAGAGGAAAGCGAAAGCTCAAAAGTGTTTGGCATTATAGTTCAAAATTGTGGCAACGTAGTTTGAAAATTGGTTGATGATTGATTTTGAAAAAGAGGCTTGATCACCCTTTGCTTCACGGTTAGGCTAAGCACCAATTTCCAAATTCCTCCACACCCTTACCCCCCTAGCCATCGTTATAACCCTTTCAATGCCCTGTTGACCTAGGTTGGTTGAGTCACTTATCGGTGGAGGGAGCTGGAACTCAAGCAATCCATGACTTGGTGAGATGTCGGGTTCCCCTATTTTGCAGTGTTTTATCTTTGTTCCGGCTCCTTCGAGGAGTCACTTGATGCTATCTCCAAGGGCGGATTTGAATCTAGATGAGGGAACGCGGTAAGATTGTATGGAATGCGGGGGGAGTGGTGCATGTTTGAGTTCTCTATGCTTAGCATAGCTTATCCTTCAATCAACTTTCGGCATCCCCTTGCATGCTCACTTCTACTACTCAAAAAGTTTGACACTCATTCATGTTTGTTATCTCCAAAAGCTCGATTTGGCTATGATTTGTGTTGGATTTGTTGTTTCTTTTTCCCTTGTTTTTGGTTTGTCTTGAACGCAATTTTGTAAGAGTTGTGGGGTATGCTCTCTGGAAACCCTCACGAGATCACAACTCGTCCTCATTGGCGACCTTGGGGTTAAATGGCTTGTTGCTTTTGCTAAAAGCAATTTCGGTTTTTCTTTTGTTCCTTGCATGTTTGAATAACTAATTCTTTCTCCCTTGTTATTTTTCCTTTGCTTTGCTCGAGGGCGAGCAAAGGCTTAGCGTGGGGGAGTTTGATGAGTGACATTTATGTCACTCTTAGGGGTAGTATTTAGGTCTTTTTCCTCTTATTTTTCTTAGGTTTTTCCACCTCATTATCCTCTTATGGCTTCTTTTTGTGTTGATGAAAAGTAATGCTTATTTTGATAATCTTTATGCATTATTTTATCATCCCCATGCTCTCGTGAACTTTGGTATCTTCTGCAGGTTCCGTGACAGTCCTATGCACGGTGGGAGGCCCCTTGGCCAAGCATGGAAGCCATGGACAAAGGAAAGAGGGGCAAAAGGGAAGGAGAGGAAGCAAGAAAAGGAAGTGCAAGAGGAGGTGTGGCCAAACCTCTGAAAGGTCCGGTCGAACCTTGGTGTGGTCAAACTTTTCAAAAGTTCGACCGAACCTCCAGGGTGCAGTGAAGGCAGTGTCAAACCTGTTTTCAGCAATTTTGCAGGAGAGGTCGAACCTCAAAATTTCGACCAAACAAGGATCAGGGAGGTTCGACCGAACCTACACATGGTTCTACCGAACCTACCCTGAGTCCAACCGAACTTACCCATAGTTCGGTCGGACCTTTTCCCGATCTCAGCCGATTTTGTACGGACTATTTAAGGTCCTTTTGAGATCGTTTAAAAGAGGACGGGAGAAGCAGGACAGTAGCCTAGTTTTCAGAAACCTCCCTTAGTTTGAAACATTCCTTAGGATTAATTTAGCTTAGTTTTCATCAAATCAAATCATTGTATTAGTGAAATTCAAGAATTATTCTCAAAGTTGGGCAATTTGTATTCAACATTTGAAGCTTCAATTAGTAATTTCTCCAACCTTCTTCCTTTTAATTTCAGATTTCATTTGGTATTTGCATGTTATTTAAATCTTCTTAGTTCTTGGTAATTTGTTATTGGATGATAGTTATTTCAATTGTTAACCACTTTTCCCCAATTATTGAAGTATTTAGAACCCTAATTCTTGATTGCATGTTGATAAACATGAGTTGTGAGTAGTTTTCTTGCTAGGGGTTGGGTGAAGCTCGACCTTTTTGGGTTAACTATGCAAATGTGGGAGAAGCATTGATGTTTGTATTGCAATTAAATTGATTATATGAGATTGCTTGTTAGTTCCTCATGATAGGTTTAGCTACCCTTGACTAAGGAGCTTGATAGTATGATATGCCTAATTTGACATGGAAGTGTAAATTGAGTATGTCATTACTTATTGTAATTTGATTATGTATCATCTATTGCTAAACTAATGAGGAATCTAAGTTTAGTAGTGTGAGTTGTTTTCTAATTGCATGAGGTTGATTTTACATATAGTCCTTGCTATATCTTGTCTATTTTACTCCCCGTTTGCATATTTGCCTTGGTTGAGCGGATCTCATTCCCTAGTATCTTTAATTCATTGATTTAGTACCATAGTTTGTTTGTCTTCTTGACGAACCCCTATTCACCAATTGACTTCGAGCTAGCTTAAGTGTAAAGATCTTTGGCAATCATATCCTGTTCCTTGTGGACCGAACTCTTACTTGTCATTATGCTTGGTTTGTAAGGTGTTTGTTAATAAATGTGTTTGATTGAGTGTGGAATGTACGACCGTTCGCACGCCCATCACAGTGCATTTTCAACTTTCATCTTCTATATTTATCGAAATGAAGTGTATGCTTAATTGCTTAAGAGGGTCAAGGTTTCTAGAATCAGAGGACTTACTAGGAATGGTTTTCATGCTTTATTTGAGAAGTTTTATGCACAATCTGTACTTCAAAAGTTTTGATGTATATTATATGTGTTTATTTTATCAGTTTGTCGTGTAATTTACATTGTTTAGTTCCTATTTATGAGTCAGATGTGCATTTCTTTCTTGTGCAAGGTTGATTATAGTTGGGCTAAGTGCGTGCATTGAACTGGCATGTCCCATAAACTATCAAAAGCATCAAATTTTCAGTCATGCATAGTACCTGATCCAGTGTGTTTCGCAGCTTACCTTCCAATTCTTCAATAATTTTTCCTCATTGCCTACCTACACAATGCTCCCCTCCTCGCCTA
This sequence comes from Chenopodium quinoa, assembly GCF_001683475.1. NCBI lineage: Eukaryota > Viridiplantae > Streptophyta > Magnoliopsida > Caryophyllales > Amaranthaceae > Chenopodium > Chenopodium quinoa. The sequence goes on from NW_018745659.1 coordinate 374,074, forward strand.
CCCCCTTACTTGCACACTGCCCCCTCCCCTTGTGGCACACCTGCCCTCTCCCTGCCTACACACCTTTCCCCTGCTTGCACACTTAACTCATCCCCAAACTAAATAGCAGCACAAACAGATTCTACACAAAAATATAATCAAAGTAATTACTTTTACAAAAATCGAATTAAGCTACCTTACAAAATTATTAAAATTAAAGAACACGAATCTGGGAATGAGCTACCATGCGATGTTGAAGTAGAAAAATCGCAAAAATAAAATCCAGACACCACAGCTCAGAATCAATTTCCACAACATTAACACTCTTTTTAAATGTGCATGCATTGTCATAAAATGATTCAAAAACATCAAAATCGCATAATTAATTTCATCGGATCGTCCAAACTAGCAACAATTTCGCAGAAAATTAACACAAAAATCCTTTAACCAAAGAAAATAAAAAAATTGACACAAAAATCCTAAAAAAGCAAAATAAAATTCACAGAAAAATCAAAAGAATAACCAAAAATAATTAAAAATAATTACCTAACATTTAACCTTGAGATTGATATGAGTAACTTGATCAGGAGCAGGCTTCCTATCTTCATTAAAAGCGTTGTTACCTCCATTGTTGTTGGTATCATTTTCTCCAGCCATCTTCAACAAATTTTGAACAATGTTACATCAATTAAACCCAAAATTTCAAAGCATTTAACATGAATAATTGGACCAAAAAACCAAAATATAATGCAAAGCTAAATAACCTAGAAACGGTTTGAAATTGATTAGAATTTGTTGTTGTTGAAGACGCACGCACATCGAATTGATTCAAAATAGACAAACCCAAAAACCCTAACCTCCAATATTGTAGAAAGAGATAAGGAGAAGGAGATCAAAAGAGAGAAGAAAGGAAAGCGAAAGTGGCGGTTATGGAGAAGGAGATCGAAGAAGAGAAAAGGAATTTGAGAAAAGTACTGAGAGAAAGCTTAGAAGCCCCTTCAATGGAGAAATTCGAGTACGCTTCAATGGAGGAGAGAGAGGAGGGAGAGGCAGATGAGAGAGGAGGAAAGATCGAGGAAATGAAAGAGAAAGAAAGAGTATATCCGGGATTTTTTTTTATTTTACAATAGATTTCGCACCGCTTCGAACCGAACTGATGCGATTAACTCATTTTTCGCACCAGTTTGGTTAGAACCGGTGGGAAAACTCTTCCCCTCAATCCCTTCTATTTTTTTCGCACCGATTTTTAAAAACTGGTGCGCATTCTGCGGTGCCTATTTCATTTTTTCTACTAGTGTTCGTCACTGATCAGGAGTTATATTTGTTATACTGTGATATCGTTTGGCTTGAAAAATGCGCCTATAACATTCAATGCATGATAACTGTGGTTTTCATTAACCAGATTGGCAGGAATGTTGAGGGGTACATTGAAGATATGATAGTCAAATCCTAGCTACACACGGATCATCTTGCTGACCTTCGAGAAACCTTCACCACACTCAGGCGGCATAAGGTCACGCTTAATCCCAAAAAGTGTGTCTTTGGTGTTGAGTGTGGGAAGTTTCTCGAATTTTAAATTGATCAAAGGGGATAAGGGTTAACCCAGAGAATTGAAGGTACAGGCGGTCATTGACATGAAGTCACCTCGCATTCTTAAAGAAGTACAAAAGCTAACTGGTTGTCTGGCAGCATATGGGAGATTCCTCAGTCGGTCAGGCGACAAAAGCCTCTATTTCTTCTAAGCCATCAGAAAGAAAACCATGATGCTAAGGCGGCATTTCAAAAGTTGAAAGAACATTTACACTCTTTGCCAAGGCTTGTAAGCCCTTTGCCAAAGGAGTCGCTTTACATGTATTTATAATGTTTCAACAATCGTGCTCTTATGTTATTATGACCTAAATCGATGTACTCTGATTGGCTGACCTATGCGTGATTACCACGGGGTGGACTTTTATACGAGATTCCTTTTCGCTTTCGTGGGCTTTTGAGTCATTCACCATTCTAGTATCATTCAAGTGCCACGTGTCATGCTTTAACAGACCTCTTATGGCCTAGCTAAATGCCACGTGTTGCTTTCAAATGGGCCACTTTTTTGGCCTCTAATTAGTCTATATGGCTAGCTGGGTATTTTAACACTACACATTGCCCCTCATAGGTGGTGATGTGGATGCCAAGTCATCTTCTATGACAAGTCATACGTTGATATGTACGAAATCAGGTCGTTAATTACTAACCTGCTAAAAATCAAACAAATTTAATTTATGAATTCTAAACGAACCTCTAAATAAATAAGTATAATAGTAAGTCAAGGTGAACCAAAATGAACTGTAATGCTAGATTGGTCTGGATTTAATGCTTAAGCTACGCTAAAATCGATTTTAGATAGAGAGAATTACAACTAATAAATTTACTCTACAAACAAGATCAAATAAACTAGTAAGAGTAATGATCCACTTTGAAAAATTAATAAGCTAATGAGAATCCAATTAACAACAAATCACACAAAGAAAGAATTAAAAAAAGAATCAATTACACTCAAGAATAATCTCAAATTCCTAAACCTAGATCGCTTTGTGGCATATATGAGAAGTTAAACCATCATGCAATAATCAAATATAACAATCCTAATCTTGAATCTCTTATTGTCTTAGATTAGTTAAGCTAGCTATCTTGAGGGATTAATCCAATCTAAAACACACAACTTATCTTCATAAATTTAGTCAATTTAATCACACAAATAAATCCTCATGTAAATTCATCAAAATTAAATCAAGCTTCACTCAACTCCTATAGGTGGAAAGCTACTAACTAAGCATGATTAAAAAAGCAATTAACAAAGTAAAAAAATCATTAACTAATCTAATAAAAAACCAGTTACACTAATAGAACATTAAAGAATGTAATAAAGGTGAGAAAGACTAAGAAATTCTCATTGGATTATTGTAGAGATCTTCAAATCAATTACACTTGAATCTTCAATATTTCAAACTCTCTATTGAAATTGCTTTTATCTCTCTAAAACTACTCCTTATCTAACCCAGTTAGGTTCCCCGATTTTAAAGATGACAAACAACTTATCAAGTTTCCTCATGTTTTAGTATTATAAATTATTTCCCATGTGCAGTAACAGCTAATCTAAATACTTGTTGAAAACTAATAGCCTTCTTAAACTTCTTGAATGAATGTTCAAGAAAAGAAGAAATAATGTGTTGATCAAAGGAAGTTTCAAGACCTAAAGAATATGAAGATCACTAGAATCAGACTTATATTTTAGTTGGTCTTCTTGTTGTAAATGTGTTTGAGCAATTAAATGAATTGTAAAGATTTCTTATAATGGAGTAAAAAAGTTATAAGGATAAGGAACAATTGATCTGGTACCTAAGACACTACTAGTTCATGAAGCAAAACTAAAAAGACTATTTACATAACTAGGACAACTAGTTGGTGAATGCTTGCAGACCAACATAAACGATTACATTTCATAATCTTGTTTCACATTCTGTTTGAATGGAGGAGCAATAATGAGTTGGAAAAGTGTTAAGCAAAGCACAATTGTGGATTTTACAACTAAAGGTGAATAGTTGGCTGCTTTAGAAGCAACTAAGGAGGCTAATTGGATTCGGAAGTTCGTTGAGGAATTTGGCGTCGTCCCTACCATAAAGGGACCAATAGATCTATATTGTGATAATAATGGTGCTCTTTCTCAAGCTAAAGAGCCGAGGAGCCACCAAAAGGTCAAACACATTGTGCGATGCTATATGATTTCACCTATTACGAAAATGGATTGATAGAGGAGAAGTCAAGATTTGCAAAGTTGGAACATATGAAAACATTGCTAATCTATTAACTAAACAATTGCCACAAGTGAAATACAACAGTCCGTTGAGACAATGGGAATTTAGCACATTGGATAATGGCTTAGCTTTGATCGCCCTACATATAGGTTTTAAATAAGTATAAGATAAGTTAATGTAAAACATTAGAATTATCTTCTTATATGCATGGAATAATTTTTGCTTTCAAATTATTATTTTTTATTTATTTAATTGTAGTTTAGAATTATGTAATGAGCCCCTTCGATTTCACTTGTGGAAATAATGCTATTAGCAACTAGCGAAAAGTGGTTTTTAGCAACTGGTGCGTGGGGCTGCAATTGCGAGGGCTACAATTGGAAATTGTATTTGCAACTGGCACTTGTTCATTGCTAATAGTCACCATTCGCAGCGGGCATAGCTATTGGCCAGTTGCAAATAGTCCTTTTATAAAACGAAATATTTGCCTTCTTAAATATGTGAACCGGAAGATTAACAAGCCGAGGGAATATATAACAAAATACAATTATAATCTAGAAAATTATAAGTTTGGAAAATCAATGAGAAAACAATTATTTAAAGGGTTCTTGGCGGATAGAGGTTTAGAAATTAGGACTAAGAGAGAAGCTTAACACTACACTACAAAAAAAGGGACCATTAACGACGACGGGATCGTAAACCCATCATAAAAGACCATTTATGACGGGATTTCCCGTCGCGAACCGTCGTAGAACATTTTTCCCGTCATGATCCCGTCGCAAAAGCCAATTACAACGGGCAAACATCCCGTCACAAAAGCCATTACAACGGGCAAAAATCCCGTCGCAAAAGCCAATTACGATGGGTAAAAATCCCGTCACAAAAAACCATTTATGACGGGACAACCTCGTCGCAATTGTGTCATATACAGACCTGCTAACAAAATTAATATAAATAGATTTTTAGATTCACTAATGTAATAGTTAGAATATTAAAAAAAACCATATATGACGGGACAACCCCGTCGCAATTGTGTCATACACAGACCTGCTAACAAAATTAATATTAATAGATTTTTAGATTCACTAATGTAATAGTTAGAATATTAACATAAACTAAACAGGGTCATACCTCAAGTGAAACAAAAATATTATATAAAACCAACCAGTTTATTTAAACAAGAACAAAGCAAATTTATATCATAAACCTACTCCAACTCTCATGAAAGTTAGTATACTAATTACAATAAAATTCACTGAATTTCTTAACTAAAGTTACTAAACACTTTACAATTTGAAGAATATTTGAAGAATGAGTAAATAAGACCAGCTGCACGCATCATAGAAGCTACTGCAAGAGTACAAGTTGAGCAAGCTACTGCAAGGTAAACAGAATCCTATCAGAACCGGTATACTTGTATTAAAACTGTACAATGAAGGTATAAAGGCTAAAACAGAAAAAGATATATTGACCATTTGCTAAGAGGAGTAAGAGGCTAACATGCATTAATCCCAACCACAACTTACCTGACTGTATAGTTTTTGCCTCCTGATGCAAGTTCCTTATCATTGTGAGACCATTTTAACCCACACACCTAAAGACACTTGAATAATAATAATCTTAACCACAACCAAAAAAATGCCATATCATTAACATATTAACAACAAACCTTACAGACATTAAGCCATAACAATGAGTCCTTGACTAGAAACAATTGATTGACATTATCAAGTGCAGTTTAATAAAGAGAGATACAGAGAAAGAGAGTCTGTGAGAGAGAGAACCAAAACAAAAAAGGTGCATGTTCTAGCAGCAGCAGAATTTCCTTCAAAAAAAAAAAATAAAAAAAAATAGAGCTAGAAAACATAGAAGAAATAATAATGTACCACAATAAGGCAAGCAGCTTAAACAGTATTCTTGATCAAGTATTAGCCAAAATGCCAAATTGCTATCTAGTCAATCAAACAACTTTTTATCAGGTGCTATTAGAAGGAGAAGACGAACCTGCTTGCATAGAATTCATGGCAGCCTGGTGATATTGTATCAAGTACTGCAGGTAAGAATGCCGAGCTTCAGAGAGTGAAATAAACAAAACAAACAAAGCAACTGCTATGATGGTAAACACAGATAGATCCTAACTCATATAGTACTGCATAACAAACACAAATAGGGTCCCAGCATAAACAAACAGAACATAAACAACATGAGAATATCGCGGAAATCTGCAAGTAGAAATAAGGTGATTGATAATTTACCTTATTGATTTGGTATTGGCAGCATAAAAAAACAGGCGTAATTGATCTCCATCAACCCTCTCAGACCACCTCCATCATTATCCATCTATAACAACATTGAATAAGGAATCAATTGACTACCAAAAATAAAGTTGCAGAAAACTTAAAATATAAAAATTGCAGAAAAGTTACTAAATAATAGATTGGGAAAAAACCTTATAAATGAGTACAATACATTTTCTAAGTTGCTCTTCTCTTGGAACTTCCACTTGTTTTTTGTTTTCGCTTCCTTTTTATTGGATAGCAGTAGCATGTTTTGCTAAGCCTATTATCACAATGCATCCATTCTCGCCTCTTTTCCTTATCCATCCTATACCAATATTCACAATGCACAAAGCATAGTAGCATGTAAAATATAACAGCAGAACAAGGAATAAAAGAGAGCAGAACTAGGATCAGGCATGAACTGGACTAATTTGAAGATATAAGGCATGAACTGAACACTTCTCTACACTTATTTTTACTTTTTTAGCTATGAACTGAACGTGTGAATCTTGAACTGAACTAACCAAGACATATCAGAAAATTTTTCAGCTTGACATTTTATCGAACATGTTATGAGCACTTCGAAATTATTTCTAAACTTAAGAAAAATAAAACATCAATTCAATTAAATAAAAAAAAAAGAAAAAAAAAAAGCAATTCATCATAAATAATTATCAATCATCAACTCCTCTAATTAAACATCCCAAATTAAACAATCAATTTCAAATAACCTAAATTAAACAACATACTAAACGGAAACATAAATTAAGAAAAAAAAATGAAGCAAACAATTCGAATTTCATCATGATTATCACAAACAATTCGAACTTCATCACAATTACCACAAAAAAATTCGAAATTCATCACGATTATCACAAACTTGGCAAAAATTCAGATTCAAGAGTGTAAAATAGAAATAAATTTAAAATAATAAAGTGTGAGATGATTATATACCTGATTATTACTTGGATATATGAGTCTGATATTGATTTGAAGGTCCAACAATGGTGATTACTCGATATTTAATGGCGCTGACGAAAATGACGAAAGTAAAGATTAGGAAAAAAATGAGATTTTTCTGACTGAAATTAATTAATTAATCCAGAAGGTCGTTCTTATTATTTTGGGTTATTGATTTGTGGGCTGAGTTTTGTGACAGTTCACATATTCTGTAATTAAACCCACCACAAGAAGGACAGGATATGGGCCTGTCATTAAAGGGTTTGTTTTTTGTAGTGCTAGCTCACAAGTCACAACACTAAATAGACTCCGGAATATTAATTAAGAGAACCTTCACAAACACTTGAATCATGTCAGATCCTTACTACACCATCAAAGATAAACAAAACCAATATAAATACACCAATATCACGCATTTAAATAAAGCAATAATTAGTGCAACAATTAAAGCGATGATTAAATGCATAAGAAAAATTTGTGATCCTTGTATGGCCCCTTGGACTTGATCTTGAAACCTTTAATCTTAAAAACCTTCTTGTTGTCTTGGACTATGTCTTTAAAGACTAAGATAGTAGTATTAGGATGTAATTTTTTTTAAAAAAAAGTAAATACTTAATCGTACTAAAATTTATAAAAATACTTAATGATTTACATACTGTATTTAAATTACATAAGTACATCACGATTCATAGACCATATAATCTTTCCTAGTCGGACCATACTAGCTACTTTTGGTAAACCTATAAGAAACATCTATAATATACAATTTACCCATTCACTTTAGAAGTGAATGACCCATGCAAATTTACACATAATACATGCAATAATGAAAAGCCATGTAATAAATCAAATGGCGCGCACTCGTTACTTAAGTTGTTAATGCAATTAACAAACCTAATTTAAACTAATAGAGTTATTAGTAATTTATGTAAAATAAAGCACTCCCTATACGTGTAAATAAATAAACATGCTTAGACGCCCAAAATCATTTAATGACGCTCCCACAAATCCCATATCCATGTGAAGTTTTGTGCATATAAAGTTGGTATACCGTTACTTATGCCTTAAGTATAGGGGGTCAAAAATTTTAATACCCTTGTTGAATAATAATGGAATTATAATTGATGTTTTTTTCTTTGGTTAAATAGAGATTTTATTACCAAAGAATAGAAAGTTACAACTTACAAGAGCTAAGCTGCAACAAACAAAAACACCAAGACACCACAAGACCTTAAGAAAGGCCAAACTCCCCAAAACAGTTCCTAGTTCAAGTCAGGCCACCTTCTAAGAAGGGTGTAAGACTGAATAGGAACACACTACTGGACTCAGTCAACTTAGCCACCTTCTAGGAAGGGTTCTATGAAGCCAGGACCAGACAACACAAAACTAGAGCAAATACAACAATTTTCTATCACTGTTATTACATCTGAAAGTAACTAAGAAAATTATATCCTTGAAAACAGCATCAGTAGGCTTGAACTTCCTGTAAACATCCTAGAGTTTCTCTGTAGCCAAATATTATAGACACATTCAACAAAGCACATAGCAACAAATCTGTTCCTTACAGTAGATCTTCTGCAGCATCTAGCAATCCACTGTTGTTCTTCAGCAAATCCAAGAACAAGTCTAGAGAAACCAAGGGTCTGCAGCATAGCAGACTAGATCTCTCTAGAGTACTGAAAGTCAAAAAACAGATGCTCAATAGTTTCACCATTGTTAGAGCAGAAAAAAACACCCAGGATCACAAGAGATTTGCCAAGATAACACCTATCCTTTGTAACCAATCTATTCAGCAAAGTTAACCAGGTGATAAATAGACTTTTTAGGGAAGCCTGGTTGATACAAATGATTCTTTTCCAAGGCACTCTAGAACCTTGTGGCTTAATAAGACTATAAAGCTTCCTGATCTTCATTTTGCCATTTACAGTAATACCAGCCCAGCCACCAATATCATTCACCATATCTCTGCAAGATAGAATCTTCTTTAAGATCCATGAGGATTTGTTTGGGATAGCTGCAATCCACAAGTCTATGTTAGCAAAATAGTAAATATGCACCCACTTCACCCACAAATTATCAGTTTGTGAGTTAAGTCCTAGAGAATCTTAGCAATAGTTGCTTTATTCCAGTCTTCAAGAGAGGTAATGTTCTAGCCTCCATAAGACTTTGGTAAACACATGAATTTCCAAGAAACTAAAGCTTTCTTGGAAGGGTTGCTCTTCCATGTCCACAAAAAACATCTGAATCTAGACTCCATCTCTCTAAGAATTTTCTTTGGCAAGATAAAAATTTGAGCCCAGAAAGCTTGAATGCCAAAGAGCACACTCTTAACCAATTGCATTCTTCCAACATAGGATAAGTGTTTAGCAGCCCAGGCATCAATTCTACTAGTCACTCTTTCAACTAAAGGCCTACATTGAGAGATTGTAAGCTTCTTAGAAGAAAAGGGAACTCCTAGGTATCTAAAGGGCAAAGAACTAGTAGCCATCCCAAGCACCTGCTACAAAGCCATTTGGTCATGGTTAGAGATGCCACCAAAGTAGACATCACTTTTGTCAAGGTTTGTAGATAACCTAAAGGCTGTAGAAAACTTTTGAAAGGCCTGAAAAAGAAGCTTGACAGAGCCTAGATCAGCTCTTGCAAATAAAAGCAAATTATCAGCAAACATCAAGTGAGTAATCCCAAGTTTTTCACATCTAGGGTGAAAATTGAAGTCAGGATAACTAGTCATTTCCTGTAAGCACCTGGACAAATAATCCATACAGATAGCAAAAAGTAAAGGGGACATAGGGTCACCTTGCTTTAATCCTTTCTTAGCTTGAAAAGGAGTAGTGGGGTAGCCATTAATCAGAATTGAATATGAAACTGAAGTTACACATCCCATAATCCAGCCAATAACCTTGTTAGGGAACCCCAATTCACCTAGAATGACCTCCAAAAACCTCCACTCAACAGAGTCATAAGCCTTCCTGAGATCAACTTTCAACATGCATCTGGGGGTGATAAATCTATGAGAATAACCCTTGATTAACTCTGTTGCAAGCAATATATTTTCACCAATATGTTTGCCTGGGATGAACCCAGACTGAGCTTCATTTACAATAGAGCCTATGACTTTTTCCAATCTAGCTGTAATAACCTTAGAGATAAGCTAAAACCAGAGTGGAACAAGCTATAGGCATGTATTCTTTCACATAAGAAGGATTCAGAACCATTGGAACCAAAGCAATAGTGGTGCAATTCCACTATCTTGCAAGAATACCATGGTCAAAGAAGTCCAGAACAACTTTATGCACATCAGATTTTATGTGGTTCCAGGATTGCTTAAGGAATACAGCATTAAAACCATTCATGCCAGGGGCTTTATCATCATCAATATCAGCAAGAGCTTGCATTGATCAATCTCATTATGAGTAACAAGAGCAGACAAAAGAGTAATAGCATCAAAATTCAGTTGCTTTCTAGCTCTCATAGTAGTAATATCAACAGCAGGTAAGCTATCAACAGCAGAGCTTAGCAGATTCTGATAATAGCCTAGAATTTCAGCTTTGACCAGGTCAGGCTCCTTAAGCAACACATCATCAACAGTATAGATAGAATCAATTTTATTTCTATTCTGTCTTTGCTTCATCACAGAAAAAAAAAATGGTGAGAGTTAGAGTCACCTAACTTGATCCAATCAACCCTTGACTTTTGTTTCAAAATGCTCTCATGAATATCCATCCAATACTTCACTTTTTTCTATATCTGCAGCTTCTTGGTTCTAAAAAGAAGTATTAGTGTAGTCATCAGTAAGTTTAGCTTGAGTGTCATACAATGAGAGTCTAGCAGCTTCTAATCTATCAGTTACCTTGGCAAAGTGCCTAGTGTTAAGACTTTTAAGACCAGTTTTGACATATTTTAGCTTTTTCCATACTTGCACCATGGAGTTACTAGAAGCAGGAATGTTCCAGTGAGAACATACAGTATCATAAAACTCATCATGAGATCATATAAAGATGGAGGAAGATACAGAGCCTCAGTTTGACTATAAGCCAGCAGTCAAGCCTCATTAATCAGACCCTTATCTATTCTAATAGCAATCCTATCCATGCCTTGACCTTTATTACTCCAAGAGTAATAAGAGCCTTTACTCTTAATTTCAACAAGCTCTAAATCCTAAATGAAATCTTGAAAATCTTTAACCTCATAATCAGTGACCTGGTTCCCATTAAATCTATCTTGAGCAATTAAAATAGAATTGAAGTCACTAATACAAAGCCATGGAAGTTGAATGTTGCCTAGAGCCTATATACCAGTCCACATAGAAGCCCTATGTTGGATAGAGTGAAGGCCATAGACAAAAGTACAAGCAACCTGATGTTGCAAGTCTTTAGAAGTGATAACAGTATGAATAAACTGCTCATTAACAGCAATAACATCAAGGGTAACAACATCAGGTTTCCACCCCAGCCAAATTCTACCTTTAGGAGAATAAAAGTAATTACAAATCCAATCCCAAGCTCTACCAAATTTTTTTAAAATAGCAGCTTGACTATGCATTTTAACCTTGGTTTCAAGAATAGCTAACACATCAACTGATTAATCTCTTAGTAACTATTTCACATCAGTTACCTTATTAGGGTCATTAAGACCCCTAATGTTCTAGGATGTAACTATCATGGCACCAGAGGGGGATTACCATCACCCCCGATAGGAATAGTAGCCACCTTATAAGCCATTAGAGCATTGTAAGCATTCACCCTAGTAACCACTTGCTGAGTCTGCATAGTATTCTGAGTTTTAGTTTTCTTCCCTACCATTCTCCAACCATCATCAGAGTTAACATTGTTGTGCTCTGGGACAAGAGTAGTGATAGGTGGATTAACAGGCTTAGCAATCTCATGAGAAACATCAATCTGAGGTTGGAATTTAGACTTCTGAGCACCTTCCTTCTGAACTGGTTTAGCAACTTGTTTAGTTTGAGAAGCCTTGTTCTTAGGAGCACAACAGTCATGGCCAACCTTATCACATTTCTTGCAAAATGGAAGGGTCTATTCAAACTACACTTTCAGCTCAACGGTTTCACTAGTAGGGCTTTCAATCCAAACAGAATCAGGTAAGGCTTTAGTTACATCAACCTCAACAAGGATTCGAGCAAAGGATACTCTAAGTTGTCTTGAAGTACATTCATAAACACATATAGGTACCCCCAACAGACTACTAATTTTACTCAGGGTTTCAATCCCCCAGTAGTTCAAAGGTAAGTTTGGGAATTTCACCCACAAAGGTACAACTCTTAAGATCTCAGAGTGAAAGTTGAATTTATCACTCCAAGGCTTATCAATTGTTGGTTTACCTTAGAACATATGGGGTCCAGAGCATATCAAAGTGTCAAGGCTCTCATTAGAATATAAATTGATGATGAAGTATCCATCATCATGCCAGAAAACATTAGGTTTAGCAAAATCACTCCAATTCTAAGCTATATATCATGGACTGCAGCAAACGTAGGATAATAACCAACAACATAAAAAATCACAGCATTACACCATTTCTTATTACCCTCTTGCACATCAGCAACATCAAGTTTAGCAATAGTCTCACCTTCCTTGAGCATAGGAGCCACATAGGCCAGAGTAGACCCTTTTGTAACAAGCTTACCCCTGAACAGAGCATCCCACCTGGAATCGGAAGTCACCACTTGCTTAGGTTGCCTAGGGAGGTCAGCATTTGCATTTGAAGCATTTAGATCCACCATTGCAGGAGCATCGGGTCTAGGATCCAATCGAATAGTAACTGGTGAAACCCTAGTTACTGTTCGATTGGAATCCTTCAAAATCGAACCAAAATTGATGCCATAAGCTGATCCAATAGTATTAGCATCACTAGGGGAATCAAACCAGCTGAAGGATGAACTATTCTAGGGATTGGAGAAACAAGTTCATTCACTTCATCAATCGAGTTTGGTCTAAAAGAGGTTCCGGAATTCATCATATTCTGAAGAAATTTATCTACCGAAGCTAGATTCGTCTGTTTAGGAGCAACAAGATAAAGTCGTATCTCCTAATCAAAAGAATTACCTAAGTCCTCTAACTAAAGTAGATAGGAAAGTAGGGTCGAATCCACAAGGAAACAAGTCTTTCTATTCCTAATTAATTAATATGATCTAAACTATTAAGTAACCAAATTATTTTTAGGGGAATTAAACTAAGAAGAATAATTAAAATAAAGCAAATTAAACAAGGGAGAAATCAATAAATCAAAGCCTAGGGTATAGGTTCACAAATAAATAATATTCCAAGGTAAAGCATAACAATCAATTATCAATGCATCAATTAATCAGATCATAAAGGGCTTTCGCTACGTATTACAATCACATAATTAATCTACCGGTATTAAATCGCATCTCTCGAATCTTGACTTTAACCATTTATAAATTAATTTGCCTATTGAAACTAAGCCTAAACATCAATTCTCATCTCTCAAATCTCAAATCAATAATGCATAGCTCATATAATTAAACCAGGCCTAATCTAATTGCATAGCATTAAATCAATCAATAGGAAATCAATCAAGCATTGACAATCAACAATAATAAATTTCACCTTCATATTATTTATGGATCCCCACAACCCTAAAAATAAAACTACTCACACATATTTAAATCTAATCTAAGCAAAACAAATAAACAAGATGTGATTAATCAAAGCAATTAAATTACTGAAAACAAAAGGCAAAGGAATCGTTAACAAAATAAACGGAAATATGAAATTGCATAAACCAAAAATGCTGAGAGAACAAGAGTATTAACCAAAAGCTTAAAACCAAAATCTGGAAATTAGCTAATGAAAAGACGTCCGACAATCTCGTTTAGAAAAGCCTATTTATACTTAACTAACAAATCCTAAATTAAAGCAAATTAAAATTCACTAAAAACGATCCTCCAAAACACGCTCCCGGTCGGGCGGCATCTCGTCCAGTCGGGCCCTCCTTTTTACTTGGATAGCCTCCGCTCGCGCCCAATCGGGCGTGCCTCTGGGCGAAGGGCTGCTTCTCTTCCTTCTTCCTCGCCCAGCCGGGCACGCCTCAAGGCAAGGGCCTTCCCGGTCAGGCGAGCTCTTGAGCAATCATGGGTTTTCGATTAGGCCGTTTTCTTGGCCCAATCCGGACTTCCTCTTTGGGTCGTTCAAGCTCGGTCCATTGCCTCAAACTCTTCTTCGCCGAGCCCTTTATCGCCGGTCTTGGGCTACAGAATATGGTCATATGAACGTGCTCCTACTCCAATGCTCGTAGTGGCTCCAATAAATCCGGGTAAATGCTCCAAATCCGCAATTGCCTATAAAACAATACCAAATCTACGAAAACACTAGAAAACGCATATTAGTAATAAAAGTGGCTCAATAGAGCCAAAATAACTCCTAAATATGACCAAGGGACGGGGGTAAAACACTATAAAAAAATGGACATATCAAACTCCCCCAAGCTAAACCGTTGCTTGTCTCAAAGCAAAGAGCTCATCAATGAACAAATAAAACATACTTCACCCTAAAAATCAATTGAAAACCAAGCACATCAATTCAAGGAAAATCCAACTAATATGCATCAAAGTCAACCAATCAAATCCATCCAACTACTCATCCTCCCTAATAATCGTCAAATAGAGCAAACCACAAGTGTATATGGAATCCAAGACTAGTGCTCACACACTCTTCACTCTTTTATGTGGCGGATATAAAATGTATCCGATCACTCTCCATCTAACCCTTTTATTGTGAACAATGCCCTCCCAAACTCACAACACTCGTGTGTTTAAGAAAACAAGCACTCAACCTTATAGTCGACTCGGAATATGTCAAATCATTCTTTGCATTGATAAACAACTAATTTCACATCCATACAACTCTATGCACAAAGGTCGGAAGGTGTTTAAAGCTTGTAATGTAAGGTTAGGGTAAAAGGGGAGGAAATATTTGGGAAAATGTGAGAGTAAAGCTATGCTTTAGGGAGCCAATCCTAATAAAACCAAGGTCAAAAATAAATAATGACCAAACATCTCCAATAAAACTAATCTCCACCAATCATAAATCCAAACATATCAAACATTTCCAACACTTACAATTTCACTTATGAAAATAAAACAATGTAAAACTTGAGTGAAGCAAGCAAAAAACTCTTTAACACTTGATTTTTTTCACTTGAAACTCAATTTTTTTTCTTTTGAAGTTCACTTTCTTTTTTTTTTTCTCTTTACTTTTCTTGAACTTCTCCTTTTTTTTCCATGCTTTATTTTTTTCAAGAAGACTCAATTATCAATTTATCAAAAATAAACCACAATCAAGAATAAAACAACTTCTCAACACCACCCAAATTTCACAAATAATAAGCACACTACAAACTCCCTCACCTCACTCACTAATAGCTCCCCCAAGCCAAGCTTGGGACTAGTAACCAATGGGGCAAAATCGGCTTGTAATATGGCTAATAAACAATAAAAAGGGCAAGGCAACAACATGGGTAGCAAGAAGGGAACAAATGTATCTAATATCGTCTGAAGGCTACCTAAGAGAACAAATGTCTTCGTCCTCCTCAATGTGTATAATAATGAGCCATACAAACATTACTCAAAGTTGCAAACAAATACTCAACTTCATTAACATACTAGGAAATAACACACAATTCCTAACCAAATCAACTAGTCAAGCACCAAATCCACAAATAGTTGGAAAAAATTGACTCATATTAGGGCAAAAAAGCAATTAAACATCAAATCATGGCTAACTTATCCACAACACTCATCATCATACACCAAGAATCAAAACAATTTTCATGTATGGGGCACAGGGAAGTATGATTTATCATTCATTGGTTCATATTTTTTTTATTTTTTTTTTGTTTCTTCTATAAAAACTAACCTAAGAAAGCAATAAAATCTATACTATGAAAGCATTAAAAGTTATACTAAACACACCAAAAATAAAAAGAGAGAGAAAAGAAAGATACCTCAATCCAAAAATCTCCCCCAAGCCAAAATCAGACAATGTCCTCATTGGCTCAAGAACTAGTCTTAGCATGGATAAGCACCACCATCCTCATCCATCGTCCCTAATCCTCCTCCACTACCACCCGCACCACCAGAAGAACTCTCACCTGGTTAGGGTTAACATTACCCCCCATCTCCACGAAAGGAAAGTCTTGGCCGTAGCCAGAAAATGAGGAGTAGTCTGTGTAAATACCACGAGAGTCGAGATCCACGTATCCCTGGGGTGGTGGCTGGAACAAGTCAGGGTAAAGGGAGTCAGCAAGAATAGCACCACGACGAGCATAGTTGTCGTACATGGGAAAAAGTCCCCTACCCGTGTTCCGCTCAACATAGCCCACCCTCTGGTCAAGGGAACCAACTAGCCTTCTAATGTCACCTACCTGTGTCTTAAGCTCTCCCTGAGTCTCCTCTATCCGACCTATAGCCTCACCTATACTCTATAGGTCTCAAATGGTCTCGGGGTCTAGCCTAGGCTGGTGTGGGGGTGGCTGAGGCACATGTAGTGGTGGCAAATGTATCTCAGGCTGTGGCTGTGCACGAGGCTGGGGTTATGCCTGGCCTTGGGCATGGGCAAGTAGAATGTCATAAGTGTAAGAATCTTGCCCTGGAGGGAAGGCGGTCAACTCAAGGTTCGGGAGAAGGAAAACGGGTGTGTAATCCTTCCCTACCCTTACATGCCACTCTAGGACTTCGCGATGGTTAGGTTTAACCCAGTTCAAAAATTAGAAGTACGGTAACTTCATAAGAGTATCCCCCCCCCCCACAATTGGTCAACTCCTCGTATCTAGACTCATTAAACCCCACCTTCTTAATCGATATCTTAGTGATTAGGCCACCTTAACATTGTTACTACAACCATTGGCGTGCCTACTCAAATGGGTAATGATATATCTAGCAACGTTCAATTTGTCATACCCATACACATAGTGTTTTAGAATAGCTAGCTCATTAGTTTGAGTGTTATGGGGTTCATGGCGAGCTAGAAAACAAGTCCCGGAAAATCTTTGAAAGATTTTTGGGACAGGGTGGTGAAAAGGTAGTGCACTAGCATGTTGTGAATTCGGGCAAGGTTTGCCCGTCAAAGCAAGATAAATGTCATTAGATTTATACTCTTCATGCCATTTGGTGGGGGGATGGGGATCAAGTTCAAACAAAGTAGCAAATTCAACATAGGTTTAACTTACATTTCTATTATTCAACCTAAAATGCAAATTAGGACCATTATTTGATTGAACCACATTCAAGGAGGATAGAAATTCATATGTTATTTCAATATAAGTGGGATAGTGCACATCCACAAATTTTCGCATGCCAATATCATTCATGAAATGTCTAACATGCTCATAAAGACCTAAAGATTGAAGGGTTTCTTGGTGTAACCACCGAGAGGGATGTACCTCCCGTCCGTAGAGGTTGATGAGTCGGTCACTGTTTCCGTAGTTGTGATTTTGATCGTCGGCCACTCGGCTAGTTGTAAAGCCGTTTCTACCGGTGCACTCGATCCCGAACTTCGTCCCCCTTGCATTCTTGCTCTCTTTCCAAACATCTTAAATATGGGCTAAAAAAATTTTTGTTTCAAAACCAAACAAAATTAGTGTAGGAATGTAGAGGATGAAGAGAGGAATAAGAATATGTAAAAAAATTTGAATTTGGATGAGAAATGGAGGAGAGATCTTAGAGAGATGTTAGAGAAACTTAAGGTTTTAGAGAGAGAAAGTATGGAGGAAAGAGGAAATAAAGAAGAAAGAAAGAAAAAGGAAAGAGAAAGAAGAAAGAAAGAAGAGGAGAAAGACGGAAGAAATAGGCGCACCCGGTCGAGCGGCCTCTCGCCCGATCGGGCGATTTGACTTTGTAAATTTTGCTGGGCTCGCGCCCGGTCGGGCGAAATTCGAACCCAAATATTTCTTCCTCTCGTGCCCGATCGGGCGGATGCTCGCCCGGTCGGGCGATATTTGCTCTTTTTTCGACCTTCACTCTCGCACCCGGTCGAGCGATTTTAGGCCAAAAATCTTCTTTCTCTCGCGCCCGATCGGACGCTATCTCGCCCGGTTAGGCGATTTTGACTCGTATTCAATGCCTTCTCGCGCCCGGTCGGGCAGAAGCTGGCTCGGTCGGGCGTGCCTACAGCACTATAGCTCCATTTTTTCTTCTTTTGTTCGAAATTTGGCTAACTCTTTTTCTCCTACCTGTACAAAACACTCCAAAACACATTAAATTCCCTCGCCTCTTCTCACAAAAGAAAAAGACAAAAGAAACTACTCTATAAAGTAAAAAAATACAGGTTGCCTCCCGTAAAGCGCTGGTTTATCAAGGTCCCACACAACCTTCTTACCATATGCAAATCAAGATGGGATGGAACCGATTAGGTGAAGTAATTCAACTGCTCCAATCGTAGCCCCGTCATGGTATAATTTCAACCATTGGCCATTTACCTTAAAATCACCACCCTGTTCATCATATAATTCCACATAACCAAGTTTATTTGCCCTTTTCACCGTGAAAGGACCCGACCACCTTGACTTCAACTAACCTGGGAAACGTTTAAGTCTAGAATTGAACAACAAAACCTTATCACCCTTTTTGAATTCTCTTGGAAGGATCATCTTGTTGTGCCATTTCTTGGTCTTCTCCTCGTAGACACGTGCACTATCATTGGCCATCAACCTAAACTCATCTAGTTGGTTAAGTTGTAGATGCCTCTTCTCTTTCGCTAACTTAGCATCCAAATTGAGCTCTTTAATTTCCCAATAAGCCTTATACTCTAATTCCACCGGGAGGTGACATGCTTTTCCATACACAAGTCTATAGGGGGAAGTACCAATGGGGGTCTTAAATGCGATTCTATACGCCTAAAGTGTGTCATCCAACTTATCTCTTTAATCCTTCCTAGACTTTGCTACCACCTTCTCTAGAATAGCCTTAATCTCATGGTTAGAAACCTCAACTCTGCCAGTAGTTTGGGGATGGTAGGCTAAACCCGTCCTATGGTAAGCACCATATTTCTTAAGAAGGGTATCTAACTTCCGCTCATGAAAGTGAGATCCTCCATCACTAATATCGGCTCAAGGGACACCAAATCTAGGAAAAATGGTTTTCTTAAAAAGCTTATGGACCACCTTGGCATCATTGGTAGGTGTGGCAATGGCTTCAACCCACTTGGATACATAATCAACGACGACAAGGATATAGTGATTCCCTTTTGAATAGGGAAAAGGTCCCATACAATCAACACCCCAAACATAAAAAATTTTAACTTCCAAAATACCAGTTTGAGGCATCTCATGCCGCCGCGAGATGTTGCCAGTCCTCTTGCAAGAGTCACAAGCTTGAATGAAAGAGTGAGCGTCCTTGAACATGGTAGGCCAAAAGAAACCCGACTCATTGATCTTTGCTACTGTCTTAGTGGGACCATGATGTCCACTATAGGGTGATTTGTGGCATCTTGTAAGTACATCGTGAACTTCCCATTCGGGAACACACTTGCGAAATAGTCCATCTACACACTCACGAAATAAAAAAGGATCATCCCAAAAATAATGTTTAACATCATAAAGGAATCTCTTTTTCTATTGGTAGGACAAATCAGGAGGTAGAGTACCGCCTACCAAATAATTAACATAGATGGCATACCAAGGGTGTTGCTCTACAACTACAAATAAGTGGTCATCAGGGAAAGAATCATCTATAGGAAGAGAGTCCTTACCCTCATCATACCTAATCCTTGACAAGTGATCTGCAACAGCATTCTCTGCTCCCTTTTTATCTTTAATTTCCACATCAAAATCTTGTAGCAAGAGAATCCAACGGAGGAGCCTAGGCTTTGTTTTCGCCTTGGCTATAAGATATTTCGAAGCTACATGATCAGTAAAAACAATAATTTTATAACCAACTAGATATGATCTAAATTTTTCTAAAGCATAAATCACAGCAAGAAACTCCTTCTCCGTAGTGGCATAGTTGACTTGGGCTTCATCCAAGATTTTACTTGCATAGTAAATAGCATGCAAAACTTTGTCCTAGCATGGCTCCTACTGCAAAATCACTAGCATCACACATAATCTCGAAAGGAAGATTCTAATTAGGAGCACATATGATAGGTGTGGATATCAAAGCCTGCTTAATCTTGTTGAAAGCCTTAAGACACTCATCAGTAAAATCAAATGGGGCATCCTTGTAAAATCTGAGTTAGTGGTTTAGCAATTTTAGAAAAATCTTTGATAAATCAACAATAAAACCCCGCATGACCTAAGAAACTTCTAACCCCCTTAACATTGACAGGTGGAGGTAATTGCTCAATCACAGAAACTTTAGCTTTATCTACTTGTATGCCCTTATCAGATATAATATGACCTAAGACCACACCTTCTGTCACCATAAAGTGACATTTTTCCTAATTTAAGACCAAATTGCATTCTTCACATCTTTTCAAAATTTTAGTGAGATTAGCTAAACATGAATCAAATGAAGACCCATACACACTAAAATCATCCATAAAGACTTCCATGATAGACTCTATGAAATTAGAAAAAATGCTCATCATACAACGTTGAAAAGTAGAAGGGGCATTACATGAACCAAAGGGCATCCTACGATATGCAAAAGTACAAAAAGGGCATGTAAATGTTGTTTTTTTATTGATCCTCGGGGTGAATTGGAATTTGGAAAAATCCTAAATACCCATCCAAATAACAGAAAAATTTATGATTAGCTAACCTTTCCAACATTTGATCAATAAAAGGGAGAAGGAAGTGATCTTTCTTGGTGGCAATATTTAATCTACGATAATCTATGCACATACGCCACCCTGTTACAATTCTAGTGGGAATTAATTCATTTTTATCATTTTTAATCACAGCCATCCCACCCTTTTTAGGAACTACCTGTACGGGACTCACCCACTTTGAGTCAGAAATAGGATAGATAATACCTGCATCAAGTAATTTCATAACCTCTTTCTTGACTACTTCTTGCATGTTAGGATTCAACCTCCTCTGGGGTTGAATACATGGCTTGTGGTTGTCCTCTAAGTATATCATGTGCATACAAAAGTCAGGGCTAATACACTTGAGATCATCAATACTGTACCCAATTGCTCTTTTGTTGGTTCGAAGAACCTCTAAGAGTTGGGAAATTTGGGAATCGTTGAGTGCAGTACTAATGATCACTGCTTGTAATTCCTGTTCATCTAAAAATGCATATTTTAAATGAGAAGGGAGAGGTTTTAGTTCAGGTTTCTTAACCTCTGCAGGTCTCGATTCCTGAACTAATTTTACTACCTTCTTGCTCTCCTTAGGGTCAAGTTGTTCAAGTGCGAGAGCTTTCTCAATAGCATCCACCTCACTGCTCCAAATACCAGCATCACCTGCAATAAAATCACCACAAAGAACTTCCTCCAAGGGATCTCTTTCAAGGACCTGTGGTAAGCTATCTTCACAAATTACATCAATAACATCAATCACATCAATGCTATAACAATTTTCCTCTAACATAGGACCTTTCAAAATTCTCCCTAAATTAAAAGTGATATTATCATCTCTAACAGAAAGAGTGAGTTTTCCATTTTTAACATCAATTATGGCCCATGTAGTGTGTAGGAAAGGTCTACCTAATATTATAGGAATTTGTGTATCCTCAACCATGTCCAAAACAACAAAATCAACGGGGATAAAAAATTTACCAACTCTAACATAACGGTCTGCCTTTTGCAAAGTAATGTCAGTAACTTTTAAATCACCCATATTAAGCCTTGAACACACAGACGATGGCATTACACTAACACTAGCACCCAAATCACATAATTCTTTATCAATGAAGACATTTCCAATATGAAAAGGTATAGAAAAACTACCAGGATCCTTTAATTTTGGTGGAGATTTATTTTGCAATAAAGCACTACATTCCTCTGTAAAAGCTACAGTCTCTACCTCATTAAAGGCTCTTTTCCTAGTCAATATATCTTTCATAAATTTATCATATGCAGGAACTTGTGTAATTAATTCTGTGAAAGGAATTGTTACCTGCAAATTTTTCACAACCTCCAAAAACTTACCAAACTGCTTATCCAGCTTACTCTTCAAATGTCTATTAGGGAATGGTAGTTTGATAACTGGTTTCTGTACATCTCCAATCTTATCTTGAGTTATAACCTTCTCTGGAGCTATACCCTACAATGTACCATTAGAAATATTAGTGTTACCCTAGAGCCCTGCAGGGCTAGTAACAACATCATTTGGTATAAGAGAATCAGGATTAACAATTTTTGTTATACAGGTTCATCATCTTTGGGCGTAAAGGGCCCATCATAGTGTGAACCACTTCTCAAAGTAATTGCATTAGCATGATTTGTAGGGTGTACTGGCTGCGATGGTAGGGCTCCCTACTGGCGAGTTTGCAGAGTAGAGGAAAGTTGCGCAATTTGATTATCTATGATTTATTATGTGCTAGGATCGAATCAATTTGTGCATCCCTACTCTGCATATTGGCTAACATCGTTTTAATTTCTGACAGGGCAGGATCGATAGATGGAGGTGGTGTTTGTGGTTGGGGTCACTGGTTAGGAGGTAGGTAGTATTTTTGTTGTGGTTGTTGTGGGGCTTGTTGTTGTGGTTGTTGTAGAAGTGAAGGGTTTAGCACATTAGTACTCCGGTAGGAAAGATTTGGATGGTTCCGAAGACCAAAATTATAAGTGTTAGAGTATGGGTTATTTTTCCTATAGGCTTGGAAGGCATTAACTTGCTCCATGGAAATCTCATAATCTTGTTCCCAATGACCTACAATTCCACAATTTTCACCAAAAATATCGTTAGTATTATTAACAGCAGAAACATTAGCCATGGAAGCAGGAATAGCAATACTCATATTATCTAAATTCTGACAAATAGAGGATAATTGAGCTTGCACAAGGATACGAAATCGACATTATGCTTCCTTTTGTTTGCAAAACCTCTAGGATTACCATATTGGGAATCATGAATTGTCATCTCCTCGATAACTGTTCCTGCTACATCTTCTTGATGATTCATAAATCTTCCATTAGCTGCTGAGTCTAGGATTGATCTGGATGAATTTCCAAGCCCGTTGTAGAAGGCTTGGATTATCTGCCACTGTGCTAACCCATGATGGGGACATTCTCTCTGCAAGTCTTTAAATCTTTCCCAAGCTTCATATAAAGATTCATCCGCTTCTTGTGAAAATTTTTGGATCGAACTCCTTAACAAAGCTGTCCTCTCTACAGGGTAATATTTATTATTGAAATTCATAGCAAGAGAATTCCAATCAGTAACACCAAGGAAGTCCTATTCAATCCATTATACCACAATTTAGCTTTACCACATAAAGAAAAGGGAAAAAGAATCTCCCTGATTTGGTCCTGCGTGACCCCAGCTTGTCTAATAGTGTTGCAATATTGGCAAAAATCCAAAATATGAAGATTTGGATCTTCACCCTTAGCTCCTCTGAATTGCTTCCTTTCGATCATAGTAATAAACTGGGGTTTAATCTCGAATTGTACTCCCTCGAGATTTGGTGTAGGAGCAAGATGTGGGAAATCTGTCAGGGACGGCTGCGAATAACTGCTGAGCTTGCGAGGTGGAGGTGGATTCGCCATCTCTGGTTCTGGTTCTGAAGAAACTTCTGTGTCGCTAGAACCAGATGGGGGTTCCAAAGGTGTATTACCCTCCGAAGTAGCTCGTACTTGTCTAAAAAGGTTCTTCTGTCTATGAAAAGAACGTTTGATTTCAAGATCGAATGAAATGTAACCGGATTTAGAACTCCTGGGCATAAACACAGAACTAAACAAACAAATATGAGAAACAGTCTCAAAGAACTTACGTTCTCTGAGACGAAGGAAAAATAATCTAGACTACAAAAATAATCAGGAATAAAAATAAAACTGTTTCCCCGCCAATGGCGTCAAATTTTGGCAGGATAAAGTCGTATCTCCTAATAAAAAGAATTACCTATGTCCTCTCACTAAAGTAGATAGGGAAGTAGGGTCGAATCCATAGGGAAACAAGTCTTTATATTCCTAATTAATTAATATGATCTAAACTATTAAGTAACCAAATTATTTTTAGGGGAATTAAACTAAGGAGAATAATTAAAGTAAAGCAAATTAAACTAGGGAGAAATCAATAAATCAAAGTCTAGGGTATAGGTTCACCAATAAATAATATTTTAGGGTAAAACATAACAATCAATTATCAATGCATCAATTAATCAGATCATAAAGGGCTTTCGCTACGTATTATAATCACAAAATTAATCTACCGGTATTAAATCACATCTCGAGAATGTTGACTTAACCATTTATAAATTAATCTGCCAATTGAAACTAAGCCTAAACATCAATTCTCATCTCTCGAATCTCGAATCAATATTGCATAACTCATACAATTAAACTAGGCCTAATCTAATTGCATAGCATTAAATCAATCAATAGGAAATCAATCAAGCATTGACAATCAACAATAATAAACTACCCTAATATTATTTATGGATCCCCACAACCCTAAAAATAAAACTACTCACACATATTTAAATCTAAACTAAGAAAAACAAATAAACAAGACATGATTAATCAAAGCAATTAAATTACTGAAAATAAAAAGGAAAGGAATCGTTACCAAAATAAACGGAAATATGAAATTGCATAAACCAAAAATGTTGAGAGAACAAGAGTATAACCAAAAGGTTAAAACCAAAATCTGGAATCAACTAATGAAAAGACGTCCGACAATCTCGTTTAGAAAATCCTATTTATACTTAACTAACAAATCCTAAATTAAAGCAAATTAAAATTCACTAAAAACACTCCTCCAAAACACGCGCCTGGCCGGGCGGCATCTCGACCGGCCGGGCCCGCCTTTTTACTGGTCCTTCGGGCGAAGGGCTACTTCTCTTCCTTCTTCCTCGCCCGGCCGGGCGCGCCTTAAGGCGAGGGCCTTCCCGGTCAGGCGAGCTCTCGGGCAATCATGGGTCTTCGATTGGGCTGCTTTCTTGGCCCAATCCGGATTTCCTCTTTGGGTCCTTGAAGCTCGGTCCATTGCCCTTTATTGCCGAGCCCTTTATCGCTGGTCTTGGGCTATAGATATGGTTATATGAACGCGCTCTTACTCCAATGCTCTTAGTGGCTCCAATAAATCCGGGTAAATGCTCCAAATCTGCAATTGCCTATAAAACAATACCAAATCTATGAAAACACTAGAAAACGCATATTAGGAATAAAAGTGGATCCATAGAGCCAAAAATACTCTTATATATGACCAAGGGACGGGGGGTAAAACACTATATAAAATGGACATATCAAGAAGCAGTTTGAGGGAGAGAATAAGCTTGTTTCTTCTTTTTCACCATTGTTATTGATTTCGAGGAAGAAAAACTATCAAAATCGAGTAACCATGGAAGGAGAGAGAAGAGAGAAAAGTTAACGCAAAGTCAACGCCCCCTGTATGTAGTTGAATTATATTTGATATTGTTGCAAGTGGAAAGAGTTCACTACAAGAAAATTAATTTTTTGTAGTGATTATTCTAAACTTGGGTATCAATTGTATTTTCTACAAAAAAAACATTTCCAACAAATGGTTATTCGATACAATATCCACCGTTACCATAGCCTTTAAAATTGTTTTCCGATTACGTTGGGATTGACCTTAATAATGGATACGAAAAACTACATCCAATTTTGGTGATTATTGTAGCGATTATAATCGCTAAAAATATTGAACTCATTTTGTACAAAAGATAATCATACATATGATATACGGAGTATACAAGATTCAACGCAACCTCTAACTCTAATATTCAATGTTTTATATATCAATAAGGTATGGCATATTTTATGTTTTCTTTGTCAAAAAAAATAAAATTTGTAAATTTAGTGTAAAAAAAACTTTTGTATCGATGTTTGGGTTTTAGTGGCAATTGTAAACGATACGATTTTCCATAATTTTTATAAATGTACAGGAAAAGGTGAATATATATTATTATGTTTTCGATTTTATATTGGTTTACCATAGCGATAGTATGATATGATTTCCTCTATTATTTTACAAACATACGTGCATATTGTAGCAAATGTACAATCACTACAAAATAATCGCTACGAAAAGACAATTTTCTTGTAGTGATTTTGAATCACTTGTGTGAAATGGCATTCATGTGTTTATGTGTATATGCGATATTGAGTTAGTTTATATAAATGTTATATTAGAACAAGTTAGAAATATTTACTATAGATTGTCAAGTTTGTTCATTATGAGCTCGTGATCATCTAATTAGTCAAGGTTCTATGGTTTTTCTATTTGGTGTTTCTCACCTTCACGGGGCCAATCGGCCATTCATTGCAAATGTATGTATTGTGAAAAGACTTGAGGATAAGAGTTCATAACATATACTAGTACAAGTTTACAACACCGATTTTACTCAATATAATAAGTAATGAACACTTTTATTTCTCAAAAAAAACATGGATCATACAATACGTTATTGAAATCTTGAAAACCTAACATTCGAAACTGTTATACATTAATAAAGAACTAAGAACGCGATTCCCTTAATTTGTTTCTAAAGCCAAGATACGGAAAGCTAGAAGGTATCTCTACCCAAAAAGATGTTCCTATATATCCCACTATTGGATCTAGTGTAGTCCTCGATTTTTTAGCCAGAGGATAAATTATAGACGCCCATGTTTTTGTGAAGTCTAAAATCGCTAACATATTAGATGCAATCAGGTTTACAACAATGCAAATATGCCTTCATTGAAAAACAAGAATTACAACCCAAAATAATTTTATATTCCCCAAATCTTCACTTCTTTAGTCTCCTCGTTATCAACATTCACCTCCCAAACTTTGAATATCAAAAAGCTCGTTGATTTTCATGGTTAACGTTGTAGAAAAAGACTTGTAATAACCTCCCTGCTGATTCCACCAAGTATAAGTACCTTGTTTCACCTACTCAATTTCTCTGATACCCAAGTGGGTTGTGTAACAATCATTCCCTCTTTGCTATCAACAACATAGAACTCGCCCTTATAAAAAGTGATAACAGTAACATCTTCTACATAAGGAAGTTTCATGATCACAACCCACTTCTTGTCCTTGCTATTCCAAAAGTTGGGCAAAATAGTATACGTTTCAAGACTTGATGAAAATAATGCAAGCGTGTAATCCTTGAACCGAAATAATACAGGAAAACTAGCCATCCTCGTGAATAATTCAAGTTCGATGACAAATTTTTTGGTTGGTAAAATAGCAGTTGTCGTCGTCTTCATCATTAATATCCTCCTTGTTATCATTATTATGTTCACTATCGTTGCATTGTCATTATCTAGAGATGACAAGCTCATGTGTCTAATTGAGTGGTTATAGAGTCGGTAAAAGCAAGCCTTCGATGAGTAGTTCAACAAGGGTTCCGGCAGAATCATCAATCACGGGGTTAGATTATGTGATGCTGCATATCTAAAGGTAAGCATTATTGCGTATCTCCAATTGGTGCAAACTAAACCAAAATTTTCAAAATTTGCATGAAAATCGACATGTTCTACTATTTTGATCGTCAATTCAATAGGAAGATCTGCATGACTATTCTCCATGTTCACTTTCTTAGAGCACTTAAGCAATTAAATAAAAATAAAATTTTGAATAAACTTGTGCATGTGAAGAGTATTCATGAGGATAAAATGAATTATCTTACATTGCTAGCGTATTTATAAAATGTAAAGTATAAAGATTGATTGAGAAAGGTTGATAATTATCATTGATTGGGCAAGTATATTGAGTGAATTACAATAATGCTAAGGTTAGCAACTTAGCATCAAGCTATACATAGGTTGTTACAACATTAAGCACGATAATAGGAAACTACATCCTAAAATATCTACATGTATGATAATATGAAAAGATATACATGAGAAACTAATCTAAGGAGGTTAACCTATACAAGAGCCTTAAATCTGGTCTAAGTTTTGAATAAAACATAACCTAATGGTAATTGTATATCTTTTTTTTCTAGAACAAAAGATCCTAATAATTGCAACCCAATTGCTTAATAGCTCATAGGGTGTTTATACTTAAAATACCCTGTCGGATCTCAATGATACAAAATAAAGCTAATCTAGTACTCCTTTCATATGTTTTTTCATTTGTAACACTTCAGGGTTTGTTGGAGGATTAAAAATAAGATACTACATGTGTTTGTTTTTATTTGCAACAAAGAGGTATTTTATGTGACATAAAAAATTAATTTGTTGCAAATAATAAGAAGCAGAGGTAGTAAAATATTGTTATAGTAGGTGAATAGTTTATGTAAAAGTAAGGGGTGTGAGAGAAGAAAAATATTAAAAAAATAAAATAAAATAAAATTGTGAATATAGAGTTATAATACAATAGTGAATAATAAGAAAGTATTGCAAATAATAAATAGCCGTTTAGGGAAAGTGTTATAATTAATATAAAAAAAAAATAGATGAAATGAGTATCTTACAATTTTACATTGAAAAATGTCAAATATCCTAATAATTTAATTATTCACTAATTAATTTTAATCATTATATGTATAAGTACAACGCGTTTTGTGTGTGTCTGGCCACATCATGTCTGCTTGTAAAAGAGCATAGCAACCCCTATAAAATTGAGTGATATAACACTGACGAAGTAAGCCTTTTAATTTAACATTGACCGAGTAAACCCAACTGACCGAGTAACCCTGTAAATTAAAATTCCCCTATGACATTAACCGATCAATAACCATGTAACACTGACTGAGTAACCCTTATAACACTGGCCGATATAAAAATGATGAAGTAAATCCTGTAACTGTGACTGAGTAACCCCTATAACAATAATGAAGTATCCCCCACAAGGGTTGTCCTTATGGTGTGGCTAGCCACATATAAGAATTTGTGATAAACATATACGAAGTATAATCTAAAGATATAATTATGGAATATCATCACATTAACATATGTTTAATACTGATCTGATTATGTACGCTATATTTAGCTCACCTTATTTTTAGTTATTTCAAATTAAATCTGAAAAAAAATAAGTTAAATTAGCTCGGAGAAAATAAAATTCCGACATACTTCATCGTTTATGTGCGGCTTTTTAATCGCTATACATCTTTAATTTATTAATAAAAAATTTATGATAATTACATATTAATAAAATACACACTATTACAAATCTATTAAGATTCCACTTGATAAATTATTTTCTTATTTAGTCAAATCAGATTAGATCGGAAAAAATAAGTTTAGAATTGATAAACTAAGATGAGATGAACTAAACATAGGCTAACATAGATTCTTTGATTAAATATTAAGTTCTAAAACCAATTAAATTTTTTTTTTAAAACAAAAGGCTAATTTATGTTGATGGAACCTAAATTAATAATAGAACCTGAATTAAAAGAGCTAGAAATCTCCAACTCCAAGGGGTGGTGGGAAATATTCCCCAACCTCGACTTTCTCCTTTTTATTGTATTTGCAAGAACCATTACTCTCCTTTTATGTTTTTAACCCTACTATGATATGATTCATGTTGCATTAGAATTTTGGGATGAAGAAATTAAAATTCATATTTTTGTTTCGGGGAGACATAAATGACTCCTCTTTTAGGTGAACTGGAAGGTCTATAAGGTCTCCCAAAACGAGGTCACGTTATTAATAGAAAAATGTTGCAGTCATGAGGGGTTTTTTAGGCATACCACACATTATATGGTAAGCTGATGATTTAATACTAGAGATTTTCCTTAAGTCTTTCTCTTTATCTCCTTGGCAATTTTCTAGTGATGAATATTTCCAAAGGTGTCAAGAAAGAGTTTGTATTTTCGTGTTACTTGGCCTTGTACTATTCAAAAACTCTTTATTTTCATGCCTTTCACGATGCCTAGTTATATTTGTTATCAAAGATTGAGTCTAGGGAACGTTTGGGGCTACTAATTTTGGGTAAGCTCATGATGGGACTTAATCGACCATTTAAAACAAAACCTGGGATGTTTTTTCAAAGGATGTCCAGTTGTGCTTCAACTTTGGCTATGCGAGAAATTCAGACTATCTAGGCCACCTACTCATTTTCCATACAAAACCCAACACATTCAAGGGAAAGGATTCTTTTCCGTGTTCCATCAACGTTGACGATTGTGCCACCATGGGAAACTTTTTTGCTGAAATTAGACGTGAAGTGGGTCACCTCTTAACTTAAAAGCTAAAACTATTAGCACCAAGAGGTGCAAAGGTGTTCAAATCCCTAGATTGTATCGGATTGTGTTGTGTGACTTTTTACCTTCCTTTTGGAGATGTTTAAGGCAAGTAAGTCAATTTAAACGACTTCTTGAATTCCATGAGCTTCCGGAGTCACCTTAATTGACAACATATGTTATTGGTATTGTCTATGCTCTCATAAGATCACTATGTGTCCACATGTATAAGAACTCGAACGAATATTCCCAGCACTCCAGATTCTCGTAAATGATGTTCCAACTAAGTCTTACACAACATTGTTGTTAGATCACCTCGAGAATGATGCTTAAACTGAACCTATTGTGGGCTTTAACCTATCTTATTTCATCTTATGTACTCGTATTTTTCTTTTGTATACTCTATTTCAAAAAGAAACAATATCCAAAGGCATAGACGAACAATTCATGCATTCATTTAATTGAAGACTATTAATAACATTTTTTTTCCTCGCACCATGCTTTGAATACAAAAGTGCTCAAGATGATTTATGTGTTTATCCATACTAAGAATATATTAAATATCATTCATATATAAATAGAATTACATTATAGCGTCTAGGGTTTTTATTAAAAGCAGTTAGTTAAAAGCAATTTCAACTCCATTTTTCATTCCTTATATTAATTACAATCATAACATTTGGATCGTGATGTTCCTAACCTGAGTTATGAATCGATTTTGAACTTTTATTTTCACCATATATGCAATAATCATGATTCCTACTAGTCATTGGATATAGTTAGCTTCGTAATTGGGGGAACTAGGGCCATGGCTTTTGGGTGATTGAGAGTGGGGTGTATTCCTCACTCGAAGAAGGAGAGGGGCATAATGGCTAGGAGGTTACAGGATTTCCATGGATTTTTATCATAAGGTCTCCTAACCACTCCCTTTGGCTATATTGTTTTGGGTGATTCTATTCACAATCTTTATTTAAGACGTCATTATATTTGGAAAACATTGGTTGGTATCAAGATAAATTTGGCAAATGAGACAAGGCTAGAAGGACTTTCCGTGGTTCATATTTCATGTTTCTATAACCAAGATTATTAGATGTTTAGCATGGTTTTCAATGCCCCGGCGAACTATGTAAGGAGCATATAGTAGGGCTTGGCCCTCGGTAGATTTGGGAAGTTTTTTTTTTTTTTTTTTTTTTTTTGTATTTTTATCATGTATAAAAGAATTATGTGAAAAGCCCAATAAAATTACAACTAGTTGTTTTTTTATTTACTTAAGCTTAATATAGCATATAATACTACTACTCTTAACTAACTACCCCAATTCATAAAAATAATAAAAAAAAAAAAAAAAACACTTACAACCCAAAAGGCCATAACTCCTCCAACTTTACGCTCATCAATTAATTAATATTTGTAGACATCTATTTTTGGTCCCCTGTCTCGACAAGAAGTGCAATGACGATATATTAAAAGGAATGGTGTCCTTCAAACAAGTGTATTATTCCGATAGAGGGTTCGGAATTAATTAGGAAAATTAATTATTCAGTGAGGTCAAGTGATCAAAATGCCTAGCTGGAGGCCGCTTCCGATCAGTAATATTAATGTAAAATTAATATTACAGCTTGCTCTTGACTGAACCCTTTGGGTCACACCCAATCGTGTAACCGAACCGAAGCGACGAATTAATCCGAAGGATTAAATGAGTCTATAGAAATTTTACGAACTAAGACGTCAGATTCCGAGCTTAAAGCGCTGAAGCCGAGCGTCGAGTCGATTTTAGGAATCGAAAAAGACGAGAAAATAATCAAATGACGTATCGTGCTAAAATTACAAGCATAGCATGAGCCCTAGCCATGCCTCGGATTGAAGGCAAATGACTAGGGGCCGCAAGCACCAAACCACCAAGCCCCCGCAACCATCGCAAGGCCCAGCTAGGCTGGTCGTTGCTTGCGAGTTGGCTGGGGCAGCCTAGTAGCCTACACACCAAGGCAGCCCTAGCTGGGCCTGCCTAGCAAGGCCAGCAGTAAGGCTGGCGCTTGCGGGTACTGCTGCTATGGCCCAGGTGCTACTGCTAGGCCTGCATGTGCGCGTGGGCCTGCGACAACTGATGTGGGCTTGCGGCCAGCAGGCCTAGCCTTGTGGCGCAAGGCTGGCAGCGTGGTTGGCCTTGCTGCCCAAGGCTAGGCAGCTGCCCTTGCTGACCTGGTAGGTGTGGAGCAGCCCCTTGCCTTATTCTCCAAGGCCAAGGTGGTCCTTCCACCTACTCCCTTTCTTGTGTGATGACACTTATCATTTGATTATTGTTCATGGCTTTTTAATTTAATTTAGAATTAAATTAAATCTTACTTTTACCTTTTTACCAACTATCCCACATTGAAAGATGATGGGAATTCATGGGAACATTTCCCTATAAATACCAATCATTGGGTATTGGGAAATTCACTTGAGTTTGTGAACTCTAAGGGATCACCAAAAGCAAGAAAACCTTTGTTCATAAACTCTAAGTTATTTTGGTCTAGCTCCGTATAAGCTACGGGGTAGAGGTCGGTTACGGTTCAGTAGTGAGGGTGTGAGCCTTCGGAGGTTTTCGCACTTGCGGAACTTGAAGCTGTCAAGTCCGAGCTCATCGGTTAAGCGAAGCACGCTTCTAGGGTGAGTATTCTTTCTCTCTCTTCTCTTGTGTTTTTGTTTATTTGCATGCTTTTGTTTATGTTGTAATTATTATGTATGTGATCCGGTTATCAGGTTTTGTTTCCGCGCGGTGTCGGACATCGCAAAATCCAACAGTATATAATTCTGTCTTTGTGTTGTATTGGAGTGAAGAATGCTAATGGACTACTAATTGAGGCCTAAACACATTTGAAATGAGCTAGATTAACCCAAAATGAAATGAAACAAAGCTTATAGAACTAAGCCCGATCAAATTAGGCTTAATCCATAAATTAAACCTAATTTCAGTCGGATTTAGGGCGCCTTGGTTAAACACTAGAGCTGCCGCTAAAAAATCCACGCGTAACTCAAGATGTCGCGCTCAGCTATCGCGCGTAACTTTATAGCACATCAGCGTGACATTCAGAATTACGCTCGCATAGATTCAGAATTTCTTCAAGATACTAAATCGAATCTTACCATAATACCGCAAGCGAGAACAAAGATCACGCTCCACCACTCAGAGGCAATTAACAAAGTTGCGCACGGCCGCGCGTCCCTTGCTGTGGCAGCATGTCCGAAACCCTAATCCTAACCATTCTCTATAAATAGAGGATCATTTACGAGCTTTAAACACATAGAAAATCCTAGAATACAGTCAGTAACTTCATAGTTTATGCATAGATTTAACCCTGTTGTCCCAAACACTCACCCCTTTCGTTATTTTTTCCTTACGGTGGAGGTTCCTGAACAAGAGTTCATTTACATTCTAAGCGAAGATCTAGCAAGGAAAAGTGGTAATTTCAATCAGCACTTAGTTAAATCACTTTTTTTTTGTCTTAAAAAACTTTACAGAATTAATTAGTATTGTTTGATCACTTTAAACGACTTTTTAATTAATTAATCCACATAGAATCTTGTGTTAATTGAAGACTAGATTTGGAATAATTAATTGTTGATTTATTACCTAAGTCAAGGCAAAAACTATTTATTTCTTGTTCTTTTCACAAATTTGAATAAAAAAGAATAATGACATTCGTTGTAATGTAGACTTCTTGTGATTTTTAATTTGCTTGTAAATTATATCAACTTAGTTCTAGGCATTGCGTTGCATATATTATTTGGTAATGAAATTTTACGTGAAAAAGGATGACCTAATAGTGGCAGCCGCACTAGGGCTAGGATTGCGATTCTCATAAAAAAAAATAAAAAAATAAAAAAAAAATGTTTGCCTAGTACCCTCGCTCCCAAACTCATTTCTGGTACTAGTACACCAATTTGGGCGTATATGGGTAAACTTATAATTCATGCTAATTATCCCATCAACTTTACTTGGGAGAAAGGTATGAACGAGGTTAATGGGTTTTCCTAAAACTCATTGGCGACTCTTTATTGGTTTCTTATAAAAAAAAGGATAATGATTAGCTCATTTTTAATTCAAGGTCTCCCAAACAGTCAGGTATTAAAATCCATATACACCGTAAAAGTGTAAAGTTTTAGGCTTTTAAAGGGCTAAGGGCATAGAGGAAATGGGATCCCCAACAACGGGCTACCCTCTTCATAGTGGCAACTCCACTCGGGACTAAGAGGTTACAAGATTAGCTTTTGGTTATGGTTCAAGGTTGCCCATTTAGGTTACCTATGGGTTGTAATGAAAGCCTAAATTGGATAATCTCTAGTTAGAGAGCGAGACTTAAACGCATAATATCTTCCTTTTTCACAAAAGTAAAAGTCAAATAAGCAACATTGCATTATGCATAATCATAGCACACTTTAAACAATGGGGATTGGCTCTTGACTAGGGGTCGCCGACACTAGGCTTCTATATCCCAAAATCAATAACAATCGTCTCACCCATATCGCCAATCATCCCATGGGTCATCGTTCTTAAGATATGGTGCCTTTGGACACCCAAGCCTTGACCATATAATTGCATTATATGCTTTTGACGATTTCTTTCATGTGCTTATGTGATTATGTGACTATATGCAACGGGTTTAGGATAATTTAACCTCTTTTAGGAAGACCCCACTTGGATTAATTCATTTATATCCTACGATATGAATAGGTTAATTTGGTTCGGTTAAGGAATGTACGTACTAGAGCTTGGTGCTTTAAGTAGAACCTTAATAGTACGATCCCTCTTCTTAAAAGTCTCTAATTGCAAGTGTCTTAGTCTAGGTTCCCAACTACGAAGTTGTCCCTTCGTAGTCTCGAGTCACATTCATGAGATATCAAATAATAATAATAATAATAATAATAATAATAATAATAATAATAATAATAATAATAATAATAGTAGTAATAGTAATAGTAAGAGTAATAATAATAATAATAATAATAATAATAATAATAATAATAATAATAATAAAATCGTTAAGAAAAAGAGAAAAGAGAAAAAATACATATATAAAAAAAATCTTCGTAAAAAAAAAAAAGATACAGGTGGCGCGCACAACTCGCATAGTTGCGCGACCACACCCAACACAAGTTCAGAAATTGCGTGCGCCACTAGCACGCAACTCTAGTTCTTGTGCACGCACTCTGTTACCGAATTGTCCTGATTCTTTTTGAACAAAATGATCACTCCTTCGAGGTGAATTGTTGTAAGGCGATGATATCGCTACAAACATTCCTTTGCTTCTTTTTCTCACCATTTCATCCACCTGCTCCCTCAGAGTACTGTCAATCCTCACTTCCTTCAAATTTGTGATGAAAATGGTCGAGCACATCTAGTTCTTTACTCCTCATTGGGCTTTTCCTTGCAACATTTTCTTTCCATGGCGATGCTTTCATCCATGCCCCATATTCTACTTTTTGCTCCTCCATATCTCTACCCTCATCATAATCCTTCATATCGCAGTCTAGTTTGCTACATGAAAACACAAAATAGGGGTGATTTTCCATATATAACATCAAAGCTCTTCTCTATAACTCCCATCATGTTCAATTTAACTTCCTTCATCAAATGTTTCCTTACATCCACAAGAACCCTAATTCATATTGATTAATCAATACCCAACCTCCTTACACTATCCACCTCTATGTAAGAGCCAATCATATTTCCTAGCTTCTCCACATTCCCTAAGTTAAGCCTACATACACTTAAGGGGGAGATTGTAAGCATGGACCCACATAGGTAGATGGAACAATTTAAAAGGCTTGATAGAGTCATCTACCTCTCTAAGGAGCAACCATGTCTGTCAAGTGCCATGGATGCTCATCTAACACCCATTTCTTGTCACGCGAATGATAGAACTTGAACATATACATGTTTTTTCCCTATGTTGTTGATATCCACTCCATTCTTAGGTTGCCAAACTTCCTTAATGGTAGCCATAAACGTATTAACATTTATGATTCCCACTACAAGTTCAATATGGTCATTATCATCCTCAACTACATCATTATCCCATTTAACGCATTAACATTTATGCTTCCCACTAGTCCAAGTTCAATATGGGCATTATCATCCTCAATACCATCATCATCCCATTTAATATCATCTTCATCCTCTTCATTATTCGATCAATAATTAGTGTTTTGGGAATTTTTGGGATACACGAAGGGGGGTATGGATTCCCTTGAGAGACAAATTCGAAATGCAGTACTCGTACGACCTAAACAACCTCAAAATAATGAATCTCCGGTTTATCGGAGATCCGCCTCTAACGATAAAGTTAGTGACCGACAACAAAATTTTAGAGAGAGAAAGTGGAAAGATGGAAAGCATTTTTTGGGTAGAGTGGAAAGATGGAAAGTGAAAAGATGAAAGCGGAAAGATAGCTGTGAACTCTTGTCTCCCATAATAGAATTATGGGGTATTTATAGGGTTATGGGAGATCATGCTCCTAGGATTTCATAACATATGAAGATCGACTGCCCTATACGTGATTGACATGTGTCTTAGGGGGGTATGTTTTATGCTAGATTTTCTTCCTTTCATGGGCTTTTGAGCCTTTCATTATCTAATGTCTCTATTAAGCCACATGTCATCAAATAGGCTTTCCATAGATAAGTTGGATGCCACGTGACAGGTTATAGCTAGCCAGTTGTTTGCCTCTTATTTGTCTGTAAAAGGAGATTTAGAATACCTCAAAACAATCAGGACTTTCTCCCTCTCCTTTTTTATTCACCACTTTGTTTCCCTCTTATTTATCACCCATCTTAAAAAAAACTTCTAAAGTTGTTGATTAATTTTTAAAAGCAAAATCAAATTATTAAAAACTCGATTAAAATCGAGAAGAAACCTCAAGAAAAGGAAACCCTAGACAGAAACTCTAAGAAACCCTCTTAAAGAAAAGGAAATTTTAGATTTTAACACAAGACAAAAAAACCCGAAAATGGTTTTTAACACCCAAAAAAATAAAAAAAAAATTTTAACACCAAAATCTTTTTTAACAAATTTCATTTTAGCACCAATTAACTGATTCCGTCCAAGAATCTGTTAAGTGGGGCTATAAAGCCACGTGTCGCTTTATTATTAGCCAAAAAAAGAAAAAAAACAAAATATAAAAAAAAAACCTAAAACTACCTAGCCACCCTAGCCCCACCACCGGTCCACCACTGGCACTATTTTCTCCACCTTCACCCACACCCGTCAACGCAGCCGCCGGCGCATCATCTCCCCCTCCCTTATCGACCGACCTGAACCTACCCACTCCCTTTTCCCGCAGCCCTAAACCACCCCAAAACCACTTAACTGCAGCTGTCGTTCCCCAAAAACGGCCACGAATTCTGCCATTAATGGCCAAAATCGGCTGGTTAAGGCCACTCAGCCCCAAAATCGGCCAATTTCAGCCATTAATGGCCGAATTCGTGGCCGTTTTAGGGAAGGAGGGTTGCAATTGGGTGGTTTTAGGGCGGATTAGGGCTGCGAAAAAAGGAGGGGGAGGGTTCAGGTGGGTCGGGTAAAGGAGGGGGAGGGGATGTGCCGGCGTCTGGCCTGCGACTGGGTTGGGTGAAGGTGGCAGTGGTGGGGCTGGGGTGGCTGGGTAGATTTAGGAATTTAATTGTTTTTAAAAAAAAATTTCTTTTTTTGTAAATTTTTATTTTTCTAAAACAAATAAAATGGTGACACGTGTCACTGCGGACCCCACTTAACGGGTTTTTTGGACGGACACTGTTAAGTGGTGGTAAAATCCAATTTTTAAAAATTTTTCTCATGTTAGAATAATTTTTTTTTGGGTGTTAAAAACCATTTTCGAGTTTTTTTTTTTTGGTGTTAAAATCCAAAATTTCTTAAAGAAAACCTAGAGAAGATAAACTTTAATAACAAGAAGATAAACTTGTATTTCGATTATTTTATCATTACTAGGGATTCTAACGCGCGCGATGCTCGCGATATAGTTAGGCCTTTGAGAAGAATTATTATCGATCTTATGCTCTATGTCAGTTTGTGTAATATTTTGTCAAAACTATTTGCAAATAGACGATAAATAATGTGTTGGATGTTGTGTAGTTGTGCAATGTTCTAAACTTTAGTTGAACTACTTTGGTTTAGTGATTAAACGGTAAAAAAATATGGAGTTCTATGTAAAAATATAAATGTCTAATAAATTCTAAATAGGAAAATTAAAACAAAAAAATATAGAATTAAAGATGAATTTAAACATAACTTTTTAAATATAAATTTTTAAATTAATTTAGGGAATTCAAGAGACAATTATAAGACTTTTGAAAATAAATGGGGGCTAATATGTAAAAGAGCATTTTTAGGGATATATATATCCATGCTCATAAGAGTTTTTTTAAAAACTTTTTATAAGGTAGGGAAAATGAACTAACATTGTTTATATTTCCATACACTACATCCGTGACAAATTATGTGTAACAATTAGGTATTTTTTGTGGGATATTCAAAATTTAATTGTTACACCATAAAGTACAACCAAGGTAGTATTAATAAGGGATTTTTCCCCAAAGTGAGCTTAAAACAAAAACTATTTTGCAAATTGGTTGTGTGGCAAAACTATTTACCAAACTAAGCTTCCAGGGTAAAACGTTGTCTGAGACAGCAGTTTATGTACAATTTTTTTTTGTACATAAAAGGCTGTCAGACAGCGTTTTTCTGCTTGACTGCAACACCAGCAGCCAGTAGGCTTTCTTCTCTAATATCTGCCCCATTTCTGCCCCCAACACACCACCCCCAGCCTTCAATAAGCCACCACCCTCAACCACCACCCCCACCACCAACCCCTACCGTCGACCACCACCAACCACCACCTTCCGCCACTTTCGACCACCCTTATGCACTTTGAAGCATTCCAACCACCCCCAACAACACTACAACCACTTCCACCACTAGCCCCAACCTTACCACC
This sequence comes from Chenopodium quinoa, assembly GCF_001683475.1. Classification (NCBI taxonomy): domain Eukaryota; kingdom Viridiplantae; phylum Streptophyta; class Magnoliopsida; order Caryophyllales; family Amaranthaceae; genus Chenopodium; species Chenopodium quinoa. The sequence goes on from NW_018745659.1 coordinate 413,273, forward strand.
ACCGTCGACCACCACCAACAGCACTACAACCACCATGAACCACCGCATTAACCACCACGGGCCATCGCTTCTACCCCATTTCTCATTATGGTGCCCAAATGTCTGCTGTTTGATATATATCGGCTTAGAAGGATCTATTTTGACTGACATAAGTCCGATTTGGACAAATAAGGAAATTAAACTTCAAACGACACACAGATTCATTCAAAAAACATTTATTATATTAATAATGTAAGTGTTATATACATCATTCTAGAATATCCGGCTACAACAAATACAATAGATAATACTATCCCGACTCATTTATTCGGGGTGACGGTTCTATATCTTGTCTGTCGTCCCTCCGTCTGACATGCCGCCGCCTATAATGAGTAATGGTGGTGAATGGGTCTCGAGGCGGTGGGGGAGTCTGCTGGCTGGACGATGGGTCCTCCTGGGTACCGCTTGGCACAGTACTGTGGATGATGTAATCCTCTGCGTCTCTAGGTGACGTAGGATCACCTCCACCGCTGCTCTGGCCGAGCTCGAACTGTGAATGGACGGAGTGGCCATCATAACTGTCCCGCTGGTGAAGGAGATAGCTGTGACCATATCTCTATAAGGTAGCGACGCTCATATCTCGCACCCGCTCGACCTGGGCTCTGGTGGGTCCATCTGCAATGGCGACTGATAGTTCATCAACCATCGCCACCATATCCGTCGCCTACAGTAATCATCAATTAGTAAGTTGTATGATATAGAAATTTAAAAATTGAGGACAATAAGTAGAATAAAAGAAACTCACATATTCGCTAATGATGTCATATGCTGGATGGTAATGTGTAGATGGTGGTGTGTAGCTGGGGTTGATGAAACGTCGTGTAATACGCCTGTACTACACCATGTACAGATCGTGAGGATCATTAACGCCCTGCATCGGATCACCTCTAACGACGAATTCCAACCGTTGTTGTCATAGCTCAAGGAAACGCCAATGCTCCAGTGACCAATTTGTCTCCCCTTTTCCCTGACGGTCAATGCCGTGAAGGCGTACACTAGTGTCAGACTGCTGGGGAATAGGCTGGCGTAGTCCAAACTGTCTCATGACTCGGTCGGGTAGGTGACTCTCCACAACCTCGAAATAGATCAGGGGGACCCTAGCACGCCACTCCACCTGATGATCCAGCAGATGTGCAGGCATGACATCAACCAAGTCAGGTACAAACAGATCCCATGTCATCTGCAATAACACAGCAACAGTAATATCATGAATAGGTTAGTCCACAGACAGTATACACAGTACATAAATGTTTACAAGTATCTTTTAAGTTACCACCTGATCCTCGGTGAGTCGGTCTAGGGCATCTCGGTAGTACGGAAGACCCCTCACCGCATGCGCATGTGTGAGTCTGGGGACCACTCACCTATGGCAAAAAATTGTTTTAGTTTGTCATCCAGCAAAATGAAACCGTTGGGGGCAAAAAAGAATGACAAATGTTACAAACCTGCAACCGTACGCCTCATCAGGTGTAGGGAGCGGTGGAGCGATGTACACCTAGTACTGCTCGTCCCGGTCCTGCTGCCCCCGACGATGTACAACAAGCCTACTTGGTCTGCCTACATGGATGTGCTCCCAAGCCCATAACTGTAATACCAAAATACAAAACTATGTTAAGTATAACGTAAGTCATTGCCAAACTAGCTTGTGGATAATTAGGTGGGTTACCTGAAGCACAATCAAAGGTCCTCCGATCTCGACTGAACCACGGTGGGAGGCTATACACAGGTGGCGATACAACGTCGCCAAACAGGCACTACCCCAGCTGTATCCACGAATATGGTCCCAGTCGTGGTTTAGCAGCTGTAGGTAAATAAGCTGGATATGGCTCCCGCTCTTGTTGCCGAACAACATGCCCGATATGAGCAGGAACAAGTATGCTCGAGCGTGTCTCTAAACCGTGGCGTCATCAGCGTCCGCAGGCGACGCACGGAAAGTGTCGCGTATCCAGCCGGTCCTCAACCCGGAGCCCCTGATGTCGTCGGGACCTGGCTGAACCCCGAGAACCCGAGCAACCAAACAAGCGGGATCGACTAACGCATGTCCAATCACCGCAGTCCCATGTATAGGATGGCGCGTGAGTATCGCGACATCCCGCAACGTAACGGTCGCCTCCCCAACAGGTAGGTGGAAGGAGTGCGTCTCATGTCTCCATCTCTCCACTAGGGCAGTGACAAGCGCTCGATCGATCTCTCTGAACGCCATCCGATGAATACCACCAAAGCCAGCGTACTCGACGTATGCAATAATGCGTGGATCGACAACCCTATCTACCATAACCCTAGTAGTGTAGTGCCTGCAAACCAGCATCTTCGCTACATCAACCTGAAAAATCATTGTATGACCGTAATTAATATTAGATAGTAAATCAATGTATCAAACAAAAGTACATGAAATAACGGATGAAATATTACCGTCTGGTCCCATATGTCGACGCTCCGATGTTTGTCCTATAGTTACAGGTCAAACACAATACCAACACAATGATCCAAATGCTATCTTCTCCTGTAACGGATGAAATAACAGGTCCGGGTGTCCTATCTTCTCCGTCCATGATATCTGTTCATTGAAAATGTTATATACCAAATACCAACACAATTACTGGATTAGCAATAAAACATAAGCTGGAGAAATTAAAGGCAAAGACAGAAAATTTCAAACGACATCCAAAGTAGAAAATAGAAATGATCCAAATGTTACAAATGTTACAAACTTTAGAAAATCTGATACAAAATAATTCTACTTTCTACTACTACAACAAATAACAAATACAAACTTAGGTCTTATATCGGTCTAGATGGACACGTTGTCTGGTTGTGACCCCCTGCTGGTGACATCGGCTGCATTTGCTCGGGGGACGGTTAGTCTCATCCATTTCATTGTGTATGCACTTTGACCTTAGCCGCCCTTTTCCACGTACCATACTACCGTCAGGAATGAGTTTAGGGCCGACGTACTGCGTCCAGGTTGTCTCGCAGGGGATAAGCCAGAATTGTGGTGCGTAGGTGTTCGTGTAGGCCTCCGATTGCAGCACAGGGTCCACCCACGGTCGCTCTGATAGTGAATACGTCACACAGACTGCTAGAACATGAGAACATGGGAGGTGGAATATCTTTGGTTTGTTGCATGTACACGTTCTCAACTGAAAGTTAACAGTATGTTTATGGCCTCCTTTACTACCAAGTCGCTCTCCCCTTTTGTTGTAACTTGGTAAATATGCAATCAGCGGTTATACGCATCCACTCTATGATATCTGGCTTTTGCGGTGTTCTTCTCTAGAATGGCAGTGACCTTTAGGGGGGGTATGCAAGTCCCTATTCAGACCTAGCCTCAGAAGACTCCCTTCTCAAAGTGAAATACTTGTTAACTCCGTGGAAAGTTAACTCGACAAGGGACATGATCGGTAGAAACTGAGCTCCCTTTAACACATTGTTAAATGTTTCAGAGAAGTTTGTAGTACATATCCTATATCTACGACCAGCGTCGTGAAAGAGAGACCACATAGTGAACGGGACTTGAAAAATATACTCCATGGCCTTGGTACATGCCTCACCGATGAAACACAGATCAGCTTGAAGTTTTCTTTCCTGCCTTTGGTATGCCGCAACCTTGAACATATCTCTCATTTCGTTACTTCGCACGTGAGTCTTCAAGTTAGAAGCTATGTGGCGAACACAAAACCTGTGATAGGCTCGCGACTCGATGAATCCAACGTTAGGATCATTCATTGCTGCAATGATCCCAAGATGTCGATCAGATATAACACAGAGGCCATCTCGTTGCGTGACATGAACCCAAATGCAGCCTAGGAACCAAGACCGGCTGGAAGTGTTTTCCCCTTCAACCACCGCAAATGATAGCGGAAATACTTGGAAGCTTGCATCCACACTTGTAGCAACCAACAGTGTTCCTTTGTACTTCCCGTACAAGTGCGTCCCATCGATACAGATAACAGGCATACAATGTTTAAAACCGTCGATACAAGGACCGAAGGCCCAAAACACTCGTTCAAACACTTCCATGTTGCTATAGTATACACCGTCCACCAGAGCTTTGTGTTTCCATACAACACACGTTCATGGGTTTGACTGTTGGAGTTCTTGCATGAAGTGCGGAAGTTTGCCGTAAGAACTCTCCCAATTCCCAAATATTTCAGCTATTGCTTTCTCCTTGGCATACCATGCTCTACGATACAAAACATCGAAATGAAATTGCTTGAAGATGAGTTCCCGTATGAATTCAAATTTCAAGGAAGAATCTTTCCGCATAAAGGACTTCACATACTCTGATATTATGGACGAATCCAAGTGCGGGTGATCAGTATATAGTACTTCAGTGACACAGTTCTTCCGGTGCGGGCCTTTGTACGTGACTAGGGTAAAGCCACGTGAGTGCTCACTTGATTTGGTACCCCGTAGCATCCAACCACATTTCTTCTTGCACCGCAAATGAAGGACACTCTTATTCGATGTCACTATGGTGTAGAATTGATTCCTCTATATGGAATACATCTTCACCATTTCTTGAAGCATTTTCTTACTTTCAAAATACATCCCCTTCTCAAATTCTCCCCCGGGAACAAACGATGTATGGATACCCGATTCGGCCCAATACTGATCAACTTCATAGTTCTCGTTTACTCGACTGAACCAAGGTACAGGAGTTCTAACTAGGGGCTCGCCAACTTCCATGTGTGCAGGTTCAACATCCATGTTCTGAAGTCCATCTTCCTCCTCTCCGCTCTCGGCCTCATCATTTGTATACACATCATACACAGACAATTCGTTATTCACAATAGTTTCAAGATGATTTGGCACAAGTTGAGACGACGATGCTTGAACATCATCTTGCATAGGCGAATAACTATACAATTGCACCGGTGAAGGTGTGATGGTGTTTGATGCCGAAGGCCCAACTTGGCCGGTCATTGCCACATATGCCTCCCATGTACAGGTGAAGCTATATGAGAATTAAACGGCATGTGAAATTGATCATCATGTAGCATTCGACTGAAAGATCCCATCCCATATTCAATTGATGGAATGTCGTGTGAGGGCACTTAGAAGGGCTCTACGTTATCACCGAAAATATATGTAGATTGTTGTTTTGGCCGAGTACTTTGTTGGGTACATATAGACACCATTTCTACATATATCTCAGTGGGAACACCCTTCATTGTAACAACGCTCCTCAAAGCTTTCAAATGTTTATTCGTAGAAACAGGTAACACTTGAACCCCATTGTCGGTCTCAAACCTCATTTTAATATTTAGTTTAATATTCCTTGGGTTTGAACCAATACTACTATGAACCTCGTTCATCAAATCATTGAAAGTCTTGTTCGGTTCAAGTGTTAGTGGTTCCATATTTCCTCCACTATACTTGACACGGGGTCCATCGAACAAAATTTCACCTCCCCACCGGCATAACAAAACTACATTTTGTGCAGCCATATTCTACATAACAACCAAAACACATTACACTTAAAGGCACTAAATCATCCCTAAATCGCCATAATTTAACAACAATATAAATACTTTTCAAATTAACACAGCTTAGAAGCCCTAAATCAACTTTAATAAACAACAATGTAGGTTATCACAATCACTCAAAAACCAACAATTATCACCCATTATCAACAATTATCAACATTATCAACAATTATCTACACTAACAATTCAACATTTTCAATAATTTTCTACACTAACAATTCAACAATTCAACAATACCAACAATTATCAACACTAACAATTCAACATTATTAAGATTTTAACCACAATTCCAAAAACAAAAAAACTATTAAATAAACCCTACATTTTAAAAACCAAAGAAAGAGAGGACAAGTACCAAAATCGGGGTGATGTGAGGCTACTCGGGGCTGTCGGTGGATGGTGGTTGGCAGGCGGTGGTCGGAGGGTGGCGGCGGTGGTTGGGGGGATTCGGGTTGCTTCACAGAGCTTGAGTGAGAGAGAGATTGGGTTAGGGGATTGAAATGAGGGAATGTAAGGAAGAACAATGGAATGAGAGGAAGAAGACGCTGCTTCTGTTCAGCGATAAAAACGTTGACTGAGGCAGCGTTTCATTAAATAGGTAAAACGCTGCCTCAGACAGCGTTTGACCTTATTTTAATTTTTTTTTCACATTTCCAGCTTAACAGGTTACGAATTTTTTTTTTTTTAAAAAAGTCAAAAAGGTAAAACGCTGTCTCAGACAACATTTTACAAATTGAATTTTTTTAAAAAAAATCAGGGCATTCGGACATCGTTTTACCCTGGAAGCTTAGTTTGGTAAATTATTTTGTCACGTAATCAATTTGCAAAATTCTTATAAAATTAGACTCATTTTGGGGAAAAATCCATTAATAAGCCCAAAAAAATAAAAAATGAACACTTGCCCATCCCCTGAACTAAAAAAAAGCCTGCAACGTAGAAAAAGAAGTTTCCATGATTTCCAAAAGTGGCCCTAATCTCACGTGTCTTTCAATGTCGTTAAGAATTTCGGTAGGGTCAGCCACCTACACACCCACAAACACTCCTCCCTTTCATTCATAACTCCCACACCCTTCATTTTTCCCTTCCTCTTAATTCCCTATTTTCTCTCTCCTACCTCGAACTTGTCGATGGCGCCTCTCAACCTTCGACAATCATCATCACCTGCGCAAACCCTTTCCTCTTCGTCGCAAGATGCGCGTCTTCTCGTCAGGGAAACCATTCGAATCAGCGCCAGTTTAGCCTTTGCTCCTTCGTCGCCTGCCAATTCTCCGCCTGCTATTCCTCCCACTCTTCCTGCTGCTTTGGAGAGCAAGAATTTGAGGCTAGGCCTTGTTGAAGATGAATACATTGATTCTAATTTGAGGTTGATTTGTTGCGAAGAGATCGATGGTCGTCGTTGGAAATATGTTGCTGAGAATGATCCCTTCGGAAATTTTAAAAAGGGCTCTATTCGTTCTGTTTCTTTGCAGACTCCTCTTTCTCCCACTGATGTACGGTTTCATCTCATTTACATATTATTATTATTATTATTTTGATATTGTAAATTTGTGTTTTTTTTAGGTGTAGGCTGTAATTTTGGGTATGGTCAATGGAAATTATTATTGACAAAATAGCTGAGTCTGACCCTTAAACACGTACCTATGATAAATATGAGTACTCGAGGCCGAGTAATATAGTTGGTCATTTGTTTCTTTTTGTTAAATTTTGTTACCATTGTTTTCTTAGTTTATTAGTGATTGTTAGATGATTATTAGTATGTAATATGATTCCCTATGAAATGTCTGATGATTTTGATTTAATGTAGATAGTTTCGGGCTTCCAAGTTGTTTTCTTCTGATTGATTTTATAGTTTCGTTTCTCGGCAAGAGAAAATGAAATATCAATATTTTCATTTATATTTTTTTTTTGTTTGATTGATAATTGTTAATTTGTTTTTCTTCTTGGTCATCCTTGCTTTATTCTGTAACTTCTTATTTGGGAAATTGAATTTGTTCCGAACCTAACTGCTTGGAATTTTATGTGTTTGAATCCATTCCATGTATCATCCTATTTATTTATTATTCAAGGTTAATCATGAGGCATTTAATTTTGGGTTATGACAATTGAATATTTTTTGCTAATGACTTGTGTAACAAAAGCTGCAATAAGTTTCATACTGAGTAGAGAACCGAACTGGAGGTTTTGTATTTTGATGAGCAGGAATTTCTTAACTCAAGGCTGCATTGGAAAATTTTCTCTTATTGCTTCAAAGAGTTTTGTATTTTGATTGATTGCATTTGGTGAATTGATGTTACAATTTGTGAATTTTTTTGTTTTTTTGGGTGCAGGAATTAGTGTCATTTATACGATCCTATGTTGTTCCTGAAGGCTTTCCTGACAGTGTCTCACCTTCATACGTTCCATACATGACATGGAGGGCACTAAAGGTATTTGGAATTTGCAAAGTTGAAAGTTTTTCTACATTGTAGATTGAATTTTGGAGACCTTATTTTCTGTGTTAGAGAGGGTTTTCATTTCTCGATATTGAGGTTTTGCCTGCCAAATCAACTCTTATTTCAAAATCTGTTCTAAGACTTCTGCATATTCTACTTCTACAAAGTTTAATTTTCTTCACTGATCTCACACTAACGGCATAAGGAGCATAGAAATTAAAAAGCTTGTCAAGGAAATAGCCAGCTTTTTTTTTTTCCTTATAAAAAATATATATTAAATATAAGGAAAAATGAAAACTAATAATCCTACCTTTAGCTTGTCTGGTCAAAACAATCCCACCTTTTCGAAATCTGGAAACAATCCCACCCTTGACCTCCATCTGCTCAAAATGAGCCATTTACCGGTTTGTCAAATTAGTAACCCGTTTAAGAAGGTGACTTAACATGTTTCACCTTCTTATTGGCAAAAAAAGGATATTAAAAAAAAATAATAATAAAAAACCCCTTGCCCTTCCCGATCCCTTCCCTTGCCGGACCGACCCACCCCCGGTCGACCCACCTCCCCTTGCCGGAGCCAACTCCATCACCTTTCCGCAATTACCATTCCTTGATTCTCTCCCCTGTCAAAATCTCCCGGTTTCCCCGTTGATGGGGTGGTCGCATGATCGAGGTAAGGGGTTTCGAGTTGAATGGAGTGGTCGGACTTGAGTGAAGTCTCCGATTCAGGTGGGTTTAGGACTAGGGGTTAGGCGGTATTTTGGGGTGGGGTTTTGGTTGGTTTTCGACCTCGATCTTGGAGTTTTGGATGGCTAGGTTGGTTGTGTTTAAGGGGCAGATTTCGTGGGTGATTAGGGTAGTCGGGTTTCAGGGTGGATGGTCAGGGTTTCAGGTTGGTTGGGGTGGTCGACGTTTCAAGGTGGCTGGGGTGGTTGGTGTTAGGGGGTTTTGGGGGTGGTCGGGTTGCTGGGGTCGTGGTTAGTTGTGGTGGGGTGGTTGAGGTTAGGAGAGAGAAAGAAGGTGGTGGAGTTAGGTGGTGATATGGTGGTGCTTATGGAAGGGTGGTGGTGGTTATGGTGGGTAGCTAAGGTGGGAGATGTGAGATTGAAAAAAAAAAATAAAGTAAAAAAAAAAAAAAAAATTAACCTATTAAACAGTTGTAGGTTAAAAGGCTCGTTTTGAGCAGATGGGGGTCAAAGGTGGGATTGTTTTTAGATTTCGAAAAGGTGGGATTGTTTTGAGCAGAAAAGATAAAGGTGGGATTATTAGTTTCCATTTTTCCTAAATAAAATGGGTCACCTCCTTGTTCATATCTTGCCTTAAGCCCCTTCCTTATACACTGGAAACTTTACCATTAAAAATCCCCACTTTATGATGGTTAATGGACCAGCTCATAATGATTTCTCCATTTGAGGGCTTGAGGTGTGATCTTGCTATCTCTGTTGGCAAGCTGTACAGCCTGTACTATTGTTTAATTTAATTGTGACATTAGAGATGCATTATGGGAACCATTTGTATGTCACTAAACTTGTAGTATTTTCTGTAGCATTTCTTTGGTGGAGCTATGGGTGTCTTTACAACACAAACACTGTTGACTTCTGTTGGAGTATCTAGAAGCAGAGCTACTCCTGGTGCTGTTGCTATCAATTGGATCCTTAAGGTAATTTAAACAATTAAATTGAGTTTGAAGTGTTGAATGCTTTGTATTATAATTTATACATATGTATTCTTCCCTATATAGTCTGCCAAAAGCTTTATTTTTACTTGAGTTTATGCTATATATTTGTTTCATTCATCTATTAAGAGTAATTTATTGAGGGCTTCTATTTCGTTTCATTGTACTTATAATCTACCAATATGTCTTTTCGTGGGCATAATTCTATTGCTGAAGTGCACATTCTCTGCTCAGTATATTTACATGCAAGGTATAGATACTGTGCCAAGAATATCATTCTGAATGTCCCAGCCTGGAGGTCTTATCTTTTAAGGCAAACTTTTAGAAATGGGCTGTATAAGAACAAACATTTTTACAGAATCTAGTATAGGAAATAGTGTATTCTTCTGGCTGTTCTGTTTCAAAATCAATAGATTTGTCATGCATGACCCTTTGGTTGGGAGAGATTTGCTTATTTATGTTAATATGTTGGACTCTATAATCTTAGTAATTCGCAATTAATTACTCTGTTTTTATTATCGAATTTGATTGACAAAGGCCAAGAAATAAGCATATATAATCTGAGAGGCAAGTGCCTCTAGTATGAGCACCCTCATCATTGTTAGTCTTGTAGATGTGTGGTTGAAAAAAAAAGTTCTCTTTAATTTTGGCTATATTTAGTTCACCTTATTTTTGCACATCAGACTTGATCTGAAAATATTTTTCTGATTTGATATGTTTTGAAATTATGTTTTTGATTGCCTGATTCAACTAAACTTTGACTTGATATGTACGCTAATCCATAAGGAAGACAATGTATCAAATGAGGTCTTATTAGATTTGTATTAATGTGCCTTTTCCAATTATGTAATTATCATGATTCTTTTCATTACAAAACTATTATGTTCAGCGATAAAAATTTGCTAAAAAAGAAAAAAAAAAAAAAGATAAGGTAATAAATTTTACTAATTTGAACTTGTGATCTAATCTGAAATAAGTAATATTGTATTAAAATAGGATGAATAAACAGAGCCAACTACCTATTACTTTGAAGTAACTCGGCCTTTTGTAGTTTATACAAGTTTGTAGTTCCTTGTGAATTTGGGACATTAATCTTGAAATATTTTTCTATAATTTTTTTAAGAGAATCACAGGGGTCTTTATTGATACAATTGTAATGTGTAGGATGGTGCTGGCCGGGTTGGAAAAATGCTCTTTGCTCGACAAGGAAAGAAATTTGACTATGATTTGAAGCAAGTAGGTATCTCTCCCTTTTCCGTCTGTTTTGTGTGTAATTGTGACAATATTCTTTGCTTTCATGTGATCAATTAATTCTTTCAGCTTAGATTCTCTGGTGATCTATTGATGGAATTGGGAGCTGGGATAGAGCTGGCAACTGCTGCAATGCCAAATTTGTTTCTGCCTTTGGCTTGTGCTGCCAATGTAGCTAAGGTTAGATTAGATACTCAGGATACACTTGCTACTTTGTTCTTCTACAAAAAAATAACTTGTGAATTGGCTGAATTGGATTTGTAGTCTATTATTGCATAGATGTCTGTCTTCACGCATATAATTGCACTTTTGTACATGCAGATTGATTGTTATGAGTCGTTAGTGAAGCAAATTAGTTATTTTTTATCTAACTTTGCTGGCTAAACTTGAACCTTTCAATCTTGTGCAGTTTATAACATGTTTGATTTACTGTTAGGGATACAATTGAAAATTGATAGAGCTACTTTGATTATTTCCTCTGTTTAGTTCTCATAGCTGCAATCATGCAATTTGTGCTGATAGTGCAAGGAGTCTAGATTGTCTAGTTTGCACATTGAACCTGTTGGTGCTTGTTAAACATAGTGAATAATTATCTGAGCCAATACTTCTTTGTTTGGCTACTCTGCATTACTTTTCTCTTATTTGTCTTGATGGAGGCCATTTGTATGCCTGTTATTTCTTTCTATGCCATGGCTAATCTTTTTAATCTGCTTGTCTGCCTGACAGAATGTTGGTGCTGTTACTTCAACATCTACTCGTACTCCAATTTACAAAGCATTTGCTAAGGGTGAGAATATTGGAGATGTTACTGCTAAAGGCGAATGTGTTGGCAACATTGCAGATCTGGTATGCTTTGTGCTGTGGTTCTTTTTAATGCTTCTCGCTCTTTATTAATCAGAAGAATGGGAATATGCTCCAGTTGGTCCTTTTTAGAGATATGAATGCGAAATTTATCTTTGTCGTAATGCCTGCAGTTTGTTACTTATGCTATTCTTTGATATCTTTTTGTTTTGCTTTAAGATTTCAATTTGTTTTATAAAATTACAGCATACACTAGCTCATGTTGTGCAAATTGATCTATTATATTCTCCTGTATCAAGCGTCGGATAAACCTCTTTGAATAACTCTATGAGCTTTATCGTATTTTACAAAGAGATTATGTTCAACTCAGGGGAGCAGCAACATTCTATAAAATTCCATGTAGATAGAAACCTGATATAGTGTCTCAAATATACTTAAAAATTAGCAGCTATGAAAAGTCTTGCTGCATGAGCCTAAAAGTGGAGCCATGAGAATTTTATGTGGACAAAATTATTGGATAATTAATGTTCAAGTTATTATGTAACTATTAACACCATACAACTAAAGGAACAACATACGGTGCATGCATCGGAAAAAAGCGCATAAGCGCACACCTTTTGTAGCTTGTGCCTGCGCCTTAGGCGCGCTTGTGACGAAAGTGGAGAAAAAGAAGGGGGGAGGTAGTAGGGGTGTTAGTGGTGGTGGTGAAGTAGGAAGGAGAGGAGAGAGAAAAGGAACGGGTTTTTCGACTATGGGTGCCATTTCAGTTTGTTGAAGGTGAGTTTACATTGAAAGAAAATTATGGTTTGAACTTGATGAGAAAGATAAAGAGTTTGATTAGGAGCATATTAGGAAAATCAATGGGTCGTTTAAGTAAGGCGATGAATGACACCACCATAAAGTAAGGGTGCTATATATATTAAACATGCAAAAGTTTTACCTTATATCGTGGCTTAAGGCATGGAGAAGGATGTCTTTGGACTATGAAGCCTAGAGTATTGCGTTATTTTGAAGGCTTATTAATGTAAACAACTTGTTTTGATACAAGTTTGGGAACAGAAGGAAGGGTAGGGAGAAGAGGGGAGAGAAAAGAAGTAGAAAATTATCTCCGTTGTTTGGAATTATCTCTGTTGTTCTGCTCCTTTGCTATTCATTGCAAGATCTTTTGTTGCCTCCACACAATCACCAACCTCAACTTATATTACTCTCCACCTTTAGTAACATCTAAGATCCTTAGCCTTCGCATACTTTCCACCTTTAGTAACATCTAAGACCCTTAGCCTTCGCCACCCCACAACTTACTTCTATCTTTTCCTCAAAGATATTCACCCCTTTGCCATAAATACATAGTTGTTAATTTTAAAAACATGATTGAAGGTGGTGGTGAGTTTAAAATCTCTAATTTTAGGATAGAGAAAATTATATATTCCAAATATCAATCTTGAGATATACGTGTCTTAAGTTATGAAACTTTAAATTCCCCCTCTCCCCCCCCCCCAAAAAAAAAAAGTTGTGCAACAATGTTTGCGTAAAGTTTTCAAAAGAGGCTTTAACAATCCACCAACAACCTTAAGCACCAATTTCCATTTTGCTCCGGTTGCAATTCCCTCTTATTGCCATCCGTCCCACGACTTCCGAGCCCATCCTTACCTAGCAAAGAAGAAGGAAAGTGGGATAAGAGAGAAGAATGCGTGTGAAGGAAGATCAACCTTGTTTGAGAAAGATGATTTCTATAATGGAGCTTTACACTATGTTTGGATTGAAGGAAATGGAGGAAAAGGAAGGGAAGGAAAGGAAAATGAAGGGATAAATTATCTTTCATTTGGATAACAAATGAGGAAAGAAGGAAATTAGAGGGGAGAGGAATGGAGGGGTTAAGTTGTAAGAAATTAATCCAAACACACTGTTAAAGTTTGGTCATGGAGGGGGGAGAGAATGAAAAAGCCTACAAGGTTTAATTTTTAAGATTGAATAAGGAGGAATATGTGATGCTTGTTTAAAGATTTAGAGTCGTCTAAGTTAAGCCCTAGATCTCTATAAATTGACGGTTATCTTCAAATGAAAATGAAACTTACGGTATCCTTGACTTGCAAAGCACATGCAAGAAGCCTATAAATCTAGGTATGCATCTCCGTGCAAAGGTGTCTCCAATTTTGAGCCCTATCTCTTGGATATGTATCAGTACAGCCTTCGGAGCAAAATCAGCCTTTGAAGTTTGAGAAAGAACGATTTAGATAATGGAGCTTTTTAACTTTGAGTAAGGGGATTCAGTAAAAAGAAAAGTCTGATGTGTGTTTGAATTTTATAATTATTAAAGTTATTCCTTGCTCTATTTAAAATTGAACTTCAATTAAAAGTGAAACTAACACTATCCTTGGCTTGCAATTTTGCAAAGCACATGCAAGATGCCTATAAAATTAAGGTATGCATGTCCCTAGTGTCTGAAATTTTGAGCCCTAACATATCTCTTGGATATGTAATTATGTATCAGTTCAACCATACCTGTGGCTGAATAACATTAAAGTTTCAGCTATGGTAGAAGACAAAGATAACTTTGCATTCTGCATCCTTCAAGCAGTATGCCTGTGGTAACAACATGAGCCAGCTGTCTTTATCTCATGGGGGAGGCAATGCTCTAGAGTAGACTAACTTCACATAAGGATTCTATCTTTTCTTTCTCCTCTTCAACTAATATGAAAGATTTGTTCCCTTGTGCCGATCATGCTCTTTTTTTTTTTCTTTTTTTTTTTAATGAAAAAGTCAATTTAGGAACTAATTGGCTCACAGAAAAGAAAAGAAAAAGAACAATAAAGGGAAATAAAAATAAAAAATAAAAACATATACAAGAACATAAAATAAGATAAAGGAAAAGAAACAAGAAAGAGAAGTGAATACTTGTGTTTAATTTGAGTGGAAAAAAAATGATTGTTTTCTTATATTATGTTTGGTAATATAAATATAAAAACAAAAATACAATTGCCTTTCTCCAATTTTATCTACCTCAAATTCATTCACAACCTAGCTGCTCTCTACATTGTCTCCCCCATGGTCTCACCAAAAGTCACTCAACCCACCCATCATCTTTACTTATTTTCTCCCTAGCTTCTCATCCACCCAACCTTTTCTCTTATGCCCACTACCACTGATTGTTTCATTCTTTGTGGTCCATTGTAACCATTGCCATATCCTAATCGACAACCTCGACACAATCCAATTTTAGCAAGAACATGAAGCTGGTATTCTCTCATAGACTTTTTACGCCAATCATGTGTTTAGTTTATTGCAGTATGCTCTTGAGAACAAGGGTTTGGATAGTTCTCTTAAAGATCTCTTAACTTTTGAAATTCTCACTCAATGAGCATAGATGTAGATTTGATTGCAATACATTTGTGTTATTGTATTTATGAATGGTGTATGCCACTTTCTTTTTTTGTTTTTGCTATTGCACAAATCTTCTTATTGTTAGTTGATGATAAACAAATGATTGCTATGCAGTTGGGAACTGGACTGAGCATCATGCTTTCGAAAAGGAACCCATCTTTGGTTACAACATTTGCCTTTCTTTCATGTGGTTATGTTCTGAGTTCTTATCAAGAGGTTTGGTGGCTTTCCTAGCTCATTTTTGTCCTTCTGTCTCGTAAATTAGAATTTAAATGTGCTCACAGTATAATTTTGGCTTTCTAACAGGTGAAGTCTGTTGTACTACACACGCTGAACAGGGCAAGATTTACTGTGGCAGTGGATTCTTTCCTTAAAACTGGTATGAATTAGTCATGCTGTTTTGTTTTTATAATTTGGTTCAAGTATGTACTTTGTATTACTCAAAAAACTTGTTCAACCTAATCACTACCAAGTTCCATCAAACCTCCTAGTAAGGTCCCACTGGCACAAGAGAGAGAAAATGCAGCTCCATAATTAACTGTTATGACTATGCATTATTGCATTAGAATGTACAACCAGCAATTATCACTATCTGTAATCACGAATCTTTCACTTTTTCCAAGTATGATTATAGTGGGAACTTACGCAAATACGGCCGGAAGATGTCGTTCATTAAAGATTGGAAGGTAGCCGGGGCGTTAGTTTGCCAAAAAGGCATCACGAGAAACTTGTAATGACCCTCGTGAGTCTGAAAGGCAGTCCTGTGAGTGTCTTTGGGTTTGACTCGAATTTGGTGATACCCCGATTTAAGATCAAGCTTGGAAAAAATTCTTGCACCATGTAACTCGTCAAGGAGTTCATTAATCACCGGGAATTGGGTACTTGTCCTTTACTGTCTCCTTGTTAAGTGCTCGGTAGTAGACACAAAATCGCCACGATCAATCCTTCTTGACTAACAACACCGGACTAGAAAACGGACTAGTAGAAGGGACGATGATGCCGACTTTCAACATCTCCTTAATAAGCCGCTCGATCTCATCTTTCTGAATTTGGGGGTATCGATACGACCTAACGCTTATGGGGTTGCTCCCCTCTTTGAGGGTTATTGCGTGCTCATCGCCACGTTGGGGTGGCATCTCCCTGTCATGTCAAACATGCTGCCATACTCCTTCAAAATAGGTGGAGCTACTATCGCTCGACTTCTTCCCCTTCCATCTGATTTATCTCCACCAACACCCCACTTCCTTCTTTACTGATGGTGCGAATCATAGCTTTCAAAGAAATTTGGGATTTTTCCAAGCTGGGTACCCACCAGTGTCACCAGTGGCTATAGCAAATCGCATTATGTGAGTTCACCAATTTGTAGTGCCTGATCCTAACTTCTCGAGCCACTGAACTCCCAAAATTAACTCGGCATTTCCCAAACTCATGGGCAAGAAATCATCCAGTATCGTCACCTCTTCCGCCAATCTCACCCTCACCCCTCCGCATACTCCCCGGCCTCGCACCATGTCACCGTTACCCAACGATACTCCAAACTCGCCTCCCTCAACCATTTTTGCTCCTCCACGACCGCGGTGGAGATGAAATTGTGAGTCGCCCCGGGATCAACCATCACAACCACCCTCTCCCTGCACCACCCCTCGAAGTTTCATCGTTTTCGGGTTTGGAATACCCACTATGGAGCATAGAGAAACTCCCCGTGACTCAAAATCCACCAACTCGTCTTCGGCAGAATCGCCCCCAATTTTGCCTTCCTCCTCTTCGCCGCCGCTTCCAGCCACCATGAGGACACTCATCTCCTTCTTTTTGCACCGGTATCCCACCCCCCACCGTTTATCGCACCGAAAACAGAGCCCCTTTGTTCTCCTTTCCAGGTATTTCGATTCGATAATGGTATCATTCGAATTTTTTTGGGTTGAGTTGCTCGTATTTTTAGCCATATTGACTGAGGTTTGTGATTCAGTTGGCTTGGACCAACTTTTGGACAGTCCACTTTGGTTGGCAAGCCGTAAGTGCTTATTAGCCTAGGCCCATTTCCTTTGCTAGGGCTTGTTGGAAGTGATTTGGGTTGGCCCAAACCGTGAGTCCGAATATCCCTTTATTTCCTAGCCGAACCCAATTTTTTTCTTCAATTCGACCTGCCATCTCCATAGCCCGCTCTGGATTGGGTGGGTTTAGGAGCCTCAACTCCGTTTTAATTTCGCTCCTCAAACCGTTGATAAATTGACCCATCATTTGGCTCAGAGGTATATCTTCAAGTGGTGCGGCCAACATGATGTAACGGCGACAGTATTCCTGCACGGTTCTTTCTTGAACTACCGCCAGCCTCGTGCAATGTGCTGAAGTGGGATGGTCGATTCATTGAGCACCCAGATCCATCCACCCCCTTAGCGATCGCCGCTTTTGCTCCCATTGGTACCACTTCAACGCCATCCCATCCATCACCACATCCGCCGCCTCCATCTTCTCCCTCTCTATCAATTGGTAAAATTCAAAATATATATCAGCCCTCATAATCCAGTTATCGAGGTCTACGCCTTCGAAAACCGGCATTTCCAACTTCCGGTGTTTCCAATGGCCTCCGCTACCGCTGTCGCCACCTCCATCATGTTCCCTTGGCCAGCCTCCGCTGCGCCAGCCACCGTTGTCTGGCGGAGTCGGTTCTTCAAAATTCCTCCATCCAACCAGACTTGGCACCCTCTCCTCTTCGTTGTACCAGCGGAGGAGTACGCGGTTGTTGTGGTTGAGTCCATTTCACGGCTTTCAACTCATCCCGCAACTTGTCAATTTTTCCCCGATCTACAATGGCTTGTGTTTTCATGTTGACACGAAAACGATCCATACGGACCTTCCACTTGGTGGTGGTGGTTGCCATTACCTCTTCTATTTTTTTTCTCTCCTCCTCCGTGGCTGCCTTAACAGCCGCTTCTACCACTCGAGTGAGCGAGTCCTCTTGGGTGTTCAGTTTCCCATCAATGGCTGCAATTTGGCCTTCCAGACCCGTGAGCCTTTCCTCCACGGTGTCCAGCCTTTGCGTGGTGTTCGATACCATGATCGTGGCTGCTTTGATACCAAGTTTGCTAAGGACTGATTTTCTGGTTTGGTGTTTTGTAAAATAATTGAACAATGAGATTGAAGGAAGGTTGGAAGTTTGATTGAATATGAGTCAAATGTTACAAGATAAGTAATAGCTTGAGGCTATTAGTCTCTAAGAGTAACTTTAGGCTACTAAGCTCATACAAAAGTCTAATTCATCAAAAGCATACCCTTCCCATTGTCTTCCCCTTCCCTATATATTACAACTTACTACATGGAGAGTTGACCACAAAAGTCAGTCACTCTTTTCATTATACTATTTGTCTTTTACTAATAAAAGTTAAACATTAGAAAATGAAAGTTAAAACATTAGAACTTCAAGCTGTCTTGTTACTTCTTAAGGATGCTTCACAATTCACATGTCTTCCTTGGTTGTTGTTGTCCTGCTGCCTCTTGTTCCTCCTAGTGTAGGTTCGGATTGCTGGTACAAGTGGGCTTGGGCCACTTGGGTCCATTTCAATACCTTTTTGAATTTTTCTACTGCTGCTTCTCTTTTGAATACGCCTCACAAACCCCAGAATACATTGCTTTACTTGACATGCCAGTCCAGCTTTTCAGCTCCAGTCAGCTCTTCAGACATCTCATCACTCCTGCCACAAACCAGACACACCTTGTCCACAGAGTCCAGTCTTGAACTACTTTCATTTGTAGCCTTTGTTGGACAAGCATCCAACTAATTATTCTGTGCTTTTGTTATAGTCATCCTGTTCCATATAGCTCTATACCATTGCACCAGAATTGTTTTATTAGCTTCCTGTAGACATCCTTAACAGAGTAAGACCTGAGTAGTCAGAAGGCATTTATATCATTGAAATCTCTCAACTGTCTCAATAGCTCTTCGATAGAACATTATTTTTTTCCAGCTCCATCCACTTTCAGGCTTGGGACGGTACTATCACTCGTCATGATCCTTATGTAGATGGCATTGACCCATCAAAAATCACATTGAATCTTGCTTGGTGGCAATGGCCTGCACATAATTTTCAAGGGCTGCAATATTCCAGGCTTGATTTTTTGTAATTCTGAGTCCACCTTTTTTTTTTTTTTTTTTGATAAGTCCAAACCTCTGACCAGGCAACATACCCAGGCTTTGAACAAAAAAGTAAGCACCTTGCCATAAGAATACAATTACAGAATCAATGTTTCTATCACATGTTTAGGAAAACAAATACCTGTGCTCAGTAAACGTGAAGCCTCATGAGCTCTAAGTTTTTATGTTGAATTGCAGCAAATTATATCTATAAGACTATAACCCTACACTCTAATCCTACCCATCAGCTAATCCACCTAGTGACCAAGCACTTAGGCCTTGTTTAGTAACAAGCTGATATCTAACATTAGCTGTTAGGTTATTGTATCAGCTGTTTTTGACTTTCTGATTGTGTTTGGTAAATGTTGGTTAGCTTATAGTATCTTAGTGTGTAAAATGACCCATAATGACATCAACATAATTTGTTTTTGAATTGTTTAGCTTATTTTATTTTATTATCTATTATTTTTATTTTTTTGTTATTGATATAGACTTGTATGGAAATATATTAGTCTGATGATATGTATTGATAAAATTATGTACCACATTCATTTATATTTTATCATTCATATTTTAAAAATAAGAAATCACTTTTTTCAGTGAATAAAAGGGGACATATTTAAGATTAACTCGTTAAATTCTTACTCCGTATATAAAAGGAAGAAATAAAAAATGTCATTCCCTATCATTCACTTCCTTGAGATTTTTTAACCACATACTTTCCTAAGCATGTATATTCTCTCTCCAAAAGAAAAAGTAACTTTTTCTTTTCCGTTTCTCATTTTTTGTAATTCTAAATTATGTACCACATTCATTTATACCTATCCTCTTAAATTTTTAGACCTCTTGGTTATTCTCATGCATGCAAAAAGAATTTGAAAATTATGATTTTTAGTTGTTCTTATAGTATAATTTAGAATTAATTAATTAATTAACTTTCATCTTTTAGGATAAGTTCTCCCCTTTTCTTGATGAATGTATGTATACAATGGTGTAGGTTGAACTTGTTGCTATGGAATTTCATTTGATGTAAAATATTTATGGATTTTTTTGGGGCTGTTAAGGAAATTTCTTTTTCTAATCTTGAAGTATGGATCCAATGGAGGAACAAGATAGATATTTGGATAAACGTGTAATTTTCACCTCAAACCTCCAAATCTCGTTTCAAAACGCTGCTAAAATAAGCTTTTTGGGACCAAACAACTGCTTGCAAAATGATGCTAACCAAATACTAAAATGAGCTGTTTGACTGCTCAAACCACTAATTTTGGCATAACCTCTACTTTTTACCCAAAACACTTCTAACCAAACAGGTCCTTAATGGTTTTCCTGGAAGCATACTTTTGGGATGTTTTATGTATTGTTATGCTAAACTGCAGTTTTTCGATGGTATATCCTTTACTTTATCAAGCAATGGTACAATATTATTTCTAATCATGTATTATGTTCCTGTAGGGCGTGTTCCTTCTCTGAAAGAAGGAAATTTAAAGGAAAGTGTTTTTTCATTTCCATGGGTACATGATAGCTCCGTTCAACTTGGTATGATGAATCTTCATAATTTATAGTTTTTGTCCCTGTAATTTTCCAACTTATGGTGGAAACTTGAGCTGTCGAATTTGACAGGCTGTAAATTCAAGGATGCATTCCAAGATCCAGGTTTATATATTGCACTAGAGCCCCTCTTTGAGGTACATATTACAAGGATCTTGGTCTTAATGCACTTTTTCTGTGTGGATGATTTGTTTAATTATTTGAACATATTAGTTTTTTCGACTTCTTTTGACCCACTTTCTCAATTACTTTTGTGTAGAGGGAGAGATATGTGGTGACCTACAATCCTGTAAAGAACAAAGTATGTGCATTGCTCAAGGATCAGGCAAAGCCTGAAGACATCTTAAAAGCCGCATTCCATGTAAGTGACTCTGAGGGTTTCTTTATTGTTGCATTTCTTCGTCCCTCTAGGTATACCTGAAACTAATCTTCTGTAGTTTCACCTCTGCAGGGTTATGTACTTAATTATTCTATTCGATCATCAGTAAAAAAGCAGAGTGCTTCTGGGAAGAATCGTGGGCATGATTACTTAGGCACTATAGCCATGCCTGGAAACATTGAGTCTCTTGTGGCTGAATCCTGCAAGATGGTTTCATCTACATATGGCCTGTTCAAATATAAAGCTGCTGAACAGGTAACTTGGAAGGAAACTTTGTCTTAATATATTGTGTTATCTGTTTCTATTACTTTTATTGGATTAAGAGCATTTATTACATTTATATGTTGTTGAGCACTTATATTTCTCTTGCTTTTACTTCTGACTTCTGTCAAATTTTCTCTGCTGCTTCATACATGCAATTGTGCTCTAAGGATGTGTTTGGTCTCTCATGATGCGTAGTTTCATTGTAGAATCTTATATGGAACTTCTGGTTCATTTTGGTGTATGGGTGACAAAAATCTTAAAAGTTCTAGAATTTGTTTGTGTTTCCCTGATAATTTTAATTTGTGTCTCTTAGTTGGCTTTGCGTAGGATATAATTTCTTGTAAGATATTTAAAAATTTCAAATTGAAGGAAATTCAGTTTATTATTTAATAGCATCCCATAATGGCAGTGAAAAGTGATGTGTGCGTAGTGCTTGTTACTCTGTGAGTTGTTACCCCTACCCTATTTTAATTGCTTCGGACATTGATTGGTAGCTTTTATCTATGACAGGGATGGGTAATGTCCGAATCACTTCTTAATCCTGGGCGTGCCCGGTTGTGTCCAGAATAAGGTTAAACCACTTGTTTCATGTGATGGAAACTAATTGAAATCTTGGCTCGGAATAAACCTTGTCATGATAATGGATGCTTGCATGACATAAAGAAGTCCTCATTGGTCATGACCAAGGTTCAGGTAGAATCTGTTGCTGCTAACATGGTGATTGATGTTGCAACCTATATAATGGGTTGTCTTGGGGATATGGTTGTGATCTGTTGGAAGTTTGATCTTTCTGATCTAGTGGAAGTTCGTAGATTTCCACATTTCAATATTTAGATGTGAGGCCTAAAAGCAGCAATATGGTTACGAAAGCTGTTTTAGAATGTATATTTTTTAAGCTTGTCTTTCCCCCTCATTGTATCTATTGCTTAGTTTGGTAGTAATCAGCTGTGTTCGAATGTAATACACAAAGATGTTGCTGGAGGGTGGGAGGGCGCACGATTTTGACAGTGCTGAAAGTTACGACTTTTAAGGTAGACATTTTGGATTGGCTTTTCTTTTTAAGGAGAATGGTGATACATGTTTGTCTACTTCCAACATGAAGCAATTGTAAAGAACGATCAAGATGGAAAATGGGAATAACGGGAATAAGGAATGTAAGCTATTTTAATATTTATACAACCAATTTTTGATTCCTGTTCTGTTGCTTTCAGTCCAGTCTATATACTTTGGTAAGGATAATGGAGTTTATCAATTTGTTTACAGCCCTTTGATTGGTAGGCATTGAAAATACAGTGAATTAGTTTGGGTTCTCTTTAAAGATGCAGTTTTATCTTCCATGGATATAAATTTGTCTCAAGTGTAAAGTAAAGTAATTCCAATACAATGCAAATTTAATAAATCCTCGTTCGGCTAAAAATTAGAGCATTTCTACAGTAAGTTTATTGTGAAATAAGCTTTCATTGTCACATAGGATTTTAAGCTAATTCTCTTTGTAGCTATATTGTGCCTAAATGGTTAGTTAATGGCTTGCTATTTTAATAATCTTAACCTTTTCGATTTGCTTTAAAAATTTGATTATATTATTAAATTATTTCTAAAAGTTTGGAAACTATCTTCTCAAGGAAATTAGCTTTATATTTGCCAAGCTGATTGTATTTTTTAGCTTCAATGGTCTATCTAATAGTTAGAAGCTTTTGAAAATAGTAAGCAAGTCCCTAACTACAACCATTAGAGTTGCTATTAGGTGTATTTTATTATATTTTTTTTTATTTTTGTTTAGACCCAATTATTATTATTTTATTTATTTATTTATTTCTTTATTTATTTATTTTTGTTATAGCTTATCTTTTGGGTAAAATTGATAAAAATAATCTCAATTTTCATGTATTCTCTTTATATAATCCCAATTATCGATTATTTTGAAAAAATTCAAACATTGAGGTATATTCGCTTTTATTAGTCCCAAATGAATGATAACCCGATAAACAATTTTTTTTTTTTTTTTTTTTTTTTGGTTTAATATACATGGGTCAACATGCAATTAGTCTAAAATAAAATAAAATAATAAATAAAAACATTTAAAAACACCAGCCATGCCACTTCCCACCCCCACCTCCGGTAGCTCCACACTCCCACTCCCACCCCCATCACCGGAACCGCTCACTGTCACCCAACTCATCCCCATCAACGTAACTCATCAAGCAGCCTCTTGTCTTCCACCTCACGCACCAACATCAATTGCAGCAAATTTGGCACGAATTAGCAGCATCAGTAGCAACCTCTGCCGCACCCGCGACCCGGACAGCTTGAAGCTACCCTTACCCCTTGAAAATCACCACCCTCCCCTTTCCCCTATCCCTCTCCTCTTCCCTAGCCTTGAAATACTTCTTTAAGGAGGTTTTTGGGGCTGGGGAGTGGGAGGGGTGGGGTTTCACAGTTGGGCAAGGGGAAGGGGTGCGGTTTCGGGGCTAAGGAAAGAGAGGAGGTGGGTTTCGTGGCTGGGGACGGCGGTTGCTTTGGGGGTTGGGGTTGGGGGCGAGGAAATGGTGGGTTGTCGCTTACCGGAGGTGGGGTTGGGTGTTTTGGTTATTTATTGTTTTTGTCATTTGGCCTATTAATTATTAAAAGAAATCTCCCCCTGAAATTGGGATTGTTCAAGCTAAGAATAATTAACAGTTGAAATTTTACGTAAATGACTCAATATTAGAATTATTAAAACCAATTTTTTTTTTTTTTCATAAGATCATGTTTGCAAATATTATATTTATTCATTACATTTATACTACATTATTTAAATCGTGATAAAAGCACATCCGATTTCTAATTATTCAAAGAGAAGCCACACCCAAGAATTCTTGCGGCAAGTATATATGATGTGTAGTATTTGGTGGAGAATATGCATTACTTGATAGAGGATATGTACAACTTGTTAGAGGATATGTGTTATTTGATAGAGGATACATACGGTTTGTTGGGGATATATATTATTTAGAGGATACATATCAATTTATCTTTGATAGATGATAAGTACAATTTTTTAGAGGATATGTGTTATTTGGTAGTATATATGATATGTAGTGGTGGAGGATATGTGTTATTTGATAGAGGATAGATACAGTTTGTTAGAATATGTAGTATTTGGTGGAGGATATGTATTATTTGATAGAGGATATGTAAAACTTGTTGGAGAATATTTGTTATTTGATAGAGGATACGTACAGTTTATTGGGGGGATATATATTATTTGTTGGAGGATACGTACAGTTTGTTGTCATACAAAATATTGGGTGCGGTTTGCCGAACTAATAATTATTCAAAATAACAATAATGTAGTCAAAAATAAAACTTGTAAACATAACAAAATTTAAGGAGGAATCCTACAAATATGTGGAGAATAATATCTCTTGATATTATTTCTTGATATCACTGAATTATCATTTGAAATCCCTTTGATTATGTAAATATTTAGGTGTATATAATCCCTTTGATTATGTAAATATCATTTGACAACGTTTGCTTGTGTGGGCTAGGTGGATGTAGTTGGTGGAGGAATTTTAAAGGGAAGAATGTTATGTATTTGTAAATACATAACAATGATTAAAATATTCTAAAAAAATACATGGTAGAGAGAGAAAAGAGGAGAGAGATAGGAAGAGAGAGGTATGTGGTGGACCCTACCTATTTTTTGGCCAGATTGTCTCACGTGATGGGGGACCACATGCTGATTGTTCTATTGTAAGCTTAAATAGTACTATTGAATCTTCAGTGATACTATTTATGCATAAATTTAGTACAACTGAATGCATATATAGAATCACAGTATGTTCAGTGGTATTATTTGATCATCCAGTGATACAACTCCCGTATATATATGTAATTACATGAATGCCCCTTGTTATGCATTTCTACACGCATAACATTCCTCCATTACTACTTCCTTGCAGTTGGTGTGGGTCGTGAGGTTGAGAAAGAGATAGATGAGAGAGACATGAATGTAAAATGGTGGATTGATGATCAAACTCAATCAAAAAAACTAATTTTCATTTTTTTAATAAATGTATTTTTTAAAAGATAAGAAAAAAAACCTCAAAAAAATGGGTTGGCGAGCCGTGTTGGATTTTACTCACAAATTTATGGGTTTAATCGGATTTGGGGGAAATTTTTTTTTGTACAAAACCCAAAAAAACGAGTCACGTAAAAAATTGACAGGTCTTGTTACAAGCGTATATATAGCCATAAGCAAGGTAAAAATATAATAATTTGCTTATACAATATATGTACATAGGTAGATCACATGATTTTGTATGTATGAAAGCATGTACTACTTATCAAATCAAATGTAGTGACAGTGAGTACTCATTTTTTACTTCTAACACTTCAATTAAATTCTTATAAAAAAAATTGTGTACAATACTACATTATTATTTAATTTTTGTCAAATAAAAGTATTATACAATTTTATTTTTTTTTAATTTTTTTTTATTATTATTAATTTCAATTATGAAAAACTCCTACTATTGTATTATTATTTTAAGGTGCAGATGTTTTAATGTAATCATAATACTACTTGCTCTATTTTTTTCCTTGCAAAACTTTAATTTTTGCTCTATTTATATGATCTACTTTAACTATCTTAAATAAAATTAGTTGTGTAGGATTTCGTTAAATTCATCTATTAATACTGTATCAATATCAGATTTTTTTTTAGTTTTATATATAAGTAATTAAAGATAATAGTAATTGAAATAACGCATTTACAAAAGTGAAATGAGAAATATTACAAGGAAAAAAAAAACAAATATATATTAATACTAGATAAAAGACCGTGCGATGCACGGATTTTTTATACATAAATCTCAAAAAAAAAATAAAAAATACTCCTTATATTTCTTAGTTTGACTGTAAGATTTTATTTTTTTTAAATTATTTGATTCATTTTACTATTTAATAGTTTTTGACCAAAAAAAAAAAAAACAATTGCTATTGCCTATTCAATAAGTCTCAGTTTAAAGATATGTCGTTCATAGGATTATCTTTTAGGTGAAAATATAATTTTTTTTTTGTTTTTAAATAATTTAAATCTTAAATTACTATTCGTCGTTTTCTTACATTTAAAATTAAATTATCAAATCTCATTCGTCGTATTTTGCTTACGTGGCGATTGTATTACCAAAATCACATAACATTATATATTTACTAGATGAAGCTCGTGCAATGCACGGTTTGTTTGTATTTTTTCAAATAAAATATTTTAGTAATATATATTTATTTAATAAACTTTGTGACATTTGCTTGCTTACTACTTAAAATTTTTTTATTATAAAATGAATTATTAACTTTGTTTCTCATATTTAGATAAAATTCGTAATATAAAAAGATAATATTTTATTTCACAAAGTTTCATATGTGGCTGGTCACACCGTGTAGTCAAGATTATTAGGTCAGGAGTTACTTGGTTGGTCAAGGCCTCAAGGGTTACTCAATCGATCAGGGGTTACTCGGACGGTCAGGGATTACTCAATCAATTTTTTGGTGTGTCTCAGCCGGCCACACGATATGACCAGCCACACAAAAAATTAAACGCGCTGATTTTATTTTTATAATTAATATAAAATTTTTGATCTAAAGTAAATTGCAATTATTCTTTTTTTATTGGCTAAAATATAACATATTCCTATGCGACGCTATAAAATTAATCTTATGTGGCATAATCCCAATGTAGCGTTTAAGATTGTTAATCCTATGTGGCGATTTTTTTTTATTATAATCGTACGTAGCGCTTTAAAAAAAAACTAATCTTGCGTTGCAAAATCATATTGTAGCGTTTTAAAAATTTTAATCCTAAGTGGCGCTCTAATAATTTTTTAAAAATTAAAATCCTATGTGGCGCTCTAAAAACTTGGGAAAAAACTCCCCTTTATATATATGTACTAGTACGTGCTCCGGGTATTGCCCTGGATGCCCATTTTATAGAGTGTACTTATTTGTGCACATGTTTTGTATTATTATTATTATTATTATTATTATTATTATTATTATTATTATTATTATTATTATTATTATTAGTAGTAGTAGTATTTATAGTTTTTAAAAATATTAGATAAAAAAAAATAATGATACTTGACTATATTTATAATTATAATTACGCGGTTATTCGTATAGGAGTAAATTTTTTTTGTTAGTTGGATATTCATATTAATTATAATATATGGCGTGTTGATATAAGTAAAATTCTATTGTCAATAAAAAGATAATTTTTTTTTTCGAAAGAATTATAAACTATTTTACGTATACTATTTTATCCTAAACAAATCTATCCAATCTAATCTAACGTGGAATCTAATCTGATTACAATAATATCTATTTGTCCCCTACGTGGCTTGACAATTGGCGAAAAATTAGATTGTCAAGTGTCACTGTCTCGTGGCTTGGATACGAGACCGACTTTATTTATTAGTGATATGATATGATATATTAGATTGATGAGAATATACATTTCTTAGACCATAATCATAAGCTTGACGTCAACTAATCAACATGACAACATTATTATATTGACTAAAAGTCGATGTATCAAACTAACATAAATAATACTACACTACGAGTAATCACTTTTAAAGAGGTAAATTAAAATACAAAGAATAGCCAATAAGAATGCAAGTACTTTAATCTTGTAAAAGATCATGAAATTCATTTTTCATAATCTAGTTCATCACCAAACCCCAAAACCATAGTAATAATTCAAACTATATCACATACATATGATCTCATCTTTAATAATATTATATCTCTTTACATAAAAATACGAAATACAACAACGAAAAAAAATACACACCAAAAAAAATATATAAAAAGGATCACATATTAAAGAAAAAGCCTTCATTAAACATGTTTGATTAGTAATTATATAATAATAAGAAGAATTAATTAAGCAAACTATAAGTAGTAGCTTAACTTATTAAAGATTAAGAGGAGTTGTTGATATCATTATTGTCAATGATCATGTCATTCTTCTTGGCGAAACTATGCTTGTTGTTATGCATCCAAACCTTCAAAACTCTCCTTTTAATCCCAATTTGTTGACAAAATTGTTCCACACCCTCTTGTCTTTGAAATTTCCACCCAACTTTCTCAGCAAATTCCAACATTTTCTCCTTTTGTTCTTGACTAAACTTTGTCCTAAACCTCTTCTTAACCCCTTGATTATGATTATGATTGTAATGATGATTATTATGATAACAAGTAGAAATGTTGTTGATTCCTAATGACCTTGGGACAACTTGCCCTGAAATTGTAGGGTACCCTACACCATTATCCCCCAAAATGACCTTTCTACTCTTATTGTTAAGAAGATGTGGAGTAGTGGAAGAAGGGTAAAATGGGGAATATGAAGAATTATGTGTTGAAATCATCATCATATTCATATTCATATTATGTTCACCTTCAAATTCTTTTCTATGGAAGTTTCTATGACAGTTACAAACAGAACAAATGAGAGACTCAATACTACCTTCTTCACCACTACTTGGCATAAACTCTCCACATCCATCTCTAGCATTTCCTCCCATACATGCTGCATGATTCTTTTGGCATTCTTTGTATCTTACCATCATCATCTTCTTCTTCGTCGCTTTCGTGCTCGAATCATCATCATCGTCGTCATTGTTGTTGTCGTTGTTGTTACAATGTGAATGATTCTGTCCAAGGAGACTATGATCATCTTCATCTATAACCGCGGTAGTAGCCGTAGTAGTGGTTATAGTACTATTAGTTGTAGCACCATTGGAATTGTTTGATGGAAGGATTATGTTGTTGTTATGTTGGTTTTGGGTTGATGATGATGATGGGTCATGGTTATGATGATGATGATGATAGCGATGATGAGCCATGCTACCATGATGGTAACCATGAAATCCAACATAAGCACTATTTATTGGCATTGGGATCTCCACTTCTTCCTCATGACTTAGTTCCATCTTTTTCAATTCAAGGATTTTAAACTAAAAGGATTTTTTTTTTTTGTTTAAAAAAAAGTCTTAAATTCTTAGGCTTGTCTTTAATTCCTTCAATATTTATTGGCATTGGGATCTCCACTCATATTAAAAAATTAAAATAAAAAATTTGAAAAGAAAAAAAAATGGTCCAAGAAGTAATAGAAAAAATTCTATGAAACTCCCTTTTATTTTGGTGTTTTAAACTTCTAATTTATACCATTGCACTACCTAAAAAAGGAAAAAAAAAAAAAGAAAGTATATGGTGTAATTAATTGGTTGACAAAATGCAAGATCTTGTCTTGAATGAAGTATCCAAAAAGGGTAACCTATCACATTAAAGAATAGAGGAAAAACTCCATTTTATCTATTTCTCCGTTACAATGCAAATAGAATAATAAAATTAAAAAATAAATAAAATTATTTCAGTAACATATAGAAGTAGATTTTTCTTTGATGCAAAACTTTAGAGAGGATAAATATTGTATTGTACTTAAAAGAATATGATGGGGAATAAATGTAAAATACGGGCATGCAAAATGAAATGAATATAATAAGATATAGTTTAAAATAAGCTAACTTACATTATATGTATACACTAGTTGCTAAGGATATGAAACAAGAGAGATTTTTTAGAGAGCGTTTTAGAGAAGAAGAAAAGATTTGTGTAGTGAAGCTCAAAAACAGCTGCTAAGCTTAATAGTGTTGCATGAAGTGAAAGGCCTAAAAAGGAGATAGAGATGAGATGAGAGGTTAGCTTTTTAAATTCGTTGTTTATTATTGTCTTTAATTTATACCAAAGTTTCTTAGAAAAGAGGAGAATAGTGATTTTCTATATTGAGGGTGAAAAATAAATAAATAAATAAAAATAAATAAATTGTGTTGCTTTGCTTTACTTGCAAAATCAGATATCAAGTTTACGCCATTTATTTCATCAGGATTGTGTCAGTGAATGGTGGAGAGGACAATAATTATACTTTTATTTCCAATTAATAGAAAATAGATTAGGGATGAGATTTATGCTTAAAGGTTATCTTTTTTACCCATACATATACCTAATCATTGAATTTAAGTTGTTCACACTAAATGGTTGCACGTAATTTAGAAAGCATATACTACATTGGTTAGTGCATAAGCTGAGGTAACTAGAGTCTAGACTAACCAATCTTAAAATCGGGTTAGGACTTATTTGTTTGACATAAAAAAACAATTGAAGTGAGACTCCTTAATTCGTTTTTTTAGGGTTTGATCAAATACTAATCCATACAATTAAGTTTTTAATAAAGAATATCATATGTATCATAAATCATGATGAAAGTTTAAATTATCAATCAAAATTGGGATAAATAAGTAGATATTGAGATATACTCCCTGTATATTTTTTTTCAACATTTTTTATTTTACATTTGTCAATTTATTAGTATTTTAATCACTAATAATATATCTAATTACCAGGCCACTAAGTAAAAACTTTTAAAAGTTGACATCATGTAATGATGTAAATATATATATTCAGGCTAATAACACTATTAGATTTTGAAATTATGAAAATATATCAAAGCAAATAACAAGATCGTACATGATTATATTTTTCTTTAGTTACATATCATCAAAACCAGTTGAAATAGAATATGTGAATACAACAAACACCTCACTTGACAGGTTTCGAACTCCAATAGACCTCGCTTTAAAATATAAAGTAAGAATCTTAATTATTATGTGAGCCAACACTTTAATTTGCTATAAATAATATTCATATATTTAAACACAACAAGTTAAATGTATTAATATCCGTAAAAGGCGATTTGTTTAAGTAACACGCTTTCTACATTTGAAAACTTATACTATTTTAATTTTCATCTTTCTTTTCATGTACAGCCTTTAGCTCCCACTATTATATTGTAATTTATACTTGTATATTATAGATTAATCTTCCTTCATTTATAGTTATTTATTTTTTCATACTCTTTTACCTTTTAATACGAAGGATTAAACTCAATAGGCACTACAAGTTTTTTTCACAATATTTTATCCTTCAAAAAAAAAAAATCCTATTATCATAATATTTTAATCACCCTTATTATTCTCCTGTAGAATTTAGTGTATTACTGTAACAAAATTAGGGAGGGAGGGAGGGAGGGGGGAGGGGGGGGGTGGTGGGAGTAATTCAGTTTGTATATAGATGAGGATTCTACATAAACTAATTTTCTAAAAAGAAACAGTTGCATAAAGATGCTATTGACTACTACCTCCGTTTCCTTTTGCTGTTCTTATTTTGCCTTTTCACCAGTCAAACTTTAAAAATTTTAACCACATATTATCGTCAATATACAAAATATATATAAGTGAAATACTGTTAGATTTGTCTCACGGTGTATTTTTGAATTATTAGTTTTAATATTTTTTAATTCATACTTTAAAAAATTAATAGTCAAATGTAATTGTTAAAAATAATGCAAAGTCAAAACTTAATTAACAAAAGAAAAAATTGAAAGCTAAATGAAGCATAATATCATCATTTAGGAGTTACATGCCATGCGACAAAGAAAATGAAAGGTAAGAAAAGCAACATGCATGAAATTATGAATAATACAACTATAAAATACTATATAAAGATGATAGTTCATTTTTAGCTAAACAAATTAAAGTATAAAGGTGTAGTGGTGGAATTATTTACTAAAATGTGTTGTGGTTGGATTTATAATTCAGACACCAGAATTACTAACTAGGGAATTAGTAAAAATCAAGTAGACTTAAAAGAACAGTAAAAAAGACTCATTTTTATTTTTAAAGTAGTTGTTTTTAAAAAAAAAAAAAATTAATTTTTTAATTTTTAGTTTTTAAGAAGAAATAAATGAGAAAGGGATAGGATGAGGTCCAAAGGGTGTCAGAAAAAATTGAAATGAGAAGATGAGCATGCTTCTGAAGTGTTGGCATTTACTTTAGGTGTTGTAATATCATGAGAGAGATGAGGGGTTACTTAGTAGGAGCATTACTCAATGTGACAATGATGTAATATTATTTGAAAATACAGAGAAATCAGTATGTATTACTACACTCCTTCACATTGGGTTTTTCTCATCAACTCTTTTCACATGAACTTTGCCAGTAGATGATCCCACTTTAAATTAATGCTCTTTTGGTAACATCATGCTGGTATTTTTTTTTTGTTTCATTCTTAAGTTTTTCTATTGGTTGTTGTCTTGTTCGAAAGGAGCTTATACCATTTTATACTTTTTGCCCCTTCTTCATAAGATCGATATTTTAATTTTCATGTTTTCAATAATGTTGTTTTTCATTTTTCGTTAATATTTACATCACTTTGATTGTCACATTTGCTGATATATAACTTTGATCATTTATATGTTTAAGCTATTAGTAAATATTATTAAAAAGTTAAATTATGAACATTGACATTGTAACCAATCCAATGATATATTACATAGTAACATTATTCATTTTCACAAACTTTCATATGTGGCTGGCCACACCATGTGGCAGCCACAAATTTTTATTTTTTATTTTTGTTTTTTTTTTTAATTTTTGAAAGAATGGTTGAGGTTACCTAGTCAAGGGTTACTCGATCGGTCAGGGGTTACACACTCGATCAGGGGTTATTCGATCAGTCAAAGGTTACTCGGTCGGTCAGGGTTACTCGGTTGGTCAGGGGTTACTCAGTCAGTGGTTACTCGGTCGGTCAGGGGTTACCCGTGTGTTAGCTGTGTGGCCAACCACATACAAAAGTTATTGATTCATTTTATAATAAAAATGATAGAATATAAAATATTCTAGGATATTCTGTAAAAGATATACTTTGTGTAAATATGTCAATATTATGATTCTCTTAGAATTAAGATTGTACACCTATCTATATCAATCTAGTGAGAACACTCCAATCAAGAAGATTTACACAATTCTAACATGGTATCAGAGTCTGTGTGGAACAAAGGTCATGGGTTCGAGTCTTATCCACCTCTTCTTTCAAGTGGAATATCTCGCGCTGGGTATGAGGGAGTCCATGCCGCGTCCACATTTCAAGCCCAAAGAACTTTCATGTGAGAGCCGTGATAGAGTATATAAGTCGATTCTGGGCTCACATTGTGTAAATCTCCTTCATTGGAGTGTTCTCATTGGAGTATTTTAAGCAACTTATTTTTTTCCCTAGATTTCCGCATTAACCAAAGCGTCATTTTAAAATTTTTGGAGGGATCGGAGTAGTAATATCAACATTTAAGATTTAAGGATTGGATTCTCAAATCGCAACCAGTGGACGAAGGTAACTTAATATACATCTTCATTTTTATCAAATGTTTAGAAACAAGCAAGTACACATATTCCTTAAAAAAAAAAAAAAAAGCAAGTACACATATTCCCGTTTCAATTCAAACTAAAACTTACTTCATATGCCTAGTTTACCACTATAGTGTGCATAAGATGATATTAATGACATAATCAAGTGAATTTAAGTGCACTAATAATTCTGCAACAATCCTTACTAGTTACTGTAGTATGCACGTAACATATACACTGTGAAAGACAGTTGGCCACTACATAACATGGGATTACACGTTCTGTGACTTCATTTGTACGTTGCCCCCATATCGTCATGCTTCATCCCTTTTACTTCCCTCATTTAGTTTGCCTTGTAAAAAACATACGAGTAGTAGCTACTCTTTCTCTATTTTACTACTATTATGCTATTCCCTCAATTCCTATTTGTTTGCCCCATAAGCAAAATGTGTTTTATTAAGAATTTAACCTAAGTTTACAAGTGGGTGGGGATATCCTTGTCTTTTAAAGTTTTATAAGTGTGTGCAAGTGGAGTTGATGGTGGGTACATAATATCATATAAGGAAATGGAGCAATCTATAAATGAAATATGAGACAAACAAATAGGGATAGAGGGAGTACGAAGTATAAGAATAAGTGAATTACAGAGGCTTTAGATCATTTGGGAATTCATAATTTGGTCGTAGCACATCTATTGTGACATATTTGCTTGTAGTGTTCATAAAAGTACTATTATTAGTTTATTACTCCCTCTATCCCTATATTTTTGCCCCATTTGACTTTTCACGGTCTCTAGCTGTTGGATTTGAGAAGTGTAGAGAACGGTTCAAGAAGACATAGAGATGCATAACTTATAAGCTATGGGTTGACTGCTTGGTATTAAGCAACAGTGAAAGGCAAGGGATGAACTCAAATGAGCATCAAGATTAAGAAACGATATAAAGATGATTCAAGTTAGAGGTGATCGCTCGTCTCATGAGCTTTCCAACGACTAGTCATAAGCTTGAATGGGAAAAGAATTGAGGAAGTTATGGCCGTTTTACGAAGAGCTGTCTACGTAGTGCGGGAGTTTGCCCAAACCTATGAAAGCTTCCCTCGAAACTAAGAGTGGTTCACCTGAACTCAAAGAATAACATCATTTGAAGGCTACTACCATGGAGTTTGCTCGAACTCACATGGAGTTCTCCCGAACCTCTTGCCTCTGTATTCTACGGTTTTGCTACTTAAGTGATGTGGCTTATTTAGGACCATAGAATAGTTTTATTATGCCTTTCACTATATATACTCATGTTTAGTCATTGTATTAGATCAGAGTAAGGGAGAGGATAAGATGAAGGGAAAAAAGTAGAGACAGATAGAGAGTGAGCCTCAAATATAAATGCCCTAACTCTTAAGGTTTGTGGGTGGGAAAGGGTGAGCTTAAGGTGGGAGCTTTCATGGTGCTTTGAAGCTTGTAAACTACATTGTTCTTCATCAAAGTATTACTCTATAGTTTCTTGGTTGGTTTTTCTCTTGCTTCTTGTGTAATACCATGTGTTTTCTGAGAAATATTTTCTACTCAATAAATCATTTATTATCCTCTAAAAGGGTATTTTGGTAATGTATTTAATTATTTGAATTTTAGAGCGAAAAAAATATTTGAATTTTGGCGCCTATTGGAAATGATATGATAAATAATGTTATCGCTGGGGTTTAATGCTTAATTTTGATTATTATTGTCTTTAAGATAGTCTGACTATATATATAAAGCATAACATGACACACTTATTATTGGCCTTTTGTCCTTCTATTGATGATTTGTATTTGTATTTTATTAACATATATATTAAAAGTCAATCAGTACTGCTTTGTAATTTGTTTCCTTACGTTGTTGATATATTTCCTTACCTTTTTTATATTCGTTTCCTAATTAAAAACATTATTGGTGGAAAATTACATCAACTTTTGTGTGTGGTTGGCCACACTGTGTGGCCAGCTAACACACGAGTAACCCCTAACCGACCGAATAACCCTTGACCAAGTAACCCCTGACCGAGTAAACCCTGACTGAGTAACCCCTGATCGATCGAGTAACCCCGACTGAGTAACCCCTGATCAACCAAGTAACCCCTGACCGACCGAGTAACCCCTGATCAAGTAATCCTTGACTGACCGAGTAAACCCTGTGTTGATTTTTACGGTGTGCGAACACCGCACGGAACTAAAACCCGCCCAAGCACCACATGCACAAATTAAAGCGACTAAAGCAAAACATGCATATAATCGATAAAACAATAAACTCATAAAGGAGAGAAAGAGAGAGAGAAGGGAAAAGACTTGAAGCGTGTTTTCCACTAAGCATGAACACGAGCTGACAACAAAGCTAGAGCCTCAAATGCGACTCCTCCAACGTAGTCCACCTATGCGCCTAAACTTGGTCAATATTACCGGCTAGGGTAATACTAACACTACTAACAAGTGGATCTCTTTTTAAGGTTTTCTCAATGGAGATGCCTTTTATAGAGTTCAACTCTTGCAATTCATTCCCAAGGTAAGCCTTGGGTATTTATAGGAGAAGCATCTCCATTCCCTTGATATTTCATCAATGTGGGACTTTTGCAAAGTTGAGAAATAAATGCATTTAATTTAATTCTAAAATAAATTAAAATCAAAGAAAAAATGATCAAACAATAAGTGGCAATCACATGGGAGGGTTAGGTGAGGACCACAAGGTCCTCCTTGCTCCCCAAGAAAAAACCGGCCTTGGGAATTGATTGCTGGCCGGCCTACCTTGAGCAACAAGGCGCGCCAAGCTGGCAGCCCTTGTGCTCTCGGTTGGGCCATCTAGCAAGGCCCATCGCAGTGTAGTAAGCCGTGCATGCTTGCGGGCTGCTGCCTTTGCTGGGCACTACTACTGCTATCCGCACGCTCTTGCGGGCTGCTGGTGCTTGCTAGCCGTAGTAGTTGCTAGCTAGGCCTAGGACGCAACACACCTAGCTGCTGGCCTTGTTAGCTTGCGATGGTGTAGCCCGCATTCGTCTAGTGCTTAGCTTGCGGCATGTGTCAGTCAGCAGGCCTAGCTAGTGCGAGTGCGCACCATGCTAGGCTTGCGGCTGGTTCTTGCCTTGCGGCAGCCCATGCTAGCCTAGCCCTCGCATGGCTAGGCTAATGCAAGGCTAAGGCTATGCACTTTGACTTATTTATTGTTGGTTGACTTATTTGTATTTCTCGTTAATTCCTAGAATTTAACTCGATGTTCGACGTTCGGCTTCAACCCTCTAAGCTCGGAATCCGACGTCGGAGCACGTATTCTCTTGTTTGACGTATTAAGACCTTAATCTTAATTCGCCGCCTTAGTTTGGTTGCACACTTGGGTGTGACCCGTTGGGTTTAGTTAAAAAGAAAGTTGTAAGATTAATATAATTAATCTCACTGATCGGAGATGGCCTCTAGCCCGACTTTCCGATCACTTGACTACATTGAATAATCAACTCCGTAATTGATTCTGAACCCTCTATTAGAATAATACACTTGTTCGAAGGACACCATTCCTTTCAATCTCCCACTTGTCCTTCCAGACAAGTGTGTATTGTGTGCATTTCCCTTTTCTTATGTCACTTAATGTCTCTTCATGAACTATAAGGTAAGATTTATCGTCATCCTTATTACATTCAGAAGTATTTCTCGAAATTCCGAGTTTGACTGTTAAGTACGAATGATTTCTAAAATATATTTGACCACGACCATGCATTTTCACAATCTAGCTCTTCGAGAGGCCTTGTAAACAACAAAGACATGTTTCCTATTATTAATAGGAGGACATTCCCAATCTTGTATTGATAAGCTTCTCTTACTTAGAGACCTAGTTGCCCAAGTGTCGTCTTTATAATCTCCTTTTACGATAGACGTTTAACCTACATCAAAGCAAACTAGTGTTCTTAAAAGCGAATTTATAATACTCATGGTCGAGGAAAAAGGTACCGATAGTAATAATGAAAAATATACTTATTGATTAGGGGATTTTTATCCACCAAGCGCCGTTTGACAGGTGGACCAACCAGGTTCCGCCACGCGTCCTCCATGGACCACTTAAGACACGCCACGTGTCCACCCATGCCAAATGGGACAACCGGCCATCAAGGCCCATTTCAGTCTAGAAGCCCGATCGGCCCTAGGTTTACCTTAAACCTAGAGAGTTGCACGCTTCCCAAGGCTATAAATACTCGATTAATCCTCATTAATCAGGAAACGGAATAATTAACGGAACAGAGGAGAAACATTACGGAACACACTAATAACCGGCTGATCTCGCTAGCAAAGCAGATTACCTACATTAAATACTCTCACCTAGAGAGATCTTATTACTTTAATTTCTGTATTAATTACTCCTTAATCAGGTACTAACTTGACCGTTGGAGGCGGAGCTCTAAGGAGTCTCCGTTATTTTGCAGGTACAGGCGTCCGGTTCCAGTCTCGGAATTGTAGCTCTCCCGCAGGACATCAGAAAACCCCAAAACATTTGGCGCCGTCTGTGGGGAGAGTACTTCAGAGATGGCATCCAAGTCTGTACCGACCCCAGAAGAGAGGCGTCCCCTAGACGACCCTCAAGTTCAGTCGGACCATGATACCGAAAGTGAATTTGAAGTTGAAACTCATACAGCTCCAGACGGGACCCTAAGGGCCCGCCGTACCCGTCATACTGAAATAAGGGAACGGGAGTATCTTCAAACAGGAAGCGAGCCAGCAGGCGCACCGCTTGCTCTAGCAGAAGAGGAGTGACCGATTATCAGAGTCGGCTTCTACTTCAAATTTTCAGGACAGTTTGCGAAATGCCTCGATGAGGCCAACTCAGTCGTACCATGAGAGTCAGTCAGGCGGCACCTCCCGACAGTCTGGCTTTCATAGTGCGCAGGCGGTACCAAATTTGCCATTTGTGCCGCAACAACAATATTTTATGCAGCCACCTCCATTTGGTGGACCTGCAGCAAAAAACGTCCAACCTATGGACTGGCAGCTACGGCTGCTTAGACTTGGTGAACAGCCGTCGGCCTTCTCCAAGGAAATTACTGAAGCCGCTCAGCCGGCCAAAGTAAAAAATGTTTTAGTAGGCGCCTATGATGGCACTACTAACCCGGAAGACCATCTGATGGCATTCACCAACCTGATGTACCTTCAAGGGTTGGATGATCCCACTTGGTGCAAGTGTTTCCCAGCAACTCTCAAGGGAATTGCACAGCAATGGTTCGGCAACCTGCCGACTGGTTGTGTAAACAGTTTCAGGACGCTTGCTTACTTATTTGCCTCCAACTTTGCAATGAACATCCCTGCGAAGAAAACGACCCTTGATTTGGGAACAATTCAGCAGGGTGAAAAGGAGGGGCTTCGTTCCTACATCAGGCGGTTCAACCTGATGAGAATACAGATTCAAGGGTTACCGGATGAGGTAGCTTATACTGACTTTTTTAGAGGTCTCAAAGACGGGTCTACCTTCAAATTTGATTTAGTTCGAAAAAGGGTGGCGACTCTTCAAGAGGCCTTGATTGAAGCAGAAGCCTATATACAGGCGACTGATCTGTGTACAATGAAACAGTCGGACGGGAAGAGGTTCGACAATAGAGAAGGACGACAGAAACAGTCGTCCAACAAAGATGAAAAAAGAAAAGGGTCTGGGCGGCTGATTCCTCTAAACAGCCGGCCAAGAAGAAAAAGGAATTCAAACCATACTCCCCAAAGTATGTGTTTAACAAGGATAACCAGTTTATCCTAAAAGAAATAAAGGGACGGCTCTCAATTGAGAAACCGCTCCCCATGAAGGGTTCTGCGAGCAACCGGAACCAAGACAAAATCTGTGCTTATCATGATGACATTGGTCATCACACCAACGACTGCATTAGTCTCATGCGGTACCTAGACCGCTTGGCTGATCAAGGTGATCTTGACACTTATGTCAAGAAATCTACGGGGAATACTTCCTCAAAAAAGCAGTCGGCCAAAAAGAATCAACAGGCCGACAGTTCCGATACAGATGATGCAGTCGTCTACACCATTGCAGGCGGCTTCTCAGGAGGCGGCCCCACTATTAGGGGCAACAAAGATAATATAAGGCGGTTAGATGTAAATTCCGTTCACCAAGAACGACCGTCCAAATATACATTTCCTGAGATTGTCATCACTGAAGAGGATCTAGGAGGAATAAGGGGGCCGCATGACGACCCTCTCGTTATTGAATGTAAAGTGGCCAACCAGAGAGTTGGTCGAATCCTCATAGATACTGGGAGCTCTTCAGATCTCATCAGCAGCAAATGTCTGTCAAAACTGAAATATCAGACGGACTGCATACATCCGGCCTCCCACCCTTTAATAGGGTTTGGAGGAGGAGTCGTCCACCCACTGGGACGAGTTGATCTACCCGTCCGCCTGGGCGAAAAAGGGGAAGGACGACACATGGTAGTCCGATTCCTAGTTGTAGAGGAACTCTCTGCCTACAACATGATTCTGGGTCGCCCAACCCTGAATAGTGCCAAGGCTGTTATAATCCCGTCACTTATGCTGCTTAAGTTTGAAAGGGACAATGGAACAGTCGGCTCCCTAAGGGGAGATCAGAGGATGGCCCGAGAGTGCTATCTCTCGGATGTCAAACCCACTGCTAAGGCCACTGGGTCAAGTGGAGAAAAAACAGACCTTGACAATGTCAAGGAAAGTGCGCCTGTTCAAGAAACAGGCGACAGAAAAAGAAAGGCGTCCCAGACAGAGTCCGCCAGAAAGGCAAGAAAATAGCAATCATTGGCAGAGGACCGGCCGGATGAGTTCCGCCCTCAGCCGGCTGGTGAGCATACGGACCTGATATTAGACGACTCCCGCCCTGACCGAACAGTCAAAGTTGGGACGACTGCTCTGAGAAACCTTGGTGATGACTTTCACAACCTGTTGAAAGAATACAAGGACATCTTTGCATTTGAAGTCCATGAAATGCCAGGCATTAGTCCTGATCTGGCAGTACACAAACTCGCTGTGGATCCGAAAAAGAAGCCGGTACGGCAAAAGAAGCGGAACCATGGTGAAGAAAGAGGTCAGGCGGGCGCCGCCGAAGTCAAAAAATTACTTGATGCAGGGTTCATTCGGCAATGTTACTTCCCAGATTGGGTTGCAAATGTGGTACTTGTTAAAAAGCCGAATGGCACCTGGCGAATGTGTGTAGATTACACAGACTTGAACAAGGCGTGCCCCAAAGACAGTTACCCTCTGCCCAAAATTGATAACCTGGTCGACTCAACAGCCGGCCATGCCTTGATGAGTTTTATGGACGCCTATTCTGGTTTTCATCAAATTCCTTTGTGGAAGAAAGATCAGGAGAAGACGGCCTTCGTCACTGATCAGGGATTATACTGTTATACGGTCATGCCGTTTGGTCTTAAGAATGCCCCGGCTACATTCCAACGAATGATAAACACAGTGTTCTTTGATCAGATTGGGAGAAACGTCGAGGCATACATTGATGATATGATTGTTAAGACTAAACTTCAGAAAGATCATCTGACGGACCTCCGAGAAACTTTCGCCACACTCAGGCGGCACCATGTCATGCTCAATCCCAAGAAATGTGTATTTGGAGTTGAGTCTGGGAAATTTCTCGGATTCCTTATCAACCAGAGAGGAATAGAGGCGAACCCTGAGAAGGTACAGGCGGTCATTGACATGCAGTCGCCTCGTACCGTCCGAGAGGTTCAGAAGTTAACAGGTTGTCTGGCGGCCTTGGGAAGATTTCTAAGCCGATCAGGCGACAAATGCCTATACTTTTTCCAGGCAATTAAGAAAAAGGCAAGGTTTGAATGGGGGCCGGATGCTGAGGCCGCCTTCCAGAAATTAAAGGTTCACTTGCATTCCTTGCCAAGGCTGGTCAGCCCTTTGCCCAAAGAAAATCTCTACATGTACCTGGCCGTCTCTGATCATGCGTTAAGCGCGGTGCTCCTTGCTGAAAGGGACGGCTGTCAACTTCCGGTCTACTTTGTCAGTCACGTACTGAAAAATGCCGAGTTGAGGTATCCCCTAGTGGAGAAATTTGGTCTTGCACTCTTCATGGCTGTTAAAAAATTGAAGCCCTACTTTCTGGCACATGCAGTCGTCGTGTATACCGACCAACCGATCAAGCGGCCCCTTACCACCATGGAGTCCTCCGGACGAATGATCAAATGGGCCATAGAAATGCAGAGTCTCGAAGTTACTTTCGAGCCTAGAAAAGCAGTGAAGGGGCAAGCCTTTGCTGACTTTATTGTAGAGATGACTCGTCCTCCTGACTCTCAAGTTCCAGACCAAGTCTGGAAGGTATATGTGGACGGAAGCTCTACTTCAAACGGTTGTGGAGCAGGCGTCGTATGTCAATCTCCAGAGGGCGACAGGTTCGAGTATGCTCTACGCTTCAGTTTCCAGGCTTCAAACAATGAGGCAGAATATGAAGCTTTACTAGCCGGGATCCGCATGTGTAAGGCGGCCGGGGCAAGGAAAATAGACGCCTGTTCTGATTCACAACTGATAGTGAGTCAGTACAATGGCGAATACGAAGCAACACATCCGGCCATGATCAAATATTTACAGGCGGTCCGACAAGCAGTCGGCTCCCTTGAGGATTTCCATCTGATCCAAGTACCGAGATCAGAAAACAACCAGGCAGATGCACTCTCGAAATTAGCATCATCCGCCTCCTCCGATACTCCTCGAACTGTGTTTTGGGAAGTAATGGAGAAGAGAAGCATCGAGGAAAATCCTATTGGAATTCTAGACAGAAGCTCAACCTGGATGGATTCAATCAGGGCATATCTGACAAACGGTACACTGCCGGATGATCCTCAACAGGCGGCATCACTGAAAAAACGAGCCTCCTGTTTTGAAATGATACAGGGGGAACTGCACAAGAGGGGGCACCTTCAACCCTTCTTAAAGTGTGTTACTCCTGAAAAGGGACGAGAGATACTAGATGATCTTCACTCTGGTTTCTGTGCTTCCCATATAGGTGGTAGGATGCTTGCTCAAAGGGCAAGGCGGCAGGGCTACTTTTGGCCTACTTTGGAAGCAGATGCAATGGAGATGGTGAAAAAATGTGACAAGTGCCAAAGGTTTGGCAAATTAATTCACCGTCCGGCTACTGACCTCACTACCATTCACAGCCCACTACCGTTTGCTAAGTGGGGCATGGACATTCTGGGTCCATATACGCCTGCTACAGGCGGCAGAAGGTATATACTTGTTGCCGTTGACTACTTCACTAAATGGGTAGAGGCGGAGGCTGTAAAGGGAATCAAGACGAAAGATGTAATTTCATTCATTTGGAAAAACGTCATCACTCGGTTCGGGGTTCCCATGTCTATGGTTTTTGATAATGGTCCCCAATTTGAGACGCCTGTTCTCAAAAGCTGGTTGGGAGACCAAGGAATTGGACATTACTTTGCATCTGTCGGCCGTCCACAAGCAAACGGC
Organism: Chenopodium quinoa; assembly: GCF_001683475.1. Classification (NCBI taxonomy): domain Eukaryota; kingdom Viridiplantae; phylum Streptophyta; class Magnoliopsida; order Caryophyllales; family Amaranthaceae; genus Chenopodium; species Chenopodium quinoa. The sequence goes on from NW_018745659.1 coordinate 456,392, forward strand.
CAGGTAGAAGCCTTTAATAAAATCATCTCAGACGGTCTCAAGAAAAAAATTGAACGAGCAGGCGGCCTATGGGCAGATGAACTACCACATGTTCTTTGGGCCATTAGGACGACTGAAAAAGGGGCGACTGGAGAAACTCCATTCCTCCTAACTTATGGTGCAGAAGCTGTTCTTCCAATAGAACACTACGAGCCGACTCTTCGAGTAATGCTATATGACGAAGAGGCAAACTGGGAAGCTATGCGCCTGGCATTAGACTCACTTCCTGAAAAGAGGGGCAATGCTGTTTTGCGCCATGAAATCTACCGCCTGAGAATGACTAGATCATACAACAAAAAAGTGCACAGGCGTCCACTCAAAGTAGGGGACTTTGTACTTAGAAAAATGGAAGCAGTTGGTAGGGCTAACGAGTCTGGCAAACTAACTCCCAACTGGGAAGGACCCTACCGAATCTATGCGGAAGTCAGGGACGGTACCTACCGTCTGGAAACACCAGACGGACAACCGTTGCCTCGAACTTGGAGTATAGATAACCTTAAGAAATATTTCTTTTGAATGATGTAAAGTAAAGAGCTACTTAATAAAGTTGGCACTTACTATTCAATTTTGTATTACGAGGGGCATGCCGTCTGTACCTTTACAGTCGGCTACTCTCCATTGAGTTTCACTCTTTATCTTTACAGAGGCCGCCGTCTGTTCCATTACAGTCGGCTACTCTCCCTCGAGTATTTTACTCACAATACTTAGCTAAAAAGTTTAGGGCCTGGCCGATCCTGTAACTAACAGGCGGCTACCCTTCTTTTACTTAGCACATACGTTCACCAAGAACATACCAAGGCCACTGGCCGAATGATCAGACCAGGCGCCTAGTCAACTGATCTAACTTTTAAAAAACTAATCCGACCTGTCCCAACATTATAGCAGGCGTCCGGCGGCATCCATTCGGATGAAATTCGTCGCAGAGAGCAGCTCCCTTTTGGGTGGAACATTGTTCTATAAACTAATTACACGGCACCTATACGACTGTCCCAAAGGGCAACCACGTAGCCGTTTTTGAGACAAGGATAACTCTATCACTAACCAAACCAGTGGTAGCAGTTGACATCTGAGTCAGATGACCGCCTGTATTACTTGGGATAAATGCAGGGGGTACCTATTGAGTTAATAGCCAACAAACATTGGCGAATCAAGGGGTCTAGCCGGTCTACGCCGCCTGGTACCTCTACTTCTCAAACAAAAGTGACGGAGACTGAGTAACTCCAAAGTTAACTCATAGTCACTCCTTCAAATTTGGTATGGAACCTAAAAAGTTTGAGTCGTCCGCCTGTTTTATACAAACAAGGGCACTCGAACCCCTATTCCTACTGGATAACCTATTGAGTAAATAGCCAACAAACATTGGTGAATCAAGGGGTCTAGCCGGCCTACGCCGCCTGATACCTTTACTACTCAATCAAGATTGTGACGAAGACTAAGTAACTCCTATGTTAACTTAATAGTCACTCAAACTTAGTACTGAGCCTAAAAGGTACGAGTCGTCCACTTGTTTTTAATAAACAAAGGCTCTCAACCAATACTCTTGCTAGGTTAACAAATAACAAATTAGAGGCCAACATTGGCAATAAAGGGAAACAACCGGTACCCGCCGCTTGTTTTCCTACTTAAATTCCTTGGCTACTTGGTAATTCTATTTACTTGGTCAAATTGAATAAAGAGTTCGAATACCGATTGATTAAATGGCCGACTGATCATCTATCCTGGAAACAGACAACCAGTCGTCCAGGGGCATAGGCGGCATACTTACTATTTGTACCTGTCTTAACGTTCGGCCATACACAACAGTCTGTCTAGTGAGCAAATTTCAAATACTTAGACAAATTTGAACAAAAACAAAAAATTTGATTAAAATGAGCCGGCCATAAAAGACCAGCAGAATATTCAAAACCCCGGCCCCCTGGCCGGGTAATTACAAAGCAAACGGCACGCAGGCCGTGAAAAGAAAAAATACACTTAAAGCTTAAGAAGGGGGCAGTTCAGTATCAGCAGCAGCCGCCTGGTCAGCACTCTTCTTGCTGGACTCGGCCTTCGCTGCATCATCTTTTGATGCCTTTCCCCCAAGTGGCACAAGCGCCACAACCGGCTCTTCCTCCTCCAACGCAACGTCCATCGCCTCTTCTTCAGCAGCCGCCAGGATCTGTTGATTATATATTTCCGAACACTGGCGGTACGTTCTTTCCCATGAGGCAAAGTCGGCACTGGGGAACAGTCGTTCCCAGGTCATGCGTTGGATTTGGGCGGAGTCTTCCACCATCTCCCGGACGAGCTCTTGTTTTTCTTGCTCGGCCTTGTCCGAGAGCTCTTGGGTAAGACTCTTCTCCTGGTTCACCAGGCGTTCTTTTACGTTAGCCAAAGATTTCTCCATGGCTTCGTAAGAGTGCATTTTCTGGCGAAGGGGTTTCAGCTCGGCTTTAAATTTGGTGACGGTCCCCTCCAGCTCGTCAACCTTCTTTTGGGCCGCCTCTAGCTGAGCCCGAACAGCGGCGGTCGCCTGCGCCTGATAATAAAGAAGATCAATGGTCAGTACTTCATTTTGGGCAATTTGAAACATTGCTTTATCACAGCTGGAGGCGGCCATAGCCTTTGCGGCCTTTACCTCTTTGTTTTTCCGATCAATCGGCTTGCGAAGGCTGTTGACTCGGAGCAGGGCCTAAGTACAAAGAAAAACAGGCGTCAGTTTCCAATCATAAGGGTTAACAGGCGTCCTGGAACTTCAAAAGGGTATACCTCAGCTAGGATCCCCGAAATTCCATCGAGGTCAAGGGTGCCGGCACCCTTGACCGCCTCCCTGTCAGAGGGAGGAACTACTTTAACCATTGACTTGGCTACCTCAACCAAGTCAAGTCCCTGGGGGCCGGCTGCATTAAGCAAAAGGAAAAACAAGTTAGACCTAATCAAGAAGGAAGCAAGAGTGAGTTTTTACAAGCAAGTGTCCATACATCTAGGCGGCCCCGCCTGGGTTTTTGAAGAAGTGGCCGGCTGCTTCTCAGCCGCCACTGTTTTCCTGGAAGACCCAGGAGAGCTTGCAACAGTCGTTCTCCGGGCCTTGGGGTCCGGCTGTTGCGAGGAAGAAGCCCTTGGAGTGCCAGACTGAAAACAAAAAGAGTTAGTATATGCATAATACAACTTAAAGGGGAAGAGTTTTCAAAGCTTACCAAGGGTGCCTCCTTGCTGGGGGAGTCGGCGTACGACTGCTTCATTAGCGAAACCCGCAGCATGGCCGCCGCAGTCTTAGATGCTGTTATTTTACTCATGGCGTCGGCTGAAAGAAATAAACAGCAAAGTTAGTAAAAATCCCAAGTAAACAAGGCGTGAGAAAACAGAGTATTCGTCAGGCCGGCTACCTCTAGAGCACCGACTGCCGAGGCCACAGGCGGCCAAGAAGTACTCATCATAGAGCCACTTGAAGCTCGGGACGCAGTGTAGGGGTACTTGCTCTCGTACCCCTGAAGTAGAGTTCACCCTAGTCTCTACTTTGAAGAGTCCTTTGTCTAGGATCTCTCTTTTAGCCTTTGGGGGAACAGGCGGCATGCTGCGGCCGCCTGAAAGAAGAGGCGGATCCCTGTTCCACTTGTTAAAACGTTTGTTCAGCTCCGTGTCTGAACTCTCGATAATAAGGAAGGTGTTCCGCCAATCCTTCCATTTGTTTGCCTTACCTCTCGTCATGAGGTAACCCCTGTGGCTTGTTAGTTGATACCAGCCGGTACCTCCCGACTTAGGGGTCCGGCTGAGATAGTTCATGTGGGCGAAAGCCTCAAAACTTGGCTCCACCCCGTTCAGTTCGCACCCGGCCACATAGCCGAGTACGTTTACCCAAGAGTTGGGGGCTAACTGCCATAACCCCAGATCATACCCATCTAAAATCCGCTGAACAGCCGGATGTAATGGGAAGCGCAGACCAGCTTTGATGGCCGCCACATAGCAGCCAAAACAGCCGTCACCATAGCTGGTACCAGCCGGCCAGACGACAGTATCTTCTGGATCCGGCACAAACAGTAAATACTCCGGGCCCATTTTGTGGTTAGCAATAAAGCTCGCCACGTTGTCTCGCATGGTTGCGATCCGGCCCCGGGGCACCCTGCAGTAGTAGGGGGTGTTTTCCTCTCTGTAAGAGGCGGACGGCTCTGCCCAATTATCCCCCTTCTCCACTGCATGGGAACTTCTCGCCTCTTGTAGGCGGTTATGTTTTTCTTCTGAGTCAGAAGAACTATGGTCAGAGGAACTATGGTCAGAAGAGCTGGAATCGGACTCGTCCCCTGACGAGTCCGAAGAGGACGACTCCTCCCCTCTCCTAGAGGGGCCCGCCTCCTCTCCCTTAGAAGGAGCAGAAGGTAAATTAGACATGTCCACGGTTAGATGAGAAGGGAACACCTTGGTCCCTCTCTCAGAACTGTCAGCTTGACAGTCGCCTCGTTCCACATCTGGCGCCTGGTCAGATGTTTCGCTAAGGAGTACCCTTTGGGAGGAGCCGTCTGAGTTTGATATTCTAGCAGTCTTTTTTGTTCTGGCCATCACGTTCTGCATAGACACAGATTCAGTCGGACTTTGTATAAAGGGCAAAGATGGGTCCAGAAAAGGGCAGGCGGCACTCCTAGTCCTAGATTCAGCCGTCCCCGGTGACCGGCTGATCACTAACTTAGGGCGTGTCGTGTGCTTCCATGGTGCCATTTCAAAAAATAAAAAGAAAATTAAGAGTAAGAGAACTGAGTTACCTGAACGGATGACAGTTGATGAAGTCCTGAAAGTTCGGGTCAGTCGGCTTGTCAGAACAGGCGGTAGGCAGAAAAAGTCCGAAAATGTCAGAGCAAGTTCAGGGGTCCGAATGTTCTCGCAAAAATTCTCAAATGTGAAAATGACCGAAGTCAGCACTTCCTTTTATAGGCAAAATGAGAAGGCGAAGGGTCGCTTCCGAATTCAAATTTGGGCGGGAGAGTCTCCCGGCCGTCTGCAAGGTGACACCTGTAACGGGCCGTCGCCTGTCACCGTGCGACGCCTGTCACAGGCGACACGTGACCAGTCGCGTGCCACCTGTGAGGGGCAAATGATTAGGGGATTTTTATCCACCAAGCGCCGTTTGACAGGTGGACCAACCAGGTTCCGCCACGCGTCCTCCATGGACCACTTAAGACACGCCACGTGTCCACCCATGCCAAATGGGACAACCGGCCATCAAGGCCCATTTCAGTCTAGAAGCCCGATCGGCCCTAGGTTTACCTTAAACCTAGAGAGTTGCACGCTTCCCAAGGCTATAAATACTCGATTAATCCTCATTAATCAGGAAACGGAATAATTAACGGAACAGAGGAGAAACATTACGGAACACACTAATAACCGGCTGATCTCGCTAGCAAAGCAGATTACCTACATTAAATACTCTCACCTAGAGAGATCTTATTACTTTAATTTCTGTATTAATTACTCCTTAATCAGGTACTAACTTGACCGTTGGAGGCGGAGCTCTAAGGAGTCTCCGTTATTTTGCAGGTACAGGCGTCCGGTTCCAGTCTCGGAATTGTAGCTCTCCCGCAGGACATCAGAAAACCCCAAAACACTTATGACGATTTTAAATATCTTAAAGTATTCTCATAGGTCGATCCAGTATAGTTCCAAACTAATACCTGTGCAAATGATTTATGACATTCTTGTCCTAGTAGCACAAGAAACAGTGCCAGAAATCATACTATACACTAATCTCATACGTTCATTAGTCGTCTAACTTTTAAATGACCTTGATTAGGATAATTTCGATATGATATTCAATGTTCACTTAATAGGTGTTTCTTTATCCAAGACATTGTATTGATACCCTATTTTGAATGTCGTCAAATCGAATGGACTCATTATTTAATTAAAAAGATATGGAATAATAATTTTGCAAGAAAATAAAATTACTTCATATATGAATGGTTAACTTAGTGTTTTACATCAAGATGTCCAAAACTTAATTAAAACACAAAATACAGGAAATTAGAGCCAGTCTCTGACATATCTAATTCCCATAGCCTCAACGTGCTTGTTGTGTTTCTCTTGAGGCAAAGGTTTAGTGAGTGGATCGGCTATGTTATCGTCCGTTCCAAATTTGCAAACCTTGACTTCACCTCCATTAATTCGTTCCCTTATGAGGTGAACTCATAGCTCGTCATGTTTGACCTTCTAGTGTTGCCTCGGCTCCTTGGCCTGAGCAATAGCCCCATTATTGTCACAAAACAGGTCTATTGGTCTCTTGATTGAGGGCACAACACCAAGTTCATCAATGAACTTTCGAATCCAAACTGCCTCCTTAGTTGCTTCTGAGGCGGCTAAGTACTCGGCTTTAGTTGTAGAATCTGCAACCGTGCTTTGTTTAACACTCTTCCAACTGAACGCTCCACCATTTAGACAGAATATATATCCTGATTATGACTTGAAGTCGTCTCTGTCAGTCTAGAAGCTTGCGTAGGTATAACCTTCAACAACCAAGTCCTTATTTCCACCATAGACAAGAAATTTATCCTTGTTTCTTTTCAGGTACTTTAGTAAATTCTTGGCCGTAGTCCAATGCGCCTTTCTTGGGTTTGATTGGTATCTGCTTGTAGCACTCAATGCATACGATACATCTGGCCTTGTAAATAACATGGTGTACATGATCAATCCTATTAGCGAAGCATATGGGATATGATTCATTCTCTCTCGTTCATCTGGTGTCTTTGGACACTTATTCTTGTTGAGAGTTATGCCATGAGACATGGGTAGATGGCCCCTCTCGGCGCCTTCCATTTGGAACCATGCCAGTACCTTATCGGTATAAGTACTTTGACTCAGTTAAATCATCCTTTTAAATCTATCTCGATAGATCTTGATGCCCAATATTACTGTGCCTCTCCCAAGTCTTTCATTGAAAAACACATTCCAAGCCAAGTCCTTACAGACTCTAACATTGGAATGCTGTTTCCAATGAGCAATATGTCATCGACATATAAGACTAAGAATGCGATGTCCACTGACCTTCTTGTATACACAAGACTCCTCTGGATTCTTGATGAGGCCAAACTTGCTGATTGCTTCATCAAATCACAGATTCCAACTTCTGCTAGCTTGCTTTAAACCATGAATGGATTTCTTAAGCTTGCATACCTTCCCAGCATTGTTTGGATCCACAAAACCCTTAGGCTGTGTCATATACACAGTATCTTCTAAAATCCCATTTAAGAAGGCATTTTTTACATCCATTTGCTATATTTCGTAATCGTAATATGCAGCAATTGCTAGGATGATCCGGACAAACTTAAGCATTGCAACCGGTGAAAAGGTTTCATCATAATCAACTCCGTGAATTTTCCTGTAACCTTTTTCCACCAGTCTAGCTTTGTATAAATATACATTTCCATCTTTGTCTGTTTTCATCTTAAAAGTCCATTTGCAACCGATAGGTTTGTAACCTTCGGGCAAATTAACCAAGTCCTAGACTTGAATTTCAAACATGGAGTCCATCTCGGATTTCATGGCCTCTAACCATTTAGTAGAGTCGGGGCTCTTCATAGCTTGCTTGTAAGTCGCAAGCTCTTTTCCATCCATTAATAGGATTTCTTGATTCTTGTTTAACAGGACAGCAAGGTATCTGTCTAGTTGAGATCTTTTCCTTTGCGACCTACGCAAGGTGATCAGTTGAGCTTCAACATTGTTGGTTTTATCCTGACTTTCATCAACGGTTGCTTTCGAAGCCTTTTGAGTGTCGGATTCCTTTTGTTGCTCATCCTCTCAAACTTCATCGAGTTCGATTTTCCTCCCACTTGTCATTTTGGAAAGACACATCTTTTCCAAAAAGACACCATCTCGAGTCTCTTGACATATGCTTCGCAACCCCAAATCTTAAGAAAAGACAACCGTGGAGGTTTCTTCGTCCATAATTCATATGGAGTCTTTTTGACAACTTTTGACGGAGCACGGTTTAGTGTTAGTGCAGCAGTTTGAAGTGCATGTCCCCAAAAAGAAATAGGAAGATCGATAAGACCCATCATGGATCAAACCATGTCTAACAAAGTTTGATTCTTCCTCTTGAACACTTTGTTCCATTGTGGAGTTCCGGGAGGTGTCAATTATGAAAGAATACCATGTTCTTTCATATGATCGTCGAGTTCATAGCTCAAATAGTCGCCGCCTTGATCCGATCGAAGCCTTGATTTTCTTCCTGAGCTGTTTCTCCACTTCACTTTGAAACTCTTTGAATTTCTCAAAAGATTCAGACTTGTGCGACATTAGGTAGACATAGCCATATCTACTATAGTCGTCCGTGAATGTGATGAAATAACGACAATCATTTCTTGCGGTTGTGCTCATTGGTCCACATACATCCGTGTGTATGAATCTAATAAGTCACTTGCCCTTTCTCCTATCTTGGAGAAGGGGATTTATTATCTTGCCAAGTAAACATCCTTCGTAGTTTTCAAATGACTCTAAGTCAAATGAATCAAGAATGCCTTCGTTAAGAAGTTTCTTGATGAGTTTGATGTTTATATGGCCTAGACGACAATGCCACTAGTAGGTTGGATTCGACACATCGGTCTTACCCCTTTTGACGGTATTGTCAAAATTATAAACCTTTTTGTCTAACGAAAGCACATAAAGACCATTTTCTAAATATGTTGTACCATATAAAACATTATCAAGATAAAACGAATAACTATTGTCCCTTATCCGGAATTCAAAACCCTTGGCATCCAACACCGAAATTGAAATAATATTTTTGGTAATGTTTGGAACATGATAACATTCATCCAGTTCTAAAACAGGCCCTGAGGGAAAAGACAAACTAAGTGTTCCTACGGATACGGCTACAATCCTTGCTCCATTGCCTACCCGAAGTTCCACTTCTCCCTTTGCTAGCTTCCTACTGTTTTTCCTTAGTCCCTAAGAATTGGAACAAAGGTGTGAGCCACATTCGGTATCTAATACCCATGAAGCATTGATAGCAAAGTTAAGGTTAATAACATATATACCTGATTCAGAAGCAATAATGCCATTCTTCTTATCTTTCTTCAGCTTTAGGCAATCTCGTTTCAATTCTCCTTAGCTCTTCTTGTAGTAGAAGCATTCGGAGTCGGTTGGAGAAGAAGAGGTTGCCTTATTTTGCTTGTCGCCTTTGGCAGCTTTTGGGTTAGGCGGAGAGGTCGTTTTACCCTTCCCCTTATAGTCCTTCTTCTTGCCTCATCGCTTAAGTTGCTTGCCCTTCTTATCTATAAGCATGTCATGCTTCCCCTCATCTTTGAGCGTTTGCTCGGCTTGCTTTAACATTTCGTGAAGCTCCGTGAAGGTTTTCTCCATCTTGTGTATATTATAGTTCATCTTGAATTGATCATAACCTTTATGCAGCGAGTGGAGAATAATGTTAATTGCCATCTCGCTCGTTCGAGTATCCCTCATCAAGTCCCTCCATGTTCTCGAATAATCCAATCATTTTGAGCACATGAGGGCTGGCGGGCTCTGCTTTCTTAAGCTTTCTCTTAAGGATTTACCAATGGGTCTTGAACCTTTCAGTTCTAGCCTGCTCTTGAAACATATTCTAAAGTTCAAATATGATCTCAAAAGTCGGATATGATCTCAAAATTCGTCTCCCTCTCAAAAAATGTCTTTTAAAGATTTGGGGACATTGTGGCTAACATGATGAATTTGACATCCCGGTTGGCAACATGCCACTGGTTCAGGGCAGCCTGTGTCACCTCCTCATTTGGAGTGTCGGGCATTTCCTCATCAAGTACATACTCCTTTTGTTCTTGCATAAGAACAATCCTCAAATTCCTTTCCCAATCAAGGAAGTTGGTTCCACTCAATATCTCCCTGTCGAGAATGGAGCGGAGAGAAAACTGGTGTTTGTTGGTGTTAATTGCAGACATTGTACTACAAATGAAAAAATTTGCAATGAATAACCATTCATAAACCAATAACTTTGAAATTTAAAGCATACATGCAAATTTTCAATCTTATTTAGCGTTTTATTCACACATTTAAAGTTTGTCCCATTTAGTTGACAATAAAATGATTCCAAGATCCCAAAATCAATAAGGGATTAAGCATGCTTTGTCTTGTCTTAACACTTATTATTTTAAGGTAAGAAATCCAATTTCTAATAGTTCCAAACTATTCTTGGTTTGATAAGTCGTCGAATCTAATGCATTCTTGACACTTATCTCGTTTGCCACAATATCTAAGGACTCCTTACCAATATTGTTGAGTTTAACCAAAACTAATGCGTACATCCAATATACCTTACTTCCCTAAGAAAGTGGTAATGCCTTGCTTTGGCATAGCCCATAACCTACTCTAGGAGTTTCGGTAAGTGTCATTTTGGAATGGCAAATTTTTAACTCAATTTTATAGGGACTTAGGGTTTCTATGTTGGTTTTTTAAGTGAACTAAATAAACCATTCAACATTCGAAATCCTAAAACATGCATCTAATATCGCAATTATATAAGCAAATATAAATAGATATTTAAAGAAGCATGGCAATCTAGCATGACCCCTTGGACTTGGCTTCGTCTTCAAAGAATCACCATCTTCTTGACTTCACTACGAACCATGCAAGACTAGGAGCTTAGAGTAATCTAAATAATTTAAGTACTAAAATACTTAACGGTACGCAGTCCGTATTTAGATTTACAAAAATATATAACGGAACATAGTCCGTATTTACTATCCTAGTCAGACCATACTAGTTGCCTTTTGTAAAAACCTACATAAGAACATTTATAATAGTCCAATCACCCATTCACTTCTAAATTGAATGGCCTATACATTTTAACAAACAATACGAGCAATTATACATAACTTGCATCAAAAATCGTGCACTAGTTACTAACTTAGGTCGTTAATCCGATTAACAAGCCCAATTACAACTAGTCAAGTGTTTATCCAATTATGTGAACTAACACAATCATGATAAGCATAATTAAAGCTTAACGAGCTCAAAACCGATTAATGAAGCTCCTACTAAATTCCACATCTAACTTAATTAAAATAATCTAATTAATTTTTAATTAACCAAAACGAGTCATTTTTGTCAAAAATATGCATATACATGAAAAACTGAGGCCTAGCCTCGTTTTAAACAAAATTGCAAAACCGGAAAACCGAGTCAAGTGCCTAGCTCCCAAACCAAGGGCTAGGGGCTGCTAGGCACCCTAACAAGGCTTGCGTGTGTGGCTGGCTGCATGAGCCTAGCAGAGCACCAAGGTAGCCGCAAGCACCGCAGCCGCACAGCATGCGTAGCATGCTTGTGTGCTGCTACTGGTGCTAGCAACGCTCCTTGTGCGCGCTAGTGCTCGTAGCATGTGCTTCCTAGGAGCCCTGACCTTGCGGGCTGGGTGCTGCTTGGCAGCCCTCTCCATAGCGCACGTACCAGCCCTTTGCACCATCTGGTCGCACACACACCCGCGCACATGGCTCTTCAGCAGTATTGATGCGGGCTGTGCGAGCAGCCCCTGCTGGCCGAGCATGGTGCTTAAGGCTCCAAGCCTCGATTTTGTGTGCACTTGGGATTTTTAATCCCAATTTTAGAGTGACTTTTAATTAATTCCAAATTGAATTTTAAAATTAACAATTGAGCAATTTTGAATTAATATTAAGTTTAACTTAAGTAATTCAAGATTAGTTCAAAACCAAAATTATTTCCAAGAATCATTCTTTAATAATTTTAGGTTAATTTGATATAATAAAAAAATTAAGGGCCTGCTACATAATTAATTATGAATTTGACAAAAACAAGTTGAATAAATTAATCAACCATCCAATGAATAATAATTTATCCAACAAATAGTCATGCATATTTGAATATTTCAACCTTCCAATGAAAAATATTATTTAAGCATAAATATGAACATTCATGATTTTAATCAATTTCCAAAGTGATTAAAACTCAAAGTGTGTTCATTTTGGATTTTACCAAGTCAAGATTCAATTAATAAAATCATTAAAGATTCAATCTTTGACTATTTTAAGGGTTCAAAAATCACATTTGAACATAAACTCATTCAAACAATCTAATTGTATAATGAACAATTTTCAAGTTTATGCAAAATTAGAGCAATCCAAATTAAGCAACCAAATCATTTCAAAACACGCTTAGTAAGGAATATAATTGCAGTGGATTAATGCCATAATCTATCACATAATCCGCTAATTATATGCAATAATTAATCACGGTTTAAAGAATTAAAATTTTCTCGTTCTAAACAAAAAACCCTTCGAAAAACACATTTCTGGGTAGATTTTGGCCTCTGGAAGCCGTTTTTTAACCATTTGTGGGTAAAGGTTGATTTATAACATCGATTCCACCCAAAAAACACACTATTTTGATTCGAAGTCTGGGTTTGTAGTCATAAATTAGCAATAAAATGATTTTATCTAATAAAACCTATAGTAATCTAATTAGGTTGCTAATCTAGATTTTTAAATCTATTTTAAATCACCTTAATTAATTTTTAGTCGCAATAATTAAATGCATGAGGCTCTAATACTACTGTCGGGTTTTATGGTGTGCGAACATCGCGCGGAACCTAAACCCGCCCAAGGACCACATGAACAAATTAAAGGGACTAAAGCAAAACATGCATATAATTAATAAAACAATAAATACATAAAGGAGAGAGAGAGAGAGAGAGAGAGAGAGAGAGAGAGAGAGAGAGAGAGAGAGAGAGAAGGGAAAAGACATTCAAACCCTTGAAGAGGTGTTTTCTACTTAGCACGAACACGAACTCATGAACGGAGCTAGAGCCTCAAATGCGACTCCTCCAACATAGTCCACCCACTCGCCCAAACTTGATTAATATTACCAGCTAGAATAGTATTATTATTATTATTATATTGTTGCCTGTTTTGTCTTTTATTTTATTTTATTTTTTATTTTTTTTTTCCATAAAATTACATGTAGTTTAATCAATTCATAGGAATGTGCTAAATTTTGGGTTATTATAGGTGTCAAAGCTTCCTCAAAAGTGACTCATATATAACTATATTAAAGCATGTGATATATTTAGTTACTGATATTTTTTATTAATTATTTGATTGAAATTAAGAGTTCGAAAGATTTTGGTTTTAATTTGTTGATTTGTTTTTATATAGTGTTAGATTATTGTTTGATTAATAATTATTATATTTTTCTTATTTTTATGAAAATTGATATTAGTTTCTCTTTATTGATGATTTAATAGTCTCTATTACACATTATGAAGCTATAGAGTATTTTTACAAAATTAAGCATAAGTGTAAGGAAATGTCGTCTAATAGGCATATAATGTAATTAGGTGACGCCGAACCTCGTTGAAATTTTTAGATTATAGTTGAAATACTCAATAAAGCCATAAAGAAATGAAGGTGAGCATAATAGAGTACCCTGGTAAAATTCCTGAAATTGGAACTGGAACCTATTGCAATAGGTTCCTCAAAATGGGAACCGAAACCATAACCTGTTGAACACGTTCTTGTAAATTGGGAACCAGAACCTAAAGGTTCCAGTTTTGATTTGGGGTACCTTGTCTTGTAATATACTTACTAACTTTTTGCAGATTTTATAAATAAAAAAATTATTTAGTCACTAATTTATAATGTTTACAACTTATAAATAAAACAAACTAAATTAGTTTTCTGTCAAATTTAATAAATATATTTATAACTATAGTTTTGATATTTATTATTTAAAAACTAAGTTAGAATTAGTGCATCATTTGAAATTAAGTGATATTTTTATGAGGTTACAAGTTACCCTACAGGGTCCGATTTTAAAAAATTGAGAACTTGAACTAGAAGCTGTTGCTACAGGTTCTCCATTTTACTACCCAGAACCTCTTTTACAGGTTTCGGTTCCGGAACCTGTGCTTCCTAACAGGTTCCGTTCCCATTTCAGGGTATCATGATATTTTGATTACCCCTATAAAGAAATAAGATATAATTTATTTGATATTCTCCATTGGTATTTTACTCCTTCCACTTTTTATTGATATTCTTACATTCCAATTAAAGTGTTTTATTTGAAAAATTCTTCGGATATTGAATCTTTCTCCTTTTTTTTTTAATTTTTTTTTGGCAACCCTCATTATTAAATAAAAAAGAAACCCCCTACCTCTATATATATTGTGTAGGTTAGCCCATTACAATGCATGGTTTAAAAGTTGTAAATTTGTAGATTAACTATAAAAATTGTCTAAAATTATTGTCATAAGTTTTTAGTGACAAACTTCATAATTTTATAGTTCTACACGAAAGACTTAAATTTGAATCTTTATTTTTTTTTATTTTTTTATTTTTTATTTTTTTACATTTTAATTTGAATCTAATTAAAGTCATACAATAACGATATCTAAATTTCAATATCTAATATTAACATATCAATATCTAATACAAACACATTAATATCTTATTATATAAATATTTTTAACATCTAATATTAAAAGTTCAATAACTATACATCCTTTTTAATTTTGAATTTCAAATGTACAATTCCTATAGCCAATTAATGACCTTGTTTAGGGTAAAAATTACCTCACCACGTGGTCCATTCCTATAGTGACACGTGACCCAATAAAAGAACGACACATGTCCCAATAAGAAGATGACACATGGAAAAACATGAGGGCACCTAAAAGAGAAAAGGCCTCCTTACATCAAGAAGCCCAAATCCCGAGAAAGGCGCCATAACGACGCCCTCAAGAGACACGTGTCTCTTCCTGATTACGCCGCCAATCAGCATCCAATATTCTAGATTTCTAGGCCATCAAACCCTAGATGGCACGCATTCCCACCCCTATAAATACCCCAATCATTTATGATGTGGGGGTGGATTGAGATATATCATTCAAGGCATATTAAATTGCTCTAACTTCTCTCTATCTATTTTCGTTTTCCGATCACTAACTTTATCGTCGGAGGCGAATATTCCATTAATCGAAATATTCGTCATTTTGCAGGTATCTGTGGCTGTCCGTCTATATTCACGACCTATATCCCGAGGGATTCCAAAAAAAATCCACGAAACATCTGCCGCCGTCTGTGGAGATATACGTTTAAAATGGCTGAAGATGGTCAGACACCCGGTCCTGGTCAAGTCGACCATGTAGAGAATGTTGCGGTTACTATCAACAACAACGTCCTTTAACCGCTTCATTTCATGAGGCTGAGGATCCCCCTTGTAATGACCACATCCTTGTAGGCCGCTTTGACTAAGCTTTGTAAAGAGCTTAAGGGTAAAATACCCTCTTATTCTAGGCAGCCGTGTAGAAGAGAAGGAGAGGGAATCAAGGAAAAACCCCATGGAAAGATGGCTAACACTAAAGATGCAAGGGCTACCCTATTCAGAAGGCAGCTGAGGTCCCTTAGGGTTCCTCGGACGAACTGGTCAAAGCTTGTTGAGAAATCGAAGTCAGCTAGGGGGAAAGCCAGGCAGCCTCTAAGGCAGCCAACCAAGCCGTCCTAACGCTTTAAGGATGCTAGAGACTATCTTCTACACAAGCGGCAGGAGCGAGCCCAATCCTACTACTTGGACACTAATTCCCCTTCCACAATGCCGGATGAAATCTCATACCAAACCCTCTCCAAGCATACTAGCTCGGCCAGGACCAGCATAAGTAAAGTTTAAAATACTCAAACTCCAAGTTCCTTACCTTAACCGCCTTAGTTCCATGTTCCCCATAACTACGGTGCAAATCTTCCGCCTACTCCCCAGTGTACTACGGGTAGTACGAGAAATATGGCCAGTTGTACGACCAGGTAGCTTACCTGGCCGGACTGGCCACCCAACCTCAGCCAATTGATTGGAAAATGCGCTTGTTGACTCTAGGTGACAAGTCGTCTTCATTTTCTCAAGAAATACTCAACTTTCCTATCCAGCAAAGGTGAAGAGTGTAATTGTTGGTGCCTATGATGGTACAAGAAACCTTGAAGAGCATATATCCTCGTACAGGAACCTGATGTACTTGTAAAACTTGGATGATGCCATTTGGTGCAAATGCTTCTCGGTCACCCTCAAGGGTGTGGCTCAAGACTGGTTCAACAGTTTGCCGACCGGATGCATCAATTGTTTCACAACTCTTAGCTTGTTCTTCATTGGAAACTTCTCCTACAATATACCACTCCGGAAGACTAGTCTCAACTTGGAAACCATTGTCCAAGGAAAGAAGGAGGGGTTGCGTTCGTACGTTCAAAGTTTTAACATGAAAAAAGCACAAATTCAGAATCTTCTGGATGAAATGGCATATTCAGAGTTCCTTCGAGATTTAAGGCACAATGGTTTTAAGTTTGACTTGCTCAGAAAAAAGATTCGGACATACACAAGTGTTCTACGGGAGGCCGAATCATATATTGAGTGTAATACCCAATATTTTTAATGTATTTTATAAATTATTTATTTATGTTATTATTTATAAAATATATTTTTGGGCCAAATTATTTTAATTATGGGAGTAAAATAAGATAAATTTTATTTTGGGTCAATGGTTTCAAAATATATTTACATACTCCATTAAAAGATAGCCCATATTAGTTTAATTAGCCCAATAATTTTATTTTTATAGTTAGGCCTAATATCTTATCCTCAATGCCTATCAATCTTATGAGGCCTAAAATTTACCCTAATCTACTCTATATTATAAATACTCCATTTATCCCCAAAATTTTCCCTCACATAAGTCAACAAAGTTAAAAGGTTAGTTTTCTTCCTATTTTTCCTTTTCTTTTTCTTTTTTTTTTTTCTTTTTTTCTTTTTTTCTTTCTTTCCTTTTTCCTCATTTTTTTTTCTTTCTTTCTTTTTCCCCTTCTTTCTTCTTTCTTGCATGGGACTCCAAGGAGCAGCGCCACCCTTACTGTCCGGCCACCACACTACCGCCAGACGGCCACCACATGCGTGGAACTTCCAATTAGCCAGCCAACCACAACGTGCCCCTTCTCTTCTCTTTCCTCTTTTATTTAAATTGTTTTATAATTATATATTCATGATTGTTTAAAACATGATTTCTTAGTATCAAATTAGTTTTAGTTTTGTTAAAATAAATTTTTAGATTATTATTAGTGATTTTATTCCCAAATTTTATGTTTTATAAGTTAGGGTTCTTAATTCATTCACTAGTAGAAAAAAGGAAATTGACATCGCACTTTTGGCACCGGTTTTTGAAAACCGGTGGGAAATACTTGATTTTTAGGGTTCTAATATCAATTGATTTGGGGCTTTTGTATACTTAATGACTCTATTGATTATTCAAGCATAAAGATGTAATGTTTTTTTTTTTAAAGTTTTAAGGAGTTTCTGATTAAACTATAATGTTGGAATTTTGCCTAAGGTACTATTTTTGATGGTTTTATGAAAGGGTTTGATTACCCATTAAAAGAGAGGTTAATTATGGGTTTTAAAATAATTTTCAGATTCTTATAAGTTGTTTAAAATGAGTTTAAGTTGCTGGAAATTGTGTATACAAGGCTAATTAATATAGTGTTATTGTCCCTTTATGTAGGAGACTTTGTTTGGGAAATGTTCTAGTATATACAACTACTATACGAGCTTATTCAAGGTACGTACGCATACTCGGAATTTATTTAGCATGTAGAATCATGCTAAGAATCATTTTAATTGATTTCAAGGTAGTATCATGCTAGGATTTGGTTAGAATTGTTAAGTTGAATTGGAATTGTGGAATTGAAATGAATTTGGTGGTTATTTGTGAAGCATGATTGATTGGAATGATTTATTTATTGGAATTGATGATTATGGAATATTTTTGTTGAACCATACTCTTATTATTGGCATGATTGAGAGCATGTTTAATTAAAATAAATGTTTAATTGGGTTTGGAGTATTGAAATGGAATTTTATTATGGTTCATATAATTTCTATTGATGCTGTAAGTATGGGGATTGATGAGCTTTTTAAGTGTCTGAGTACACGAGGATTTATTTATATATTGTTGTCTACGTGCACTTAAGGTGTTTATAAACCGAGGGATAGGATTTGTGGTGCCTACGTGCACTGAAGGTGTTTTTACATTGAGTTAGTTTAAAAAGGGGTTCAACATTAACTTAAAGGTGGTCACTAATTATTCAAGTATGTTTGATTGCTTGAATGAAATATGTATGTTGGTTGTTTGATGGTTTGAGAGTCATCAGCAAGTTTAAATATGTAAACAACATAAAGTGAGAGAGATTTCACACCAAAGCTCTTGGAATGTATATACCTTGAGTATGAACATATGGGGGGAGTTATGTGACTTTATATTTGATCATAACTTCTACTAGGAGTACAGGACGCTATACTTTCCTTTTATTATGCGTAGGAATTCCGCTACTTACGAGTGGTTCTTTTATAATGGCACGGTTAGCTCCCGTGTTAGTACCCCTTTATTGGGCTAGGTTTGGGGGAAAGCCGTTCGATGCGTAATCAAACTAAATAAATAAGACTTGTGTTATTGGTTAAATGTTGAAATCAGGGCTAAAGGTAAGTTGATTGGTGCTAGGTTATATACATGTTAGTATGTTTCTATTATGCTTATGTACTCAGCATTGCTGATTGTTGTGTTTTGTGTGTATTTTGCCTTGTCTTTATCGTGGCCCTACGACAACCCATTTCTTATGGTGAGTAGTAGGGACAGTTTAAAGAGAAGCTTTCCAGGTGATGCGGCATATTCATGTTGGGGTTTGAGCGAATAGTGAATCCTATTCTCGTTCTATTTTGAATATGCATTATTATCATTATTATTATTATTATTATTTTTTATTTTTGGATTATTATTATTGTTCGATAGGGTTAACACATTGGTTTAAATATTCATTTGGTTTTTGAAAGGGCCTACAATGGTTCCAAATTGTAAGTTTGACTTCGTTTGAATTTAGTTTGACTTTACTTCCGTTTGGTTTGACTTTTGAACTTGGTTTGTTTTGAATGGTTTTTGAAACGAGTCTTCCACTGTGTTTTTTATAATTTCCTTAGCCGTTATCACGATGGCAGTAATGTCTTAGAAATTCCTATTTCATATTTTTAAAAGGGCAACACAGGTATTTTAAAGGGAAGGAATTTCTAGGGTGTTACATTGAGGGAGTTGACTTATGTTCACTTACAAAGGCAGAAGAGCCGGCCAAGGGCGCTAAGAAGAAACTCCCTTCTCAGCAAGACTCGGTCGACAAAAAGAAAGAAAGAAACAACAAAAGAAAAGAAGTCTGACCAAGTCCAAAAAAGCCAAGACGTACGAGCCACAATACGAGTTCAACAAAGATTGTTACTCGATCTTGATGGAGATTAAGGACAAGTTCGAGTTTGAGAAGCCATAGCCTTTGAGGGGGCCGACTCAATACAAAACAAGAGCAAGTATTGCCACTACCATAAGGATGTGGGGCATGACACAAATGAGTGCAATAACCTGAAACGGTTGTTGGACAAGCTGGCCGAGAAGGGCATGCTCAACTCGTACGTTTTGAAGTCTAAGTTCACTTACTCTCAGACGGACGACAAATCCGAGAAGAAGAAAGAGAAGAAAAAAGATGATAATGATGGAAATAGTATAGATTCAAGGTTTGTGAATGTTATCTCAGGCGGCTTCGCTGCAGGCAGCCCAACCATGAAAGGAATCAAGGAGGATGCTAGGCAAATGGGAAAGGTGATGCATGCTAAGAATATTAAGGTAGAGCCTGTTTCGGGGTTTTCTGATGTCCTGCGGGAGAGTTACAATTCCGAGACTGGAACCGGACGCCTGTACCTGCAAAACAAACGGATGCTCCGGATGATTGGAGATCCGCCTCCGACGGTCAAGTTAGTACTTGATTAAGGAGTAATTAATGCGGAAATTAAAGTGATTGGGTCTCTCTAGGTGAGAGTGTTTAATGTGTGTAATCTACCCCTTTTTTTCCTTAATGAGGATTAAGGGAGGTATTTATAACCTCGGGAAACGTGCCAATCTAGGTTTAGGTTAACCTTGGGCTGATTGGGCTTCCCTCGGAAGTTGGGCCTAGGTGACCGGCTTCTCCATTAGGCATGGAGTATGCCACGTGTCATGACATAATAAGTCCAGGGTGGACGAATAAGCGTGTGCCACGTGGCAAGCCCTGAGAGGTCCAACTGGGGGACACTTGGCAGGACCTGATTGGCCCACGTGGCGTATTCCGATTGGTGGGAGCAAAATCCCCTAATCATTTGCCCCTCACAGGTGGCACGTGACTGGTCACGTGTTACATGTGACAGGTATCGCCCTGTAACAGGCGACGGCCTGCTACAGGTGTCACTCGGCGAGAGGCCGAGAGATTCTCCCGCCAAAATTTTGAATTCTGGAAGTGACCCTTCGCCTTCTCACTTCGCCTATATAAAGGAGTGTTGACTTCGGTCATTTTCACACTTGAAAACTTTGTGAGAGAACATTCGGACCCCTGAGCTTGCTCTGACATTTTGGACCCTTTCTGCCTACCGCCTGCTCTGACAAGCCGACTGCAAAGGATTTTCAGAACTTCATCAATCGTCACTCGTTCAGGTAACCGTCGGTTCTCTCAATCTTAATTTTATCTTTACTTTATTCTTTTTTGAAATGGCACCACGGAAGCACACGACACGACCTAGGTTAGTGATCAGCCGGTCACCGAGGACGGCTGAATCTAGGACTAGGAGTGCCGCTTGCCCTTTTCTGGACCCATCCTTGCCCTTTATACAAAGTCCGACTGTATCTGTGTCTATGCAGAGCATGATGGCGAGAACAAAAAAGACTGCCAGGATCTCAAACTCAGACGGCTCCTCCCACAGGGTGCCGATTAGTGAAACATCTGACCAGGCGCCAGATGTGGAAGTGAAACAAAGCGGCTTGAAAGCCGGAAGTTCTGAGGGAGGAGTCAAAGTGACCCCTTCCCATTTTACAGTTGACAATTCTACATTCTCTCCTGCTCCTTTTAAAGGAGAGGAGGAGGGCCCCTCCGGGAGAGGGGAGGAATCGTCCTCTTCGGACTCGTCAGAGGACGATTCCGAGTCTAGCTTTTCTGGCCATGCTTCTTTGGACACAGAAGAGAAAAACAGTCGCCTACAAGAGGCGAGGCTTTCTCACGCAGTTGAGAAGGGGGACGATTGGGCGGAGCCATCCGCCTCTCACCGAGAGCAAAATACCCCCTACTACTGCACGGTACCTCGGGGCCGGATCACAGCCATGCAAGAGAAAGTGGAGAGCTTTATCGCAAACCACACAATGGGCCCCGGCTTTTTAGTGTTCGTGCCGGATCCAGAAGACACAGTCGTCTGGCCGGCTGGTACCAGTTATGATGGCGCCTGCTTTGGCTGCTACGAGGCGGCCATCAAGGCTGGGCTGCGCTTCCCACTACATCCGGCTGTTCAGCGGATCTTGGATGGGTATGAGTTGGGGTTATGGCAGTTAGCCCTGAACTCCTGGGTCAACGTACTCGGCTATGTGGCCGGGTGCGAACTGCACGGGGTGGAGCCAAACTTCGAGGCTTTCGCCCACATGAACTACCTCAGCCGGACCCCTAAGGCAGGCGGTACCGGCTGGTATCAATTGACGAGCCACAGGGGCTACCTCATGACGAGAGGTAAAGCAAACAAATGGAAGGACTGGCGGAGCACCTTCCTTATCATTGAGAGTTCAGACACAGAGCTGAACAAGCGCTTCAACAGGTGGAACAGGAATCCGCCCCTTCTTGCAGGCGACCGCAGCATGCCGCCTGTTCCCCCCAAGGCTAAGAAAGAGATCCTAGATAAAGGACTCTTCAAAGTAGAGTCGAAGGTGAACTCTACTTCAGGGGTACGAGAGCAAGTACCCCTGCACTACGTCCCGAGCTTCAAATGGCTCTACGACGAGTACTTTTTGGCTGCCTGTGGCCTCAGCAGTCGGTGCTCAAGAGGTAGCCGGCCTGTCGAATACTCTGTTGTTCCGTGCATTTCTTGTTATTACTTTTATTAACTTTGCTATTTGTTTTTACAGCGGACGCCATGAGCAAAATTACCGCCTCCAAGACTGCGGCGGCCATGTTGCGGGCCTCCATCATGCAACAGTCTTCAACCGACTCCCCTAACAAGGGGGCACCCTTGGTGGGCTTCGAACCTTTTACCCTCCTTTTGGAGTTGTGTTTATGCATATACTGACTCTTTTCTTCTTTTTTAGACGGGCGCTCCAAGAGCTTCTTCTTCCCAACAGCCGGACCCCAAGGCCCGGAGGACGACTATTGCGAGCTCTCCTAGTTCTGCCAGGAAACATGCGGCGGCTGAGAAACAGCCGGCCACTTCTTCTAAAACTCCAGCTGGGCCACCTAGAAGTATGAAATTGTCCTTGTAAATTTTAGACTTGCTCCCTCCTTTACTAGGTCTAATCCGTTTGTTTATGCTTGATGCAGCCGTCCCTCAGGAGCCTGACTTGGTCGAAGTGGCCAAGTCTATGATCAAGGCCGTACCTCCAGCTGAAAGGGAGGCAGTCAAGGGTGTCGGCACCCTTGACCTAGACGGGATTGCAGGGGTCCTTGCTGAGGTATACTTAGCATATTTTTGAGTATTTGAATTCCAGGACGCCTGTTTTCTTTTTTGTTTGGAAACTGACGACTGTTCCCCTTTTTACTTAGGCCCTACTCCGAGTGAACGGCCTTCGCAAGCCGCTTGACCGGAAGAACAAAGAGGTAAAGGCTGCAAAAGCTATGGCCGCCTCTAACTGTGATAAGGCAATGTTTCAAATTGCCCAAAAAGAAGTTATGACAATTGATATTCTTTATTATCAGGCGCAGGCTAACGCCGCTATCCGGGCTCAGTTAGAGGCGGCCCAGAAGAGGAATAGCGAGCTGGAGGCGACCATCAACAACCTCAAGACCGAGCTGAGACCTCTTCGCCAAAAGATGTCCTCATACGAAACCTTGGAGAAATCCTTGGCGAGCGTAAAGGAACGCCTGGTGACCCAAGAGAAGAGTCTTACTCAGGAGCTCTCGGAAAAGGCCGAGCAAGAAAAGAAAGAGCTGGTCCGGGAGATGATGGAAGACTCTGCTCAAATCCAGCGCATGACTTGGGGCCGCCTCTTCCCCAATGCCGACTTTGCCTCCTAGGAAAAAACGTACCGCTAGTGTTCTGATAGATATAATCAAGAGATCCTGGCGGCTGCTGAGGAAGAGGCGTTGGAGGAGGAGGAGCAGCCGGTAGTGGCGCTTGTGCCGCTTGGGGGTAATGCATCGAAGAAGGATGCAACTGAAGCCGAGTCCAGCAAAAAGAGTGCTGACCAGGCGACAGCTGCTAATATTGAAGATCTGCCCCCTTCATAAGCTTTATGTCTTCTTTCCCCTGCCTGCGTGCCGTTTTTTTGTATTTACACGGCCAGGGGGCCGGGGCTCTGAATATTGTGCCGGTCTTTAATGACCGGCTTCCTTTTAATGAATATTTTTGTTTTGCTTCAAATTTGTTTAAGTATTGAATATTCTGATATCCAATTGTACACTATACCGACTGTTTTACATGGCTGATAGTTGCAGACAGGTACGGATAGTTAGTCACGCCGCCTATGCCCCTGGACGACTGGTTGTCTGTTTCCAGGCTAGACGATCAGTCGGCCATTTATCCAATCGGTATTCGAACCATTTTAAAGACTAGATCCCCTTTAGGCAGGCGGTCCTGTCATTTGTATAATTAACCAAGTAGGAAAGTGGTTTTCTACTTGTCATGTTTTTAGGCTAGAGACTTTAGGCCGTCTAGGCCAACTGTTCCCCGCCATATTTAATCTAGTGTGAACAGGTGCTGTATGAACACCTTTTTAGTTTCATACTAAAATTTTTAAGGAATGACCAAGTAAACATGATTGTTACCTAGTCGCCAAGTAACTGAGTAGTAGAGGTATCAAGCGGTGGTACCGGTTGTTCCCCTTTATTCGCCAATGTTTGTTGGCTTTTAACTCATAGGTTGTTAACCTAGCAGGAGTAGTGGTTGAGAGTCCCTGTTTGCTAAAAACAGGCGGACGACTCATACCTTTTAGGCTCCATACTAAGTTTGAGAGAGTGACTATGAGTTAACTTTGGTGTTACTCAGTCGCCGTCACTCCTGCTTGAGTAGTAAAGGTACCAGGCGGCGGAGGCTGGCTGAACCTTTTGATTCGCCAATGTTTGTTGGCTATTAACTCAAGAGGTACCCCCTGCATTTATCCCAAGTAATACAGGCGGTCATCTGACTCAGATGTCAACGGCTACCACTGGTTTGGTTAGTGATAGAGTTATCCTTGTCTCAAAAACGGCTACGTGGTTGCCCTTGGGGACAGTCGTATAGGTGTCGTGTAATAATTTATAGAGCAATGTTCCACCCAAAAGGGAGCTGCTCTCTGCGACGAATTTCATCCGGAGGGATGCCGCTGGACGCCTGCTATGATGTTGGGACATGTCGTATTAGTTTAAAGATTGGATCAGTTGGCTTGGCGCCTGGACTGATCATTCGGCTTGTGGCCTTGGTTAGTTCTTGGTGAACGTAGGTGCTAAGTAAGAGGAGGGTAGCCGCCTGTTTAGGCACAGGGTCGGCCAGGCCCTGATCATTTTTAGCTAAGTATAAGGGGGGTGGCTGTGTGCTTTGGAACCAGTCGGCCCTCTTCTATGGAGAGTAGCCGACTATATATCTAGACGACATGCCCCTGAGTAAAATATTCAATGGAGAGTAGCCGACTGTAAAGGTACAGGCGGCATGCCCCTCTGAAGATAGAGTAAAATACTCAATGGAGAGTAGCCGACTGTAAAGGTACAAACGGCATGCCCCTCTGAAGATAGAGTAAAATACTCAATGGAGAGTAGCCGACTGTAAAGGTACAGACGGCATGCCCCTCTGATGATAAAGTGAAATACTCAATGGAGAGTAGGCGACTGTAAATGTATAGGTGGCCTGCCCCTCTTAAGTAAGAATAAAAATTAAACATGGAGAGTAGCCGGCTGTTTGTCTGTAGGCATGCCCCTCTTAAGTAAAAATGAAAACTGAGTATGGAGAGTAGCCGACTGTTTGTTAGTAGGCTTGCCCCTCTTAGTACAAAATTGAATATTAAGTATGCAAACTTTTATTAAGTAGCCCTTGACTATTTATATCATTCAAAAGAAATATTTCTTAAGATTATCTACATTCCAAGTTCGAGGCAACGGTTGGCCGTCTGGTGTTTCCAGACGGTAGGTATCGTCCCTGACCTCTTCACAGATTCGGTAGGGTCCTTCCCAGTTGAGAGTTAGTTTGCCAGACTCATTAGCCCTTCCAACTGCTTCCATTTTTCTAAGTACAAAGTCCCCCACTTTGAGTGGACGCCTGTGTACTTTTTTGTTGTATGATCTAGTCATTCTTAGGCGGTAAATTTCATGGCGTAAGACAGCATTGCCCCTCCTTTCAGGAAGTGAGTCTAATGCCAGGCGCATGGCTTCCCAGTTTGCCTCTTCGTCATATAGAATTACTCGAAGAGTCGGCTCGTAGTGTTCTATTGGAAGAACAGCTTCCGCACCATAAGTTAGGAGGAATGGAGTTTCTCCAGTCGCCCCTTTTTCAGTCGTCCTAATGGCCCAGAGAACATGTGGTAATTCATCCGCCTATAGGCCGCCTGCTCGTTCAATCTTTTTCTTGAGACCGTCTGAGATGATTTTATTAAAGGCTTCTACCTGGCCGTTTGCTTGTGGACGGCCGACAGATGCAAAGTAGTGTGCAATTCCTTGGTCACCCAACCAGCTTTTGAGAACAGGCGTCTCAAATTGGGGACCATTATAAAAAACCATAGACATGGGAACCCCGAACCGAGTGATGAAATTTTTCCAAATGAATGAAATTACATCCTTCGTCTTGATTCCCTTTACAGCCTCCGCCTCTACCCATTTAGTGAAGTAGTCGACGACAACAAGTATGTACCTCCTTCCGCCTGTAGCAGGCGTATATGGACCCAGAATATTCATGCCCCACTTAGCAAACGGTAGTGGGCTATGAATGGTAGTGAGGTCAGTAGCCGGACGGTGAATTAGCTTGCCAAACCTTTGGCACTTGTCACATTTTTTCACCATCTCCATTGCATCTGCTTCTAAAGTAGGCCAAAAGTAGCCCTGCCGCCTTGCCCGTTGAGCAAGCGTTCTACCGCCTATATGAGAAGCACAGTAACCAGAGTGAAGATCGTCTAGTATCTCTCGTCCCTTTTCTAGAGTAACACACTTTAAGAAGGGTTGAAGGTACCCCCTTTTGTGAAGTTCTCCCTTTATTATTTCAAAACTGGTTGCTCGTTTTTTCAGTGCTGCCGCCTGTTGATGATCATCCGACAGGGTACCGTTTGTCAGATATGCCCTGATTGGATCCATCCAGGTTGAGCTTCTGTCTAGGATTCCAATAGGGTCTTCCTCGATGCTTCTCTTCTCCATTACTTCCCAAAAAACAGTTCGAGGAGTATCACAGGAGGCGGATGATGCTAATTTTGAAAGTGCATCCGCCTGGTTGTTTTCTGATCTCGGCACTTGGGTCAGATGGAAATCCTCAAGGGAGCCGACTGCTTGTCGGACCGCCTGTAAATACTTGATCATGGCCGGATGGGTTGCTTCGTATTCGCCATTGTACTGACTCACTATCAATTGTGAATCGGAACAGGCGTCTATTTTTCTTGCCCCTGCCGCCTTGTACATGCGGATTCCGGCTAGTAAAGCTTCATATTCTGCCTCATTGTTTGAGGCCTGAAAACTGAAGCGTAGAGCATACTCGTACCTGTCGCCCTCTGGCGACTGACATATGACGCCTGCTCCACAACCATTTGAAGTAGAGCTTCCATCCACATATACCTTCCAGACTTGGTCTGGAACTTGAGAGTCAGGAGGACGAGTCATCTCAACAATAAAGTCAGCAAAGGCTTGCCCCTTCACTGCTTTTCTTGGCTCGAAGGTAACTTTGAGGCTCTGTATTTCTATGGCCCATTTGATCATTCGGCCTGACGACTCCATGATGGTCAGTGGCCGCTTGATAGGTTGGTCTGTATACACGACGACTGCATAAGCCAAAAAGTAGGGCTTCAATTTTTTAACAGCCATGAAGAGTGTAAGACCAAATTTCTCCACTAAGGGATACCTCAACTCGGCATTTTTCAGTACGTGACTGACAAAGTAGACCGGGAGCTGACAGCCGTCTCTTTCAGCAAGGAGAACAGCGCTTAACGCATGATCAGAGACGGCCAGGTACATGTAGAGTACTTCTTTGGGCAAAGGGATGACCAGCCTCGGCAAGGAATGCAAGTGAACTTTCAATTTCTGGAAGGCCGCCTCAGCATCCGGCCCCCATTCAATCCTTGCCTTTTTCTTAATTGCCTGGAAAAAGTATAGACATTTGTCGCCTGATCGGCTTAGAAATCTTCCCAAGGCCGCCAGACAACCTGTTAACTTCTGAACCTCTCGGATGGTACGAGGCGACTGCATGTTGATGACCGCCTGCACCTTCTCAGGGTTCGCCTTTATTCCTCTCTGATTGATAAGGAATCCGAGAAATTTCCTAGACTCAACTCCAAAGAAACATTTCTTGGGATTGAGCATGACATGGTGCCGCCTGAGTGTGGCGAAAGTTTCTCGGAGGTCCGACATATGATCTTTCTGAAGTTTAGACTTGACAATCATATCATCAATATATGCCTCGACATTTCTCCCAATCTGATCAAAGAACACAGTGTTTATCATTCGCTGGAAAGTGGCCGGGGCATTCTTAAGACCAAACGGCATGACCGTGTAACAGTATAACCCCTGTGACAAGGGTTAAATCGGTCGCTACAATCTAACTCTCAATCAAACAATACTTATACGAACACCCTATAACCAAGTACAATGGCAAATAAAGGTTCGGTCCACGAGGAACGAGAGTAATTGCAAATCAATCTTAAACCTAAGCTAGTTCGAAATCAAAGGAAAATGGTGTTCTAAAATACTACTAATAAGATGGAATAAATCAATAAACCAAGACACTAGGGAGAACGGGAATTCACCAAACCATCGGTAACTACGCAACAAGGAATCACAGAGACAAACGGGATATGCAAAGACTATAAGTCTGATCAATATCATGTGATAGGAAGACAACGGGCAATACTAAGCTTGGATTTCTCATGCACTTAACATTACTCGATACATAATCAAACCACATTCAATAATGAAATACTCAATTCACAATCTCTTGTTCAAATAAAGAATATCATGCAATCAAATTCAAGATTCTAGGTTAGCTACTCCTATTATAATGAATTAACATGCAATCGCATACAATCAATTTAATCACAATCCGTTTATCAAAATCAATCCTCAATTACATAGATTACCTAGGTCGGGTTTCATCCCGAAACCCTAGCTAGGAGACTACTCACACATATTCATAATCAAAGCAATAATGAATTCCAAAAGCATAATAGATATAAACATGAATTCAGATTAAGGAATAATAAAGCTTGATTAATAAACAAGAATGAATAATACCAATTGTATTGATGCGAATCAATGGAAAAGTTTAAAACTTTGATATCCGTCGTCAATGAATAATACAAAGAACCTTCGCAAATCTTGCTTCAAATCAATCCAAGAAAACTAAAATCTCTAGGAGTTTCTCTAAGAAAACTAATGAATCTCTAATACTAAGAACGTTCTCCAATAACTCTCTACAAAGGCTCTCAAAAAACTATCTCTAAAAACTGTCTTTTAATCCTCTTAAAGTCGGGCCTTATATACGTCTTCTAATTCGGAGAAGTCAAGCGCACAGTTAACCCTGGATCAGCACGGCCGTGCTGTATTTGGCACGGCCGTGCTAGCTTGTCAGTAAGTAAACCGGGTTTCTTCTTCAAATTGGCACGGCCGTTCTATATATGGCACGACCGTGCAGCTTCCTGGCACGACCGTGCTAAAAATGACACGGCCGTGCTGAATATGCTCTAGCACGGGGCTCATACTGAAGCTGACACGGGCACGGGCAACATCTGGCACGGCCGTGCTAATGGCCTGCACGGCCGTGCGGGTGCGTGGATACTGACACGGCCGTGCTATTGGCTTGCACGGCCGTGCTGCCTTGCCTGGGGTTGCTTGCTTATAGGCCAACACAGGTGTGCCTATGGTAACACGGCCGTGCTGCCTGTGCTATGTAATCAATGCACGGCACTTGAACTTCCTTAACTCCTCGGACTCCGGTCAAGGCTAGCTCGGTTACGCATCAAGGGATCGGGATCCGGTTAAACTCGGTTGATATTACCTGAAAACACATCAAAAACAAACCGAAAACCCGTGAAGCACGTAATATGGGGAACGTAAGCATAACAAGGTAATAATCGGCCAAAGCGGCCCCAAATACATCCAAAATCATCCTAAAATATGCTCCAAAAGCGCGCCCTAAAGTGCGCTTGTCAAAACCCCCCAAGCTACACTTTTGCTAGTCCTCGAGCAAAAACCAAGGGATACACACACGCACAGGATCAAATAAACTATTGCCATTACATATAAATCCAATTTAGCAAGGAATGAAGTCAATGGATCCTACTTAGAACAACCATGCACGGAATGAAAACTCACTCAAACAAGCAACGAGACACACAATCCAAGGTATCGTTGATCAAAATGCAAACAAAACCTAAACCAAGCATAGAGAACAAAGAAGTCATGCTTCCCTCTAAACCCAACCAAACCGGCCACGTCCTCCCCTTTTGCTTCAAATCGCCACCCTAATTGGCCCCTCGTGATTCCTCGAAGGAACCGGAAAAAGTGATATTTTGAGGAAATAACAAAGGTATCCCGACATCTCGATTACGCATAATCTTTCCATAGGGTTGAAAGGTATCTCCCTCCACCGTTTGAGAACCGAACACCTCTAAAGTCTAAGGGTCTTAAAAGGGTTGTAATGTATTGGAAATGGGTAAGGTAGGTGAAAACAATTTAAAAAAAGTGGGGTTAATTCCTAAATGAAGCGCAAGAATCACAATTCTCAAAAACAATAGTTCAAAAGATGTAATTCACTTTCCACAATCTCATTGATTCACATTCTTACACATCCCGAATTATCCATATAATACACACTCAAATGACCTCTTTCAAACTTCAAAACTTTATTTATGTGTCCTTGCCTTTTTCACAATTCGGACGACTTTTCTCCTTTTTTTTTTATTTTGATTTTCTTTTCCTCTTTTTTTTTTTCAAAAACAAATTTTCATATTACATCTTTACAATTAAGCTCACTTTCAAACTTGCTCAAACCAACTATCGATCATTATTCTTGATTTATACACAATAAGCTCAAACAAACCTTGCGAGGTAAACGCTTCACAACTAAGGGTTGGTAAAACATCGGCCATCGGGTTTGTAACATGGGTAACCAAGAATGGCATTAAAGGCTCAACATGGTTAGCAAGTAAGATGATGTAAAAAGAAAATTAATTTGTAACAAAACAAAAGGAACAAAATAAGAAAAATGAAAAAGGTGCCCTCTTCCTCCCTTAAAAGTGTCAAGTCGGTCTCGGGAGCTACTAGCCAACACAAAGATCGAAAAATGCGTAATCAAGGATCCAAATATGCCACTCAACAAGAATGATGAAGGCTAGAACAAATAAACCTCACGGGATCTAAAAAACAAAGCAACTACCAATTAAGGGGATCAAATCCACAAATGGGAAGCGACTCCATCTTACCACAGCCCAAAGGCATAGAGTTTCACATGACAAAAGTGTTCTAACCAACTACCTTCGCCTAGACTCGTCTACATTGATCAACAATAGACTCAAACTGTGCATTCATTACTGGCTTAAGTAGAAATAGATATTCCACACACATTCATTCACGTTTCGAATCCAAATATGAGCATTATTCCAAAAGTTTATGCAATTAGACAAGTTTATCACGATCCAAAAATATAGGAAAAGACTATGAGGCAAATCATATAAACTAGACTACACATTCTCATAACAGAAGCTTTTCCTATATTGCACACATATATAAACAACTAAGTAATCTAAACAAGCTAAATGGCTCATAAAGAGGCATGAAAATCACATAATAATCCCAATCGACAAACAAGTGATCGAATGATATCAACATCAACAATCCCAGGTTCCTTAGAACCGATCAAACATCCTCGAACCATTCAACTTCTTCCTAAACTAAACTATCCTAAGCACAAAAAAAAAAAAAAAAGATCTCACCAAATTTGCTTCCCGAGAGCTCCAATTAACGGCCATAGCATCGTTCTTTAAACTCATGCCGCGTCTCGAATGTTCCCAATCTGCAAAAAGGAAAGACATACTAGCAAACAAGTTAAGGTTAGTCTAGGAAAGCAGTAAATCTTTTTGTTTTTGTTTTTGTTTTTCTATTATTTTTTTTTTCGTAAGCAAATAAAAACTAAACTACCAAAAATCCAAATCCCTAAATACAAGTAAGACCCCCCAAGCTAGAATCAAACATTGTCCTCAATGTTTACACATCAAGGACTTACAATAGTAAGGAGAGGGAGGTAACTAAAGGGAAAGGGAAATGGATCACGAGCTAGGCCCGCCCGGGCCATAAGGGAAACGGGAGGCCATATCATCAACACTCCTCTTCAGGTCTCTAAAGGCGGAGGTCATATCCTCGTTCGACCGGCGCAAATCCGCTACCTCAAGCCTCAAATCTTCCATTCCTTGGCGGAGCAAGGCGAAGTCTTGCGCCGGGATTTGCTGGGCCGCATCCGGGCCACCCTCCTCGTCATCATCATCATCATCAGCATCGTCACCTCCTTGGCCCCCGTGGGCCTGCTCATCCCCCTGGTGAGGCTGGGGATTGCGGTCTACATACTCCGTGCCTCCGTCCTCGTTCCAGGCGAAGTCGGGGTCGAAGATCCAGTTGTCTTTGTTGTAAACCACCGTCCTCTCCGGATCGGGCAAGTAGGCGTATGGCTTGCCTGCTACGAGCCACAAATAACAATCCGGCTGGGATGTCCCTTCAAGCCACTGCATGACTCTCAAGGTGCGCATATCAAGCCTCGTAGTGCATGGGATAGCGAATTCACCGAGGACTCCACGAAGTGGAGTTGTGGCGAGCTCAAAGAGGGCCGAATTTTGCGTCCAATCACTTGAAAAATGCTCCAATGCAAGGAGGGTGCCGAGATCTTGAAAGAAGAGTATGGGGAATTAGGGTTTGATTTGAGGAATTGAGGGAGGAGGTTGGGGGTTTGGGTTAGTTTAGAGAGAAAAAGGGTAGGAGAGTTGGAGAATAATGAGAGAGTGTGAGTGAAATCGTGTTTAAAAAAAACACGAAAAACTATCCGGAACCCGCGCTGCACGGCCGTGCTATAACTGGCACGGCCGTGCCGAATTTTGCACGGCCGTGTTGGCTTGGCAGGCTTTTTGCGAAATTGAGTTTCAGATGGCACGGCCGTGCTATAACTGGCACGGCCGTGCTGAGGTTTGGCACGGCCGTGCCGAATTTGGCACGGCCGTGTTGGCTTGGCAGGCTTTTTGCGAAATTGAATTTCAGATGGCACGGCCGTGTTAAAATTAGCACGGCCATGCTAGTACTTGACACGGCCGTGCTGAAAATGGCACGGCCGTGCTAGAATGTCAGTGGGCTTTTGAGGTTTGGCACGGCCGTGCAGAATTTAACACGGCCGTGCTGGATTCTGGCACGGCCGTGCTGTCTGATGGCACGGCCGTGCTGTCTGCTGCAGTCCGCAGGTTTTCTTTTCCTTCAAGGAACTCATCACTCTCTTCATTCCGACTTCTAACCAATCTTCTACCTGCACAAAAACACACAAGAGCACACAAAACTCACACAAATTAGGAGCTAAACCTACTACAAAACAAAAGAAACTACTCTAGTAAAAGCAAGAAAATCGGGTTGCCTCCCGGAAGCGCTAAGTTTAACGTCGATAGCTTGACGTGGTCACATTCAACTCTTGTGACCGCATTCGAACACATCTATCACACCAACATGGGCTCCCTCATAGTATGTCTTCAACCTTTGCCCATTAACCACGAAGGATTGCAACCCACTAGAATCATAAAGCTCAACCGCACCGGAAGGGAAAACATCTTTGACAGTGAATGGACCCCTCCATCTTGACATCAACTTACCGGGGAAGAGCTTCATCCTAGAGTTATATAAGAGGACTTTGTCACCAACATTGAACACCTTCCGCTCTATTTTCCGGTCATGGAACTCCTTAGATCGGGACTTGTATAGGTTCGCACTGTCATATGCGTCCATCCGGAGCTCCTACAATTCATGAAGGTCCAACATCCGTTGCTCTCCCGCGCTTGGTAGATCAAAATTTATTTCTTGATAGCCCATTGAGCGCGGTGCTCTAGTTCGACCGGGAGGTGACATGCTTTCCCGTAGATCAAACGGTATGGGGTGGTGCCTATTGGGGTCTTGAAAGCAGTCCGGTATGCCCAAAGTGCATCATCAAGCTTATCGGACCAATCTTTCCTATTCTTCGCCACTGTCTTCTCAAGGATGGACTTTATCTGTCAATTGGAGACTTCCGCTTGCCCACTAGATTGAGGGTGATAGGTTGTCCCGAACCTTTGATGTACTCCATTCTTTCGAAGCATCCTTTGAAAGGCCCCATGCACAAAGTGTGACCCGTTGTCACTTATAACCGCCCTAGGAACCCCGAACCTTGGAAATATAATCTTCTTGAAGAGTTTCACCACCACCTTGTGATCATTTGTAGGGGAGGCAATTGCTTCCACCCACTTAGACACGTAATCCACAGCCACAAGTATGTATTGGTTCCCACGGGAGGAAGGGAAGGGTCCCATAAAGTCAATGCCCCACACATCAAAGATCTCAAGTTCAAGTATGGGTTTTTGAGGCATTTCATTCTTCTTGGAAATGTTTCCACTCCGTTGGCAAGCATCGCAAGTCTTCACAAATGCCCACGCGTCCCTAAAGATATGGGGCCACCATAGCCCACATTGCAAAACCTTTTGGGCTGTCTTATTAGCCCCCATGTGACCTCCGCAAGGGTCGGAGTGGCACATTTTCAGCACACTATGAACTTCTTCCTCTGGAACGCACCTTCTTAGGAGACCATCTACACCTCTCTTGAACAAAATTGGATCATCCCATATGTAATGCCTTGCATCTCTCCTAATCTTCTTCCGTTGGTGCTTGGAGTAATCGGGGGGAAACTCCGCACAAGCTAAGTAGTTTACCAAATCCGCAAACCATGGTAGAATCTTCTCCTTGAGGAGGTATAAAACATCATCCTTCAACTCATCACAAATGGGCAGCCCATCATCTTCTTGTTTCTCCCTCTCCATGCGCGAAAGGTGATCCGCAACCACATTCTCGGCTCCCTTCTTGTCCCGGATCTCCACATGAAATTGTTGTAAAGAGAGGACCCATCGGAGGAGGCGTGGTTTGGATTCCTTCTTAGAAATTAGGTACTTAATGGCAACATTGTCGGTATAAACAATCGTTTTGGAACCAATGAGGTAGTCCCAAAATTTCTCAAATGCATGAACAATGGCTAGGAACTCTTTCTCTGTAGTGGTGTAGTTCCTTTGTGCTTCATTTAAGGTCTTGGACATGTAATAGATCACGTGAACCCTCTTCTCAACTCGTTGCCCAAGAACACCTCCAATAGCCGTATCACTAGCATCGTACATCAACTCCAAAGGTAGATCCCACCGTGGTCCTTGCACAATCGGTGCCGAAATCAAAGCTTTCTTAAGTGTGTTAAAATCTTGTAGGCACTCTTTGTCGAACTTGAAGTCGACTTCCTTTTGCAATAAGGCAGTCAAAGGCTTGGCTATAAGAGAGAAATCTTTTATGAATCGCCGGTAGAACCCCGCATGCCCTAGGAATTGTCTTACCCCTTTTGCATTGACCGGTGGTGGTAGCTTTGCTATAACTTCAACCTTTGCTTTGTCCACCTCTATGCCTGCATTTGAGATCTTGTGACCGAGAACAATACCTTCTTCAACCATGAAGTGACACTTCTCCCAGTTCAGGACTAAATTCACTCTCTCACACCGTTGTAGGCACTTCCCCAAGTTCACTAGGAAATCATCAAAGGAGGCTCCCCCAACAGAAAAATCGTCCATGAAAACCTCCATCTCGGCCTCCAACATGTCCCCAAAAATGCTCATCATACACCGTTGAAAGGTGCCCGGTGCATTGAAAAGTCCAAAAGGCATTCTCCTGTAGGCAAAAGTACCACATGGACAAGTAAAAGTCGTCTTCTCCTGGTCATCCGGGTTTATAGGTATTTGGAAAAACCCCGAATAACTGTCAAGAAAGCAATAATACTTGTGCTTAGTTAGTCTTTCGAGCATTTGATCAATAAAAGGAAGGGGAAAATGGTCCTTTTTGGTAGATGCGTTTAGACGTCTATAGTCTATGCACATCCGCCAGCCGGTCACCATTCTAGTTGAGATGAGCTCACCATTCTCATTCTCAACTACAGTCATTCCCCCCTTCTTAGGGACAACATGCACAGGGGAAACCCATCTAGAGCTTGAAATGGGGAAGATGATACCTGCATCAAGAAGTTTGGTGATCTCTTTCTTCACCACCTCCCCCATTTGAGGATTGAGTTTCCTCTGCCTCTCAATAGAAGGCCTCGCACCATCCTCGAGAGTTATGTGATGCATACATATAGCGGGGCTAATACCCTTGAGGTTATCAATGGTATAAACTATGGCACTTTGATGCTCTCTCAATACATCACACAACTTCCGAGTTTGATCCGCATCTAAAGAAGAATTCACAATGACAGGATAAGTTGAATCAGGGCCAAGAAATTCGTACCTTAGATGTAATGGTAGAGGTTTCAATTTTATTTTAGGGGCCTCGTTTACCTCTTTTGTGGTGGCCTCAGCAAGTGCATACATGGGTGTAATTTCCTTGAAACCGTTATCACCATCATCTTCCTCTAGCATTTGCTCCTCTATGTACCTGCTCTCATCGGTATCACTTGGCTCAAGATCATGGTTAGTAGAAAGCAATAGTGTATGCATACTAGAGACAATCGAATCAATAGTGTCAATCATCATGCAGTTTTCGGAAGTAGACAAAGGATATTGCATGCTTTTGTTCAGATCAAATTCAAGGACCTCCTCTCCTACCTTTAAAGAAATCTTGGCACTCTTCACATCAATGAGAGCACCAGAGGTAGCTAGGAAAGGTCGCCCAAGAATAATAGGTATATGATTATCTTCATCCATTTCCAAAACTACAAAATCCACAGGTATCACAAATTTCCCAACTCGTAGGGGAACATCTTCTACCTTACCCTTAGGAAATTTGATCGAACGATCAGCTAACTGTAGGGTAATGTTGGTAGGAAGAAGTTGTCCTACCCCTAATCTTTGATATACATAATATGGCATAAGACTAACACTAGCCCCAAGATCACATAATGCATTATCAATTTTCATTTTATTAATAGCACAAGGGATTGAGAAATTACCTGGGTCTCCCAATTTGGGAGGCCTCTTGTTCATGATGATTGCACTACAATTCGCGGTGAGGTTAACAGTTTCCACCCCATCACAATTCCTCCTGCCACTCAAAATATCTTTCCAAAACCTAGCATAGTTAGGCATTTGTTTTATAGCGTCGGTGAATGGTATGGAAAGGTGAATTTGCTTCAAAGTATCTAAAAACTTACCGAATTGAACATCCAACTTATGTCTCACAAACTTATGGGGGTAAGGAAGTTTTTGCAATAGATTGGGCTCTTTAACTTGTGTTACTTCCTTTTCATTTAAGACCTCTACAGTTTTATCATTCTCTCCGGTCCTCTCCTCCTCACTCTCTATAACAGTATCAGTGGTAGGTGTAGTCACAGATTGACTCCTAGGGGGTACTACTTCATCGCTCCCCCTCAATGTCTTTCCACTCCTAGTGGTGATAGCATTTACAGAGTTTTTAGGGTCAATACCTTGAGGTGGGAGTTTTGACACTCCAACCTCATCCTTTATAGCACTAGCCAACTGAGAAATCTGGGTTTCAAGCATTTTATTATGTGTCATCACTTCATTAAACTTTTTGTCACTGGTGGCCATGAAAGTGTTGAACATTTTGGTCTGTGCTTCCATCATCTCCTCCAAACTAGTCCTTTGCGATGGTCCTTGAGCATTGTAGTTGTCATTAGAGGCTCGGGAGCCACGCGCATTAGACTGTTGGGGATTTTGATTTTGGAAGTTGTTCCTGTTACCATTGTTATTCCAATTTCCCCTGTTATTGGCATTCATGCTCTGATTGTATTGCCCTTGATTACCTGCATTTTGTTGGTAATTATTCTGATTACCAAAATTACCATGTTGATTATAAGACCCTTGGGGATTTTGGTCCCTTTGGTTCCTGTTTCCCCACTGGTTTTGCTGTTGGTAGTCAGAATTATTACCCTGTTGATTATAATTGTTCCCTCTTTGATTAGGTGGTAAATATCTGTTATTGTCATTCCTAGGTCTATTATCATAAGACAAGGCATTGACTTGTTCATTATCACACTCATTACCATCATTATAGTTGGATTGAAATTGGGAATCTACGTTACAGGCAGAGGTATCATGGTCATAAGACCCACAATTTTCACAGAATATACATCTAGCAGGCATATTATTAGAGTTAGAGTGCATACCTGCTCCCTTAGAATAGGATGGAAGATTTTGATGCGGTGGATCGTTGAGCTTCTCTTTGATAATTGACATTTCCTTACCTAGATTTATAATTTGCGATGTCAAATTCCCGATTGCATTAAGATAGTCTACCGAATAGACCGCTCCTCCACTCTTGCTCATGGCCTCTCGCTCTCCATCTTGCCAATCCATGTGGTGGCGTACCACATCTTCTATGATATCAATGACTTCTTCTTCGGTTTTATTCATAATAGGGCCACCTGCTCCCGCATCCAAACTGGTCTTCCCTTGAGGACTCAATCCTCCATAGAAAATCTATAAAACTTGATATGTTGGGATTCCGTGGTGTGGGCACTCTCTTTGATACTCCTTGTACCTTTCCCAGGCTTCGTAGATTGACTCCCCACTCCTTTGCCGAAATCCCTGGATCAAAGCTCTAGCATCGGCCGTCTTCTTTTGGGAATAAAATCTTCCCAAGAATGCTGTCGTGACATCATCCCAAGTGTGTAGAGAGTTCGGCTTCACCTCCTTCTCTAACCATTCGAGAGCTCTCCCAATAAGTGAAAAGGGGAAAAGCTTCAATCTCACGAACTCTTGATTCACCCCATTAACCTTGATGGTATTGCAGTACTTCTCAAATTCGTTCAAATGAGCCAAAGGGCTCTCATGCTTGGCACCACTAAACTGCCTTCTCTCGATGAGGGTGATCATAGCCGGCCGGATCTCGAAATCATTGGCCTCAGTAGTGGGTGGAGCAATCCCACTTGAAGCTCTATACGCCCCAGGAGTTCCCAACTCCTTAAGGGGTCGTGGTGCTGGCCGATTGGGTTGGCGCGGTATGTCTGCCATTGGAACCTATTGTGTGTTGTGTTCCTTTCCTTGAGAGTTTGATGACGTCAATCGAGATTTACGATTGCTCTTCAAAGTTCTTTCGATTTCTGGATCGAAGGGTATTAATTCTCTCTGTTTAGACCTGCGCATACACACTAACCAAACCAATTAAATAGCAGGGCTACAAGTGTAGCCAAAAGGGAAAAATCTTTTTGTGATTTTTACGATGAACTAGACTCAAGAAATCAAAAAGCAATTAACAAACACCGTTCCCCGACAACGGCGCCATTTTGACAAGGGTTAAATCGGTCACTACAATCTAACTCTCAATCAAACAATACTTATACGAACACCCTATAACCAAGTACAATGGCAAATAAAGGTTCGGTCCACGAGGAACGAGAGTAATTGCAAATCAATCTTAAACCTAAGCTAGTTCGAAATCAATGGAAAATGGTGTTCTAAAATACTACTAATAAGATGGAATAAATCAATAAACTAAGACACTAGGGAGAACGGGAATTCACCAAACCATCGGTAACTACGCAACAAGGAATCACATAGACAAACGGGATATGCAAAGACTATAAGTCTGATCAATATCATGTGATAGGAAGACAACGGGCAATACTAAGCTTGGATTTCTCATGCACTTAACATTACTCGATACATAATCAAACCACATTCAATAATGAAATACTCAATTCACAATCTCTTGTTCAAATCAAGAATATCATGCAATCAAATTCAAGATTCTAGGTTAGCTACTCCTATTATAATGAATTAACATGCAATCGCATACAATCAATTTAATCACAATCCGTTTATCAAAATCAATCCTCAATTACATAGATTACCTAGGTCGGGTTTCATCCCGAAACCCTAGCTAGGAGACTACTCACACATATTCATAATCAAAGCAATAATGAATTCCAAAAGCATAATAGATATAAACATGAATTCTGA
The DNA here is from genome assembly GCF_001683475.1 of Chenopodium quinoa. Taxonomy (NCBI): domain Eukaryota; kingdom Viridiplantae; phylum Streptophyta; class Magnoliopsida; order Caryophyllales; family Amaranthaceae; genus Chenopodium; species Chenopodium quinoa. The sequence goes on from NW_018745659.1 coordinate 495,765, forward strand.
TTAAGGAATAATAAAGCTTGATTAATAAACAAGAATGAATAATACCAATTGTATTGATGCGAATCAATGAAAAAGTTTAGAACTTTGATATCCGTCGTCAATGAATAATACAAAGAACCTTCGCAAATCTTGCTTCAAATCAATCCAATAAAACTAAAATCTCTAGGAATTTCTCTAAGAAAACTAATGAATCTCTAATACTAAGAACGTTCTCCAATAACTCTCTACAAAGGCTCTTAAAAAACTATCTCTAAAAACTGTCTTTTAATCCTCTTAAAGTCGGGCCTTATATACGTCTTCTAATTCGGAGAAGTCAAGCGCGCAGTTAACCCTGGATCAGCACGACCGTGCTGTATTTGGCACGGCCGTGCTAAAAATGACATGGCCGTGCTGAATATGCTCTAGCACGGGGCTCATACTGAAGCTGACACGGGCACGGGCAACATCTGGCACGGCCGTGCTAATGGCCTGCACGGCCGTGCGGGTGCGTGGATACTGACACGGCCGTGCTATTAGCTTGCACGGCCGTGCTGCCTTGCCTGGGGTTGCTTGCTTATAGGCCAGCACAGGTGTGCCTATGGTAACACGGCCGTGCTGCCTGTGCTATGTAATCAATGCACGGCACTTGAACTTCCTTAACTCCTCGGACTCCGGTCAAGGCTAGCTCGGTTACGCATCAAGGGATCGGGATCCGGTTAAACTCGGTTGATATTACCTGAAAACACATCAAAAACAAACCGAAAACCCGTGAAGCACGTAATATGGGGAACGTAAGCATAGCAAGGTAATAATCGGCCAAAGCGGCCCCAAATACATCCAAAATCATCCTAAAATATGCTCTAAAGCGCGCCCTAAAGTGCGCTTGTCAAAACCCCCCAAGCTACACTTTTGCTAGTTCTCGAGCAAAAACCAAGGGATACACACACGCACAGGATCAAATAAACTATTGCCATTACATATAAATCCAATTTAGCACGGAATGAAGTCAATGGATCCTACTTAGAACAACCATGCACGGAATGAAAACTCACTCAAACAAGCAACGAGACACACAATCCAAGGTATCGTTGATCAAAATGCAAACAAAACCTAAACCAAGCATAGAGAACAAAGAAGTCATGCTTCCCTCTAAACCCAACAAAATCGGCCACGTCCTCCCCTTTTGCTTCAAATCACCACCCTAATTGGCCCCTCGTGATTCCTCGAAGGAACCGGAAAAAGTGATATTTTGAGGAAATAACAAAGGTATCCCGACATCTCGATTACGCATAATCTTTCCATAGGGTTGAAAGGTATCTCCCTCCACTGTTTGAGAACCGAACACCTCTAAAGTCTAAGGGTCTTAAAAGGGTTGTAATGTATTGGCAATGGGTAAGGTAGGTGAAAACAATTTAAAAAAAGTGGGGTTAATTCCTAAATGAAGCGCAAGAATCACAATTCTCAAAAACAATAGTTCAAAAGATGTAATTCACTTTCCACAATCTCATTGATTCACATTCTTACACATCCCGAATTATCCATATAATACACACTCAAATGACCTCTTTCAAACTTCAAAACTTTATTTATGTGTCCTTGCCTTTTTCACAATTCGGACGGCTTTTCTCCTTTTTTTTTTTTTTTGATTTTCTTTTCCTCTTTTTTTTTCAAAAACAAATTTTCATATTACATCTTTACAATTAAGCTCACTTTCAAACTTGCTCAAACCAACTATCGATCATTATTCTTGATTTATACACAATAAGCTCAAACAAACCTTGCGAGGTAAACGCTTCACAAATAAGGGTTGGTAAAACATCGGCCATCGGGTTTGTAACATGGGTAACCAAGAATGGAATTAAAGGCTCAACATGGTTAGCAAGTAAGATGATGTAAAAAGAAAATTAATTTGTAACAAAACAAAAGGAACAAAATAAGAAAAATGAAAAAGGTGCCCTCTTCCTCCCTTAAAAGTGTCAAGTCGGTCTTGGGAGCTACTAGTCAACACAAAGATCGAAAAATGCGTAATCAAGGATCCAAATATGCCACTCAACAAGAATGATGAAGGCTAGAACAAATAAACCTCACGGGATCTAAAAAACAAAGCAACTACCAATTAAGGGGATCAAATCCACAAATGGGAAGCGACTCCATCTTACCACAGCCCAAAGGCATAGAGTTTCACATGACAAAAGTGTTCTAACCAACTACCTTCGCCTAGACTCGTCTACATTGATCAACAATAGACTCAAACTGTGCATTCATTACTGGCTTAAGTAGAAATAGATATTCCACACACATTCATTCATGTTTCGAATCCAAATATGAGCATTATTCCAAAAGTTTATGCAATTAGACAAGTTTATCACGATCCAAAAATATAGGAAAAGACTATGAGGCAAATCATATAAACTAGACTACACATTCTCATAACAGAAGCTTTTCCTATATTGCACACATATATAAACAACTAAGTAATCTAAACAAGCTAAATGGCTCATAAAGAGGCATGAAAATCACATAATAATCCCAATCGACAAACAAGTGATCGAATGATATCAACATCAACGATCCCAGGTTCCTTAGAACCGATCAAACATCCTCGAACCATTCAACTTCTTCCAAAACTAAACTATCCTAAGCACAAAAAAAAAAAAGATCTCACCAAATTTGCTTCCCGGGAGCTCCAATTAACGGCCATAGCATCGTTCTTCAAACTCATGCCGCGTCTCGAATGTTCCCAATCTGCAAAAAGGAAAGACATACTAGCAAACAAGTTAAGGTTAGTCTAGGAAAGCAGTAAATCTTTTTGTTTTTGTTTTTGTTTTTCTATTTTTTTTTTTCGTAAGCAAATAAAAACTAAACTACCAAAAATCCAAATCCCTAAATACAAGTAAGACCCCCCAAGCTAGAATCAAACATTGTCCTCAATGTTTACACATCAAGGACTTACAATAGTAAGGAGAGGGAGGTAACTAAAGGGAAAGGGAAATGGATCACGAGCTAGGCCCGCCCGGGCCATAAGGGAAACGGGAGGCCATATCATCAACACTCCTCTTCAGGTCTCTGAAGGCGGAGGTCATATCCTCGTTCGACCGGCGCAAATCCGCTACCTCAAGCCTCAAATCTTCCATTCCTTGGCGGAGCCAGGCGAAGTCTTGTGCCGGGATTTGCTGGGCCGCATCCGGGCCACCCTCCTCGTCATCATCATCATCATCAGCATCGTCACCTCCTTGGCCCCCGTGGGCCTGCTCATCCCCCTGGTGAGGCTGGGGATTGCGGTCTACATACTCCGTGCCTCCGTCCTCGTTCCAGGCGAAGTCGGGGTCGAAGATCCAGTTGTCTTTGTTGTAAACCACCGTCCTCTCCGGATCGGGCAAGTAGGCGTATGGCTTGCCTGCTACGAGCCACAAATAACAATCCGACTGGGATGTCCCTTCAAGCCACTGCATGACTCTCAAGGTGCGCATATCAAGCCTCGTAGTGCATGGGATAGCGAATTCACCGAGGACTCCACGAAGTGGAGTTGTGGCGAGCTCAAAGAGGGCCGAATTTTGCCTCCAATCACTTGAAAAATGCTCCAATGCAAGGAGGGTGCCGAGATCTTGAAAGAAGAGTATGGGGAATTAGGGTTTGATTTGAGGAATTGAGGGAGGAGGTTGGGGGTTTGGGTTAGTTTAGAGAGAAAAAGGGTAGGAGAGTTGGAGAATAATGAGAGAGTGTGAGTGAAATCGTGTTTAAAAAAAACACGAAAAACTATCCGGAACCCGCGCTGCACGGCCGTGCTATAACTGGCACGGCCGTGCTGAGGTTTGGCACGGCCGTGCCGAATTTGGCACGGCCGTGTTGGCTTGGTAGGCTTTTTGCAAAATTGAGTTTCAGATGGCACGGTCGTGCTATAACTGGCACGGCCGTGCTGAGGTTTGGCACGGCCGTGCCGAATTTGGCACGGCCGTGTTGGCTTGGCAGGCTTTTTGCGAAATTGAATTTCAGATGGCACGGCCATGTTAAAATTAGCACGGCCGTGCTAGAATGTCAGTGGGCTTTTGAGGTTTGGCACGGCCGTGCAGAATTTAACACGGCCGTGCTGGATTCTGGCACGGCCGTGCTGTCTGCTGCAGTCCGCAGGTTTTCTTTTCCTTTAAGGAACTCATCACTCTCTTCATTCCGACTTCTAACCAATCTTCTACCTGCACAAAAACACACAAGAGCACACAAAACTCACACAAATTAGGAGCTAAACCAACTACAAAACAAAAGAAACTACTCTAGTAAAAGCAAGAAAATCGGGTTGCCTCCCGGAAGCGCTAAGTTTAACGTCGATAGCTTGACGTGGTCACATTCAACTCTTGTGACCGCATTCGAACACATCTATCACACCAACATGGGCTCCCTCATAGTATGTCTTCAACCTTTGCCCATTAACCACGAAGGATTGCAACCCACTAGAATCATAAAGCTCAACCGCACCGGAAGGGAAAACATCTTTGACAGTGAATGGACCCCTCCATCTTGACATCAACTTACCGGGGAAGAGCTTCATCCTAGAGTTATATAAGAGGACTTTGTCACCAACATTGAACACCTTCCGCTCTATTTTCCGGTCATGGAACTCCTTAGATCGGGACTTGTATAGGTTCGCACTGTCATATGCGTCCATCCGGAGCTCCTACAATTCATGAAGGTCCAACATCCGTTGCTCTCCCGCGCTTGGTAGATCAAAATTTATCTTCTTGATAGCCCATTGAGCGCGGTGCTCTAGTTCGACCGGGAGGTGACATGCTTTCCCGTAGATCAAACGGTATGGGGTGGTGCCTATTGGGGTCTTGAAAGCAGTCCGGTATGCCCAAAGTGCATCATCAAGCTTATCGGACCAATCTTTCCTATTCTTCGCCACTGTCTTCTCAAGGATGGACTTTATCTGTCAATTGGAGACTTCCGCTTGCCCACTAGATTGAGGGTGATAGGTTGTCCCGAACCTTTGATGTACTCCATTCTTTCGAAGCATCCTTTGAAAGGCCCCATGCACAAAGTGTGACCCGTTGTCACTTATAACCGCCCTAGGAACCCCGAACCTTGGAAATATAATCTTCTTGAAGAGTTTCACCACCACCTTGTGATCATTTGTAGGGGAGGCAATTGCTTCCACCCACTTAGACACGTAATCCACAGCCACAAGTATGTATTGGTTCCCACGGGAGGAAGGGAAGGGTCCCATAAAGTCAATGCCCCACACATCAAAGATCTCAAGTTCAAGTATGGGTTTTTGAGGCATTTCATTCTTCTTGGAAATGTTTCCACTCCGTTGGCAAGCATCGCAAGTCTTCACAAATGCCCACGCGTCCCTAAAGATATGGGGCCACCATAGCCCACATTGCAAAACCTTTTGGGCTGTCTTATTAGCCCCCATGTGACCTCCGCAAGGGTCGGAGTGGCACAATTTCAGCACACTATGAACTTCTTCCTCTGGAACGCACCTTCTTAGGAGACCATCTACACCTCTCTTGAACAAAATTGGATCATCCCATATGTAATGCCTTGCATCTCTCCTAATCTTCTTCCGTTGGTGCTTGGAGTAATCGGGGGGAAACTCCGCACAAGCTAAGTAGTTTACCAAATCCGCAAACCATGGTAGAATCTTCTCCTTGAGGAGGTATAAAACATCATCCTTCAACTCATCACAAATGGGCAGCCCATCATCTTCTTGTTTCTCCCTCTCCATGCGCGAAAGGTGATCCGCAACCACATTCTCGGCTCCCTTCTTGTCCCGGATCTCCACATGAAATTGTTGTAAAGAGAGGACCCATCGGAGGAGGCGTGGTTTGGATTCCTTCTTAGAAATTAGGTACTTAATGGAAACATTGTCGGTATAAACAATCGTTTTGGAACCAATGAGGTAGTCCCAAAATTTCTCAAATGCATGAACAATGGCTAGGAACTCTTTCTCTGTAGTGGTGTAGTTCCTTTGTGCTTCATTTAAGGTCTTGGACATGTAATAGATCACGTGAACCCTCTTCTCAACTCGTTGCCCAAGAACACCTCCAATAGCCGTATCACTAGCATCGTACATCAACTCAAAAGGTAGATCCCACCGTGGTCCTTGCACAATCGGTGCCGAAATCAAAGCTTTCTTAAGTGTGTTAAAATCTTGTAGGCACTCTTTGTCGAACTTGAAGTCGACTTCCTTTTGCAATAAGGCAGTCAAAGGCTTGGCTATAAGAGAGAAATCTTTTATGAATCGCCGGTAGAACCCCGCATGCCCTAGGAATTGTCTTACCCCTTTTGCATTGACCGTTGGTGGTAGCTTTGCTATAACTTCAACCTTTGCTTTGTCCACCTCTATGCCTGCATTTGAGATCTTGTGACCGAGAACAATACCTTCTTCAACCATGAAGTGACACTTCTCCCAGTTCAGGACTAAATTCACTCTCTCACACCGTTGTAGGCACTTCCCCAAGTTCACTAGGAAATCATCAAAGGAGGCTCCCCCAACAGAAAAATCGTCCATGAAAACCTCCATCTCGGCCTCCAACATGTCCCCAAAAATGCTCATCATACACCGTTGAAAGGTGCCCGGTGCATTGAAAAGTCCAAAAGGCATTCTCCTGTAGGCAAAAGTACCATATGGACAAGTAAAAGTCGTCTTCTCTTGGTCATCCGGGTTTATAGGTATTTGGAAAAACCCCGAATAACCTTCAAGAAAGCAATAATACTTGTGCTTAGTTAGTCTTTCGAGCATTTGATCAATAAAAGGAAGGGGAAAATGGTCCTTTTTGGTAGATGCGTTTAGACGTCTATAGTCTATGCACATCCGCCAGCCGGTCACCATTCTAGTTGAGATGAGCTCACCATTCTCATTCTCAACTACAGTCATTCCCCCCTTCTTAGGGACAACATGCATAGGGGAAACCCATCTAGAGCTTGAAATGGGGAAGATGATACCTGCATCAAGAAGTTTGGTGATCTCTTTCTTCACCACCTCCCCCATTTGAGGATTGAGTTTCCTCTGCCTCTCAATAGAAGGCCTCGCACCATCCTCGAGAGTTATGTGATGCATACATATAGCGGGGCTAATACCCTTGAGGTTATCAATGGTATAACCTATGGCACTTTGATGCTCTCTCAATACATCACACAACTTCCGAGTTTGATCCGCATCTAAAGAAGAATTCACAATGACAGGATAAGTTGAATCAGGGCCAAGAAATTCGTACCTTAGATGTAATGGTAGAGGTTTCAATTCTATTTTAGGGGCCTCGTTTACCTCTTTTGTGGTGGCCTCAGCAAGTGCATACATGGGTGTAATTTCCTTGAAACCGTTATCACCATCATCTTCCTCTAGCATTTGCTCCTCTATGTACCTGCTCTCATCGGTATCACTTGGCTCAAGATCATGGTTAGTAGAAAGAAATAGTGTATGCATACTAGAGACAATCGAATCAATAGTGTCAATCATCATGCAGTTTTCGGAAGTAGACAAAGGATATTGCATGCTTTTGTTCAGATCAAATTCAAGGACCTCCTCTCCTACCTTTAAAGAAATCTTGGCACTCTTCACATCAATGAGAGCACCAGAGGTAGCTAGGAAAGGTCGCCCAAGAATAATAGGTATATGATTATCTTCATCCATTTCCAAAACTACAAAATCCACAGGTATCACAAATTTCCCAACTCGTAGGGGAACATCTTCTACCTTACCCTTAGGAAATTTGATCGAACGATCAGCTAACTGTAGGGTAATGTTGGTAGGAAGAAGTTGTCCTACCCCTAATCTTTGATATACATAATATGGCATAAGACTAACACTAGCCCCAAGATCACATAATGCATTATCAATTTTCATTTTATTAATAGCACAAGGGATTGAGAAATTACCTGGGTCTCCCAATTTGGGAGGCCTCTTGTTCATGATGATTGCACTACAATTCGCGGTGAGGTTAACAGTTTCCACCCCATCACAATTCCTCCTGCCACTCAAAATATCTTTCAAAAACCTAGCATAGTTAGGCATTTGTTTTATAGCGTCGGTGAATGGTATGGAAAGGTGAATTTGCTTCAAAGTATCTAAAAACTTACCGATTTGAACATCCAACTTATGTCTCACAAACTTATGGGGGTAAGGAAGTTTTTGCAATAGATTGGGCTCTTTGACTTGTGTTACTTCCTTTTCATTTAAGACCTCTACAGTTTTATCATTCTCTCCGGTCCTCTCCTCCTCACTCTCTATAACAGTATCAGTGGTAGGTGTAGTCACAGATTGACTCCTAGGGGGTACTACTTCATCGCTCCCCCTCAATGTCTTTCCACTCCTAGTGGTGATAGCATTTACAGAGTTTTTAGGGTCAATACCTTGAGGTGGGAGTTTTGACACTCCAACCTCATCCTTTATAGCACTAGCCAACTGAGAAATCTGGGTTTCAAGCATTTTATTATGTGTCATCACTTCATTAAACTTTTTGTCACTGGTGGCCATGAAAGTGTTGAACATTTTGGTCTGTGCTTCCATCATCTCCTCCAAACTAGTCTTTTGCGATGGTCCTTGAGCATTGTAGTTGTCATTAGAGGCTCGGGAGCCACGCGCATTAGACTGTTGGGGATTTTGATTTTGGAAGTTGTTCCTGTTACCATTGTTATTCCAATTTCCCCTGTTATTGGCATTCATGCTCTGATTGTATTGCCCTTGATTACCTGCATTTTGTTGGTAATTATTCTGATTACCAAAATTACCATGTTGATTATAAGACCCTTGGGGATTTTGGTCCCTTTGGTTCCTGTTTCCCCACTGGTTTTGCTGTTGGTAGTCAGAATTATTACCCTGTTGATTATAATTGTTCCCTCTTTGATTAGGTGGTAAATATCTGTTATTGTCATTCCTAGGTCTATTATCATAAGACAAGGCATTGACTTGTTCATTATCACACTCATTACCATCATTATAGTTGGATTGAAATTGGGAATCTACGTTACAGGCAGAGGTATCATGGTCATAAGACCCACAATTTTCACAGAATATACATCCAGCAGGCATATTATTAGAGTTAGAGTGCATACCTGCTCCCTTAGAATAGGATGGAAGATTTTGATGCGGTGGATCGTTGAGCTTCTCTTTGATAATTGACATTTCCTTACCTAGATTTACAATTTGCGATGTCAAATTCCCGATTGCATTAAGATAGTCTACCGAATAGACCGCTCCTCCACTCTTGCTCATGGCCTCTCGCTCTCCATCTTGCCAATCCATGTGGTGGCGTACCACATCTTCTATGATATCAATGACTTCTTCTTCGGTTTTATTCATAATAGGGCCACCTGCTCCCGCATCCAAACTGGTCTTCCCTTGAGGACTCAATCCTCCATAGAAAATCTATAAAACTTGATATGTTGGGATTCCGTGGTGTGGGCACTCTCTTTGATACTCCTTGTACCTTTCCCAGGCTTCGTAGATTGACTCCCCACTCCTTTGCCGAAATCCCTGGATCAAAGCTCTAGCATCGGCCGTCTTCTTTTGGGAATAAAATCTTCCCAAGAATGCTGTCGTGACATCATCCCAAGTGTGTAGAGAGTTCGGCTTCACCTCCTTCTCTAACCATTCGAGAGCTCTCCCAATAAGTGAAAAGGGGAAAAGCTTCAATCTCACGAACTCTTGATTCACCCCATTAACCTTGATGGTATTGCAGTACTTCTCAAATTCGTTCAAATGAGCCAAAGGGCTCTCATGCTTGGCACCACTAAACTGCCTTCTCTCGATGAGGGTGATCATAGCCGGCCGGATCTCGAAATCATTGGCCTCAGTAGTGGGTGGAGCAATCCCACTTGAAGCTCTATACGCCCCAGGAGTTCCCAACTCCTTAAGGGGTCGTGGTGCTGGCCGATTGGGTTGGCGCGGTATGTCTGCCATTGGAACCTATTGTGTGTTGTGTTCCTTTCCTTGAGAGTTTGATGACGTCAATCGAGATTTACGATTGCTCTTCAAAGTTCTTTCGATTTCTGGATCGAAGGGTATTAATTCTCTCTGTTTAGACCTGCGCATACACACTAACCAAACCAATTAAATAGCAGGGCTACAAGTGTAGCCAAAAGGGAAAAATCTTTTTGTGATTTTTACGATGAACTAGACTCAAGAAATCAAAAAGCAATTAACAAACACCGTTCCCCGACAACGGCGCCATTTTGACAAGGGTTAAATCGGTCACTACAATCTAACTCTCAATCAAACAATACTTATACGAACACCCTATAACCAAGTACAATGGCAAATAAAGGTTCGGTCCACGAGGAACGAGAGTAATTGCAAATCAATCTTAAACCTAAGCTAGTTCGAAATCAATGGAAAATGGTGTTCTAAAATACTACTAATAAGATGGAATAAATCAATAAACTAAGACACTAGGGAGAACGGGAATTCACCAAACCATCGGTAACTACGCAACAAGGAATCACAGAGACAAACGGGATATGCAAAGACTATAAGTCTGATCAATATCATGTGATAGGAAGACAACGGGCAATACTAAGCTTGGATTTCTCATGCACTTAACATTACTCGATACATAATCAAACCACATTCAATAATGAAATACTCAATTCACAATCTCTTGTTCAAATCAAGAATATCATGCAATCAAATTCAAGATTCTAGGTTAGCTACTCCTATTATAATGAATTAACATGCAATCGCATACAATCAATTTAATCACAATCCGTTTATCAAAATCAATCCTCAATTACATAGATTACCTAGGTCGGGTTTCATCCCGAAACCCTAGCTAGGAGACTACTCACACATATTCATAATCAAAGCAATAATGAATTCCAAAAGCATAATAGATATAAACATGAATTCTGATTAAGGAATAATAAAGCTTGATTAATAAACAAGAATAAATAATACCAATTGTATTGATGCGAATCAATGGAAAAGTTCAGAACTTTGATATCCGTCGTCAATGAATAATACAAAGAATCTTCGCAAATCTTGCTTCAAATCAATCCAAGAAAACTAAAATCTCTAGGAATTTCTCAAAGAAAACTAATGAATCTCTAATACTAAGAACGTTCTCCAATAACTGTCTACAAAGGCTCTCAAAAAACTATCTCTAAAAACTGTCTTTTAATCCTCTTAAAGTCGGGCCTTATATACGTCTTCTAATTCGGAGAAGTCAAGCGCGCAGTTAACCCTGGATCAGCACGGCCGTGCTGTATTTAGCACGGCCGTGCTAGCTTGTCAGTAAGTAAACCGGGTTTTTTCTTCAAATTGGCACGGCCGTGCTATATATGGCACGGCCGTGCAGCTTCCTGGCACGGCCGTGCTAAAAATGACACGGCCGTGCTGAATATGCTCTAGCACGGGGCTCATACTGAAGCTGACACGGGCACGTGCAACATCTGGCCCGGCCGTGCTAATGGCCTGCACGGCCGTGCGGGTGCGTGGATACTGACACGGCCGTGCTATTGGCTTGCACGGCCGTGCTGCCTTGCCAGGGGTTGCTTGCTTATAGGCTAGCACGGGTGTGCCTATGGTAACACGACCGTGCTGCCTGTGCTATGTAATCAATGCACGGCACTTGAACTTCCTTAACTCCTCAGACTCTGGTCAAGGCTAGCTCGGTTACGCATCAAGGGCTCGGGATCCGGTTAAACTCGGTTGATATTACCTGAAAACACATCAAAAACAAACCGAAAACCCGTGAAGCACGTAATATGGGGAATGTAAGCATAACAAGGTAATATTCGGCCAAAGCAGCCCCAAATACATCCAAAATCATCCTAAAATATGCTCTAAAGCGCGCCCTAAAGTGCGCTTGTCACCCTGATCAGTGACGAAGGCCGTCTTCTCCTAATCTTTCTTCCATAAAGGAATTTGATGGAAACCAGAGTAGGCGTCCATAAAGCTCATCAAAGCATGGCCGGCTGTTGAGTCGACCAGGTTATCAATTTTAGGCATAGGGTAACAGTCTTTGGGGCACGCCTTGTTTAAGTCTGTGTAGTCTACACACATTCGCCAGGTGCCATTCGACTTTTTAACAAGCACCGCATTTGCAACCTAGTCTGGGAAGTAACATTGCCGAATGAACCCTGCATCAAGTAATTTTTTAACTTCGGCGGATGCCGCCTGACTTCTTTCTTCGCCATGGTTCCGCTTCTTCTGCCGTACCGGCTTCTTTTTCGGATCCACGGCCAGTTTATGTACCACCAGATCAGGACTAATGCCTGGCATTTCATGGACTTCGAATGCAAAGATGTCCTTGTATTCTTTCAATAGTTTGTGAAAGTCGTCACCCAGGTCCCTTAGAGCAGTCGTCCCAACCTTGATTGTTCTGTCAGGACGCGAGTCATCTAAGATCAGGTCCGTATGCTCACCAGCTGGCTGAGGGCGGAATTCATCCGACCGCTCCTCTGCCAATGATTGCTATTTTCTGTCTTTTCTTGCGGCCCCTGTCTGGGATGCTTTTCTCTTCTTGCCGCCTGCTTCTTGAACAGGCGCACTCTCCTTGACATTGTCAAGGTCTATTTTTCCACCGCTTGACCCAGTGGCCATAACAGTGGGCTTGACATCCGAGAGATAGCACTCTCGGGCCATCCTCTGATCTCCCCTTAGGGACCCGACTGTTCCATTATCCCTCTCAAACTTGAGCAACATAAGAGATGGGATTATAACAGCCTTGGAATTATTCAGGGTTGGTCGTCCCAGAATCATGTTGTAGGCCGAGAGTTCTTCTACTACCAGGAACCAGACTACCATGTGTCGTCCTTCCCTTTTTCGCCTAGGCGGATGGGTAAATCCACTCGTCCCACTGGGTGGACGACTCCTCCTCCAAACCCTACTAAAGGGTGGGATGCCGGATGTATGCAATCAGTCTGATATTTTAGTTTCGACAGACATTTGCTACTGATGAGATCTGAGGAGCTTCCGGTATCTATGAGGATTCGGCCAACTCTCTGGTTGGCTACTTTACATTCAATAACGATAGGGTCGTCATGCGGCCCTCTTACCCCTCCTAGATCTTCTTCAGTGATGACAATCTCAGGAAATGAATATTTGGAGGGCCGTTCTTGGTGAACGGAATTTACATCTAACCGTCTGATATTGTCTTTGTTGCCCCTAATAGTGGGGCCGCCTCCTGAGAAGCCGCCTGCAATGGTGTAGACGACTGCATCATCTGTATCGGAGCTGTCGGCCTGTTGATTCTTTTTGGTCGACTGCTTTTTCGAGGAAGTGTTCCCCGTAGATTTCTTGACATAAGTGTCAAGGTCACCTTGCTCAGCCAGGCGGTCCAGATACCGCATGAGAGTGATGCATTCATTGGTGTGATGACCAACATCTTCATGATAATCACAGAATTTTTCTTGGTTCCGATTGTTTGCAGAACCCTTCATGGGGACCGGCTTCTCAATTGAGATCCGTCCCTTGATTTCTTTAGGATAAATTGGCTATCCTTGTTAAACACATACTTTGGAGAGTATGGTTTGAATTCTTTTTTCTTCTTCTGGGACGGCTGTTTAGAGGAATCAGTTGCCCAGACCTCTTTTCTCTTCTCGTCTTTGTTTGACGACTGCTTCTGTCGTCCTTCTCTTTTGTTGGACCTTTTCCCGTCTAACTGTTTTACCGTACTACAAAGATCAGTTGCCTGTATATAGGCTTCCGCTTCAATCAAGGCCTCTTGAAGAGTCGCCACCCTCTTTCGGACCAAATCAAATTTGAAGGTCGACCCGTCTTTAAGACCTCTGAAAAAGTCAGTATAGGCTACTTCATCCGGTAACCCTTGAATCTGTATTCACATTAGGTTAAATCGCCTGATGTAAGAACGAAGCCCCTCCTTCTCGCCCAGCTGAATTGTTCCTAAATCAAGGGTCGTCTTCTTCGCAGGGATGTTCATGGCGAAGTTGGAGGTGAATAAGTAAGCAAGCGTCTTGAAGTTATTTACACAACCAGTCGGCAGGTTGCCGAACCATTGTTGTTCGATTCCTTTGAGAGTCGCTAGGAAACACTTGCACCAAGTGGAATCATCCAACCCTTGAAGGTACATCAGGTTGGTGAATGCCATCAGATGGTCTTCTGGGTTAGTAGTGCCGTCATAGGCGCCTACTAATACATTTTTCACTTTGGCCGGCTGAGCGGCTTCAGTAATTTCCTTGGAGAAGGCCGACGGCTGTTCACCAAGTCTAAGCAACCGTAGCTGCCAGTCCATAGGTTGGACATTTTTTGCTGCATGTCCACCAAACGGAGGTGGCTGTAAAAAATACTGTTGTTGTGGTACAAACGGTAAGTTTGGTACCGCCTGGTCGCTATGAAAGCCGGACTGACGGGAGGTGCCGCCTGACTGACCCTCATGATACGACTGAGTATGCCTCATCGAGGTATTTTGCAGACTGTCTTGGAAGTTTGAAGTAGAGGTCGACTCTGACAATCGGTCACTCTTCTTCTGCTCTAGCAGTAGCCGAGCGTCTGTGTATGTTTTCCTCGACCCGTCCGCCTGAATATGACAAACAGGTTTCCTATTTCCTGGAGTAGGAAAACGGTATTTTGTGAAATCAAGGGCAGGTGGCTCCCACTTCCTAGATTTAGGATGAGGGGTCGCCTCTCGCCCTTGAACTGGCTTCCTCTTTCGTGAAGTGGAGGGTTTCTTAGCCGATTGCTCCTTGTCTAGAGCAGGCGGCTTCTTGTTGATCAACTCTTGAATTTCTCCCTTGAAGTCCCTCATGAAGGTCATGAGTTCGTTCCTTGTGATGGGAGCAGACCCATCAGTCGGCTGCTGCCGAACAGGCGGTGCGCCTGCTGGCTCGCTTCTAGTTTGAAGATGTTCCCGTTCCCTCCTTTCGGTATGACGGGTACGTCGGGCCCTTAGGGTCCCGTCTGAAGCTGTGTGAGCTTCAACTTCAAATTCATTCTCAGTATCGTGGTCCGACTGAACTTGAGGGTCGTCTAGGGGACGCCTCTCTTCAGGAGTCGGTACAGACGTGGATGCCATCTCAGAAGTACTCTCCCCACAGACGGCGCCAAAATGTTTCGGGGTTTTCAGATGTCCTGCGGGAGAGTTACAATTCCGAGACTGGAACCGGACGCCTGTACCTGCAAAACAAACGGATGCTCCGGATGATTGGAGATCCGCCTCCGACGGTCAAGTTAGTACTTGATTAAGGAGTAATTAATGCGGAAATTAAAGTGATTGGGTCTCTCTAGGTGAGAGTGTTTAATGTGTGTAATCTGCCCCTTTTTTCCTTAATGAGGATTAAGGGAGGTATTTATAACCTCGGGAAACGTGCCGATCTAGGTTTAGGTTAACCTTGGGCTGATTGGGCTTCCCTCGGAAGTTGGGCCTAGGTGACCGGCTTCTCCATTAGGCATGGAGTATGCCACGTGTCATGACATAATAAGTCCAGGGTGGACGAATAAGCGTGTGCCACGTGGCAAGCCCTGAGAGGTCCAACTGGGGGACACTTGGCAGGACCTGATTGGCCCACGTGGCGCATTCCGATTGGTGGGAGAAAAATCCCCTAATCAGAGTCGTTTCTAGAAGTGATTGTCTGCGAGATGGACAAGCGTAAGATTAAAGGTCCTCATATTGATCTCATGGTGTTCATGCTGAAAGTTGTCATTCTAAAGGTCGGACGAGTGCTAATAGACACCGACAGCTCGTCCGATATAATCAGTCTAGCTTGTTAAAGAATTTGAAGTTTCCAAAAGATGCATTGAAGGATATTTCCCATCCGCTGGTTGGTTTTGGAGGGAGTATTATCCATCTTGTGGGTCGGATAGACTTGCCTGTCCGATTTGGTCCAAGGAAGGAATGAAGGGACATGGTCGTTCGCTGCCTAGTCGTTAGAGAGCTCACTAGCTATAATGTTATCATTGGTCGTTCGACCTTGACTTTAGAAAAGGTTGTAACCAACCCTCACTTAATGATGATGAAGTTCGAGCGGTCGAACGATAAAATAGGCTCTATTTAGGGAGATCAAGCAATTGCTAAAGAGTTTAACCAGCTGGCTGTGAAGCCTACCTCACTTAGACATAGCAGAGCGTCCGAGCAAAACTCAAAAGAAGGGTCACTCAAAGCACAGTAGGTCGGCTGGAAGCGTAAGGTATAGCAACTAATGACCGTCGGCCAGCCAAAAGAGTTAAGGTCCCAGCCGGCCGGCAATCATATGGACATAGTGTAGGACCCAGACCAACTTGATCGGACGGTCAAGGTTGGCACAATGGCCATAAATTTGCTGGGAGATGACCTGATAAACCTGTTAAGAGAGTTCAAGGATGTGTTTGCGTTCAAAGTGCATGAGATGTCGGGTATTCGTCAAGAAACAACTGCACATAAGCTGGCAGTTAATCCAGCCGTGAAGCGTATCCGAAAAAAAGAGAAACCATGGTGAAGAAAGGAATCAGGCGGCCGCGGCCGAGGTGTAAAGGTTAATGGGTGCGAGGTTTATTCAATAATGTTATTACCCTGACTGGGTGGCCACCCCTGCACCACCCCATGCCCCCACCCCTTGCCCCACCTCCTGCACCCACCCCCCTGCACCACCCACCTTAACTGAACCCACCCCCCTAAACCACAACCCAACATCACTACAACCCACCACTGCACCACCGAAACCTCCACACACCACCACCAACACGAACACACCAACACCAACACCGACACCACCACACCACCACCGACACCACCACACCACCACACACCACCACCGACACCACCACACCACCACACACAACCACCGACACCACCAAACCACCATTCCAAAAAATTAACCCAAAAAATCAAAATTAACCCAAAAAAAAACCAAAAACCCAAAACAACCACCGAAACAACAACATCCAAAAATGAAACAACAAACAAAACAACAACCAAATCTCGAAAAAATTTAAATCAAACAAAGATAAGAAATTAAAATAAAACAACATTAAAATTATATCAAAAATTAATTATGATCAAAATTGTTTATACATTACATAATCCAAATCTACAAACTTAAAATTTATAATCTTACTTAACAATTTCCTAATGAACGACAATGAAGAGCGAGACGAGCTACTTGACGGTGAACGAGAACGACAAAAACGATGGTGGACGACGGTGCTTCTCCGGTGTGCTTTGACGACGGGGCTATTCTTCATGCTTTGACGGGGCTTTGAATAAGAAACAGAAGAAGGAGGCGAGATTGAGAAGAGGACAGGAGAGAGAAACATCGAAAAGAAAAGAGGAGAGGAGAAAAAAGAAAAAGAGGCGGAAGAGAGGAGAGAGAAAAACAAGGGTTTCCGGGTTTTGTAGGGTGTTTTTTTTTTTTTTTAAGTCAAAATTCCGTCGGAAAAGGTTTAAATTCCGTCGAAAATTTCCGACGGAAATCAATTCCGTAGGAAAATTCCTACTAATTTAAACTCCGTAGGTATTTAATATGTTCCGACGGATTAATTTTCCGTCGAACTATAAAGCCTCCGACGGAAATTTCCGTCGGAAGGAATTATCCGAGGGAATATTCCGTCGGAAGCAGTAAATTCCGAGGGAAAAAAATTTCGTCGGAATATTTTCGAGGGATTTGCCGTCGAAACAAATATTTTCCGACGGACTTTTCTGACAGACCCAAATTCCGTCGCAAAATACGATGGAAAATAAGTCCGTCGGGACGATTCCGTCGGAAAAAGGCCTATTTCTAGTAGTGTAATTTTAATCATAATTCAAAGTCTATTTGATTAACTAAAAATCATTAATTCAAACCATTATGAAACATAATTTTATAAGGAACATAATAAGATTCAATTTCATGGACAACTTTCGAGGGCATCAAACCACATAACGTACCTTAATTCCGAATATCAATCAACATTTCGCACTTTCAAAGTTCAATCACGAATACACCTTGCAATTAACATAACCATACAGTTATCACAACATCTTTAGACATAAATCCAAATCTAATGCGCATGGACTATAAAACTCTTTTAAAACTAATACTTTAAAATAAAATTATAACTATGAAATAGGTAATTATATTTTAGAAAACTAACCATGAAGAAAATAAAGGAATAGGATTAAAGGAAATTGAATTTGCGTTGAAAAGGATAGGCAGAACTTGCAGAGGTCATAACTCCTTTGATATAACTCCGAATAGGGTGATTCCTCAGCTTAACCTCAAGAATTTTTCGAGAGGAATAATTGTATGTGAAATAGAAAAATCCAAAAACGGATCAGAAGTGCCCGAAAATTAGCTCCAAAGATATACGGGCAGATTTTCTTTTAGAAAAGAGGAAAAGAAAATTAGGAAAAGTTTGAGGGAAAAGAAAATAAGGGAATTGAGTTTTTGGTGTGAAGAATATGAGAGGTATGAGGGGGTATTTATAGGTGTTTAGGTGATGAGTTTATAGCAATTTAGGGTTGTATAATTTACGGAAATTTTAAAGAATAGAAATTTGGGTTTTAAATGTATGGAAGGATATTTGATTTTATTTGATCATGAAATTTTGTTTAGTAGGATTTGAGCTTGGAGTGCAAGTATAGAATAAGATCAAATAAATTTTAGATTTAAGAGTAGAAATAAGGAATTTAAAAGGATTTTTATTTTTAATAAAATAAATTAAAATCATTTAGAAAATTCATGATTGGCCGAAAATATTGAGCTTAATATTGCTCAATAATTTCGATCCCTCTATGTAAATTTATGGTTTTTTTACAATAATTTATTTGCCTAAAATTAATAATTCAATAAAATTTATTTTGTGAAAATTAATACTTGAAAGAATAAAATCAGATTTTTATTAAATAATTGGGGTGGCCGAAAATTTGACTTATAATAATTAATTAAATCAGATTTCTATTATATAAAATCTGAAAATTAATTCTTTAAAAACATATTTCATGAAAATAATTAATTTGGAAAGATATTAAAACAATTTAGATTTTTATTCTACGAAAACCGAAAATACAATTTAATTAATCTACCGAATTAATATAATTTCCGTTTAGCTATTTAATTTTGAGAAATAAAAATACTATTTATAACATAAGTATAAAATAGTTTCATTTATTGGATTATCCAATTTAATTAGTTTTGTAAAATAATGATTTAGGCGCCAAAATTTAAATATCATTTTGGCTCCAAAATTAAAATACTCTTTAGGAAAATAATTAATTTAGATAATACGTCAAAAATACGAGACTAAAATACTCTTTAATTTAGAAAATAACTTTCAAAAATACGGGGTATTACAAATCTAGGATTACTTCATATCTTCCCCCCCCCCCCCTAATTCTACGAATTATTTTCCTATTTAAGCTTATTCAAATATTTTCAATACAATTCTCTATTATCAAATGTATTACAATTCATATGCTCAAAAAAACCTATAAAAATTTATGATTACCACTACTTTTTGGATGCATGTGCATTCTTTATTTAAATTTAGTAATTACGATTTACGAATACTACTACTTTTTGGGTGCAAGTTCATTCTATATTTCAATTAAACAATTATGGTTTACGAATACTACTACTTTGTAGGTGCATGTGCATTAATGTAGTCAATTACAGTTTACAAATACTATTTGACCTTAGGCTTGTTTGTTTTATATTATATTCTATATAAAAAAAAAAATTATTCAAATAAAAAAAGTTGAAAAAAAATAATAATTTCGGATAATGATTGAATTGAACTTGATAATGATTGAATGCGAGCATGAGTATATGACAATGACCCGATGATAATCTGACCCAAATAATTTACCTGTACCCGATCATGACTTGACTTGTCTGGACTCGAGAAAGTGGTGACCCGAACTAGAGCTGTTAAAAAGGCTTTTATTGGTCTTTTATTTTTCTAATTTTATTATTCATTTGCCTATTTAATCTTATTTAAATGTTTTGAATAATGCCATTTAAATGTTTAAAAAAAATGCTAAAAAAAAACGTGAGTTCGGATATGAACTTATAAAAAATAAAAAAGTTTAGATAATTTCAAATAAAATAAGTTTAGAAAAAAAAATATTGTATATTAACTTATCTAAACTAAACCTATTTTATCCGAATTTATATAAACTTATTGTATTTTATCTAAATATGTCATCTCGAATATGAACTTATTTGAAATTGTTATCCCTAAAATGAGTGGAATCAATGTGAATAGATTAGAATAGGGTTTGAACTTATCTTTTAAAAATCTAAACTAAACCTATCTTATTGAAATTAATATGTACTTATAATGTAGATCTTATCTAAACTTATTAGATCTTATTACCTCGAATTTAAACTTATTTGAAATTATTTCTCTTACAATAAATGAAGTAATTGATAATGATTAAACGTGAATGTCATTACATGAATTGTTAACAAACCGACCCAAAAAATGTGCCCGAACCTGATATGACCCAACATGAAATCAACCCGATACCCAAATTAACCCAATATTTGAGACTCGAACCCGAACATGACCTGACTTGGAAATGATCCGACCTGATTATAACCTGTAATTTTTTATACTTGAACCAAACCCGAATTAAACCCGAATATGACCCAACCTGATTGTAACCGGCAAATAATTAACTTGAACCGAACCCGAGAATGACTCGACCTGATTATAACCCGTAAATTATTGACTTGAACCGAACCTGACTCAAACCCGAGAATGACCCGACCTGATTATAACCCGCAAATTATTGACTTGAACCGAACCTGACTCGAACCCGAAAATGACCCTAACCCGTGCAAACCCGAATTAAACCCGACCTATTATTCACCCGACCCGAATGTAAACCGACCTGTTATGAACCCGACCTAAACTCGATAAGATGTATGACCCGACATTACCCGACTCAAGCATGACCCAACCCGAACCCGACCCGTATAGGTTACGACATTAACCCGAAATGACCCGACCCGAGTTGACCCGTCCCAAACCCGACCTTTTAACCCGAATTGACAGCTTTAGGCATGCCTTGTTTAGCTTCATGGATGCCTATTTAGGATTTCACCAAATCCCCTTGTGGGAGGAAGATCAAGAGAAAATAACTTTTGTGACCGAGCAGGGGTTGTATAGGTTTGAGTATGCTTTGAGATTTCAGTTCCTAGCCTCCAACAACGAGGCTGAGTACGAAGCCCTCCTAGCCGGCCTTAGAATGTGTAAGGCGGTCGTAGCAACAAAAATTGATGCTTGTTCGGACTCTCAGCTGATAGTCAGCAGAGTGAACGGTGGCTTAGAGGCTAAGGAGTCGACCATGATGAAGTTTTTTCAGATGGTAAAGGAAGAGGATAAGGGCCTAGATCATTTTACGCTGCAACAAGTCCCTCGGTCCGAGAACAATCAAGCGGATGCCCTGTCAAAACTAGCCTCCTCGGCATCATGTAACACTCCGAGATCTGTGTTGTAGGATGTTAAGGAGAAGCGGAGCATTGTACTGAGTCCGTTCAAACCATTGACCGAAGCTCTACATGGATGGGCGGAATTATTTCCTATCTCAAGGAAGTTCTTCCGGATGATCCGAAGGAGAGTTGGGTGATGAAGGAAAAGGTGGCATGGTTTGAACTTGAGGGGGAAGACTTGTTCAAAAAATCATTTGTTAACCCATACTTGAAGTGTGTTACGCCTGAGCGGGGGCACCAAATTCTAGATGACCTTCATCAGGGGCACTATGCATCACACATAGGTGGAAGGGCCCTACTTGAAAAGGTGGCCCATCTTGGGTATTTTTGGCCGAGAATGAACACGGATACCATGGAAATGGTGAAAAAATGTGATAAGTGCCAGATATTTTCTACCCTTATACATCGTCCGACTAATAGCTTATCGGCCATAAGTAGTCCACTCCCTATTGCCAAATGGGGCATGGATATCTTTAGGCCGTACACTCCCACATTAGGGCAGTGGCGGTATGTGTTAGTAGCAGTTGATTACTTCACAAATGGGTAGAAGCCGAGGCCCTTCAAGGGATTAAATGGAAAGATGTATCTCCCTTCATCTAGAAGAACATAATCACACGTTTTAGTGTTCCACAGTCAATGGTGTTTGATAATGGGCCACAATTCGAGACCGACCATCTAAGAGATTGGCTTAGTGACTAGGGCATAGCACAATGCTTTGCTAGTACTTCGCACCTTGTGATATAGGATTTTCACTAGTCTTTCTTCATAAGTCAAAGACTCATCTAGTTGAATCGTCTCTGGTTGCAACACATGAGTTTCACTAGGCACATACTTCTTCAATTGGGAAATGTGGAACACATCATGCATTTTCTCGAACTCCATTGGCAAAACGAACTTATAAGCACTTTTCCCACACGTTGTAGAATCTCATATGGCCCCACATACTTAGTACTTAGTTTCCCTTTCTTGCCAAATTGCATCACGCCTTTTGTTGGTGAAACCGCTAGAAAGACCTTGTCCCCAACATTAATTCGTGACTGAATCAATCTCACCTTGCTCACCATATCCTCAATGAAATCTGTTCCCAAAGTAACACATTCACTGTAATCATTTCAGCACACTAGGCTTCTGCACTTCCTTCCATACAATGCTTCGAAAGGTGCCATCTTGATACTCGTTTGCTAACTGTTGTTGTAGGATAATTCAATCAAAGGTAAGTGATCCTCCCAACTTCCTTGGAAATCTAAGGCACAAACTCGCAGCATATCCTCCATGGTTTGGTTTGTTCTCTTAGTTTGACCATCTATTGCAGTATGAAAGGCAGTCCTCATCTTTAAGGCAGTCCCAAGGTTTTCTTGGACTTTTTTGCCAAAAATTAGACAGAATTCTCGAATCTCTGTCTGGCACAATGTCCTTGGGGATTCCATGCAAATGAACCACATTCATCACATAAGTACTTGCCAACTGCTTCTTCTTCCAGGTCTCCTTCATTGGAATGAACATCGCTGACTTAGTAAGTCTATCCACAATCACCTAAATCGTGTCATTCCCATTGCGAGTCTTTGGTAATTTTCTCACAAAGTCCATGGATATAGAATCCCATTTCCATCCCGATACCTCCAATGGTTGAACTTTCCCTATGGGTCTCTTGTGATCTATCTTCACCTTCTGGCATGTCAAGCACTTAGACACGAACTCAGCAACTTCCCTCTTCATATTCGGCCACCAATACAACTCCTTCAAATCCTTATACAAATTATCTCCCCTAGGGTGAACAGAGTAAGGTGTGTTATGGCACTCCTCCATGATTCTTCTTTTTTTATCCTCACACTTCTACGGTATGCACCATCTCTCCTTGTATCTTAGACTCCAATCTTCATGAATCTTGAATTCGGTCTCCGCACCACTAGTCACTCGATCCCTAATCTTCTGAAATGACTCATCCTCCACTTGTTTTTCTTTAACCTCCTCGAATATGGATGGTTGAATCGTCAAGGCACTCAGTAATCCTTCTAAGTCCCCTTGATTAATGACCTTAAGGTTCAACCTTCTCATATCTTCACACAATTTATTAGCCACAATCAATGCATTAACATTATGACTCAACTTCCTACTAAGCATCTAGAACAACAATCGCCTTTCCCTCATGATACTGGATATGGACGTTGTAGTCTGTGAGGAACTCTAGCCATCGACGTTGCCGCATATTCAAGTGCTCCTAGGTGATGATGTATTTCAGGCTTTTATGGTCTGTAAAGATATTACAGGTGACACCGTAGAGGTAGCGTCTCCAAATCTTCAAGGCGAGCACAACAGCTGCAAGCTCCAAGTCGTGGGTAGGATAGTTAACCTCATGTGGCTTCAATTGTCTCGATGCATACGCGATCACCCTCCCATTCTGCTGCAGTACACATCTTAAATCATACTGCGAGGCATCATTGTACACCTCAAATTCGTCTCTCCCATTGGGCAACACAAGCACTGGTGCGGTGGTCAATCGCTTTTTGAGGGTTTGAAAAGCTAATTCACAGCTCTCATTCCACTCAAACTTAGTCTGTTTCTTCATAAGAGTAGTAATGGGTCTGGCTATCTTCAAAAGTCTCTAACAAACCTTCTATAATATCCAGCTAATCCCAAGAAACTACGAACATCAGTCACATTCTTAGGAGTAGGCCACTCACTAACCGCCTTGATCTTCGCAGAATCTACTAATACACCCTCCTTAGAAATGTAATGCACCATAAATGCAACCTTGTCCAACCTAAACTCACACTTTGAAAACTTGGCATACAGCTTGTTACTTCTAAGAGTTTCCAGAATGGTTCTCAAATGTTGAGCATGTTCGTCCTCATTGCTCGAATACACTACTATGTCATCAATGAACACAACCACAAACTTATCCAAGTACTCATGAAGCACTCGGTTCATCAGGTCCATGAATATGGCAGGTGCATTGGTTAACCCAAAAGGCATGACTGTAAACTCGTAGTACCCATAACGAGTTCTAAAGGTTGTTTTTGGAATGTCCTTATCTGCAACTTTCAACTGATGGTACCTCGACCTCAAATCGATCTTTGAAAACACACTTGACCTTTTCAGCTAGTCAAACAAGTCATCTATCCTAGGTAGAGGGTACATATTCTTCACAGTCACATTATTTATTTCTTTGTAGTCAATGCATAGCCTCAAACTTCCATCCTTCTTTCTCACAAACAAGACTGGTGCTCCCTAAGGTGCTGCACTAGGCCTAATAAACCCCTTATCCAGTAACTCTTGCAATTGAACCTTCAACTCACTCATCTCAGCTGGTGCTATTCTATAAGGTGCATTAGAAATAGGTGCAACTCCTGAAATTAAGTCAATGGTAAACTCAACTTCCATTTTAGGTGGCATTCCCGAAATCTCATCCGAAAAGACATCTAAAAACTCATTCACAATAGGTACATCCTCAATCCGCCTACTCTCACCCATACTCAAATCTTGGACACAACAAAAGTACAATGGACACCCCTTATTCACCAACTTCTTAACCTCCAAAGCATAAATGATCTCAATGCCCTTCGGCTTCCCAAAACGTCTATGGGACACTGACTTACCCAAAGGATCACTTAGGTGCACTTTCTGTATCTCACAGTCTATCTTAGCATTGTATAAACTTAGCCAGTCCATTCCCAGAATGACATCTAAGTCCCCTGGATTAAACTCAATAAGATTCGATGGGAAAACCACCTCTCCTATTTTCAAAGGCAAGCCTTTGAATAATCTATTGCAATGAACAAGCACATCGACATGACTCGAATCAGTTCAGTTTAGTTTATGCACAACAGAAGTAGAAATGAAAGAGTAAGTTGCTCCAGAATCAAACAAGGTTTTGATAGAGATAGAATGAATAGAAAAAGTACTAGTGACTACATCTGAGGACCTTCAGCCTCTCCTTTGCTCATTACAGACAAGCGCTCGGGAGTGTTGCTTTTTCCTTGGTGACCATTGTTGCCATTGTTTGAGTTGTTGTTGCTATTTCCAGGTCTGTTGTTGTCGTTGCTGTTACCATCCCAAACTTCCCATTCTGATCATTGCCCTTAGCTCCCTGGTCGTGAAAATTATTGGGCCTCTGTTGGGTATTTTCACCATTTCCTTATTGGTTCAGCTTGGTGTAACACTCATACTCCCTATGCCCCTTCTTATTGCAGAACCTACAAGTCACCAAATTCCCATCGCAGTCTCTCCCAGGGTGGTTTCCCCTACACCTTTTGCAATGGAACTTCCTTTCCCCATTGTTAGCATTAGAAAATTTTCTAACATTCTGGTTACCCCTCTCAAATGAGTTCCTATTCCTAAATCTCTTGAAGTTATCTTGGTTTTCAGAATTCCCATAGTCCTTCCTTTTCTCCCCAACCTTAGCACTCTCTCCCACATACCTAGAGTTCAGATGATACATGTGTGCAACTCTCTCATATACCTTATCTAGGTTCTTAAAAACTTTCCTAGCTAGGTCTTTCTGTAACTATTTGGTTAATCCTCATTCAAACCTCTAAGCTTTCAGTTCTTCAGTCGGGACAACCTCAGGGGTGAACCTAGCAAGGGTCATAAACTTATAAAAATACTCTGAAATTGACATTCGACCCATCTCTAAATTTATAAACTCTCGAGCCTTTAACTTTTTCAGAAATGGGGGGTAAAATTTATCTCTCTATGCAGTCTTAAACACTTCCCACCCAAAATTTGGTTTGGCTCTTACAGCTTCAGCATTATCTCTCCACCAGATGTCAGCCTCATCTTTAAGATACATAGCAGCTTGATCAACTTTCATACTCTCAGGGCAGTTCAGTGCGACAAACAGTTTATCGAACTCTCTAATCAAGTTTTCTAGGAAAGTAGGATCATCACCTCCCTTGAAGACTGTTGCCTAACTTGAGCTAACTTTTTAAACATCTCAGCTTGGGGATCGGGTTGGTCAACTCGGTTTTGATTCAAGTTCTCAGCCAACATGCGTATGGCCTCAGCTAAAGCAGAATTATTCGCCATTCTAGTTCTACGCCTGAAAGAAGGTAAACATTCACTCCAACTTAAACTGATTTCAAACATCGTGCACAAAAATTCATTCAATCACAATATTACATTTATCACAAAAATTGGTTCAAAAGGGTACTTTGGTCTTTGCACCCCCTTGTCCCGAGCAAAATCAAACGAATATAAGCACAATCCACACGCAGGATCAAATAAAGTTAAGAAAATAATTCCTATCCCGAGCCACTCATACTCAACTTAATCATAAACAGAGAAGTTTGCCTTAGAATTATAAGTAGTCACAAAACTTAACTTGTTTTTAACTCAAGAATATAAATAAAATGGAATCCTTAAAATAAAATAACAACTCTTAATATAACTCAAATGAAAGTACTAATCCCAAACAATAGATTGTAGCTCTCTGCCACTTATTAAAACAGATACTTTATTCCATAAAATTCCTAATAGTCACCATTAATAAATAGGAACTCTTAATACTATTTATATGCTAGTAAGTATGACTTCAAGGGACGACATTTGAGTTATTGTATTTCTCTTCCTCATAAGTGTTTAGGGTAAAAAACTACCCTAGACACGTGGCCCAATGGCCCTTTGACACGTGGCAGCCTCTCAGAGGCCTACAGGGCTCCAATCCCCTAGTGACACGTGTCCATGGAACCCTAGATGAGGGATAGGTTTCCCCCACTATAAATAGTGGACCAAACCTCATTTATTGGGCATTCATAAATTCACCCATAAACACTATACACAAAAACCGAGCAATATTCATTGCGGAATTCTCTCTGAACCAGAGAGAAGTATTTACCATTTCCGTACAATTTACTACTCCGGACGTATACTAACTTGATCTTCGGAGGCGGAGCTCCCACCAACCGGAGTCTTCGTTGTTTTGCAGGTACATGCGTCGGCTGAGCATACTAGCAATTGTAACTCTCCCGAGGGACTCCTAAAACCCCCGAAACATTTGGCGCCGTTTGTGGGGAGAGTACTTATTAGATGACTTCTGAACTTGTACTGACTGCTGAAGGCAAAACGGCCTATGGTCGAGCCTGAGGTCCAGACAGACCAAGACAGTGGTGATGATTATGAAATCGACACCTATGTGGCCCCAGACGGGTCCTTCAGATCAAAACACATCTGCTCCAAAGAAATAAAGGAGCGGTGTGGAAGTGTGGCTGCTCCAAGAAGCCCAACCGGCAGGCCGACTAGGACAACCCAGGCGCCAGAAGGTGCTGCTCCCGTCATGAGAGACGAACTCATGAAATTCATGACAAGTTTCAAGGGCAAGATCAAGAGCCTTCTAAACAAGTCCACTAGCCCTCATAAGGGTCAGTCGGCCAAGAAGCTTCCATCCTCCGGGAAGAAGGCGCTAAAAGATCGTGTGCCTACCCCTTACCCGAAACCAAAGTTGGCGGATGGGTCCACGATCGACGTTTCAAAGCTCCGTTTCCCTGAGATAGGGCAAAGGAAGCCCATCCGGCAAGTATAGCCCGATGGATCTAAGAGGACTTACTCTGACGCCTGGATGTTCATCCAGGAAAAGAGAACTCTACAGCTGTTCGCGTTGGCTTCAACGTTGACCTACCCAGACAGCTTCCGAAATGCTTCCATAAAGCATTCGGAATCAAACAAAGGAAGTCAGTCGTGCGGTATGTCCGCACGTTCTGGTCCAAAAATTATCTAGTCGGTACAGTACGGGTCACAGTACATGCCGTATGGATCTCCATACATGCAGCCGGCCCTCTTTGGGGGTCAGGCGGCACAACTGGTCCAGCCTATGGACTGGGAGCTCCAGCTGCTTAACCTTGGGGAACAGCCAACGACTTTCTCCAGGGAAATAACCGAGGCGGCACAGCCGGCCAAGGTTAAAAACGTGTTGGTCGGTACCTATGACGGTACCGCCAACCCAGAAGACAGCTTCAAAACATTCCTGGGTATTTGTTTACGTCAAACTTCTCCATGAACATTCCTGCTAAAAAGACAAGTCTCGATCTCGGGGCTATACAGCAGGGGGAGAAGGAAGGACTTAGGTCCTACGTCAGGCGGTTCAATCTGATGCGAATTCAGGTACAAGGGCTGTCTGACAATGTTGCCTACATAGACTTTTTCAAGGGTCTGAAGGACGGGTCGACCTTCAAGTTCGATTTGGTCAGGAAGAGGGTGGCTACCCTCCAAGAGGCACTAATGGAAGCTGAAGCATATATACAGGCGATGGAGCGTTGTGTTGTGAGGCATCCGTCGGACCCTAAAAAGTCCGAGAGGAGAGAGAGTCGGCCATCCAGCTGGCAAAGAAGGAAGAAAAGAAAAGAAAAGAAGTCTGGGCGGCAGATCGATCTGTTCAGCCGGCCTAGAAGAACAGAAGAAAATGAGAACCGTACGTCCCAAAGTACGAGTTCACTAAGGACTACTCCTCCATCATTATGGAGATCAAAGATCGGTTGACTCTTAAAAAACCGGCAGCAATGAAAAGTTCTGTCAGCAGCCGGGACAAGAGCAAATACTGCCAATTCCATGAGGATGTTGGCCATGACACCAACTCTTGCTATAAACTCCGGTGGTTGTTGGACCGTCTGGCTGATGAGGGGGCTTTGAAGTCCTACTTACCCAAGTCCCAGGGTACCCCCAAGACTAACAAGGGACACCCGTCCAAAACACCAGCTGCCAACTCTGAAACAGACGAAGAAACAGTCTTCACTATAGCAGGCATTTTTGCGGGTGGAGGTCCTACCATCTGGGTACCAAGGACAACATCAGGAAACTGGTCAACTCAGTAGATGAGGGCCAGGCGTCGAAAGACACCTTTCCTGAGGTCCTTATTTCTGAAATGTATCGAGGCCAGGTCAGACGGCCTCACGATGACCCCATCGTCATCGAATGCAAGGTTGCCAATCAACGAGTTGGCCGGATCTTAATTGATACCGGGAGCTCGTCTGACCTGATAAGCTATCAGTGCTTGACAAAGCTCAAGTACAAGCCCAGCAACATGCACAAGGCTCCACACCCCTTGGTCGGTTTTGGGGGAGGGGTGGTGCATCCGGTGGGAAGGATCGACCTACCCATCCGGCTGGGAGAAAACGGGCAAGGGTGGCACATGGTCGTCAAGTTCCTAGTTGTTGAGGAAGTGACCGCCTACAATATGATTTTCGACCATCCAACCTTCAACGAGTCCAAGGAAGTCATCATCCCGTCTCTCATGCTGATCAAGTTTGAGAAGGATGATGGGACAGTCGGTGCCTTGAACGGGGACCAAAAGACGGCTAGGGAGTGTTATCTCTTAGACGTCAAACCAACTATGGCTTCAGCTGGTCACGGCGAAGAGCTCAAAGAGCTTGACAACTGCGATCAGGCAATGCCGGCTCCAAGGGTGGCCGGTAAAAAGAGAAAGGCGGACCAATTGGCCCCCGTCAAGAAAGAAAAACAATAGCAATCACTAATCGGGAAAGGTTGGACGACTTTCGACCCCAGCCGACCGGTGAGAGCCTTGATGTTGTCCTGGACGACAGCCGGCCTGACAGAACCGTCAAGCCTGGGACGGATGCTTTTGAAAAGTTGGGAGCCAACTTTCTCCAACTACTGAAAGAATTTAAAGACATTTTTGCCTTTGAAGTGGAAGAGATGCCAGGCGTCAGCACGGATCTTGCTGTTCAAAAACTCGTCGTGGATCCCAAAAAGAGGTCGGTTAGGCAAAAGAAGAGGGATCAGGGCGAGGAAAGATCTCAGGCGGCAGGCGCCGAGGTCAAAAAATTGTTAGATGCTGGGTTCATTCGGCAATGCCACTACCCGGATTGGGTAGCAGACGTTGTCCTTGTCAAAAAGCCGAATGGTACCTAGCGGATGTGTGTAGACTACACAGATCTGAACAAGGCATGTCCGAAGGATAGCTATCCACTCCCAAAGATCGACAGTCTAGTCGATGCTACAGCCGGTCATGCCTTTATGAGCTTCATGGACGCCTACTCAGGCTTCCATCGGATACCCCTATGGAAAAAGGATCAAGAAAAGACGGCCTTCGTCACTGATCAGGGGTTGTACTGTTACACGGTGATGCCGTTTGGGTTGAAGAATGTGCTTGCTACTTTCCAACGAATGATAAACACAGTTTTCATCAATCAAATCGGAAGGAATGTAGAGGCGTATATTGATGACATGATAGTCAAATCCAAGCTACAGGCGGATCACCTAACTAACCTCCGAGAAACCTTCACCACCCTCAAGTGGCACAAGGTCATGCTTAATCCCTAAAAGTGTGTCTTTGGTGTTGATTTTGGGATGTTTCTCGGATTTCTGATTGATCAAAGAGGCATAGAGGCCAATCCGGAAAAGGTACAGGCGGTAATTGACATGCAGTCACCCCGCACTGTCAGGGAAGCCCAGAAACTCACCGGTTGCCTGGTGGCATTAGAAAGATTCCGCAGTCGGTCAGGCGACAAGTGCCTTTATTTCTTCCAAGCAATCAGGAAGAGGTCTAGATTTGAGTGGGGAGAAGAGGCTGAGGCAGCATTTCAAAGGTTAAAGCAACACTTGCACTCTTTGCCAAGGCTAGTGAGCCCCCTGCCCCAGGAGGTTCTCTACATGTACCTAACCATCTCAGATCACTCCCTTAGTGCTGTCCTCCTTGCTGAGAGAGACGAAAAACATCTCCCGGTGTATTTCATCAGCCATGTTCTCAGAAATGCTGAGCTCCGGTACCCAATGATTGAAAATTTTGGGCTGGCTCTCTACAAAGCAGTCAAACGGTTGAAACCCTACTATTTGGCTCATCCGGTTATTGTTGATGAGTCTGTTTTATATATATTTTTTATTCCCCGTCC
Organism: Chenopodium quinoa; assembly: GCF_001683475.1. Lineage (NCBI taxonomy): Eukaryota > Viridiplantae > Streptophyta > Magnoliopsida > Caryophyllales > Amaranthaceae > Chenopodium > Chenopodium quinoa. The sequence goes on from NW_018745659.1 coordinate 526,928, forward strand.
CATGGTCATATTTGTGCTTATTTGAGCTCTACGGAGCTATTTTTATTACTAATATATGTTTTCTAGTGTTTTTGTAGAGTTGGTATTATTTTGTAGGAATTTGAAGAATTATGAAAATTCCCGAGTTTATTGTGCCACTACGAAGATATTGGAGTTTGATTGTATTTTATGACCGTATATCTAAAGCCCAATATCGAGAAAATTAAATTAGGTTCGGTAATTAAGGGCTCGATTAAGTGAAAGAGGTCTCAAAAATTCCCGCAAGAAATACGGATCAATAATTAAGTCAGGTTAACGAAGCCCAACTTGCTCCGAAGTTGGTAGTAGGATGCAAGTGTAGTGATTGGGCTGCTGCAGTTTAGTTTGGGCCCAATTATTTCATTAGTTTGATTTTGATGTAAAATCTCACGCTATGCTTTTCTTTAGTCGGGAATAGGAGTTGGATTCTTAGTGGGATTTGCAAGTAAAAGCCCATTATCATGGCTATTTAATGGAGGGTACGTAGCAGGGAGTTGGGAGTCTGGGAGATTAGTTTTAGTTTTAGTTTTAGGTTTTGTTTTTTTCTTTTGTTTTTCTTATCAAGTTTATTATTATTACTTAGTTTTAATATTATTTCTTTGTTTGCTCTTTAATTTAATTATTTTCATATTAGCTTATAATTATTGTTTTAATCATGCTTTCTTTATACGCTTTGTTTAGCTTAGATTTAATTATGTGTGAGTAGATTTTATTCTAGGGTTTTAGGGATCCATGAATAATACGAAGAGGTAATTTATTATTATTTATTATTAATGATTGATTGATTTCCTATTGATTGGTTTAGTGCTATGCAATTAGATTTGCGCAGATTTAATTATATGAGTTTTGCAATATTGATTCGAGATTAGAGAGATGAGAATTGATATTTAGGCTTAGTTTCAATAGGTATGTTAATCTATTAATGGTTAGGTCGAGATTCGAGAGATGAGATTTAATACCAGTAGATTGATTATGTGATTACAATATGTAGCGACAACCCTTTATAATCTGATTAATTATGCATTGATAATTGATCGTATGTTTTACCCTGGAGTATTATTTATTGGTGAACCTATACCCTAGAGCTTTTTATTATTGATTATTCCTTTGTTTAATTTGCTTAGCTTTAATTATTAGTTTAATTCCTTCAAATACAAATTGGTTACTGGATAATTTATATTATAATTATTGATTAGGAATAAAAGAACATTGTTTCCGTGAGGATTCGACCCTACTTCCCTATCTACTTTAGTTAGAGGACTTAGGAATTATTTTTGATTAATTGATACGACTAGACCCTGTCAATTGTCTATACTGATCAGCCACTCAAACGTCCAGTGACTACTATAGAGTCATCCGGCAGAATGATGAAGTGGGCTGTTGAAATACAAAAGCCTGGAGATAACGTTCGAACCTAGGCGGGCAGTGAAAGGTCAGGCGTTCGTCGACTTCATTGTTGAAGTGACTAGGCCAGTACATCCGGAAAATACTGATCAGGTTTGGAAGTTATTCGTAGAAGGAAGTTCTACAATGAACGACTGTGGTGCAGGCGTAATTTGCAAATCTCCGGAAGGGGATACATATGAATATGCACTACGGTTCAAGCTTAAAACAACGAAGTTGAGTATGAGGCCCTACTAGCTGGTATACGCATGTGTAAAGCGGCAGGGGCAAGAAAAGTTGACGCCTGCTCAGATTCCCAACTGATCGTTAGCCAATTCAACGGTGACTATGAGGCCACCCATCCAACAATGATCAAGTATCTGCAGGCGGTCAAAGATGAGGCTGGGACACTTGATGAATTTCATCTAAGTTAGGTGCCTTGGTCAGAGAACAATCAGGAGGATGCATTGTCCAAACTGGCCTCATCCGCCACTTGTGATACGCCTAGGTCAGTCTTTTCAGAGGTCATGGAAAAAAGAAGCATTGAACATGATCCCATTGGAGTTCTTGACCGAAGCTTTACCTGGATGGACCCCATCCGGGATTATTTGGTAGATGACACTCTGCCGGATGCCCCTTTAGAGACGACAGCATTGAAGAAGCGAGTTTTGAGCTTCGAAATGTACAAGGGGGAGCTCTTCAGAAAGGGTTACCTCCAGCCGTTGCTGAAGTGTGTTACCCCTGAAAGGGGAAAAGAGGTGCTAGAGTATCTGCACGCGGGCTTTTGTGCTTCACATATAGGCGGCAGAACTTTAGAAAAGAGGGCCAGGCGGCAAGGTTATTTTCGGCCCACTCTTGAGGCAGACACCATGGAATTGCTGAAGAAATGTGACAAGTGCCAGAGGTTTGGCTGGCTCATACACCGTCCGGCAACAGATCTGACGGCCATCTACAACCCGGTTCCATTCGCAAAATGGGGCATGGACTTCTTAGGTCCTTAAACGCCTCCATCAGGCGGAAGAAGATACATCCTTGTTGCTGTGGATTACTTCACCAAATGGGTTGAGGCAGAGGCGGTCAAGGGCATCAAGACAAAGGATGTCATCTCCTTCATTTGGAGAAACATCATCACCCGGTTTGGGGTTCCTATGTCTATGGTGTTTGACAATGACCCTCAGTTTGAAACGCCTACCCTCAAGGGCTGGTTGGGAGATCAAGGGATCTCACATTACTTTGCATCCGTTGGCCGCCCCCAAGAAAACGATCAAGTTGAAGCCTTCAACAAGCTCGTTTCAGACGGTATAAAAAAGAAGATTGAAAAAGCTGGTGGTCTTTGGGAGGATGAGTTACCTCACGTCCTTTGGGCCATCAGAACAATAAAAAAAAGGGGCAACCGGTGAAACCCCGTTCCTCATGACATACGGCACTAAAGCCGTCCTGCCTATTGAAGTTTATGAGCCAACACTCCGAGTCATGCTCTATGATGAAGAGGCTAATTGGGAAGCCATGCGTCTTGCATTGGACTCACTCCCGGAGCGTAGGGGCAATGCCGCCTTGCGTCATGAGATATACCGTTTGATAATGACGAGGGCCTACAACAAAAGAGTACACAAACGGCCCCTCAAAGTTGGGGACTTTGTGCTACGGAAAATGGAGGCAACCGGTAGGGCAAATGAGCAAGGGAAGCTGACCCCTAATTGGGAGGGCCCCTACCGGATTTTTGAAGAAGTCAGAGGCGGCACCTATCGCTTGGAGACCCCAGACGGTAGACAGCTAGCCAGAACTTGGAATGTAGACAACTTGAAAAAGTACTACTTCTGAGAATTTGTAAATTTTTGTAAATAGAGTATATTAATGAGAATGCTTTATTTCCAAATTTTCCTTTTGCATACATTCACCATGTCCTTTGCAATACACAGGCGGCATTTGCCATGTCCTGTGCAATACGCAGGCGGTAGCCATAAGATAAAAGGCCGACTGGCCAGCTTAAATTTTAAACCGTCTGCTCCAAATGAGCGGACATCCGGCGACGCCCATTTTGGGTGAATTCATCGAAGAGAACATCTCCCTTCCGGGTGGTACATTTTCTGGCGGTAATAACTCAAACGACTTTAACCGGCAAAGGTTAAAGATAACTCAAGGCTGTTTGAATGATCCTTTATAACCAAGATACAACCGGTTTTCACTACAAAATAGTGCATCCAGCCTTTTCTGCAAAACAGTACCCCCGGGCTTTACTTCAAAGTAATACAGCCGGTACCCCCAAACTGAAAAATACAGCCGCCCATACTACTAGATGGTACAACTGGCGTATGAAATCTTGGTCATGCCATAACCGGCTTTTGCCCAAAAAGCACCCCAAACGGTTATGCTATCGAATCTAGCAAGGTCTAAACCTTAGCACTTAGAATCCAAGGTTGAAATGCCAACAGCCGGTTAACGGCCGCATACAATCTAACGGCATAGAAAGGGGTGCTCAGTGAGTACACCCCAACCGACTCAAAGGAAAACTGGTTAGAAGGCACCGTCTGAAAGGAATGGTGTCCTTCCAACAAGTATATTATTTTGATAGAGGGTTCAGAATTATCAGGAAGCTGATTCTTCAGTGAGATCAAGTGATCGGAATGCCTAGGTGGAGGCCGCTTCCGATCTGTAATATTAGTGAACAATTAATATTACAGCTTTGTCTCGACCGAACCCTTCGGGTCGAACCTAAACCAACCCCCGATCCGAACTGACGAATCAATCCGAAGAATTTGATGAATCACTAGAGTATTATGAACAGAGACGTCGGATATCGAGCCTAGGGCGTCGAGACCGAGCGTCGAAAAATCAACAAGCAACAAGTTCGAGCAAAGCCGTAGCATCACATTGGCCTAGCCATGTGGTTGCTAGGCTAGCTCGACGTAGCACGACACCATTACAACACCATGGGTGTGCGTGTGTGCGTGCTTCGCTAGCACAACACTATCGCAGCACCATGGCTGTGCGTGTGTGCATGCCTTCGCATGGCACAACACCATCGTAGGAGGCGAGCTTGTGTGTGTGCGTGCCTTCCCACGGCACAGCACCATCGCAACATGCGAGCTTACGTGTGTGCGTGCATCGCTAGCATTAGGCGCACAACATGCCTCGCATTGCTAGGTGCTTGCGTGTGTGCGTGCCTTCGCATAGCAGTACGTTGTGCTTGCTTGCGTGTGTGCATGCCTTCGCATGGCAGCACCAAGCAGAAGCAGCACACTGTGCTTGCTTGCATGTGTGTGTGCCCTCGCATGGCAGCACCAAGCAGCAGCAGCGAGCTAAGGCCTCGCCGAGAACTGCTATGCACCCAGCAGCACGCGTGGCTCGCTAGCAGCACGCATGTGCTGGGGCGTGCTAGCTGGCCAGCAACGCAGGCTGCCAGCCTAACCTTGTACTTGTTGCCGGTTTAGGAGGAGTGGGGACCAAGGCTTGGAGCAAAACCTTGGGTAGCAAGGCAATGGTCCCCCCCTTTGGTTATGGTCCTCACCTAACCTCTCCTCTCCTCATGCCACTTGTTGATTGTTGATTGCATTGTTTTATAATTTATTTTTGATTTAAATAAATTAGTTGAAAATTGCAACTATCCTACATTGATCATGAATGGGAGTGCAAGTTGCATTTCCCTATAAATACCCCATGATTGGTCATTTGGAAATCAACTTGAGTGGAACTAAAAAAGGCATCTCTTATTATTGAGAAAATCTTTAAGTTCGTAAAACTCTAGTTTTATACTTGGTCAAATCTCGACTAACCCTCGAGACGAAGATCGTTTGGCTCGGGTCGTGGGTACGAACTGTTGGAGGCCGTCACGCTTGTGAGGCTTTAAGCTTCAAAGTAAGAGCTCGGTTTACCAGCGAAGCACACATCAAGGGTATTACTTCTTTTTCCCTTCTCTTAATTGTTGTTTAATTATGTTTATGCATGCTTTATTACTTTAATTATTGGGGCGGGTCTTGGGCAGGTTTCTCTTCCGTGTAGCGTTGGACGCTACGAAACCCAACATCGTCTGCTAATCCAGCCACAACCAATATTCAAAACCAGGCTACCGGGTGTTTTTACATGGACGACTGTCTACTTATTACTTGGAAAGTCAGCAGATAACCGCCAAGGGGCACGTACAGCCAACACACCCGGTAAAGCGTATGATTCATATAAATTGTAAATTTTTTTTTTTGCGAATAAACACAAAGTTGGGCCACCTTGAGGTAGCATCTGCAACAACAGAGTTATGGGTCAGGTATTGGGCATAGGCGACACTTACATTCTGACGGCTGCCTGAGGAATCCCCGGATTGGATGACTTGGGACTTGACTCGCAGAGGCCCAAGAGGTCAGGGTGGATCGAAGGTGGAAGCCATACCTTTATCTTGCTGAGGGGTTAGCTCCCCCCCAGCCGCATTTGAGCCAGTTGTGGTCTGGCCTTGACCAGCCGGAGTACCCGGCTCCTTTCCTCCCTCGACCACCGCCTCAGTGGCCGGGATGAGACCTCTCAGGCTTTTGCCTCCAGAGGTTGGCCTGTCCTTTACAGACTGCCTGTCAAAAGATGGGGCAGCGGCAGGGGCACAAGTCGGCACCCTTGGTGCCTTAGCAGCTGGCTGGGGTATCTCCCCATCCGTCCTCTTTAGCATTTTGGATAGGGAGCGTGGAACATTTTGGTTCTCGGCTTGAAAAAAGGAAAGTCAACCGGTTAGTCACGAACTCATACCAAAGTAGTACAACCGACGATAGAAAAAAGAGAATGCAGCTTACCCCGCCGTCCTTAGCCGCCAGCTGCGACTTCTTTTTCTCAATCTGCTCCTTCCTAATTGCAGCAGTCGATGTAGCCGGTGTCTTCTCAGCAGGCAACATCTCTAAAGCTTTTCCTGCAAAAGGAAAGAAAAGAGCAAGTTAAGACCCGGATGAGGCAGGCAAACAATAACATATACCGGATGAAAAGATAACCTACGTCTGGTAAACATGGTACTAAGATGACAGACAGAGAGGAACGCCTCGTCTTTGAACCAATCCGGGAGAGGTACCTAATACTTGGGAACTATTATAGCACTCCCATCATCAAGAGGGAGGGTTGTCTTCTTAATGAGACCCGTCTCCATTATTTGGTCCCATGCCTCCTTCGGTACCTTTGGAAGAGCGCACTTCTTCCCAAGAAGAGCCGGGTGCTTATTGTAGGTGCGCAACATGCAGTTTAATTGGGGAGTCGGCGAATAGACTACATAGAACTTGCTCTTCCAACCACTCCACTTGGACGGCTTGTCCAAAGTCATCATATACTCCGGATGCGTGGTCAGAGTATACCACGCATTCCAGCCGCCTGGTGCCCGGCTGAGGTAGTGCATATGCGCAAATGCCTCCCAGCTAGGCTTTATTTCCTGCATCTCACAGGCGGCTATGTATCCTAGTATGTTAACCCAGGAATTGGGAGTCAGCGGCCAGACGCCTTAGAATGGCTTTTATACAACTATGGAGGGGGAACCGGAGGCCGGCTTTGAATGCCGCCTCATAGCAGTCGAAATAATCGTCTGCATGTTCCAAGTCATTTTCCCAGACAACCGTGGCCTCCACAAGAGGCACCCTAATCTCCCAGCCTACCCTAACCGGTTTCTTTTCCAAGAACGCGGGAAAAGTGGCATTCAAGGTGACCACATCCCTGGCGATCATAGTTGCTTCAGTGGGGTTGTTAACAGCCGACCACTTATAGGCGTCCTCCTCAATAGGGCCGACTGATTCGGATGAAGACTTATCAGAGCCGGACTCTTCATCGGACTCTTCGCCATTCGAGTCAGAATCATCAAGGATACATTCACTGGGTGTACTCGGCACACCCGGTACCTCATTTGGTACATTCCCAGCCGGTTCTTCGGCCTGGTCATTATTAACGGTGACAACCGGATCCATGGTTGCATCATCGGACTGGTAGCCAAGGTCAATTGCCGTCCATCCATTCCGAGCCATTCTGTCTTGCACATGAACAGAGATGGTCGAATTTGAAGTAGTGTAAGGGTGGTTCAAAAACCCCCAAACGACATCCCTAGTCCTAGACTCAGTCGTCCCAGGTGACCGGCTTACCTCTGTCTTAGGCTGTGCTGCGTGTGTTATGGGAGAGCCCATTTATTCTATACAAACTACACAACGGGAAAAACTCAAAGAGTTGCGAAGGGCAAAGACAGTACCTTGAAGTAGTAAAGAAGTTTGTAGAAGACGACCGTTATCCCAAAATGTGGCTTGAAGATGGCACAGGCGGAAGAGTCCGGTTGTGAATGTTTTGAAAGCTAAAATAAAAAACAAATAGTCAGACGTTTGCAAAGAAAATCACTCAAAGATACCACTGATGGAAGTGTCCGGCTGTGGTTGTTTAGAAAGTTATAAGGCAGATGGTTAGGCATTTTGAAAGGAATTTTCCCAAAGATACCCCAGACGGTATCTATAGAGCCTTTTTTGTAAATTGCTCAAAGATACCCCAGACGGTATCTATGGGATGCATTTTTAGAAGATTACTCAAAAGTACCCCAGACGGCACAAGACCGGCTGAGGGTCTTATGAATGCAAATCAAGAAACTGCTTGAAGATGCCACAGGCGGTATAAAGAACGGTTGTGGGTCTATAGAAAGCAGATTATGAAGGTTGCTCAAAAATGCCCCAGACGGTATATTTCCGACTGAGGGTCTATTAAATGCAATTTTTGAAGACAATTGTTTGAAGATGCCCCAGGCGGTATATTACCGGCTATGGGTCTATTGAATGTAATTTGTGAGAAATTGCTTAAAAGTGCCTCAGATGGTGTATGACCAGCTGTGGCTCTATTTGAAATCAAAAAGAAGAAAATGACTAAGTCAGACGGTACCTTAGTGAGATGATCAAAGAAGTACTCAATTGGTATCCGGACATGTCTGAATCAAAGTAGCTGGTTGAACGCAAAAGCAGCCGGTATCAGAGCTCTCAAGAAATTTTTTGCAAAGTTTGTAAAAGTGAGGAGGATAGAGAGGGTTGTCTCTATTTATATAGAAGCTCAGAAGGCGAACCGCCACCTTCTGCCTCAAACATTCAAATTCAAAAAAATAAAAAAAATAAAAAAGAAAAATAAAAAAAGAGAGAGGCGGGAAGTAGACTAACTGTCACTTCCCTAGAGTATGACACCTGTCACAGGTGACACGTGGCTAAGCCACGTCACACCTGCGAGGGGCAAATGTTTAGGGTAAAAAACTACCCTAGACACATGGCCCAATGGCCCTTTGACCCGTGGCATCCTCTCAGAGGCCTACAGGGCTCTAATCCCCTAGTGACACGTGTCCATGGAACCCTAGATGAGAGACAGGTTCCCCCACTATAAATAGTGGACCAAACCTCATTTATTGGGCATTCATAAATTCACCCGTAAACACTATACACGAAAACCGAGCAATATTCATTGCGGAATTCTCTCTGAACCAGAGAGAAGTATTTACCATTTCCGTACAATTTACTACTCCGGAAGTATATTAACTTGATCGTCGGAGGCGGAGCTCCCACCAACCGGAGTCTTTGTTGTTTTGCAGGTACAGGCGTCGGCTGAGCATACTAGGGATTGTAACTCTCCCGAGGGACTCCAAAAACCCCCGAAACAATAAGTATTAACATAAAAAATAGGGTCATTCTCATCATCAGAATCTTCAATAACAACTTTGTAAATTGGGTTTGGATTTCTAGTAGTCCTCTTCCCATTCTCTGGTTTCGGCGGTTCAAAATCTTCCTCGCTATCTATTACCTCATTTAGGATCCTCCGAATGGCCTTCTTTCTGTCTTTCTTCTTAGTTGTTCTGTACTCCTGCCAACGTTGGTATGTTACCTCCCTTTCATCATTTTGGTTTGGATGTAAGGTCAGTCTGTGATGTAATTGATTTCTACTTCCTGATTATGTTGAGTCACCTTCACTAGATTTTTATCCATCTCTCTACGTTGTCCCAACATAACAAGCATTCAAAGAATTTCCACAAGCACATAATAAAGGAAATCAATTAGAACACAATCATACAATATAATTATTAAATAACAACTTGCAAAATAATTAAATAAATGCAAGATATTCAGTATGCATGCATGCCTTTTCTAATTCTATCCGAATCTCACCAAATAAATAATTCAAGCTTCAAAGTTATTTTATAAACATTTAAAACAATTAGTTCAAACATAGTTAAATTTAAAATCATTTTTTACTTTTAAATATAAAATCCTTAATCGATTAGTTAGGCGCCTATTGAGACATACTAATTGGATTTAGTGGTAATTAAATCTAACCTAAGATCCCAAATACAACTTTGTAACACCCTAATTCTCTCTTAAAAACCTGTAAATACCTTTAATAATTTGCAAGAGAATTACTGACGTGCTACCGCCACGTGTTCAAACGTTAAGGCTAGTTCATAATTTAGCAGCGGAAAAACTAACCCAGTTATTAATAAGTTTCAAAACCAATAATTAAAACCAAATTTAGTCTTACAAGTTGGGACCATTAAGGCCCTTATTCAAAACCTAACAAAAGTAGTAAATAAATCAAACTAGAGTTAAAATAAATCCAAACATATGAAATGAAATAAACTGTGGAAACATCCAACACTCCATTCAAAATTCCACCACCATGATGCAAGTTCTGATTATGTAAAAATCTATGATTAATCTAATCCCCAATATTACAAGTGTAAAAATTAGATCATTATAGGGTCATTGAAAAGGCGAAGGCCATGACCAAGAAAAGACACTCAAAAGCACGCAATCAGCAACGCTGAGTACACACAAGCTACAAAATATAATAAAGAATTCCTAGCATGCTACTAATAATCATTCATCACACACAAATTAGTTATTGACTCATACGCACGACTCAACTGTTAACAATACTAAGACTTCACCAATTAATAGTTATTAATTCATTTCATTCATTAGATTAAGCATTAGACAAGGTTGTCTCCCCATGCTCCAATTTCGAACATCAATAAAAGAAAAACCTCATGCCTCCTTTCGGAAGCATCAATAAACATCCAATGGCAGACGGCCGCGACTCCGTGGCCATAGCTAGTATGAGATCCATCTAACTCCTTATAGTTTTAAAAAGCATTTATAAACAAGAGACTCGTAGATTAGACGACCTCTAGAAAGTACACGGCTAATACCTCGTGAACCTCAACCCCTAATTGTCAATACTCTAGATGTGCATGAATCCAGAGTTTTATTGCTCATCCATCTTGCACTTTACGTGATTTACAAGTTTGGACTTGGTGATGACTCAATGCAAAACAATTCAACCAATCAAACATTTATCATTCAAGCAAATTCGAATTTCCAATTCAATTCTTGATTTATTAGTGACAAACAATTTTTATTATTGAAACACTTAACTACCTCGGTGTATAAACACCTTAAGTGCATAAGGCACCTCAAATCCTCAACCTTGTCTTATAAGACTTTAATTCTCCCTTTATTCATTCCCCATATTCATGTACCTTTGCCTCTAAGCTCATTTTGCAAGATAATGCATAAATACTACTCAAAGATAAATCAATACGCATTTTTTATACACAAATCAAAACCAATCATCACATTAATCACCAATCAAACTTACTACCATACGATTTCAACCAATCCACAAGTTTCCTAACATGATTCTAAGTTTTCCAAGTCCTTAAACATGCTCCAAAAGTCAAGGTTTTCGTATCCTTGTACGTACCTTGAGTAAACGAGTTGGTTGGCCATTTTAGGAACTAGAAATTGCTTCTACAAAGTCCTCTCCTAAACCAAACAATAATAATTCAATCAATACTCAAGCAATATAATTTACCGCAATACTAACTTACTTTAAAACCTTCAAAATTCAATTAAACAACACTTTAAAATCTATTTACTAGAATTAAAAGCTTATGTATAGTTCTTTAAGTTTCCTACATAAAAACCTTAAAATACATACTTATTTATGAAATTACAACTAGTTTAGAGCTTTATAAAAAATCTGAAAATTTATTTTACACTTGAAATCTTGATATTATAGAAATTTTTATCACTACCTACATTATGTAGAAGGTTAGTATGCTTTAAACCCAAAAATACACCAATTCAATGTAACTAAAGGCTTGAAAATAATAATTATAAAATTTGAAAATTTACTCTTAAAAACTAATCTTCAAAATTCAATACTTTATGCTCACAAAATATCCCCAACAATTATTTGTAGAAACTAGAATCATGAAAAGATGAAATTACTACAAGTAAAAACCCAAAATTAAGCCTTTAGCAAATCTGAAAATTAATTTATATCAATATGATTGAATTTAAACATAATTTACACATAATATGGTTAAGTGACTTCACCAACACGCTTTTAGGCCCTAAAAACCATGAAAATCAAGTTTTAAACCCTAATTTTCTTAACTAAATAAATCTGAAATTTTAATGCATAATTTAAACATGATAAAACTTATAAATTTATAATATTTTATAATTCATATGCATGATCAAACCATAATAATAACAATTTAACAACAAAATTTGACAAAGATTGAAACTTGAATTAAATAACAAAAGAGAAAAAGAAAGAAGGAGATATAGGTGGCGGACTGGTGATGTACGATGGTGGAGGGTGGCACGGTAGCAGGGACTCCGGTGGCGGTGGCGGCGGCGATGACTGAGTAGCGGCGGCAGGTATAACAGCTTTGAAATTTATTTTATTTTTTTTTATCGTGAGAAGTAAGAGGGGAAGGCAGTAGAGTAAAATAAACTTTGAGGAGGGGGAAAGCTTAAGGTTTTACGTGAAATTAGAGGGGAAATAAGGGTCTTGAGTTTCCTAGTTCTAATAAAACTAGGATTGTTACTTGGCTTAAAGTGAGTGGGTTTTAGAAAAAAAATAGGCTTAGTAATTAATGGGTTGGACTTGTATAATAATTCATGATTAAAATATGGGTAGTGAAATAATTTAATGAAATAATTTTATTAACATTATAAACATTAAATTTATTTGCTTAAATCATAGTAAATTAAATTATGTAAATAAATAATCATAATTAAATATTCACATAAATATGTTAAAATATAATTGTTTCGGGGTTTTTTGATGTCCTGCGGGAGAGTTACAATTCCGAGACTGGAACCGTGCGCCTGTACCTGCAAAACAACGGAGACTCCGGGTGTTTGGAGCTCCGCCTCTGACGATCAAGTTAGAACTTGTTTTAGGAGTAATAAATGCGGAAAAAAGGTTAAGTGTTCTCTCTAGGTGAGAGTAATTAATTGACGTAATCCCTTTTAATGAGGATTAGTAAATGTATTTATAGTCTTGGGAAGCGTGCCTGTCTTAGGTTTAGGTCAACCTAGGTCTTCCACAAGACTTTGGGCCTAGGTGGCGGGTTCCTCCATTTGGCATGGGGGGAGGACACGTGTCGTGTCGTAATTGGTCCATGGTGGACTGATCAGTACCTAACATGTGGCAGGCTCCTGTTGGCCCACGTGGCGGACACATGGCAGAACCTGATTGGTCCACTTGTCAGGTGGTGATTGGTAGGGAAAAATCCCCTAATCATTTGCCCCTCACAGGTGGCATGTGACTGTTCATATGTCACCTGTGATAGGTGTTGGCCTGCTACAGGTTTTTCTTGGTGAATGGCTGAAGGTTTTTCCTGCTCATTTTTGAATTTTTCCGACTTCTCATCTTGCCTATATAAGGGCGTGTTGACTTCAGATTTATTTTCACACTTGAAAACTTTTTGAAAGAAAACACTCGGATCCCTGAACTTGCTCTGACACTTTGGACATTAATAGCCTACCGCATGATCTGTCAAGCCGGCTGATTTTTCGGATCTCTGCTATTTACAACGTCACTTCTTTAATTATTCAGGTAACTGTCTGTTCTCTTACTCCTCTTTTTTATTTCTTTTGAACTATAGTACCTCGAAAGCACCCGGCACGACCTAGGGTAGTGATCAGTCGGTCACCGGGGACGGCTGAATCTAGGACTAGGAGTGCCGCCTGCCCCTTTTCGGACCAAACTTCGCCCTTTATACATAGCCTGACTGTCTCCGTGTCTGTGCAGAACACGATGGCTCGAACTAAGAGAACTTCTAGGATCACCAACTCTGATGGCTCCTCCTTCTATGTGCCGGTCAGCGAGACATCTGACCAGGCACCTAATGCTGAAATCAACCAAAGCGGCTCTGTCGCTGAAAGCTCAGAGGAGGGAGCCAAGGTGTTCCCTACCCATTTCACTGTTGACTTAGCCAGTCGACAGTTGACCCCTACAGAAGGAGAGGGGTCGGTTCCTTCTATGAGAGACGAGAAGTCGGACTCTTCTGATAGTGAGTCCAGCTCTAGTTCCTCAAGCCATCATTCCCTGAACTCAGAGGAGAGGCACTCCCAACTGCACGAGTAAAGATTCTCTCATGCGGTTGAAAAGGGGGACGAATGGTCAGAACCATCCGCCTCTAAAAGGGAGTTGAACACTGCTTATTTCTGCCATGTCCGAAAGGGCCGCATCAAGGCCATGAAAGAAAAATTGGACTCCTTTCTATCGGACCATGTGATGGGTCCAGAGTTTAATTTATTCATGCCGGATGTTGAGGATGCAGTAGTCTGGCATGAAACGATCAATTATGGGGACGCCTGTTTTGGTTGCTATGAGGCGAAAATTAAGGCGGGGCTTTGATTTCCCCTGCATCCGGTTGTTCATAAAATCCTCGATGGGTACGAGGTGGGGTTATGGAAGCTAGCCCCTAACTCTTGGTTTAACATCCTTGGCTATGTGAAATGCACGGGGTGGAGCCATATTTTGAGGCGTTCACCCATATGAACTACTTGAGTCGGACCCCCAAAGCAAGCGGTACTGGCTAGTACCAGCTATCAAGCCACAAGGGCTTTTTGATGACGAGAGGGAAATAAAATAAGTGGAAGGACTGGAGGAACACCTTCTACCTTATCCAAACCTCTGATCCTCTATTGAACAAGCGGTACAACAGATGGAATAGGAATCCGCCCCTCCTTGCGGGCGGTGCTACCATGCCGCCTGTTCCTCGCAAAGCAAGGGAAGAGATCCTGCACCGAGGACTCTTCAAGGTGAAAACACAACTCAACCCTGCTAGTGGGGAACGGGAGCAGGTTCCCCTACACTGTATCCCTAAATTCAGGTGGCTGTATGACGAATACTTCCTAGCCGCCTATGTTCTGAGTAGTCAGGTATCGAGAGGTAGTCGGTACCTTGCTCTTTTTTAAGCAGATGTGGTTTTATTCTTCTTACCTTTTCTAACTCTAGGTTGTATTTTTCAGCGGAAGTTATGGACAGTATAACTGCTTCCAGGAAGGCGGCAGTCATGCTAAGAGCCGCGGTAATGGGCAGTCCAAAGCCCTCCACCGAGCCTTCTTCAAAGGGGTCGCCCCAAGTGAGTTCAGACTTCTTCAAGTCTGTCTTCTTTAAACTTTGTGTTTATTAACATCCGACACCAATTTTTTGCAGGCGAGCGCTTCTAAACCTTCCTCCTCCCACCAACCGGACTCAACGGTTCGGAAACTGACAGGTGGGAGTATGCCTGGTTCAACTAGGAAACAGGCGGCTGACAAGCAGCCGACCACCCTCAAATCTGGGGGTAAAACTACTCAAGTCCCTAGCCGGCCCCCAAGAGTTACCATCCGGCTTCCTGATTCGTTGATTCATCTCTTTGTTTCCTTTCATGTGCTGATGCTTTACTGTTTGATACAGGCGGTCATCAGGGACCGGACTTGGTCGAAATGGCCAAGTCCATGATGAGAGTCGTTCCTCTTGAGGAGAGGGACGTGGTCCGGGGAGTCGGTACCCTTGACCTTGATGGTATAATGGGTCTCCTTTCTGAGGTATACTTCGTATTTTTGTCGTTGCTTTCCAGGACGCCTGTTTTTTTATCTTAGTATCTGACACCTGTTTTTCTTATATAGTCCCTACTCCGAGTAAACGGCCTTCGCAAACCAATTAGTGCGAAGAACAAAGAGGTAAAGGCAGCTAAAGCCATGGCCGCCTCTGACTGTGACAAGGCAATGTTTCAAATTGCCCAAAATGAAATTTTGACAGTTGATATTCTTTATTATCAGGCGCAGGCCACTGCAACGGTCCGCACTGAGTTGGAGGCGGCCAAGAAGAAAAATACGGAGCTGGAGGCCACCATCAAGAACCTCCGAGAGCAAATGGAGCCTCTCAAGCATACTGCGCACCTAAATGAGTCTTTGCTGAAATCAGTAGACAATCTCAAAGGCCAGTTTAAGGTCCAGGAGGCGGCCCTCACCAAAGAGCTGACGGCCAAGGCCGACACTGAAAAGATGGATTTGGTTAGGTCTATGATGGAGGACCTGGGCAAAATCCAGAAAATGACCTGGTCCCGCCTCTTCCCAAAGGCCAATTATGCCTCATGGGAGAAGAAATTCAAAGCTTGTACTGAAGAGTACAATCGAAGAATTATGGAGGCGTTGGCTGCGGCGGATGAAGCGCAGGCGGTCAGCGAGGAGGAAGAGGTGGTGGTCGCCCTTGACCTATTGGAGGTGGAAGTAAACAAGGATCCGGCCCTTGAAGGCGAATCAACTAGGAAGGATGCTTCGAAGGACCAAGCGCCCACAGTTGACGTTGATCAGGCGGCCGTTAATACCGATGCCCCTCAAAATGCTTAAGCTTTTATTTTTTCAACTTTTTCTTCGGCCTGCGTGCCGTTTATTTTTGTCTCTTTACCCGGCCAGGGGGCCGGGGTACTGAATATTTTGCCGGTCTTTATGGCCGGCTATTTATATGATTTCGGCGACCATCTTTTTGGTTGTCTTTTCCCTCCAAATTTTTCTCTATGCTTTATTTTGCATAATTTGCTAAGTGTCATACCGACTTGCGTGTCGTACCGTCTGTTTTGGCTAAATTTATAAGCCGGAAGTTGCAAACAAGTACAATGTAAGGACTGCCTATGCGCCTAGACGACTGGTTGTCTTAGTTTCAGGTTAGGCGATCAATCGGCCATTTACTCAGTCGGTCCCCAACATATTTTAGTGAATTCGTTAGGTTTACTTAACTTAAAACAAGTTAGAAATAGTTCTTGAGTCCTTGCTTGCTAAAAAGCAGCCGACCTGTGAACCATCTTTTCAAACATGTTTGGTTTAAAGAGAAATCATCTTAGTAGGGTTTGGGTACGAGAGCTCTGGTTCGCCTTTAGGCAGGCGAACTCGTCATACCTTTTAAACCCTTACTAAGTATGAGAGAGTGATTATGGGAAATCTTTAAGGTTACTCACTCGTCATGTTTATGCTTAAGTAGTAGAGGCACTAAGCGGCATGGGCCGGCTAGTCCCCTTGATTTCACCAATTTTGTTGGTTATATACTCAAGATGCGATAACCTAGTAAGAATAGGGGTTTGAATCCTCCTGTTTGAGTAGTAGAGGTACCAGGCGGCGGAGGCTAGCTGGACCCCTTGATTCGTCAATGTTTGTTGGCTATTAACTCAAGAGGTACTGGCTGTACTTATCCCAAGTAATATAGTCGGTTAACCGACGCGGATGTTAACTGCTAACACTCATTGGATTAGTGAGAGTTATCCTTGTCTCAAAAACGACCACGCGGTTGTCTTTGTGGACAGTCATATAGGTGCCGTGTAATTAGTTTATAGAACAGTGTTCCACCCAAAAGGGAGCTGCTCTCTGCGACGAATTTCATTTGGTTGGGACAGGTCGGATTAGTTTTTAAAAGTTGGATCAGTTGGTTGGGCGCCTGGTCTGATCATTTCGGCCATAGGTCATAGGTAGTTCTTGGTGAACTAAGTATGGAAGATTAGCCGGTTGTATAGATACAGGCGGCATGCCCCTCTTTATTGATTGCGTATTTAAAAAGTATGGAGAGTAGCCGACTGTTTTACCAGTAGGCATGCCCCTCTTAGTACAAAATAAACGAAGTGAAATAGCAAACTTTTATTAGTAGCTCTCGACTATTTACATCATTCAAAAATAATACATTTTGAGATTATATACATTCCAGGTTTGAGGCAAAGGTTGGCCATTTGGTGTTTCCAGGCGGTAGGTACCGTCCCGAACCTCTTCATAAATTTGGTAGGGTCCTTCCCAGTTGGGAGTTAGCTTGCCCGACTCATTAGCCCTACCAACTGCTTCCATTTTCCTTAGTAAAAAGTCACCCACTTTGAGTGGACGCCTATGCACCCTTTTATTGTATGACCTAGTCATTCTCAGGCGATAGATTTCATGGCGCAGGGCTGCATTGCCCCTTTTTTCTGTAAGCGAGTCCAATGCCAGGCGCATGAATTCCCAGTTAGACTCTTCATCATACAGCATTACTCGAAGAGTCGGCTCATAATGTTCAATTGAAAGAACAACTTCTGCACCATAAGTTAGGAGGAATGGAGTTTCTCCAGTCGACCCTTTTTCAGTCGTCCTAATGGCCCAGAGAACATGTGCTAGCTCATCTGCCCATAGGCCGCCTACTCGTTCAATCTTCTTCTTAAGACCGTCTGAGATGATTTTGTTGAAGGCTTCTACTTGGCCGTTTGCTTGAGGACGACCGACTGATGGAAAACAGTGCGAGATGCCTTGGTCTCCCAGCCAATTTTTGAGAACAGGCATCTCAAATTGGGGACCATTATCAAAAATCATAGACATGGGTACTCCAAACCGAGTGATGACATTTCTCCAGATGAATGAAATCACATCCTTCGTCTTGATTCCTTTAACAGCCTCTGCCTCTACCCATTTAGTAAAGTAGTCGAATGCAACAAGTATGTACTTCCTACCGCCTGTAGCAGGCGTATAGGGACCCAGGATATCTATGCCCCACTTAGCAAACGGTAGTGGGCTATGGATGACAGTGAGGTCAGTAGCCGGACGGTGAATTAATTTGCCAAACCTTTGACACTTGTCACATTTTTTCACCAATTCCATTTGCTCGTTGAGCAAGCGACCTGCCGCCTATATGGGAGGCGCAGTATACAGAGTGAAGTTCTTCTAAGACCTCTTGTCCCTTTTCTGGAGTAACACATTTCAAGAAGGGTTGAAGGTACCCTCTCTTGTGAAGTTCTCCCTTTATTATTTCAAAACTGGACGCTCGCTTTTTCAGTGAGGCCGCTTGGTGATGATCATCCGGCAAGGTGCAGTCTGTTAGATATGCTCTGATTGGGTTTATCCAGGTGGAACTTCGATCTAGAACCCCAATAGGGTCTTCTTCAATACTTCTTCTCTCCATAACCTCCCAGAAAACAGTTCTTAGGGTATCATAGGAGGCCGAGGATGCCAACTTTAGAAAGAGCATCAGCCTGGTTGTTTTCAGATCTTGGTACTTGAGGCAGATGAAAATCTTCAAGGGATCCGATTGCTTGTCGTATCGCCTGTAAATACTTGATCATGGTCGGATGAGTTGCTTCGTATTCTCCATTGTACTGACTCACTATCAATTGTGAATCAGAACAGACGTCTATCTTTCTTACCCCAGCCGCCTTGCACATGCGGATACCGGCTAGTAAAGCTTCATATTCTGCCTCATTGTTTGAGGCTTGAAAGTTAA
Organism: Chenopodium quinoa; assembly: GCF_001683475.1. Taxonomy (NCBI): domain Eukaryota; kingdom Viridiplantae; phylum Streptophyta; class Magnoliopsida; order Caryophyllales; family Amaranthaceae; genus Chenopodium; species Chenopodium quinoa. The sequence continues at coordinate 545,861 of NW_018745659.1, forward strand.
AACGTAAAGCATACTCATACCTGTCGCCCTCTAGAGACTGACATATGACGCCTGCTCCACAACCATTTGAGGTGGAACTCCCGTCCACATAAACCTTCCTGACTTGGTCTGGAATTTGAGAATTAGAGGGCCGAGTCATTTGCACAATAAAGTCAGTAAAGCTTGCCCCTTTATTGCTTTCCTAGGCTCGAATGTGATTTCCAGGCTCTGAATCTCTATTGCCCACTTGATCATTTGGCCTGACGACTCCATGGTTGTCAGTGGCCGCTTGATCGGTTGATCTGTGTACACGACGACTGAATGCGCCAAGAAGTAAGGCTTCAATTTTCTGACGGCTATGAAGAGAGCAAGACCAAATTTCTCCACTAAAGGATACCTCAACTCGGCATTTTTCAACACATGGTTGACAAAGTAGATTGGGAGTTGGCAGCTGTCTCTTTCAGCAAGGAGGACGACACTTAGAGCATGGTCTGATACTGTCAGATACATGTAGAGCACTTCTTTGGGCAAGGGACTGACCAGCCTTGGCAAGGAATGCAAGTGAACTTTCAGTTTTTGGAAGGCCGCTTCAGCATCCGACCCCTATTCAAACCTTGCCTTCTTCTTTATTGCCTGAAAAAAGTAAAGGCACTTGTCGCCTAACCGGCTGAGAAATCTCCCTAAGGCCGCCAGACAACCTGTTAACTTCTGAACCTCTCGGACGGAGCGAGGCGACTGCATGTCGATGACCGCCTGCACTTTTTCAGGGTTCGCCTCTATACCTCTCTGATTGATGAGGAATCCGAGAAACTTCCCAGACTCAACCCCAAAAACAAATTTCTTGGGATTGAGCATGACATGGTGCCGCTTGAGTGTGGTGAATGTTTCTCGGAGGTCCGCTAGATGGTCTGTCTGAAGCTTGGACTTAACAATCATATCATCTATGTATGCCTCGACATTCCTCCCAATTTGGTCAAAGAAGACTGTGTTTATCATTCTTTGGAAGGTAGCTGGGGCATTTTTCAAACCAAAAGGCATGATTGTGTAACAATATAGCCCCTGATCATTGACGAATGTCGTCTTCTCCTGATCTTTCTTCCACAAAGGAACCTGATGGAAGCTAGAGTAGGCGTCCATGAAGCTCATTAAAGCATGGCCGACTGTTGAGTCGACCAGACTGTCAATTTAGGGCAGAGGATAACAGTCTTTGGGGCACGCCTTGTTCAAGTTAGTGTAATCTACACACATTAGCCAGGTACCATTCGGCTTCTTTACTAGTACCACATTTGCAACCCAGTCCGGGAAGTAACATTGCCGAATGAACCCTGCATCAAGCAGCTTTTTAACCTCGGTGGCTGCCGCCTGACTTCTTTCTTCACCATGGTTCCGCTTCTTTTGCCTGACCGGCTTCTTTTTCGGATCCACAGCCAATTTATGTACCGCCAAGTCAGGACTGATGCTTGGCATTTCATGAACTTCGAATGCAAAGATGTCTTTGAATTCCTTAAAAAGTAGGTGAAAATCTTCACCCAAAATTTCAAGAGTAGTCGTCCCAACCTTGACTGTTCGGTCAGGACGTGAGCCGTTCAGCACGAAATTCGTATGCTCACCAGCCGGCTGAGGGCGGAATTCATCTGACCACTCCTTTGCCAGTGATTTCCGTCTTTTTTCTCTTCTCTCGTCCCCCAATTGGGCAGCCTTTCTTTTCTTGCTGCCTACTTTTTGAGCAGGCGCATCCTCCTTGACAGGTTCAAGGTCATTTTTTTCACCACTTGGGCCACAATGGGTTTGATATCCGAGAGGTAACACTCTCGAGCCATCTTCTGATCTCCCCTTAGGGAGCCGACTGTTCCATCATCCTTCTCAAATTTGAGCAGCATAAGAGAAGGGATAATGACAACTTTAGAGTTATTTAGGGTGGGTCGTCCCAAGATCATGTTATAGGCCGAGAGTTCCTCGACCACTAAGAACCGAACCATCATGTGACGGCCCTCCCCTTTCTCACCAAGGCGAATGGGTAGATCCACTCGTCTTACTGGGTGTACGACTCCTCCTCCAAACCCCACTAAAGGATGGGATACCGGATGTATGCAATCAGTTTTGTACTTGAGCTTTGCCAAGCACTTGCTACTGATGAGATTAGAGGAACTACCGATATCTATGAGGATCCGGCCAACTCTTTGGTTGGCCACCTTGCACTCAATGACAATGGGGTCATCATGCGGCCCCTTAACTCCTCCTAGGTCTTCTTCTGTGATGATAATCTCTGGGAACGAGCTTTTGGCAGTCCGTTCTTGGTGAACATAATTAACATCTAGCCGCCTGATATTTTCTTTATTTCCCCTGATAGTGGGGCCGCCTCCTGAGAAGCCGCCTGCTATAGTGTAGACGACTGTGTAATCAGTATCAGAATTGTCGGGCGACTGATGATTCTTTTTGGCCGACTGCTTGTTCTTTGAGGAAGTGTTCCCCTTGGACTTCTTGACATAGGAGTCAAGGTCACCTTGTTCAGCCTGGCAGTCCAAGTAGCGCATGAGACTGATACATTCATTGGTTTCATGACCAACGTCTTCATGATAATGACAAAAATTTTCCTGGTTCCGATTGCTTGCAGAACCCTTCATGGGGGTTGGCTTCTCAATTGAGATCCGACCCTTGATTTCTTTTAAGATAGCTTGGCCATCCTTGTTGAATACATACTTTGGAGAGTATGGTTTGAATTCCTTCTTCTTTTTCTGGGCCGGCTGTTTAGAGGAATCGGCCGCCCAGACTTCTTTCCTCTTTTTCTCATCTTTATTGGCCGACTGCTTTGGTCGGCTTTCTTTTTTGTCGGACCTCCGTCCATCCGACTGTTTTCCAGTATTACAAAGATCAGTCGCCTGTATATAGGCTTCAGCTTCAATCAAAGCTTCCTGGAAAGTCGCAACCCTCTTTCGAACCAGGTCAAACTTGAAGGTCGACCCATCCTTAAGACCTCTGAAAAAATTAGTGTAGGCTACCTCATTCGGCAGCCCTAGAATTTGAATCCTCATCAGGTTGAACCGCCTGATTTATGAACGGAGCCCCTCCTTTTCACCGTGCTGAATTGTCCCTAAATCAAGGGTCGTCTTCTTTGCAGGAATGTTCATAGCAAAGTTGGAGGTGAACAAGTAAGCAAGCGTCCTGAAATTGTTCACACTACCAGTTGGCAGGTTACCGAACCATTGTTGTGCGATTCCTTTGAGAGTTGCTGGGAAACACTTGCACAAAGTGGGATCATCCAACCCTTGAAGGTACATTAGGTTGGTGAATGCCATTAAGTGGTCTTCAGGGTTAGTAGTGCCATCATAGGCACCTACTATGACATTCTTAACTTTGGCCGGCTGGGCGGCCTCTGTAATTTCCTTGGAGAAGGCGAACGACTATTCTCCAAGTCTTAGCAACCGTAGTTGCCAGTCCAATGGTTGGACATCTTTTGCCGCCTGTCCTCCAAATAGAGGAGGCTGCAAGAAGTATTGTTATTGCGGTACGTATGGCATGTTTGGTACCGCCTGCTCTTTATGAAATCCAGACCGACGGGAGGTACCGCCTGTCTGACTCTCATGGTTTGATTGAGTATACCTCATAGAGGTATTGTGCATACTATCTTGGAAGTCTGAAGTGGAGGCCGACTCTGACAGTCGGTCATTCTTCTTCTACTCTAGCAATAGCCAAGCATCTGAGTATGTTTTCTTTGACCCATCCGCTTGTTTATGCCGAATGGGCTTCCTCTTCCGTGGTGTGGGAAAACGATATTTTGTTAAGTCGATCATAGGCGGCTCCCACTTCCTAGAGTTAGGGTGGGGGGTCGCCTCTCGACCCTGAACAGGCTTCCTTCTTCCTGAATGAGAAGGTTTTCTAGCCGACTGCTCCTTGGAGGGAGCAAACGTCTTCTTATTGATTAATTCTTGGATCTCTCCTTTGAACCTCCTCATGAAGGTCATGAGTTTGTTTCTTGTAACAGGAGCAGATCCTTCAACTGCCTGTTGCTGATCAGGCGGTGAGCCGGCTGGATTGCAGGGTCCAGCTTGGTAATCTACCCGTTCCTTCCTTTCGGTGTGACGGGTGCATTGGGCCCTTAGGGTCCCGTCTGAGGCTGTGTGTGCCTCAATGTCAACTTCATTCTCAGTGTCTTGGTTTGAGTAGACTTGAGGGTCGTCCACTGGACGCATCTCTTCTAGAGTCGGTACAGACGTTGATGCCATCTCAAAAATACTCTCCCCACAGACGGTGCCAAAATGTTTCGGGGTTTTCTGATGTCCTGCGGGAGAGTTACAATTCCGAGACTGGAACCGTGCGCCTGTACCTGTACCTGTACCACGTGATAGGTACTTATTAATTTTTGGGATCTTGGAATCGTTTTATTCTTGCCTAATTGGGACAAATTTATAAATGTGTGAATAGAACATTAATAAGTTAATTGAAATTGCTAGTTTGCATGTATTTCAATGCTTATTATGTTATCTTGATAAATGGTTATACTTTTCACTTATACTTGTAGAGTTCTAAATCAAATTATAATGTTTCCAACGATTGGTAAAAGGAAATCTTTTGAGAATGGTTCTCAAGGAAAGAAGAGGCATTTCTAAAATACAACTTCTCATAAATGACTTTTATGACTTAGTCCAAAAGGACAGTTGGACATCATGTATTAAAATACTAGGTAGTTTTGATAAACATGAAGTATTGAGTTGAAAACTCAAATTGTCAATAGTTGAAAACCAACATATTTTTTCGCTTTATAGTAGGACTCATTGATGTGGTAATTCAAGTATGAATTAAAGGAAAAGATAAAACTTTGTTTTATGGCGCATTAGATGTTTAATTATGCCTAACAAAGTATAAAAGTCAAAACACTTAAACTAGTGGTTCTTAAAGTTATGAGATGATGTATGATAAGAAATATAGGAACAAGGAACATAGAAGAGGAACACGAGATTCCAATTCTAGATTAGAATCTAGATTAGATCAAGCGATTTTGCTATAACGTTCTTATAACGTTCATAGAGATATACACAAATGACAACGGGAGGGTTTAGAATCAATTACGTAGTTAATTATTCAGTAAAGTCAAGTGATTAGAAAGTCGGGCTAAAGGCCATCTCCGATCAGTGAGATTAATTATACTAATCTCAAAGCTTTCCTTTAACTAAACCCAATGGGTCACACCCAAGCGTGCAACTAAACTAAGGCGACGAATTAAGACGAAGGCTATAATACGTCAAACAAGAAGATACGTACTTTGAAATCGGATTCCGACCTTAGAGCGTCGAACGTTTAGTTAAATTATAGGAATTAATGAGACGTACAAATAAATCAAACAACAATAAATGCATATCCTTAGCCTCGTATCGGCCAAGCCATATGAGGGCTAGGCTAGCAATGACCACTGCAAGGCAAGCACTTGCCACAAGCCAAGCTTGATGCACACACGCACAAGCTAGGCTTGCTGGCCGAGTGTGTGGCGTAAGCTCTAAGCCACTAGCAGCCAAGCAAGGCGCAGCGTGCTAGGCACCCTAGTGCTATCGCAAGATAGCAACTGCTAGCACATGCTCGCATGGCCTGCTAGCATCACGCAACAGCCCGCTAGCAAGCGAGGTTTGCTGGTGCTAGCGGGCAAGGCCAGCGGTCTTGCGGCAAGTTAGCCAGCAGCGCATAGCAGCCCAGCAAGCTTGCGGTGCGTGCTGTCTATCCTAGCCAAAGCCATAAAGCCTTGACCGGCTATTCTGTGTTGCCCAAGGATGTTGACCGATCTTGCCTTGTTGTGATTGGTTGCTTTGGTGGCTTGGGGAACAAGGAGGCCATGTTGCTCTCCTTATGGTCCTCACCTAACCATTCCTATGTCATTGCCATTTGTGGTTTGATTGTTTGTTATTTGCATTTTTTAATTTAGAATTAAATTTTTTTTTATATTTTGAACAAAATTTTAGAATTAAATTAAAAGCATTTATTTTTCAACTTTGCAAAGTCCCACATTGATTAGAAATCAAGGGGATGGAGATACTTCTCCTATTAATACTCAAGACCTCCCTTGGGAATGGTTGCAAGAGTTGAACTCTATTCGGGGCATCTCCATTGAAAAAACCTTATAAAGAGATCCTCTTATTAGTAGTGTTTATATTACCCTAGCCAGTAATATTAGCCAAGTTTGGGCGCATGGGTGGACTACGTTGGAGGGGTCGTGTTTGAGGATCTTTCTCCGTTCGTGAGTTCGTGCTCGTGCTAAGTGTAAAACACGCATCAAGTGTATGATCGTCTTTTCCTCTTTTTCTCTCTCCCTCTCTCTCTCTCTATTATTATGTGTTTATTGTTTTATTAATTGTATGCATATTTAGTTGCTTTAATTTATGCAAGGATCTTTGGGCGGGTTTTGTTTTCGTGTGGTGTTAGACACCGCAAAACCCAACATACTCATCACTAGGTTTGGTTTTTGGGGAGGCATACAATCAGATGTCTACACTAACTGATTTTGGAATATGATAATATTGGGCCTAAATAAGATATTTGGACCCCATATAGTCATTGGGTCGTGGCTAAGGTGGATTTAGGCTTGGTTTGGGCTCGGTTTAGTATTTTGGCCATAACTTATTCGCTTTAAGTTGGATTTGGGCTTATAATATGTCGTTGGAAAGCTCTTTTCAAGCTCTATCCAACAAAACAAGTTGGACTGAGATTATTGACAAAAATAATCAGGTTTGGACGTTTTTATGGTTTGGACACGAAATGAATGATTTTAATGACACGAATTGAATGATTTTGGATCAAAATATTTTAATGACAAGTTGGACTGAGATTATTGACAAAAATAATCAGGCTTAAAGAAACTTCACGTGACTCTTCAACAAACTACCGAACTCATCAATCAAAGACGTGAAAGGTACTCATCACTGGGTTTGGTTTTTGGGGAGACACAATCAGGTGTCTATAGTAGCCCCCACTTTGACCGAGTTTGAAGAAATGTAAGTTTTGAAGCAAAACTCAAAGTAAGTCGATAGGGACGCAGAATGATTCAAAACGTTCTGCGATCCTAAATCATCCTTTTTAACGCCGATACCTGCAGAAAGCGTCAGTTCTACAAATAAAGGAGTTAAGGGGAAAGAAACGCGTATCTAGGTTTGCCGAGCACACGTCTCAGGGTGACATTTGTTGGATCAAAGTTATCTTATTTGACAACGTCCACATTCTTAGGGAGCGCTGTCAAAGACCGCTTCGCCTCGAGCCATCTTCTCAAATCGGGTGACAACCTCCACATTCTCAAGGAGCATTGTCGTAGATTGCTACGCCTCAAGCCATCTTCTCAAATCTTCTCGTCTTCAAGCCTCGGAAGTGATAGTTCCTCACGCCTTGGAAAACCTATCGTAACATCTTACTCTTCAAGATATAACCGAGCTCAAATTGATTTCCGTAGAAATTTTTATCTAATGGTCATATCTCGCCTTGAGGGTCCTATAGAACCATCTTTGGAAATTGTGATCATAATCGGGCCGATAAATTCTCAATGCGATCGTAATTGGGTCGATCACTTCTCACTGTGATCTTAATCGGGCCGATCACTTCTTAATGTGATCGTAATCGGGTTGATCACCGCTCGATGCGATTGTAATCGGGCCGATCACTTCTCAATGTGATCTTAACCAGGCCAATTACTTCTCAATGTGATCGTAATCAGGCTGATCTCTTCTCAAATGTGTCAAATGCGATTGACATCAGAGCGATCTCTTTATCAAGTGCACTCTAATCAAATATGATTGTAAACGGGACGACCATCGATAAAATATGATCGTAATCTGGCGAATCATCAATCAAATGTATCCTAATCAGGGATGTAACTAGCATCAGACCAATCTTTCAATCAACTGTGACCGCAATCGGGCCGATTATCAATCAAATGCGATCATAATCGAGCCGATCACTAATTTAAACAAAATTTTGATAAACCGCTCGTCAATCTCTTATTACGGCCTTAGGAAAAAATCAATTGCTCATCACAAGGCTCAAGTAGATAATCACCGTTCTATAGGACTCAAAAGCTGACGTGGCCACGTCAGGTTGTATCGCGTGGCAACAGAAATATCGTGATGCGTCAGGTCGTATCGCACCACGATAGTTCTGTCGCACCGCGCTGGAATCAGATTTTCGATTTTTTAACCTTTCTTATTCCTCTTTTTCAATTCCAGTTCCATTTTTTCGTTCTGTTCCAGCTCGCATTTTGCCACTTCACATCACTTGTTTTCGCACCAAATTGCTTCAAACTTGTTGCTAATCTTCACATTTTCAATTCCTTACACCGATCCATGTAAGTTTTCTTGAATTAATTTCATATTTGGCTGGAATTTGGTGATTTTTGTACGGAAAACCCCCAAAAACAAAATTGGGGTTTTGTTGTTTACTTGATTTTTGTTGAAATTCTTATTATGAATTGTCTTGTATATGAATGTATGTTATTTTGTGAGAAATTTGAGACTATGATTGCTTGATTTGGTGAAGAAATGAGCAATTTGCCATTGTTTAGTGCTCTTAGAGTACAATGTAGCTTGTTCTTCATGATTTTTCTTGCTTCTTTGCTCTTGAAATGTCGCAATAATTGTTGTAGACTTGCAAAAAATCATTTTGGCATGCATTTGTGTATTTTTTATGCGGATTAAAATCATGCCCTGTTTTGCATTTTTGTCAACACCTGTCGGTATCAACTAGCGAGGTGGAACACCTGGATGTCCTGCTGGAGTACGGATGGTTTTCAGAAAGTATGTCTTTACTTATGCATATTTATTTTGCTTTTGTCTGTATGTTTGCCTTTGACTGACTTCCATTTCTTAGTTTTTGTTTCAGCAAGCTTCTCGGCCATGCGCTCGGCCACGGCATGACGGCTTGAGGGAAGCAAGACGCCGTCTGACATCTTCCGAGGTTTTTGATCAGCCGAAGACCACTAGCCAGGCTACGGGCGTTGGTGAGATCAGCTCGGGCCGTGAGTCCATCCCGATCGATGTGTATAAGCTTGGACTCAGTCCTTCAGTGGTTCACCCGCACGTCGTTCCTGATCCGTTTGGGGATGGTACGTCATCTTAGCCTTTCAGGCCTCCACCTCAGTTTGCTGGTGGGACATTTGAGGTTGGCTCTTCCTCTCAGCAGCTTGTACCTCCTCCTCCGTTCGCTTGCGAGATCTTCTATTAGTATGGCGTTCGGGTTGGCCCATAGTTCACTCAGTAAAGCGGTCCTATGCTCGTGATCCCTATGATGGGTGGTGCTAACTCCAACAAGGAGATGACTCCCCGGACTGCAGATTTTGAGGGATAGATGGGCATATCTCGGGAGCCTCGTCCGCTAGAGTCCTAGTTATACTTGCATCTTTTCTTTTTTACTATAGGACTTTACTTATGTTTGTTATTTTATTGACTCTTATGTATTTATATATTCAGGCTCTTATGTACATATTCATTGACTCTATCGACTCTCTATTTATTAGATTTATAAATTTTAAAATTTGCTTTATGTGTGTATGAGTGTGTGTTGTGAGTTTGTCTTGTGCAAGTATGTGATTTTGTGACAAATTTTGCAAAAAAATTCTGTCACTTTTATTATAATTGGAGGGTATCCGAATTTCTCCACAAAAAAAGAAAAATGAAAAAAGAAAATTAAAGAAAAATAAATGAGTGTAATAATTAATTTGAGATTCCTAAAAAGAATTCCAAATCACTGAAGGATAAGGAGTTTGAATTATCGTAGGAGATGATGAGAATTTGAGATAAGATGGAAAACGGTAAGAGAGTTAATTTAGATGAAATTGAAATAGTACGAGTTCTATTAGAAATCAAATTAAGAGTGTGGCGTAGCAAAGTTGTCGCTGATCATCAGGTTCCATCACGGCGCGATAGTGCTATCGCGACGCGTGGTCTCTGTCGCGGTGTGCTGGTTCTTAAAAGTCAAGCTCCGACTGGAAGTTGGCTTCTATGTCGTTTTTTTTAATATTATAAATAGCCCCGGAATTCGTCAGATTCAGCATAATTCGGCATCCAAGTTCTAAATTCTCATAACCTTTAGCTTTGGCAATTAAATTCTAGCAATCACGGCTAAGAGTTTCGTTGAGATTACTCATGAATGGTATCAGTTATTGACTAATGGTGAACGAAAAGAGCTTGAATATTTGAACATGATTGGCCTATTGAGTCTTAGAAGTGTAGAATTTAATAAGGACTTTATTCAAGCTGCAATAATATTGTGATCCTAACACTCACTGTTTCAGGCTAGGAACCGATGAAATTAACCCTCTACTAGAGGAATTTGGAGCTATATTTAGCTATCCCACTAGGCATCTAGCTGCAATTTCTATAATATGTGAGTAATATTGCAAGGATTTTGAGCGCTTCTATAATCTTAGGGAAGCCGACTTACATTTCATGGTTCATGGAAAAGAAATAGATTTAAGAAAATTTACATCTTTTTTCTTTAATCGTCCTAAGTCTAGTTCTTCTCATATTTATAGAAGAAGAGCCTTCTTATTTTGCATGTTTAGTCAACTTTTATTCATCAATTGTAGTAACCTCATGGGTCAACCCATACTAGCATCAGTTATGGAACAAGTTGACGCTGGAAGGAATCTAATGCCTGCAATTGTTGGAGAGACAATGATGAGCTTAGATGAATTCAAGAAGGATCCCAAAGCACCACTTCGAGGATCTCCTTTATTAATATAGGTAGAAAATAAGTATTTTTAATTATAGAAATTAAAAAATATTTAAATTTGTATTGTAACAATACTTAATTTCAAATGCTTGAGGAGTTAGTTAATGGAGCGAATGTGATTAATCACCCCTCTTGACGATGTTGAAAAATATACTCCAAATTACTTTGTGAGAAGGAAAAAACGCTTTTTCATAAAGATGGGTCATCAGGAGTGGAGTAAAATCTTCCAAACTCGTGATTTCTCCATCAAGTGGATCATTCCTTGGTGGAAGATTGAGAAGATGAATGGAGTCAACAATCAACCTTTCTATCGCATTCCAAGCTTTTCAAAGTTGACCTTTTACTTCCCTTCTAAAGTTATGAGACAATTTGGACTTGAGCAAACCAATCCTACTGGTCATAATCATCACCCTCATGAGTAGTCCCTTTCAAAGAATGTTGGGAGGTTCGATGATTATTGGTATTTAAGACCTTTGTGAACTGTTGTGTCTGATAGATTTCTTCATCCCTTGTCTCAGGAATACAAGCAATGGTTACTTGCCCGAAACCAAAAAGATAAGAATAAAGCTCGTAAATTGGATCCTAAGGGTGTAGAGAAAAGCATAAAAGATCGCCTTGGGGACAAGAAGACTCTACCTAAAGATCGTCTGGGCTCGAGAATTGTTTTCAAGACTCCTATCATGCCTTAACAGAAAAGTGCTATGGAAGGAAAAGGAAAAAGGAAAGCGATTCCTATAGAGAAGGAAAAGAAGGGTTGGAAGGAGAAAAAGGTAGGGATCTTTGCAAAAGGGGAAACTTCTTCTTCAAAAGTTTTAGTTTGCTTATCTAAGGGCTCGTTACTAGTAAAAGAATTATCAGATGAAGAAGACAAGGATAAGAACTGGAAAAGGGCTCGTAAGGAAAAAGAAGAGTAGATTTAAAGCATTGCTTTGCTTTCAATTTCATTAGACAATTTAGTTGAAGTTTAATTTTATTTTCAATAAGGCGTAATGCCATCAATAATGTAGTTTTTAATTTAAATTAATTATCAATGCAATTTTAGCCTTTAATAAAATTAAATTCATTGTTAATATAATTTTATTTGAAATAATTTTCCCAAGTACAAAAGTTGGGAGCAATGGAAGAACTTGAAGGATATGTCACATCATCCATGACTCTCATTGTTCGCTACATCCTCTTGAACTGGAAGTTGCAGCTAAGACCACAAGGGTCCATACAGATTGCCACCGAGTTACGATTGCTTTAAAATATTTTGATCAATTTAAATTGAATTACTCTTTTTGTGGAATCCCAAATGTGAGTTCAATTACTTATTCTTAACTTTGAAATTTCTCAAAAATTAGCTTACACATTCATGTAATTGTTAATCATTTGTAATCATGTAATTTGTTCAAAAATTATCCAAGTACTTAAGTCGGAAAAATTTCAAACTAAATCAAAGGCATATAGGCTGTTAAGTGTTTGCAATTAATCGGCACAAAGCTCAGAAACTGACGCAACTTTTCACGTTTATCGCGAGGCGTCAAGGCCATGTCAGCGTGTCAGTTTTGACGTGGCGCGAAAGGCATGTTGTTTTGCGATGGAGCTTGCATTCTTGTCTCTATCTTTTTCTAGTCTTCTTCATTGAGAATGTGCTTCCCAAGACAGGTTTTTAGAGTTTTAAAGTGGCCGCACTCTACAGAAGGGTTGCTTACGTATCCTTAGTATTAAGGAATCAGGTTAAATGTATCTCTCTTGGGTACGGAACCTGTTGGATTATGTTGGATTATGGGTAGAATTTCGTTATCTTGTCAAGGTTGGTCATATTCGAGAATTCATTGCCGTCCATATCTGTCATTTGGTTGCACCTCCAGACATGATGGTTTTCACAATGTATGGTCTAGACTTGTTAGGCCTGAACTTCCCTCTTGGGTCCAGTACATTCTTTCTAAGGGCTTTCAACACCAAGTCTCCTTCCTTGTTGATTCTCGCCTTGACCTTTTTGTTGAAGTGTCTAGCCATACGGTTTTGATAGCACTGGATATGATGTAATGCTTCTAATCATTTTTCATCGAGCAGAATTAGCTCTTCATATCGTGCTCTTATCCATTCAACCTCGTTGAGTTTACTTCCAGAGTATGCGCAAGGAAGGTATCTCTAATTCTACAGGTTGTACGACGTCAACTCCATAAACCAGAGAGAACGACGTAGTTCATGTGGATGAGCAGATTGACGTGCAGTAACCCCAAAGAGAAAAATGGAGTTTGGCAGGCCAATCTTTGTAGTTCTCTATTTGATGATCGTTTTCAGGTTTTTGTTAGCTGCCTCCACAACACAATTTGCTTGAGGTCTATATGGAGAAGAGAGATGATGTTGAATTCCATACTTTATAAGAAGATCTTCACACTCATCTTGAAAGTAAGTACCATTGTCACTTATCATTTTATATGGGACTCCATATCGGCATATGGTATTTCTTTCTATAAAGAGTGCCAAATGTTTTGTGGTGAGTTTTGCATATGACGCTGCTTCAACCCACTTGGTTAAATAATCAATGGTGACAAGGATGAATTCATGGCCCCCTAATCTAGGTGGAGATATTTTTCCAATGATATCTATCTTCCAAGTCGAGAAAGGCTATGGAGATGTATAAGTGTAAAGGAGGTAAGGTGGAACATGTTGCAAGTTGGCATATACTTTGCACTTTGTACATCTTTTTATATATTGATGACAATCCCTTTTCATGGTAGTCCAATAATAACCCTGAAGCATGATTTTTTGGATTAGCATTTTGCCATTCATGTGTGTTCCACATGCTCCTTCGTGGATTATTCTCATTACCCTTCGTGCCTCCTTTTTGTCTACACACAGGAGGGCTCTTCCTTTAGGCACTCTTTTATGGAGCTCATTGTTGATAAGTACGCACAGTGAGGCTAAGAGTCTCAAGGCACGTTTTCCTCTTTTGTCAGTATTAGGTGGATATTCCCCTTCAGTGACATAGTTGAGAACGTCTGTGTACCATGGTTCTTCTTTGTCCTCTTGAACCTCCTCCTCATCATCAAAAGCTTAAACATAAGTAGGTTTATGCCTTTTCTCTATGGTTAGGGGCATTTGCTCAATTTCCTTAGGAATTCTAACCATCAAGGCTAGTCTTGCTAAAGCATCAGCGAATTGATTCTCTTCTCTTAGTAGATATGTATATTCTACCTTGTCAAGTTGGTCGGTGAGAGTTTCCAAGTAAGTTTGGTATGGAGCTAGGCTTTCACTCCCCACCTTCCATCTCTTAGAAATAATATTGATGATAAGGGATGAGTCTCCAAATATTCGAAGCTTTTTTCCTCCAAGTGCTAATGCTGTTTCGAGACATACCACACAAGCTTCGTATTCTGCAGCATTGTTGGTTACATTGAAGTCAAGTTTTATTGAGATCGGGATGTGCTCTTCATTAGGTGACACTAGTAAGACTCCTATGCCACATCCTCTTTGATTTGATGCACCGTCGAAGTGTAGTATCCAAGTATCATCTTCAGTGACAAACAACTCTTCGTATGGGAACTCGTTTTCTTGTACTGGTGTTGAGTCTTCAAGTGGGAAGTCAGCCAAGAAGTTTGAAACTGCAGATCCCTTGATGGAATTTTGGGGCACAAATTTCAGATCAAATTGGGCTAAAGTAACTATCCATCTTGATATCCTTCCATTAAGTGTGGATTTTTCGAATAGATACTTGAGAGGATCCATTTGAGACACCACATGAACTGTGTGAACGAGCATGTAAAGCCTTAGCTTCTTTGTGGCCCACACAAGTGCGAGGCACAATTTTTCAAATGGTGTATAGCGAACTTCATATTCGAGCATCTTCTTACTTAAGTAGTGGACGGCGTTTTCTTTACCTTCTACTTCTTGTGCAAGCATAACCCCCATTGTTTCTTTGGTGACTGTTAGGTAGAGGCGAAGGGGAATGTTCGGCAATGCTGGTGCTAGGACAGGTGGATTTGTAAGATAGGCTTTGATCTTATCAAAGGCTACTTGACACTCATCGTCCCATATCACTAGTATGTTTTTTAAGCTTCTTGAATATTGGTTCACATATTGTGGTAAGTTTGGATATAAACCTACTTATGTATTTCAACCGGACAATGAGTCCTCGAATTTGTTTCTCGGTCTTGGGCGGTGGCATGGACATAATAGCCATCTTGGTGGGGTCTATATCAATTCCTCTAGAGATAATAACATATATAGCCTAGAAGTTTCCCTGAGGTAACTCCGAATGCACACTTGACTAGATTCAGCCTCATGTTGTATTTATGGAGTCTTTCGAAGAATTTCCTCAAGGGTATTGGGTGACCAGGGCGATCCTTAGATTTTACAATCATATCGTCCACATACACCTCAACTTCTTTATGCATCATGTCATGCAGTAGGGAAATTGCCACACTCTGGTATGTGGCACCTGCATTTTTCAACCCGAATGGCATCACCGTGTAGCAGTAAGTTCCCCATGGCGTTATGATTGTAACCTGCATACCCATCCATGAACGAGATAAGTGCATGATTTGCTATATTGTCTACTAGAATGTGGATGTGAGGTAGAGAGAAATTTTCATTCAGGCTTGCCTTGTTGAGATCCCTGTAGTCGACACACATTCTTACTTTACCATCCTTCTTGGGAATTGGTACCACGTTCGCAACCCATTCTGGATACTTGGATACCCTAATAAAACCTGCAGTCAATTGCTTCTTGATTTCATCTTTTATTTTAAGTGCTACGTCGAGTTTCATTTGGCGTAGCTTTTGTTTTACAGGTTTGGTTCCCGGAATTAGTGGTATAGTATGTTGAGCAATTTCTCTAGTTATGTATGGCATGTCTTCATATGACCAAGCAAAAACATCAATAAATTCAGCAAGTAGGTTAGTTAATTCAACTCGTTCAATGGTGGTGTCTTTTGAGAGGTTAACATTTTAGTTTCTTCGATTATTGCTGTTTTATTCTCAAGTGCTTCCATTGCTTTTATTATTTCTTTGTCATTTTCATTATTAGCAAAGCAATACTCGTTATCATGGGTAAGGGAATAACACGAAGAGTAAGCTAAAGAATTCATACTATTAAACTCTTGAACCATTACATCGAAAAGAGAAAGGTCTTTGGGGACCTGATTATTGACTATTCTAGGGGTAGACTCTAAAGTAGTCATGGTGGTAGAAGGTGCAACAATAAGAGACTTAGAAGACTCGTGTATAGAAGACTCGAACTCAGACTAAGGCACGGACCTAGACGATTCAGACTCATCAAACATGAGGCCTTCACCCGTAGTTATGGCTATCTACTTTCCGCTTGGCGTTGTCACTTTCACGGTCTTACGCCATCCCTAGAGTAGTCCTTCTACCGGAGTAATGAGCTTGGAATGGTTAAAGTTCTCACTTTGTAGGATAGTTTATACAAGTGTGGAATTGTCGTCGACACACTTAGGTTTGTTTACCTCGTACCAAAAAGAAGACCCATGACATTGAACTCGAAGCACGGGGGTGCATGTTCCCTGTAGGTAAGATTGGGAATCCCATCTAGAAATTTGCAGTGTAAGAAGATCTTGAACCCAGGCTAGCGTATCCCATCCCTGAAAAGTGGTTCAGAAAATTCATAGCATGGGTAATCTTCTCCCTCTTTTGTAAATTGTCCATTTAAAGTGAGGGTATGGATCTATTAGTATTGTATCTTTTTGGCTACGAGATTTTCATTGTGCATTGGACTTGTTCAAGGCTCGCTTAAGGTCTTCTAGGGTTGGCTCAAATCCATGTTCAAAAGTATCCCTTCTAGGGAGGCTTGGTAGTCCTATGCGTTGGGCCCTCTCCTTCCTTCCTAGAGTCATTCCACGAGAGTGTCCATCTCTCTTTATAATAGCATTGAAGACGAGATTTGAGTGAGGGTCGTAGTCAAGAGGGGTCTTTTCATCTTCCTCGATAAAAGAGACCTCTTTGGCATTAAAGTCCCATAAATCTTCATCGTGCTCATCGTGGTCTACGTGAATGATTAGGTTGTCAACTATAGCCTTCACTTGTTGATGGAGAGTGGAAGGAATGGCCTTTAGGTCATGGAGCCACGGGCGTCCCAATAATAGATTGAATGAAGGCTTGATATCCACTACTTGAAAGGTAATGCTATGTTCAATAACCCCTGCGGTAATATTCATAGTAATGGTTCCAAGGGCTTAGCGATGAGAATTGTCATATAACCTTATGCCTAGTGTAGATGGAGTTAGATCCTCATCTTTTATTCCCAGCTTTCTAGTAGTACGAAGTGGGCATACATTAATTGTTGAACCATTATCTACAAGGGTCATAAGCTCGTTCATCTTTTTTCACACCACAGTAAGATGTAAGACCTTGTTATGTTTGTCACCCTCTGGTGGTAAGTCTTTGTCAGAGAAGGTGATCAAATTATTCGAGCTAGGGAGGTCACTTTTGAGGAAATTGGCCAACCCTTCTGGAGTGGCTTCAGAATCTACTCCAACTTTTGCGAGAGCATCCATTACTACAACTCTATGCTCGTGGTCTTCTACGATGGATTAGACTAGAAGCTTCCATAGATTCACCTCCACTTTAGTCTTTTTGAGTTGCTTGACTATATCGTTGTCTTCTACGATGGATGTTAGGTGTTGTTGAGTTACAGGTGGAGGCACAGGTGTGACTGGTGATTTCAACCTACCGGACCTTGTGAGTACTGTGATTGGGGAATCTTCATTCCATAGGTCATCATCGTCATTATAGGGATAGATTGCCGCAAGGGTTGATTCGATCATGTCCTTGAGGTTCACATCTTCATCATCACTATCCCAAACACCATTGACGAGGGTATCATTGGAGTCAGAGGTAGTGTTATTCTATATTGGAATAGTCTTATTGATTTAAAGCCTCTTCTCGTCTATGAGTTTTTTGACATACTCTTTGAACCTGAAACAGTGCTCAATTGTGTGGCCTCCAGCTTGTTGGTATTGGAAATATTCTCGATAGAGGGATTCGAATGCAGAGGATCCCTTTGGTTTGAGAGGTTTGAGCATACCCCTGGCATGGAGCATGTCGAAAGTTTTTTCATAAGTGATGCATATAGGTGTGTAAGCCTTTCTATCTTTTCTCTCTTATGGATTAACAACGTTAAAAATACATGGCTTTCTTTCAACGGTATTCAGTCCAAGAGAGGAATGACAAGGGTCACCCTTTTTTAGGGACAAATTGGCTTTCAAGCTTTACTACTCGTCTTAGAAGATTTTGAACTTCAACATGGGCTATATGAAGAGCATTATAAAGACCAGCAATATCTTATTTGGTAGCCTTATTTAGGAGGTTAGCAACGTTTTCATTAGTAACCTCACTTGGGAAGTCGGTCATGGCATCGAAGAAGACCTCTTCTTCTTCTTCAATGGCAGCAACCTCTTCCATGGAAAGTTCTTCAATGGGCTTAATGAGGAGTGATGGATCAGAAGGAGTTTGATCCTCAGAAATGGCCAAAGAATCAAAAAGTGAAGAAATGTTGATACTTGGCTTTATACCGGCAGGAGGCACAAGAAACTTGTTGTTATCAATCAAATATTGGATGGCTTCCTTTAGCTTCCAACAACTCTCAGTAGTGTGACCCCTACCTTGATGATACTTGCAATGAGCATTGTGATTCCTGCTAGGTGAACTTCTTTCAGGCGCTAGACCTTGAATTGGTCCAATGGGAGTAATTAATCCCTTGGCATGGAGACAATCAAAAGCAATGTCGTAGTTCATCCCAATAGGGGTAACTCTTTCCTTTGTTGCCTTCTTGGTCCTTGATTGTCCATAGCTTAGACATCGTTAAGATCATAGGTGCTAACATTGTTACTAGAGTGGGTAGTTTGGAAGAGGAAGGGTTGTAGTTTTTCTTTCCTTTCCAGCGACTGTTGTTACTATTGTTAGCAGCTTTCGATTTCATAAGGTCATCTTCTATTTCAATGCATATGTTATAAACGGCTTTGAAAGCTTTTTGTAATTTTCTTGGAGATTCCTGATGAATATTCACACGGACTCCTTTTCATTTGGTACATCGATCATCTTGGCAGAAGTTTCCTTCCACCTATTGTAAAATGCAGTTTAGCCTTCATTCTCCTTTTGCTTAAGGATTTCGAGCTCTCTATAGTCAGTCTCTATTTGGACATTACATTTGTACCTGTCAATGAAAGTGTTCGTGATACCATCCCAGGTAGCCATTTTCTCAGAGTCCATGGAGAAGTACCATTGTTGGCATAATGGTTCCAAGGAAAGGAAGAAAAGTGAGGGGAATATTTTCTTATCAATCCCCTTGATCTCCATGATTGTTTCAAAAGCTTTTAAGTGAAAGTAGGGATTATCAGTAGCTTTGAACTTAGGGATGTCATTGGCTGAGAACTTGTGCGGAAGAAGATCTTTGTCTAATGAGAGTCCCTTAGAGCTTATGTCGAGGTACTTATAGTCGATGGAGACTAGACTCAAGCCCTCTTGGACGCATTTGATTGTCTCGGGAAGAACGTACTTATCAGAGTCTTTAACTTTCTCCATTTGAGTGGTGAGTCCTTTGACAAGCTCGGTAAGACCGTCCATGGTATTTTTGAGTTACATCTTCCTTACTAGCCGCCATCGATTTTTTCCTCCTTCAAACCGTGTTCTGGAAGAAGATCTCTTGTACGTAGGAGTTATCTTGAACCAAGCGCCCTTCTTTCCTCGACCAAATGCTGTAAAAAATGAACCAACGACTCTTTTAATTACTTGATTCTAATTGACTCGTGCTTTATGGGTTTGAAAAAGAAAAAAAAATGGGTGTATATATTAGGGGAATCAAGTAGAAAAGACAAGATTTTCAAGACATATAGTTTATGTTGGGAGGATACTATCCGACTTACCCCCCTAAAAAATGACCAAAAACAACGCATGCAAGACACTAAGCATGGTCTTGGTGTACAAGGAAAGACATGTACAAAGTGTGTGCAAAGACTCGTGAGTGAAAGTGATATTTACAAGACTCATGTGATGACCATAGGACTAGACATGTGGTTAAACTCAAACAAGACCAGGGAAAGACCAATTACGAGCATTAAATCGGTTAATCGTAACAGTGGGACTCAATGCAAAGACTCGGAAAGAAACGACTGAACCATCATAGAAGGCTGGAACTATCGTGAAGCGTTGATCCCAACATTGAAGTACAAGACTGTCGTGATGCACTTGTTACCAACATTCTGCACCACATATCAAAGTGGCGCGCCAGAACTGGAACGTCACCGCAACCGATTTTTCAGTCATTCTTTCAAAAGGTGTAAGCCTATAGTCTTCTAGGTAGAGCATATTCATTCGTTAGGTTCATGTTAATCAACCAAATTACTTAAGCAAAGTCCTTTTAGTCCTTAGTTAGTATGTTTAAACTTATGTATAATAAAAAAAGTCAACACAAGGGTTAGTTTAATCACAAACAAGGTATGAACAAGTAGTCAAAATATGATGCAATGAGTTTTCCACCTAATCATGGCTCTAGTTCTCTATGGTCAACAATTATGGTGTCCAAGAGGGTGCATTGTTAAGAGTCCTGATGCATCGCATGGAAGCCTTACCTTAGAAGGGTTGGCGCGTTGGATGGGACTCCATGAGTTAGACCTAACTCCATGGTTTGGTGAATTCAACAAACTCGGATGCACCCATTATTGCACGAAGCATCTTCAGGGTAAATGGAGCGTGAATTCCCAAGGGCTAAAACCATATGTAAAACACATATGGGTTCAGAAAGGTCGAAAAAACTTAATAAAAAAGCAAAATCATCGAGGCTGTGCTAGAATCGAGCAAAACAGGAAGACAATAGGCTGACGCCAAATCATCAGACATTGTCGCTGAACGGCGGGGACTAATGTCCGGCGACAGGACTGTCGTCCGGCGTTGGTCATTGTCATCGCGCGACAGGTCTGACGCTTTGCAATAATTTCGGTTTTCGATGTTTTTTCCAATTCTTCACAGCGTCTTTCCAATTTTAATAGTGAAAAATATTTTCGGCCTTTCCTACGTGTATTTCCTATGTTTTGACGTATTACAGTTGGTCTTTCCGATGCGTACCTTTTAATGCTTGTGCCACAATGTTAATCAAAATTACACACATCAATATCAAGAATCTTTCAAGTCTCATCCACTCATTATAATTAATTACTAAACGAATTTAGGAATTAATTTAGAAATCCTCCCCAGCGGAGTCGCCAAAAATTATAGGGAATTTTTCCAACCTCTTTTGGGCCCTACATGTAGGTCATGTTTTTAAGCATGGCGGCACTCCAAGGAAAAGAAGCTAGAGAAAAAGAGTCGCCAACAAGTTTTAGGAACTTGTAAACCGTTCACGGGTGTGAAGGTTACACCCCATTCCCAATCACAGAGATTGCTAACTCCATAGTGGTCCAACACCATGACTGGATGTTCGGGGATGATGGTACAAATTTGACCTAAGAGAAGTCAAAACCACCCCAAAAAATAGGCCTCTACGTGATTCTTTTTATATTAATGCGTGCTTTTCAATCAACATACATACATCAAATTAATCCTAAACCTGTGTAATCTAACGTTGGTTGATTATTAATGCACAATTAAATCTAATATTGGTGGTCACTTGAATTAAAATCATATTTACCTAAGTCAAATTATTAATTATCTTATTAGGCGTGATTTCAAGTACAAACTCCCTTTAAACCTGCAAAAGAGGCGTGATCAAGCAATAGCAATAAATCATACATAATCAAGCAACATATGATTAGTATATCAATCATAATCATAAGAACATCATCAAAACATCGTTAATAGTAAGATCCTAGGCATGATACTAAATGGATTTACAACAACTCCTAGAATGTTAAAACAAAATTAAAGCGTTATCCTAAACATGATACTAGAAATAAAAATAACTTCCTAAACATGATACTAGAAATAAAAATAACTTCCTAAACATGATACTAGAAATTAAAATAACTTCCTAAACATGATTTCTACTCCAAAATCAAAGAATAGTAAAAAGGGTAATTAAATTACTTACTTTAATGCCTCAACCTTCTTGCTATTAAAACAATACACACGTTAGTAAGCTTCAAGAAAGTCAAATCAATAAAGTAAATAATTAAATATAAATTGAAATACAGATTTCTGACCACACCCTCAGATCTATCAACCTTTCACGTCGAGGTCGAAGGCAACGTCGAGTATGGCTTGGAGTATTCGAATCACGCAAAGGAAGTATTGTGCTTGTTTTGGGGAGTATCAAGGATTGTGTTTAGGCTAAGGCTAAGAATGTGGGTGTTTAAGAAAGATGATTGATGGTAGGGGATTTGGGATTTATCGGTGGCTATTGTTGATGAATGTTGCTCAAGATTATCCGGGTTTAAGCTGATTTGAAAACTGGGAAAACGACCTTTATTTATAAGGGAAAAAAAGAGTCTCGACGATCAGAAAAGATTAGAAGTTCCAAATAAAATAGACTTTTGACATGCCGCGCTGGGTCTGATGCACCGCGTCAGGACTGTCGCAATGCGTTGGTCCTGGCGTTGCGCCCTGGTTTTAAAGGATAGTAAAGTCGTACGGAGTTTGATTTATAATGGAATTGTATTTGCAGAAGATATCTGGATGTCTTCGTGTCCGATAGAACAAGTATTATTTTACGAGAAGTTTTATTCAATCTCGAACTTCTTTGATCTTTATCTTTTCGGAATGGATAAATTAGAACCTTGTAGGGGACTCTGGAAATTCCTAACTGATTTAGGATTGGGAACATGATCATATAGGGCCTAAATAAGATATTTGGACCCCATATAGTCATTAGGTCATAGCTAAGTTGGACCTAGGCTTGGTTTGGCCTCGGTTTAGTATTTTCTCCATATATCGTTAGAAAGCTTTTTTCAAGCCCCATTAAACTAAACAATAATTGGACTGAGATTATGGAAAATAATCTGGTTCGGACGTTTTTATGGTTTGGACACAAAATGAATGATTTTGAGTTTAAAGACACGAAATGAATGATTTTGGATTAAAACGTTTTGGGAAAGGTTAGGGGTATGGTCAAGGCTTAAGGAAACTTCACGTGACTCTTTAACTCTTTACATAACTTGTCAATCAAAGACGTGAAAGGTACTCATCATTGGGTTTGGTTTTTTTGGAGACACAATCAGGTGTCTATAGGTAATATGCCACCTCACCAACATCAAACATTATGGTGAACGCCTGTTCAAACTGACTCTTCAGCCTTTCCTCAGCAGCCTGTTCGATCCGGATCACCTCCTAAGGGTTGATCTCTTTTGGCGCTTTGAGCTGCTCAGACAAGTCCGCAATGGACTTGTTTAGACGCTCAACCTCATGTTTAAGGGATTTCACTTTGTTTAGAGCCGCCTGAAGAGCCTAACGGCCAGATTCCAGCTCGTTCTTTAACTTCTCGGAGGCTTCAAAACCCTCCTTCCACTAAGAAGCATTGGTGACCACCTCGTTCCTCTCCGTCTGAAGAACCTCACGAGCAAGCCTCTCAAACTTAAGGGCATCGCCCATTTTCATGATGTCCTCATTTTTTCGGGCCGATTTCTCGCCAAGCGTATTGAGGGCGGCCTTGTGCCAGATCTCCTGGAGGGCCAGCATCCCTATATTTTCATCTTGGAATTTCTCTATTTCATCCCAGACCGCCTTTATCTTTTTCTGCTCCTTAGAGCGCCTGTCCATAAAGGCGGTGAGTCTAAGGAAAAGTTGTATTCAAACATAAACAATTTTGCAGAAGCAAATATGAAAATAAACCAAGTACCAAAGTTTAGATAAAGTATAGCTACCTCAGCACTGCAGTTCAGCATAATACAAATGAAGCCCTCATCGATTCCGCAGAACTTCACCCGCTGCTCCTTAGGGATGGCCCACTTCATGGCCTCCCTAATGGCTTTTCGGTCAGCGCCAGTAAACGACTGGCCAGGTACTCGCATATTCATCTCTTCGGCAATACTTGCAGCAATTATTACAAAGTTAGATTGTTGAAGTCAATAAGCAAGAGCCGAATAAATTAACAAGCTTTATACCTTCCAAAGAGAACAAAGGTGGCTACAGACGACTTGTAGATGCCTAAAAAGCTCCAAGGATTTTTTGATTGAAGATGAGGGAGATGGTGCACCCTTGAGTGAGATAGTGGTTGAGAAACCTTGTGAGATGAAGGATGAGAAAGAAGTTGTGTAACCTAAACTTCCCTACCCTCAAAAGTTTTTAAGGCACAAAATGGATGAGCAATTTGGGAAATTCATTAAGATGCTTAAGCAACTTCATCTTTCCCTTCCCTTCACCGATGTTATTCACCAAATGCCAAACTATGCTGGGTTTCTCAAGAACATTTTGAGCGGGAGAAGGACTTGTGATGTGGTTGGAACGGTGAACCTCACCGAGAATTGTAGTGCAATTATCATGAATAAAATGCCACCTAATTTGAAAGATCCGGGGAACTTTTCTATCCCTTGTGTCATTCGTAAGATGCAAATTGATAAAGTCTTGTGTGATTTAGGAGCTAATGTTAGCCTTATGCCATATTCGGTTTATCAAAGACTTGAGATAGGGGAACTTTTACCTACCAACATTACCTTACAATTGGTTGATCGTTCAATTAAGTTTCCAAAGGGTAAGGTGGAGATGTTCCTTTAAGGGTAGGAAAGTTTGTAATTCCGATAGGTTTCGTGGTTCTTGACATGGATGAAGATGCTAAAATTCCAATTATTCTTGGTAAACCTTTCCTTGCTACTTCGGGTGCCTTAATTGATGTGAAGAGTGCTAAGATAACACTTAAAGTAGGAGATGGGGTCATTGAATTTGATTTGAATGAAAGCATGAAATATCCATGTTCATCTTTGGAAAATTGCATGAAGATTAATTCTCTAGATCCTGTGGTGACTTCGATGCATGAGAACTTGCTCACTTATAACGATGCCCTTGAGAATGTCTTGTTAAATAAGGAAAAGATTGGTGTTCCAAGCAAGGAGATGGCATTGTATGAAGACATGCTTGATGGAAGCATAGAGGAACTCGCTGAGCATATTTGCATGGGAATCACAAGCCAAGATGCATTGCAAGTGGCCACGACAAAAGAAGGTAAAGGTGTTCCGATGCTAGAACTTAAACCTCTACCATCACACCTTAGGTACGAGTTTTTTGGCCCCAACTCGACTTTTCTCGTGATTGAGAGCTCCTCCTTGATTGAGATCAAGCTTAAGAGTTATGTGGTGTGTTAAGAAATCACAAAGGTGAACTAGGCTATACCATTGACGACCTTAAAGGTATTAGCCCCGCCTTATGCATGCACCACATTACTCTTGAGGATTGTGCCTCACCGTGCATCGAAAGGCAACGAAAGCTACACCCTCAAATGGGGGAGGTGGTGAAAAAAGAAATCACCAAGCTCCTTGATGCGGGCATCATCTTTCCCATTTCAAGCTCAAGGTTGGATTCTCCGGTGCACGTTGTGCCAAAGAAGGGAGGTATGACCGTCATAGAGAATGAGAAAGGTGAACTCATTCCTACGAGAACGGTCACATGTTGGAGGATATGCATACACTATAGACGTCTAAACACATCCACCAAGAAGGACCACTTTCCCCTTCCCTTTGTTGACCAAATGCTTAAGAAATTAACTAGGCATAAGTACTATTGCTTTCTTGACGATAACTCCGGGTTCTTTCAAATTCCCATACACCGGGATAACCAAGAGAAAACAACTTTTACTTGCCCATATGGTACTTTTGCTTATAGGAGGATGCCTTTTGGGCTTTGCAATGCTCCCGCCACCTTCCAACGTTGCATAATGAGAACTTTTGGAGATATGGAAGAAGAGATGGAGGTCTTTATGGATGATTTCTCGATGGATGGTACTTCCTTTGAAAATTGTCTTGCAAATCATGGTAGATGTTTGGCTAGGTGTGAAAAGGTGAACTTGGTATTGAATTGGGAGAAGTGCCATTTCATAGTTGAGGAAGGAATAGTCCTTGGTCATAAGATCTCGCATAAGTAGATTGAGGTGGACAAAGCAAAGATTGAGGCGATTGAAAAGTTACCACCTCCGGCCAATGTGAAGAGTGTTCGTTCTTTCCTTTGTCATGCGGGTTTTTATAGACGGTTCATTAAAGATTTTTCTCTCATAGCCAAGCCTTTGAATGATCTCCTCCAAAAGGATGTCGAGTTTGTATTTGATGAGAAGTGTTTGGATGCTTGTATTAGATTGAAGAGTGTCTTGGTCT
Organism: Chenopodium quinoa; assembly: GCF_001683475.1. Taxonomy (NCBI): domain Eukaryota; kingdom Viridiplantae; phylum Streptophyta; class Magnoliopsida; order Caryophyllales; family Amaranthaceae; genus Chenopodium; species Chenopodium quinoa. The sequence continues at coordinate 571,771 of NW_018745659.1, forward strand.
CGACCCCTATTGATCAAGCCCCAAGATGGGATCTCCCCTTTGAGCTCATGTGTGATGCTAGTGACACGACTATTGGGGGTGTATTGGGTCAACGGGTTGACAAGAAACTTCCTATCATCTATTATATGTCAAAGTCGTTGAATGGTGCTCAACGCAACTACACCACAACGGAAAAAGAGTTCTTGGCAAATGTTCATGCCTTTCAAAAATTTCGGATTTACTTGATTAGTTCTAAGACCATTGTGTTTATGGATCATGCGGCTCTTAAGTATCTCATGGCCAAGAAGGAATCGAAGCCAAGACTTATCTGTTAGGTGTTAGAGATCCAAACATTTAACATTGAGATCAAGGATAAGAAGGGTGCCGAGAATATTGTGGCGAATCACCTTTCTAGGTTGGAAGACTCACATTAGGGGTGAACACCGGTCCAAAATCGGACCGGACTGGACCTGAACCATATTAGACCTGAACCGGTTTGGACCGGTTTACGCGGACCGGTAATGGACCTGAATCTGCCGGTCCGGTTTAGGTTTTTACCTATTTAGACCGGTTTGATTTTCTTTCTTTATGAAGGCCTATTTTGGACCTGTTTTGAACTTGTTTTAGGACCTTCTTTTGGACAAACTATTGACCTTTTTTTTTAAGTCCAAAACATAGTTATCTACTTATTATATACATCAAAACATAGTATAAAACATATTTGACAAGTTACATAAAGTCTAAAATAGATTATATTAGATTGTATGCTTAATCCCTTATCTCCCTTCAATAACACGTGTCAAACGAATCAAACCACAAGTCTACAAAAATAACTTCATTGTCTACATCGCCACATTGCACATCTAAATCAAACGAAAAATAGATTGTATTAATAATCAATAAGTAATAATAAAAAAAAAATAAGTAAAAGTGCCAAATAACATAACTACCTTTTTAGAATTCCTCTAACTCTTTCAAAGTTTCCTCCACATCAATAATTGGCAATCCCTTTGCTCTTAACCAATCTTATGAACAAATAAGGGCTTGAACCATCTTGATACTTAATGTTATATATATGAAACAAATGCAGAGGTAATGAAGCTATATTGAAAGAAGGCCAAAGGTATTTGGCAAATACCATAAGAATAATTAAGCCAAGCAGACTCAAAAATTTTATGTGGAAGCAGATAAACTACTAAGTGCCTTAAGAAAGTTTATCATGCACAACAGCACAAGCATCAAGTAGAAATAACACATCAAGGCATCAATAACATTACAGCAAGTGGACTCATGTCAATTTTGGGTACAAAATCAAAGCCAACACTACCCAAAACAAAAGCAATTGAACATCACCAAACGTTTTTGTATGATGCTCCATGCATAAGATTAATTTGTGTATCTGATGAGTGCCATTTCATTTGATGAGTTTTTAGGTTGTTTTTACCTTCTTTTTATAGCTTTCTTTCTTAATAAATGCTTAGTTTTATTCATTTCTTTTTTAGTTTCCTATTCTCTCTTATTTTGTGTTTTGTGGATTTTCTAGTGTTTCTCCTTCTTTTGTTCTCTATTCATGGTTGTAGGTATTGTATGAGGTTCGGGTCTTGATATTGGTGGCTTACTAATTTGGAAGATGCCTTTGGAGCAAGCTTATAGCATTGGGAAAGCTCAAGAATTAAGAAAGTGGCATGCTTCAAGTTCTAGCTCTTGCGCTCTCAAGCTGTGCTCTCATGAAACCATGGTGTTGAACCAACCGTCAAGTCCATTTGAATCTTCCATGCTTAGTAACTATCATGAAGACATTATATTGCAAGCGCACACGAGGAACCATTTGCAAGTGCACGAAGCTACGAAGAACTCGAAGAAACCCGGAGGGCACACCACCCAGCTCAGCGCGGGCATGTCTCCCTATTTTCCGGATTGTTTCGACTGCATTTTTCCCTCTTTTCTTATAAATACTTTTTTAAACGATTTTTGTATAGGTTTTTGAGACATTATTTTCCTCATAGCTCTCTCTAGTTTAAGGGTTAGTTTTAGGAGTAGATTTAGAGAGAGAAGGTGAGAGATTTCAATGGTGATTTGAGAGATTGATGATGCATGGGTGACAATTGTATTGAAGATCTTCTCATTTAACAATGAGCATTTCTAACTCTATCTCATCTTATTGCTTTGTTTAATTTCATGTTTATTTGATTTGGTTTTGATGATTGAATCTTGATTAGTGTAGTTCATTGTTCTTCATATTTGTTGATCCTTGATTTCATTTACTTGCTTGTTGATTAGATGATGATTCTTGAGTAGTTGTTTTGCTAGGGTTTGGCTGAAACTTGTATGAGTGATTGTTTGTGATGGATTTGGGAATTATGTTGATTGATTGTTGAGATTAAAGTTATTAATGTAAGTTTGCATGTGTGTAGTTTGATTAGGCCTTGAGAACTATGCTAGATTGTATTGTGATTCCTAATGACATGACCACTTGATTTAGGATTTGCAATTGTTGATTGGTTTGGATTGTGATTCTCTTAGTTTGTTATTCATAGAGGAAACCTAGCTTAACGATTCGGAGATAGCTCTTTGATTCTAGTTGATAGCTCTTATCATTAGTTTTCACAACCATTGATTAGCTTAACCTCCCCAAGTTGTTGCAATTGTCATGATTACTTATTGATCCTCATTCTCTAGTGTTTCATTTGTTTGCTTCTTTGTTTAGGTAGTTGATTAATATTAGGTACTCTATTCTTCACCCTTGACTTCGATCTAGCTTAGGCGCACATTGGAAACACTTAAGCATAACCGTTCCTAGTGGTTCGACCCTTGACTTACCTCTATACTTGTATATAGGTTTGTTAAGTGATTATAGATTTTGTTTGGCTCTAGGGAGGATTTGTTAACGACCAAGTTCTCCCTATGTTAGTATCATATTCATCCAACCAACAACTGTACTGTAAACATGAGTCTTATATAGTTTTCAAAACTTTATGATGAATTCTTTGGGTTATTAGCTAAAACACTTAAATAATTCCAATTTAAACTGGATATAAGAAACAAAATTTCTGTAACTCTATTTAATCATACTTGGATATAAGAAAGAATTGTTTTGATTCTTTATAGACACAAAACAATGTAAACCCAACCAGACAAAGTAGCATAAAATTCTTCTAAATCCACTTCACTAAGTGATTGTGCCGTGTTTTGATAATAAGCGGGTGTTCATTTTGATTGGGATCTCTCCATCTACATTTAAAAGAGATGAAACAATTAATCTTCCGGACATAAAATTCAGTCTAATTTAATTTAATTTGTCAACTTACAATAACAAAAACCAGCATTAAATCATTGTATGTCTGTTAATTCAGCACTAACAAAAACCCTATTTAGAAATGAAAATTCAGCACTAAATCATTATATGTCTATTATTCTGTTAATTCGATGCTTAAATCTTTAAGGCCCCTGGTTAGATTCAATGATCACTATGCTTATGCACGTGACTCTAGTATATCACTATAACTCCTTATGTGGCTTAATTTACCCTATTTTGCTCAAGAAAATTAACCAAGTATTAAAAAACTTCCATAAAATTGGTTACTGCAAAAAATAAACTCCTCTGTTTAAACTCAAACTTGTTTTTATTTCAATAAACAATAAATAATTAATTCTGAATAAAAAAAACGTATTACAGAAAAACGGTTCTTTTGTAACTCCATTTGAAGTTAGGCTTCATAGTCCAAGCAAAAATCTTAGATGACACGAACAAGACTGTAATTTACCAAAATGAAAGGAATTGAGAAAACTGAAAGGAATGGTGTCCTTCCAACAAGTGTATTATTCTGATAGAGGATTCAGAATTATTACAGAGCTAATTTTTCAGTAATGTCAAGTGATCGGAATGCCTAGGTGGAGGCCGCTTCCGATCAGTAATATTAAGGTATAATTAATATTACAGCTTAATCTTAACTGAACCCTTCGGGTCGAACCCAATCGAACAACCGATCAGAGACGACGAATCAATCCGAAGGATTTAATGAGTCGTCGGAGTTTTACGAACAAAGATGTCGGATATCGAGCCTAGGGCATCGAGGCCGAGCGTCGCAAAATAACAAGCAAAAAGTACGAGCATAGCCGTAGCTAGGTTAGGCTAGCTCATCACAAGCCTAAGCGCACCATGTATGTGCTAGGCGAGGCATGGTGTGCTAGGCGCGCCATGCATGCTAGGTGCACTAGGCTGCCCATCGCAGCACCACCTCCGTGTGTGCGTGCCTTCGTATGGCACTGCAGCACCGCAATGTGCGTGCATGGGTGCCTAGGCACTATCGCACCAAGCACAACACCCTTGTGTGTGTACATGTGCGTAGGCACCATCGCAAACCACGCACCAAGCACAGCACCCTTGTGCGTGCGTGTGTGCATAGGCACCATCGCAGCAACAGCCTCGCACGACATCACCATGCTAGGCCTTGTGCGCATGTGCGTGTGCTTATGCCTAGGGCCATCGCAAGCCATCGCAGCACCACAGCACCAAGCTTCGCATGCTTGTGCGTGTGGCTGGCGAGGCGATGCCCAGCATGCGTGGCTCGCTAGCAGCACGCATGCTGGGAAGTGCGAAGGGGGCATTGCGTGTGCGTGTGCGATGGCGAGAGAGGAAAGGGGCCAGCGCCTAGCACTAGCACTAGCACGCAGCAGCAGCAGCACAAGCATCGCCCAACACAGCACGCATATGCTGGCTGGGGTGATGCGGGGCTTGCTGGCTGGTGCTAACTGGCAGCACTAGCTGGCGTGCCTAGCTGGTTGCCAGCCCAGCAGCCCTCCTTGGCCAGTTTTGTGAGGGTAGGGACCAAGGGCTTGGATCATGCCTTGGGGAGCAAGGCAATGGTTCCCCCAAGGTTCATGGTCCTCACCTAACCCTCTCTCTCCCCTTGACACTTGTTGCATTGTGATTCCATTTAATTAATTATTTAATTTGGAATTAAATAAATTAATGTTTTTGCATATGATCCCACATTGATCATGAAATGGGATTCAAGTTCCCATTCTTTAAAAATACCCACTTGGTTGGGATTTTGAAAATAACACTTGAGTGGAAAAGTAAAGGCAACTCCATTGTTGAGTATACCTTGAAATTCGTAAAACTCCAAGTTTATATTAGCGACTAATACTCGAGGCTTAGGATGCTCGGGTCGGGTTCGAGGGTACGATCCCGTTGGAGACCTCGTATTTTCGGGGTTCAAGTAAGAGCTCATAGTAGAGCGAAGCACGCGTCAAACGTATAATCTTTTATCCTTAATTATGTTTTAATTATGTTGCATTTATTTTGGGGGCGGGTCTTGGCGGGTTTCTTCCCGCGTAGTGAGGGTCACTAAGAAACCCAACAAAAACAAAAACCCAGAATCAAAGGAATGAAAAACATAAACCCACATATTAAAAGAAACCCTAAAATCCGTACAAATTCACTTAAAACATGTAATACAATTCAAAAAATCAACATGCAAACATTAACCAAGTAAATACTCATCAATAATTGAGAAATACTAGATTGAAAACTTTGAGAAATTGAGAAAGTATAAAAAAAACGAACGAAAAAAAAACACTAACCATGATTGAGAAGTCGCCGGTGAGATAGAGAACCGATTCCGGTGAGAGAGAATCACTGGTGAGAAAGAGAATCTCCGATGAGAGAGAATCGTCGGGGAGAGAGAGGGAATTCAAACTTAGGTTTTTTTTTTAGGGGACTAAACGTTCAATTTTTTGAAGTCGTTTCCTGATTATACCAACAAAAATAAAATTTGAACCGATTTTTCGATCTGGACCGAAAAATTCCGGTTTAAACCCAGACCGGACCGGAACCTGGAATCACCCATTTTTAAGGACCGTGACCAGACCTGAATCTTCTGGTCTGGTTTCTGGTCCAGGGTATTTTATGTACACCATAATGATGGTGTTCCTATCTTTGATAGAATGATCGATGATATTCTATATGCCATTAAGGAAAAGGAGCTTCCTTGGTTCGCCGACTTGGTGAACTACCTAGCATATGGTGAATTTCCTCCTTCGTTTCTAAGAACCAAAGGAAGAAACTCAAGAGAGAGTCACGGCGCTATTTGTGGGATGATCTTATTCTATACAAGCGTGGAGTTGATGGGTTGTTACGACGTTGCGTCCCAAATGAGGAAGTTTCAAGTGTCTTGAAGATGTGCCACACCGACCCTAGTGGTGGCCATATGCGTATTTCGAAGACCGCCTCTAACATTCTTGAATTTGGCTTGTGGTGGCCACATCTCTTCAAGGATACTTAGGGGTTTTAAAAGACTTGTGATCGATGCCAACGAACCGGAAACATCTTCAAGAGGAATGAAATGCCTTAACAACCTATCCTTGAGCTAGAGGTATTTGATGTGTGGGGCATCTATTTCATGGGACCATTCCCTTCTTCTCATGGGAATCAATACATCCTTGTTGCGGTCGATTATGTCTCAAAATGGGTTGAAGCCATTGCCTCCCCAACCAATGATCACAAGGTGGTATTGAAATTGTTCAAGAAGATCATAATTATGAGGTTTAGAGTTTTTAGGGCTGTGATTAGTGATAATGGTTCACATTTTGTGCACAAGGTTTTTCAAAGATGTTGAGAAAACATGGGGTGCACCAAAAGTTTGGTCTTCCCTATCATCCACAAACTAGTGGACAAGTTGAAGTGTCTAATCGTCAAATCAAGTTGATCCTTGAGAACACGGTTGCTAGAAATAGATAAGATTGGCCGGACAAGCTTGATGATGCTCTTTGGGTTTATAGAACGGCTTTTAGACCCATATTGGCACAACACCTTACCGCCTTGTCTATGGTAAATCTTGTCATCTTCCGGTGGAGCTTAAACATCGTGCTCAATGGGCCATTAAGAAGATTAACTTTGATTTGGCTAGTGCGGGCAACGATGGCTTGATCTTCATGAACTTGAGGAGCTAAGGTTTGATGATTATGATTGTTCTAGCATCTACAAGGCTCGTTCTAAGGAATTACATGACAAGATCCGAAAAAGGAGTTTAATGTTGGTGACAAGGTCCTCCACTACAATTCTAAGATCAAATTGTTTCTCAGGAAACTTATGTCCCATTGGAGTGGTCCGTTCTTATTCCAAGGTGTTTTTCCTCATGAAGTGATAGAAATATCTCCTTTGGATTCCTCATCCTCATTCAAAGTCAATGGCCATAGACTTAAACGTTATTACGATGGTGTTTTCGTTGGCCTAGTTCATAAGATGATTTTCTACAACCCACCTTGATAGGTGGAGAACGTCAAACTCATGACGTTAAAAGAGCACTTCCCAGGAGGCAACCCGAATTCTTAAATTTTTATTCCTTTTCTTTTATTTTCTTTTCCATTATTTTGGCATTTTTCCATGTTAATCTTTACTTTTGATTTTTGTAGGTTGAATTTGGGAGTTAAATGATGTTGGTGAAGCTTGGAATAGAGTACAAATGGCGAAATTTGGCTAAGTTGCAATACAGGGTACTTGGACAAGTTTCTTGGGCATGCTATTGAACTTGCCCAAGTTGAAAAATTTGAAAATTTCCAATTTTAACCTATATTGGGCACGGCGTTTTGCTCGGCCGAGCAACGAACCCTTCTTGCCCGAGCAAGCTCTTGCACGCAACCAGAGCAGCACGAGCAACGCGCAGCGCACCAGCCTCGCATGCTGGGTGCACAGCTAGGTTAATCTGCTTGCCCGAGTTGCTCGTCCTGACCAAGAAACCTGTCGCGTATGTATATGCGTGCAGTGACAATTCAGCTCACTTTCACGACTCAACTGTTGCTGTTTTCGCATGATTCTCGCACTCTTTCTCTCTCTACACCTCACTTTTTACTTCCAATTGATAAGTGGATTTTATGCCACTATTCGGGATCCTTTTTCCTATCATTTCCCTCCATTTACTGCTTGTTTAACCCTATTTTGCCGCGCTTCTCCATATATTGCACAACAATGCTATTTCCCTCGTACTTCCCCTCTACTTTACCTTTTTGTGCTGTTTTTGGGTGTTTTCCTGTGTTTTGTAGGTAAACCAATCGATACGTGAAGTAGAAGAAAGTTCGGGATAGATTTGAGAGCCGGTTTCAATAGCAAATCAAGTGAGGAGCTTTAATCAGGTTGTGCGCCCAGAAGAGCCCTCTCTCCCGCTCTGCGCGGGCGCGCAACCCAAGGGAGAGGGCGCGCATTCAAGGCCAAATCAGGATGTAAACCTCATGGATGCCTCGCGCCCTGGAGAGGGCGCGCTACTCATCCTGCGCGGGCGCGATGATTCCTGGAGAGGGCGCGCAGATTAGCTTGAACTCTTGAAGATAGAAGGAAACTTTCTGTAGATGCCAAGCGCGCTCACTAGAGGGCGCGCAGATGTTAGTAGAAGGCGCGCACACGAAAGTTTGCGGGCGCGCAGCCTTTAGTAGAGGGCGCACACATCATCCTGCGCGGGCGCGTAAAGAGTTGTAGCGGGCGCGCATGCCGTCTGCGCAGCCCGTTTTTATTTCCCTACTTAAAAGCTGATTTGAAAAGGGAAGGAAGGCAGCTATTCCATTTAGGGTAATATGCTTAGAACATTTCTAGAGAGAGAATAGCCTCTATTGATGCTTGTATAAGTTTTTAGAGAGAGAAAATTCAGATTCTTAGTCTTTTGCCACCCAAACTTTAATCTTTAATCCAGATTAGTGCTTTGATCATCCTTGTAATCAATATTGTAGCATTCTATTGGATTTTTGATGATTCACCATTGAAGGTTCAAAGACCCATTTTCTTATTTCAATACAAGGTTGAAGCTTTGTGAGCTCTTTCTATCTTAATCCCTTTTATTTTGGTTTATTTACATATTTCAAGTATTTTTGATTGTTATGTTGATGATTTTGATTATGGCCAATATTTTAGGTATTGTTGATATGAGTAGTTTCTCTCTCCTAGGCTAGACTTTTAGCTAGGGGAAGGGGAATGGATGACTTGATTATCTATGTGTTTAGCTCTTAATCTCCAAGTTTGATGTTCCCCGATCCCCCTAGCGTTTTTAATCTCATAGTTTCCAATACTTGTTAGTCTTTGTTAATTGTTAGAGTAATTTTGGTAGCCTTAGTTTATTTATTTTCTTGTTTTCCACCACTCTTATTCATTTACACCCCTTTTAAAACTCTATTGTTAGCACTTAGCGTTGCAATCTCTCGTTTCTCCGTGGATCTCGACCCTTGCTTGCCTCTATACTCATTTAGGTAATCTAGGATTAATTTGATAGGAAAGTGTATTGACGACGATATTTCGTTCCTCATAAAATTTTGGCGCCGTTGCCGGGGAGACGGTCAATTTTGTTTTACTTTTGTGTTATTTTAGAGTTTTATTTTCTTTTTTTTTGTCCATTTGATTGTGCTAGTCATTTCTAATCGTTTGCTTAGCTTTGGTGGAGGCAAAGGAGATCTCAAGGACCACCTTCTCACTACATTGATCACGAAATAGACCGTACCTTGAGACAAGTCCGTAGACTTTATCAAGAAGAAGGAAGAGGTTTTGGAGCTATTTTTGATAGTGAGAGTGATTCTTGCTCTTCACACTCTCAAGGCGAAGAAATGGCTGGGCAACAAGCGGACGTTTTATTTCGTGAGTTCGGTAATCCGGAGGGTTATGAGCTCACCGGTGGGATATTGCTACCCGCCACGGAAACTAACTTCACCATCCATCCTCAATATACAAGAATGGTACAAGCGGAGCAATTTTCGGGTTCTCCAAGTGAAGACCCCATTGAGCATCTTGATAGATTTCTTGAGCTTTGTGCCATGATACAAACCAACCAAGTTTCTCAAGAATACATTCGGATGCACCTATTCCGACAGTCTCTTGCGGGGAGAGCAAAGAAGTGGCTCAAGCAAGTCAAGCCTAATTCTCTCACAACATGGAGGGAAATTGTCCAAGCATTCTTGAAAAGGTTCATCTCCGAAGAGAAAACCACCGATATGAGGAGGAAGATTGCATCTTTTCAAAAAGAGGCGGAGGAAAGCCTTAGTGAAGCTTAGGAGAGGTTTAAAGAGTTGGTGCAAGCATGTCCTCACCATGAATACAATCAAAGCTTACTCATGAGATTCCTCTACGATGGATTGAAGCCAATGTCTAGAGCCAACTTGGACGCGGGGGCGGGTGGACAATTGATCAAAGTCCCTCAAAACCAAGTTGAAGCAACAATTGAAGAGGTGGTGAAGAACTATTCTTGGGGAAGTAGAAGGAGGAATGCACCTAGAAAGGGTGGAAAGTATGAGTTGGAGAAGGTTGATCAATTACAACATCAAATTGAGACGTTGACAAAAGGGCTTGCAAAGTTGAATACAAATATCAATAGTGGTGCAAGATCCTCCCAAGTTAACTCTTTCTCTTGTCAAAATTGTGGTGGTACAAACCACGATACATCTTATTGTGGAGGTTTGAGCCCGGAGCATGTCACGGCTTACAACACAAGGCAATATGGATATAGGGGAAGTGGTGGAGGAGTAGCTTGGAGACAACCACCACCCGGATTTGCAAACCAACCCCAACAATGGAACCAACAAGATCAACAACCATACAATTTCAACCCACAATACCAAAACCAAAACCGTCCTACATACCAAAACCAATACCAAAACCAAAACCCAAAGGGAAACTACCCAAGGAACCATCAACAAAATAGCCAACACCAATACCAAAATCAAAATCAAGCAACTCAAAGGAGTCAAGAGCAAGTGTCTCAACCCGATTCTACTCAAACCCAAATTCTCCAACAACTCCAAGCCATGAATCAACAAATCCAAGAGCTTAAGGCTCACAACAAGATGGTTGATTCTCAATTAGCTCAAGTGGCCGAAAATTCTTCCTTAAACTCTTCTTCTAAACTACCCGGACAACCAAACACAAACCCATCTCACAACCTCAAATAACCCGACACATGCAAGGCGATCACCTTGAGATCGGGAGCTTCTTATGAAGGCCCAAAGGGGAGTGAGGAGGTAGAGAGAGAAGGGGAAGAAAAGAAGGGAGATGAGGAGGTAAATGTTGAGAAAGAAGTTGGAGACAAGAAGTCCAAGGGTAAGGACCTCATTGACACTAGCAAGTATGATAATCTGGTACCTTATCCCGGGAGGGTTGCGGAGCGAAGGTTGAATGACAAATTTGCAAAGTTTCTTGATGTGATGAAAGGGTTACACATCAACCTACCTTTCCTTGAAGTGGTGACACAAATGCCATCTTATGCGAAGTTCCTCAAAGATATCCTATCGAACAAAAGGAAGCTCAAGGATGAATTTATTACACTTCCACATCAAGTGAGTGCGCTTGTTCAACATAAGATGCCAAAGAAGAAAAGAGACCCCGGAAGTTTCACATTGTCGGTCAAGATTGGAAACTTGGGGCCCAAAGGAGCTCTAGCCGTCCTTGGAGCTAGTGTTAGCCTAATGTCGTTGTCCATTGCTCAACAATTGAATATCGAGATGATACCCACAAGGAAGACCATTCAACTAGCCGACCGATCGGTTAAGTTGCCTTGTGGAGAAATTGAAGATGTCCCCATTCAAGTGGGACACATCTATGTACCTTGTGATTTTGTTGTAATGGATATTGCGGAGGATGAGAACACTCCTTTGATTCTTGGAAGGGAAACATTGAAGACATTGGGGGCCGTCATTAATTGGAAAAACAATACCATTACTTGTGAAGTAGCCGATGAAAAGATTGTTTTTGAATTCTCTAAGCTACTCAAGACCCCCATGGTTGAGAAGTGTTATAGGGTTGATGTGGTAGGTGAGGAGTTGGATCGTTTGGGAAGGGTTATGATGAGCCCTCAAGATCCAATGGTTGAGGCTCTTACATGCGAGGAAGAGTACTACTCTCTCGAGGCAAAGGAGTTTGTCATGACTATTGAAGAAGCCAAAAGAGAGGAAGAGAACGATCCTAAGCATGAAGAGCTAGCACAAGAAGAGGAGAAATTGGAGGAGAGTTCTAAGCCTCCTCCCAAGATAGAACTCAAACCCCTCCCCCCCCCCCCTCTTTGAAATATGCTTACCTTGGAAATGAAGGGGAATACCCGGTTATTGTCAATGCTATCCTTGATGGGCTTGATTTGGAAAAATTGCTTGACGTTTTGAGAAAATATAGAAGTGTGATAGGGTATAGCATTGATGATATCAAGGGTATTAGCCCTTCGTTGTGCATGCATCGAATCCATCTTGAGAATGATGATGCCACCTCCATTGAGCCTCAAAGAAGGTTAAATCCTAACCTTAAAGAGGTAGTAAAAAAGGAGATTTTGAAACTACGTGAAGCAGGGATTATCTATGCTATCTCCGATAGAAAATGGGTAAGCCCGGTTCACGTAGTTCCTAAGAAAGGTGGCATGACCATACTCAAGAATGAGAAGGGAGAGGACATCTCCACCCGAACCGTGTCCGGGTGGAGAATGTGCATTGATTATAGGAAGTTGAATAAAAATACAAAGAAAGATCACTTCCCTCTCCCTTTCATTGACCAAATGTTGGAAAGGTTATCAAAGCATGCCTTCTATTGCTTCTTAGATGGATATTCGGGATTTTCCCAAATCCCAATCCACCCTAAGGATCAAGAGAAGACCACTTTCACTTGTCCTTATGGGACATTCGCATACCGAAGGATGCCCTTCGGCCTATGCAACGCCCCATCGACTTTCCAACGATGCATGACCTCCATTTTCTCTGAAATGTTGGAGAATGAAATTGAAGTATTCATGGATGATTTCAGTGTAGGCGGGTCCTCTTTTGACAAGTGCTTATTTAACCTCGAAAAAGTCTTGAAGCGATGTCAAGAGACGAGCCTTGTTTTGAATTGGGAAAAATGCCATTTTATGGTTGAGGAGGGAATTTTCCGCGGCCATAAGGTGTCAAAAAGAGGGATTGAAGTTGATCCGGCTAAGTTGTCGGTAATAACCAAGCTACCCCCGCCTACTTCCATTACGGGAGTAAGGGCTTTCTTGGGGCACACGGGTTTTTACCGGAGGTTTATCAAAGATTTCTCCACTATATCTAAACCTTTAACCGGATTGCTTCAAAAGGATAAAGATTTTTGTTTTGATGATAGTTTCCTTCGAGCCTTCAATAAGCTCAAGGAAGCTCTCACATCTGCTCCTGTAGTGCAAGCTCCAGATTAGAGCTTGCCATTTTAACTAATGTGTGATGCTAGTGACTTCACAGTGGGAGCCGCATTAGGTCAAAGAGCAGGAGGCAAGATGCATGTTATTTCCTATGCTAGTAGAACCTTGGATGATGCCCAAAAGAATTATACTACTACAAAAAAGGAGATGCTTGCAATTGTGTTCGCTATGGACAAGTTTCGGCCCTATCTTGTTTGTTCCAAAGTGATAGTGTACACGGACCATGCTGCGGTTCGATACTTAATGAACAAGAAGGATGCAAAGCCTAGGCTAATACGATGGGTCCTCCTCCTTCAAGATTTTGACATTGAAATGAGGGATAAGAAGGGGGCCGAAAACCATGTTGCCGATCACTTGTCTAGATTACCTCATAATGATGTTGAAAGTGTTCCGATAAATGAGGAGATGGGTGTTGAGACCCTTATGGATATTGCTTCTTCTCCTAGTCCGTGGTTTGCAGATTTCGCAAATTACCTAGCTAGTGGAATTATCCCATACCAATACTCATCTCAGCAAAAGAAGAGGTTTTTCAAGGAAGTAAGGCGGTATTTTTGGGACGACCCATTATTATTCAAACAATGTCATATGGTATATTCCAGAGATGTGTCCCGGACCATGAAATAGAGGGTGTGCTCGAACATTGCCATTCACTACCGTGTGGAGGACATGGTGGTGTGACTAAAACTGTGTTTAAAATCTCTCAATCCCTTCTACGGTGGCCTACCATGCATCGTGATGCCCAACGATACATATCTAGGTGTGATAGGTGCCAAAGAGTGGGAGGCATCACAAAACGGGATGAAATGCCTCAATTGGGTATCCTTGAAGTTGAACCGTTTGATGTTTGGGGGGTTGATTTCATGGGTCCATTCGTGTCCTCATGTGGAAATGCTTATATATTGGTTGCGGTTGACAACGTGACCAAGTGGATAGAGGTTATACCATCGCCAACCAACGACCACAAAGTAGTCCTCAAGCTTCTAAGGAAGATCATTTTTCCAAGATTTGGGGTGCCCCAGACTCTCATTAGTGATGGTGGATCGCACTTTACCAAGAAGCAGCTTGAAGCCTTCCTCAAGAAATGTGGTGTCCACCATAAATTAGGGCTCCCATATCATCCCCAAACCCAAGGCCAAGTTGAGGTATCGAACCGAGAGATCAAGAACCTAGTTGAGAAGATGGTGAACCGGACTCGAAAGGATTGGTCCCTCAAACTTGATGATACTCTATGGGCCCTTATAACGGCCTACAAAGCCCCGATAGGAACTACTCCATACCGGTTGGTTTATGGCAAGGCTTGCCATCTCCCGGTAGAGTTGGAACATAAAGCTTGGTGGGCCATCAAGGAGCTTAATATGGACCTTGGGGAAGCCGGAAAGAAAAGGTTGATGAAATTGAATGAACTAGAGGAGCTTTGTTTCGATGCATACGAGAATTCAAGGCTTTATAAGGAGAAAACAAAGAAGTGGCATGATCAAAGGATAAGGTTCAAGGAATTCAAGGTTGGAGATGAAGTTCTACTTTTCAACTCTAGACTTCGTCTTTTCCCCAGAAAACTGAAATCCAAATGGTCCGGTCCTTTCAAGATTTCTTATGTCACTTCTTATGGGTCCTTCGAGCTAGATGCGGGCGATCATAAGTTTTGGGTTAATGGACACCGCATCAAACTCTATCATTCAGGGAACGAAGTTGGTCGTATTGAGTGCCTTAGGCTTGATCCTATGGATTACAAGCCTTCTCTTGTTGAACCTTAATGAATCGGAACAATGGTCAAGCTAATGACCTTAAAAAGAAGAGTTTCTCGGGAGGCAACCCGAGCCCCTTTCTCCCTTCTATTCTTTGAATTTTTAATTTTCGTACCTAGATTTTATGATTGGATATAATCCATAGTTGTTTTTATTGTAGGTCAAGTAGGCCCGAAGAAGGAGCACAATGAAGAGAATTAACGACATTCACGCGCTTTTGATGATCTCGGGATGGGAGCTCTCGAAGACAAATCCGTGATATAGGAATATTGTCGTTTTGAACTTGAACTTTTGTATGCTTTTGATGGGGTTGTAATATTTGATAAACATTTTAGTTTTATGTGTTAGGGATTTTTAATAGAGTTAGCAAACTTTTTAAATCGAAGAAGTTTGAGAGTTTTCTGTATATGCCTTGAGAGGGCTCGACAGGGAGCTCATGAGGTCTGCGCAGGCGCGTAGAGTCCCTAGCGCGGGCGCGCACTTTCTGAAAAAAAAGGGGTAATGTTTCTGTAGATGGAATTCGCGCCCGTGAGAGGGCTCTCACAGGTACTGCGCGGACGCGCAGTATATGTTCGGGGGCGCGCAGGTGGGTTTACGCGGGCGCGCAGGTAGTGTGCGCGGGCGCGCACGACTCCAGTTCAGAAAACGCAGGTATGCCTCTTTCGTCTTCATTTTCACTTTCATGCTCTCACTTCTCTCTCTCTCCTAAGCCCTAACCTCCGTTACTAACCTCCATCATACCTCAAAATCTTCACTTTTCCTCCCCAATTCTCCCTCAAAATTCATCAAACACTCACCAAAACCTCACTTTGCACACTTTTACTCATCAAAAACCCTTGAATCTCACCCAAGAAATTTTAAGAAAACCCCAAAAACCCCAATCTCCCATTGCACGAAGCTAGCCCCCTCGATGAAGTTTTCGTTCGAATTTTCATCTTCAAGAAGGTATATCTAACTCCCTAAGCCTAATTTCTGCATTTTTCATGATAGACTTCTTGAATTTGTGATGTATGTGGGAGAAATTTTGACTCAACAGAAATACATGTGATATTTTTGCAATTCTTATGATTATATTTACATGTATATGAGTATTCTTGCAAATATGTGATTCTAATGAAATACTCGTGAATGATTTGTAATTTTTGGGATTTTCTTAAAATAGTTAGGGAATTGTGAATTGTTAGATATAGGTATTTGTGGGTTTATGATATGTAAATTGTTGGCCATGAATTTCATGATGAGTGTGAGTAATTTGGGGAATTTTGAGAATTGTTTGGGTGCTGTATACATCACATGAGCTCCTTGCCTATTGACTAACTTTGTTACGTTGTTGTTGTATTTGTTGTGCTAATTGTTTGTTTTGTAGGATTTCGCTTGATAGTGCGATTGAATTTTTGGGTTGGTACTCTTCGAATTGTGGTTTGGGTTGATATTTTCGGTGTTTTGGTGTGAAATTCTTTGTGGTATAAACTTTTGAGAAGTGGTTGGGGCGAAGATGTTGAAATTCAGTAGAAAACGATCAAAGAGTGGGACGGAACCACAACCCTCCCAACCTTCCAATCCCAACAAAATCAACCAACTTTACCTCCTCTTACCTTCCAAAATAACAACCACGAAGCCAACTACAAAAAAATAAAAGAGAGGAAGCTTCGACCCTCCAAGCACTATCACCGTCCTGCCACCACAAGCTTGGGTGTCGACGAAGACATTTGGGTACTCTTTGAGAACCTCAATTTGGGTACATTTGTGAGCTCGTCATTCAACACCTACCTTGAGCCAACCCTTGAATTCTTTTCCACCTTCTCCAGTGAAGCTGTGGGGGATGACGACTTTAGAGTAACCTTCCAGCTTTTCAACAAATCTCATTCACTAACCTTGAGAGAGCTCAACATTGCCCTGGACTTTAATCTAGATGCTAACCTTGTTGCTCCCGGGTACTCCTCCTTCGAAGGTTATAATGAAAGACATTGGTGGAGGGGGATCACGGGAAAAGAAGAGTTTAACACCCGTTACTCCTTAGCCAGTGAGATCGCCCACCCGGCCCTAAGAATCCTGCACCGTATACTTGGATACGCTATTTTCAACAAGCAGGATTTAGGGAAGATGTCTAGGGAGGATATTCTCTCTCTATGGTTCGCTACTCAGCCGACCTTAGGCCGACGAGAGAACCTGGGCTACTTCTTCATCAAAAATTGCTTATCAATCGCCAAGGGGAAGAAGACCGGCGAAATTGCCTGTGGGAGTATGGTAACAAGGTTAGCCCTGAAGCTTGGGCATGGGGACCTCTTCCCCTCTTGCACTATGGTTGGGAATAGCAGTGACATCTTTCTCAATCTTGAGCAATTTAAAAGGTTGGGATTCATTGCCTTCACCCCTAGAGAGGGAGTTTATGATTGGTTGGTGTCTCATGCACACCGTTGCTTTCTCCCAAACCCGGATTACCTCCTTCCAAAGGGAGTCCAGAAACATCTACTAGGTTAGGAGGGACAATGGTGTCCTTCTTGGAGCCGATCGGGGAGAGGGCCTTGTATTTGAGCAGGATGATGAGGAGATGGTGGATCAACAACAACAACAACAACAACAACAACATCAACAAGAACAACATCAACATCAGCAACATCAACACCAACAGCAACAGCAACAGCAGTTCTTCCATAGCCAAGGCTTGGAAAGCCTTGAGCAGCGAATGGGGAGCCTCCAGTTGCATGTTCAAAGCCCATTTGAAACCCAACAAGGTATGTTTCTCCAACAGCAGACTATTTATGATATGCATGTAGATAGAGACGATGTCACGCCTCCGGTCAATTATCCATATTGGCCTCCCCAGCATGGCCCAGTGCCATCGTGGGGGGGGGGGTGACAACGCCCCTACCTACCCCTATTGGTAAGGGCCTTCCGAGCCAAATAGGGTGCGCCATGATTTCCCTAACGCATCCAGGTCCTATGATTATAGGTTGCCGGGTGGTAGTGATTATAGGGGTGATCCCAATTACCCCTATGTTGACCCCATCCACCCCCAACCCCTAACCATGCCCCCCCCAATTCGACCCGTTGCCTACTTGGCAACAAGACCTCTTTCGAGGTCATTATGGTTGGCCTTCAGGCTACACTGGAGGTTTGGATCCCCACGGCCCACCTGACGGCTTCTCCTACGAGGATATGGGGCCGGACTCCGGTGATGTTGTCCCTAGTGGGCACTAGCCCCCTGTTTTTCTTGGCTATTCCCCCTGTCCTTCCCTTCCTTTGTTTTGTCTTGGAGCAACGAGGTCGTTACTTCTTCTAAGTGTGGGGGGGTATAAGTGTCAGGAGTCGATTCTTTTGTATATAAGGGGCTTGCATCATTATAGTGTGGGGGGGAAAATCTTAGCTTGATGTCTATTTCCGGTGCTTTTATTTGACATCCTGTTGTTTTTGCTGTTTATGATGGGAAGATCTAATCCTTTGTATATAGTTTATGCTCCTTTTCTTTCTTTCTTTCTTTTTGGTATGTTTTCCTTGTCTCACTAATGCAGATTGAAGAAGGAACTTCAAAAACAACTCACCCGCGCTTCAAACTGCAAACCCGATGGTGAGTATGGTATGGCTGCGCATTCCAAATTCAAGTGGCATTCGGTGAGACCCTTCCTTTTTCTTTTTGGTGTGTTTAGTTTTTTCTTCTTAGCCTAGGAAGGAGTTGAATGGTTCGAGGATGTTTGCATGTGGTTCCAAGGAACCTGGGATCGTTGGTATTGATACCGAACGATCACTTGTATGTCGATTGGGATTTATTTGAATCTTTATGCCTCATATGTGAACCCTCTTTACCCCTTTCTTTTGTTTCATTTCCTTTTTTTTATTTTGTGATAAGCATAATTATGGCATGATGATATAGTGGTATTTTGGAACTTGCTTACTACATTCGGACTCTATTTCCGTGATGATGCACCTTAGAATGCTAGTTTCTTTGTTCTTAACTTTGTGATGAGATGCACATTTCGAGATCGATGTTGATTGAATTAGTCAAGTCTTAGTCAAGGTAGCAAGGGCAAGAACTAGTGATGGCATTTGAACCCTTAGTTCACGGTTTGTGGTAAGACGGAGTTGCTCCTCATAGTGGATTTGACGCCCCCTAGTTGGTTGTTGCTTACTCTTTTCGTCCCTAGTGAGGTTCATTCTGTTCAAGCTTTCATCAATTTGTTGAGCGGCGTTTTTAGGATCCTCATCTATGCACGTTTGAATCCTTGTGTTGATTATTAGTTCCCAAGATCGTGACCTTGGACTTTTGGGGGAGGAAAAGGGCATCATTTCTCATTTTCATTTATATTCTCTTTTATTTAGTTACAAATTTGATTTTCTCTTTTGCATCAACCTCCTTGCCAACCAATTTGAGCCTAATGTTTCCCATTCTTGTCTCAACCCCATTACAAGCTTAACGACCTATGTTTTACCAACCCTTTTAGTTAGTGAAGCACTGGGCTTGTAAGGCTAGTATGAAGAGCGTAGTGGATATGAGCATGAACCTTTGATGAAATTGGTTTGGAGAAAATTCTTGAGATGAAAGCCTAAATTTGAGCATGAAAGAAAACTTGGGAAGTGTGATGCTTTGAGCCAAAAAAAAAATTTAAAAAAAAATTAAAAAAAAAAGGGTTAGAGAGAAAAGAAAAAAGTGATATGAGAAATTGATCTATCTTGTGTATCCTTGAATAAAGTTAGTGATGCGAATGAAATCAAAATGTTTGGATGTTCGTTTGAGTTGTGGCTATGTCTTGAATTTTGACCTTGAGGGCTGCCCTTCCTCTTGCTTCACTTAGGGATTACCGCCACTATTTCAAATTGTTCTTCCGACCTCTACCTTAAGTTGTGTCATTACAACCCATGTAAAGCCCCTTAGACCTTAAAAGTCCGTGGTCATTAACCGGTGGAGGGAGATGGTTTTCAACCCTATGGAAAGAGCATGTATAGATGAGATGTCGGGATGATCTTTTACCTCCTCAAAGTAATTCCTTTTTCCGGTTCCTTCGTGGAATCATGAGGAGCCACCTAGGGGGATGATTTGAAGCTAGTGGGGGGAACGCGGACCGTTCTAGGGGGACTTGGGAGGAATATGACTCATTAGTTCTCTATGCTTGGCTTAGACTTGATTCTTGCAATCTTTAGCATCTTGAGAAGTGCGTGCACCATTTAGTTGATAATGACTAATATTCTTTGGTGTTGTTTATCATGGTTGAGCCTGAATAAAGCAATCGTCCATCTTGAAATTTGATGTTGTTTTCTTTAAGCCATGCCGAATTATGTTTATCTTTGTAGTGTTCGATTTGTCTTTTTCTCCTCGGTTTTTGCCAAGAGTTGTGGGTTAATCTCTTTGGAAACCTTCACGAGAGCATACTCATCCTCATAGGCGACTTTGAGGTTTAAATGGCTTGTTGTTTGCGCTAAAAACAACTGTGATTCCTACGAAAGTGAGTTAGTGTATATTCTTATGTCTTTCTTTTATTTTTAATCTTGGTTGTCTGCCTTTGTTTCTAATTTGGGTGGTGATATTGCTTGAGGACAAGCAAGAGTAAGTGTGGGGGAATTTGATAAGTGGCTTTTATGCCACTATTCTGGATCCTTTTCCTATCATTTCCCTCCATTTAACGCTTGTTTAGCCCTATTTTGCCGCGCTTCTCCATATATTGCACAACAATGCTATTTCCCTCGTACTTCCCCTCTACTTTACCTTTTTGTGCTGTTTTTGGGTGTTTTTCTGTGTTTTGTAGGTAAACCAATCGATACGTGAAGTAGAAGAAAGTTCGGGATAGTTTTGAGAGCCGGTTTCAATAGCAAATCAAGTGAGGGGCTTTAATCAGGCTGTGCCCCAGGAGAGCCCTCTCTCCCGCTCTGCGCGGGCGCGCAACCCAAGGGAGAGGGCGCGCATTCAAAGCCAAATCAGGATGTAAACCTCGTAGATTCCTCGCGCCCTGGAGAGGGCGCGCTACTCATCCTGCGCGGGCGCGATGATTCCTGGAGAGGGCGCGCAGATTAGCTTGAACTCTTGAAGATAGAAGGAAACTTTCTGTAGATGCCAAGCGCGCTCAGTATACTCCGCGGGCGCGCAGATATTAGTAGAGGGTGCGCACACGAAAGTTTGCGGGCGCGCACATCATCCTGCGCGGGCGCGCAAAGAGCTGTAGCGGGCGCGCACGCCGTCAGCCTAGCCCGTTTTTATTTCCCTACTTAAAAGCTGATTTGAAAAGGGAATGAAGGCAGCTATTCCATTTAGGGTAATATGCTTAGAACATTTCTAGAGAGAGAATAGCCTCCATTGATGCTTGTATAAGTTTTTAGAGAGAGAAAATTCAGATTCTTAGTCTTTTGCCACCCAAACTTTAATCTTTAATCTAGATTAGTGCTTTGATCATCCTTGTAATCAATATTGGAGCATTCTATTGGATTTTTGATGGTTCACCATTGAAGGTTCAAAGACCCATTTTCTTATTTCAATACAAGGTTGAAGCTTTGTGAGCTCTTTCTATCTTAATCCCTTTTATTTTGGTTTATTTACATATTTCAAGTATTTTTGATTGTTATGTTGATGATTTTGATTATGGCTAATATTTTAGGTATTGTTGATATGAGTAGTTTCTTTCTCCGAGGCTAGACTTTTAGCTAGGGGAAGGGGAATGGATGACTTGATTATCTTTGTGTTTAGCTCTTAATCTCCAAGTTTGATGTTCCCTGATCCCCCTAGCGTTTTTAATCTCATAGTTTCCAATACTTGTTACTCTTTGTTAATTGTTAGTGTAATTTTGGTAGCCTTAGTTTATTTATTGTCTTGTTTTCCACCACTCTTATTCATTTACACCCCTTTTAAAACTCTATTGTTAGCACTTAGTGTTGCAATCTCCCGTTTCTCTGTGGATCTCGACCCTTGCTTGCCTCTATACTCATTTAGGTAATCTAGGATTAATTTGATAGGAAAGTGTATTGACGACGACATTTCGTTCCTCATCACCAATCTTAATTCCTTTCATTTTCTTTTGTTATCTCTTGATTAAATCATCATTCTACATTATTTTAATCATCATTTACAACAAATTTCACACAATTTTTCATATATTTGCAAATTTTTCATACTTTTGAAAAATTTAGGGGTTTTTTTTTTTATTTTGGTGAGATTATTATTCAAGGCTTGCATTTGGGGTTTTTCTATCTACTCTTTTTGCATTATTAAGGTTCTATTGCTTGATTAAGGTATGATTTCTTTACTCTCTTTGCATTTTTCTTGACTTTACCTTACTACTTAGAACCCTAATTTTTGCAATTTTGAGTATGCTTAATTTATGGGTTCCTCATGCTTGCTTATTAATAACTTTAATGTTTAATGATGATTTTTTATGATTTTAATACTTAGTTTGGAATATTGCTTGATTCTTATGAGTTCACCATTGTCATATTTACTTGTTCTTCATGGAAATTATTGTTCATGGCTTCATTCACTAGTATTCTTGTTGTTGGCTTAATTGGTATAAATTTGATGATTAAGCATGCTATTTCACCATACTATGATTGTTTATTTGCAAATTCTTTCAAGTTTTGTTGATTATGTGAATCTTTTATGTCATGGCCATGGTGCCTATATGTTTTAGGCTAGTCAGCTTAGTAAGTGCTTGCTATTACTCATCATGTTGGCTATTTTTACCAAGCCTACTTTGTTGTTTGATTTGTAGAGGCACCACGTGGGAAATGACCTCATCATGAGGCTAGCTCTTCTTCTTCTAGACCGGTTGTGCCTCTGCCCAATAACTTGGATACTATGGGCATTGAGTTCACCACCAAGGAGCAATGGGATTTATATGTTAAGCTCATTGAAAGGAATGTGCGTCCCACAAGATTTTATTGTGATGATACTGCGAAGTAATTTTTCATTGATAAGGAGGTTAAGCGTTTGGCTACCAATATTGGTTTGGACGGCTTCTTGTCCAAACATGCCCTCACTTACAAGCGTATTACATATGAGTTCTTGGCCTCCTTTAGCGTCCAACACGTTCTTGAAGGAAGACGATCGGTTGAGTACCTTTCCTTTCAAGTCTTCAACACCGATTTTTCCATCCCGAAATCTACATTACGGGAAATTTTCCAATTGCCAACTCATAAGCATCAACGATCCCCTGTGATCGACTATTTGAAGGAGAAGCATGGGTATAGTGAGAGACGTTGGTGGAGCTCGATTACGGTGGAGCGTGATTTTAATTCACGGAATTCAAAGTCTTCCTCCATCACACACATGGTGCTCCAATATTTTGTACGTCTCCTTTTGTATGCTTTCCACTATAAATGTTCCATCGGTTCTCTTTCTCACGAGGAGGTCGCTTGGTTATGGATGGCCAACAAGCCAAGGGGTTCGGTCGGTCACAAATTTGTTGATCATATGGTTCAATTTTTCATTGAGACTTGGGAGGAATTCCTAAAGGTGGTGATATTCAATTAGGCGGCATGATTACAATGATTGTGCTTCATGTTGAAAATGATAAGGTTTTTGCATCCATGCTCGCTGATATGCCTCATGTTCAAGACCCCGGTGACAATGGCATTGGTGCCATGTTCTTCCACACAACAGCAATGATCAAGTCTAAGTTTCTTGAGAAAACCAAGAACCCTTCTCTCTACATTTGGAAGGTTGCCAAGACTTATGATTAGGCCCTTATCCCTAACAAAGATTGTGTCATTATTCACCATGGGCATGAACACCCCTTTAGGACTCCACAAAATATTATTCCTCCTGGTCTCAAGAAAAACTCTCGTCGATTTATTACTCAAGCTCCTTCTTCTTCTACTCGCCAACAACAACAACAACATCGTGATATCCCCTCATCTCATAAGGACGGTGAGCCTTCTTCTCCTTCCCCTTTTATACCTTCGTTGCATGATAATTTTCCATCTTCTTTTGATTTCACATCTCTACAATCCCAATTAGACTTAATTGCTAGAGGACAAGAAGTTGCCTCTAAAATCCAAGCCTTCTTGGATAGTCAAGCTTATTGTGATAATCAAATTTATGCCATGCATGTACAACGAGGGGACATTGAACCATATGTCAACTATCCCTACTTCCCGATTCAATAAGGCCCCGTGCCACAATGGGAGCCTTGGAACCCCAATGACGGCCCTCGCCTCTCATATCCTTATTGGGAAGGCACTAACACCCGCCTCATGAACGAGTATGGACAACCTCGGAGACCTATAATTATAGGTGCCCCGGGGTTTGTTATTATGCTTATGATCCAGGGAACCCGACCACTTTTCCTAACCCGAGACTTTCGGGAGATGGGGTCTTTCAGGTCCCCTGAAATATAGTGATTGGTCTCATTATTTAGAGGCGGATACGGCGTCCAAGCTTGCTAGGGAGCGGGCCCAAAAGGAACAAAAAGACCGAATGGTCAATGAATTTCTCAATGTGTGTGTAGTTATCTCCCCCCACATTGCCAACTTGATTGATTCCTTGCTTCCCCTCCCCGTCCCTATGTTTTACTTCTTACTTTTCTTCTTAGGGACATTTAAAATGAAGCTTGGGGGAGGGATCTTGTCATATGGGGGTTGTGGGGGTTTGCTTTTGTTGTTGATGTTTGGCTTAAGTTTTTATGTTGATGAGCTTTGAGTTTTGATGATGTTCCATGGTGTTGTCCATGATGATGATTTGATGCAATGATGATGCTTCTTTGTTGATTGTTTCGATGATGTGATGATATGATGTTGGTGATACTCATGGACTTTGTTTGTCCTTTCTCCGTATAATCCAAACTTTGTATATATGTTTTGTTTTGTTCTCTTTCTTTGTTTTTCTTGAAGTTACTAACTTCCTTTTGTGTATAGTTTGTTTTCTGTTCTTTTCTTTTCTCGCCTTGTAGGTCCTTTTGGAGAATTTGCCGCATGGGAGGATGATGAGAGGTTCCTTTTAGCTTGGATAGCTTGGTGAGATCTTTCTTATTTCCTTTCTCCTTTCTCTTTCATTATCTTGTGTGCATAGCTTAGGATTTAGAATAGGACGAGTTGAACGGTTCGAGGTTGTATGCTATTAACACCTTGAGGGTGTTTGGGACCATTGACGTTGTTGTCAAATGACCATTGTTTCTTGATTGGTAATTAATTGTATTAGCTTGAACCTTTGACTTTTTCTTCTATCCTTTCCTTTTCTTTTCTTTACTTTACTTTTCTTTTCTCCTTTTCCTTTCCCCTTTGTATACTTTCAAAAATACAAAAAGATTTTCATTTGAGGCAAAGTTACATTGTGTCTTGTGATTGCTTTTACTTTGGACTTAATAACATTTGGACTTGCATTTTTAGATGTTTACCTTTCTAAACGATAATGGTGTGCACGGTTTGAGAATATGCTCGGTTGATTCTAGGATAGGATAGATTATGCTAAGGTAGTTTGTTAAGAACTTTAAGACCTTGAATCCCTAGTCCACTTGTTTGTGGTAAGATGGTGTTGCTTCCTATAGTGAATTTGAAACCAAAAGTGAGTTTTTGCTACACCATGTGAGGTTTATCTTTTCTAGCTTTCAACATTCTTGATTGAGCGGCACATGGATCCTTGACTATCACATACTCTTATCTTAAATTTGTCTTTTATCTCCCGAGATCGCGACCGAAGCATTTGGGAAGGACAAAGGCATTTTATTCGGGGTGCTTATTTTCTTTTTCTAAGATTAGATTTTACTTTGTTTTTGGGTTTTGGTTTACATTTGCCTACTTGCTAGCCTTTTAAGCCTTTTTACCATCTTTTCTAGCCGTATTTCTAGCTTTCAAGCCGTTTGTTTCATTTTTGTTCCCACTTTTGGTTTTTGTGAAGCATATGGTCCATAGCTTGATGGTTCTTGATGGAGTTTATGTATGGTTATTTGGTTCATTTGTAAGCAAGTTTGCATTGTATAAAGTTGAAAAAAAAGCAAATGTAAAGTTGAAAAAGTCGTTCAACGATAAAAGAGGCAAGGACTACAAAATAAAAAGCAAGAGCAATGCTTTGATATAAAAAAAATTAAAAATAAATAAAAGAAAAGAAGAAAAATATGATTAGAACAAAAATTGTTTTGATGTGGTTATGTTTTCCCTATTTTAGAGCATTGAGGACAGTGCTCCATTCAAGCTTGGGGGAGGCGTGCCTACGCTTTTTGTATATAGTTTAGTGATGTTGCGTTGAATAAGCTTGGGGGTGTTGGTATTTTTTGTTTGAGTTTTGGTGATATCTTGATTATGGTACTAGAATTGGCCATTCTTCGCTTCATAATTTAGGTTTACCACCAAATTCCAAATTTTAGCCTACCTTGACCCTATTTTCCCTTACGTTACAACCCTCAAAGACCTTTTAACCCTTATGGTTGAGTCACAAGTTGATGGAGGGAGATAGAAGTCAAGCCCATGGAGCGAGTTTGCGTAGTCGAGATGTCGAGTAGCTCTAAAATCTCTTCCTTTTCGGTTCCTTCGAGGAATCATTGAGATGCTCACGTGAGGTGGATTTGAAACTAGTAGGGAGAACGCGGTAAGATTGTTTGGGATGAAGGTGAATTGTGTCTTAATAGTTCTCTATGCTTAGCGTATGTTATGTTTCAATCAACCTCGGATATCTTGAAACGTGCACCCCATTACTTGTTTAGAAAGATTTGCATCCAATTGTGCTTGATCATTTGCAAAAGTCCATTCATGAGCATTTGTTTTCCTTCTTTTTCTTTTTGATTTCTTTTTCATGCTTTGCCTCGTTTTTATCATGAAAGTTATGGGTAAGGGTCTTTGGAAACCCTTACGAGAGCATACTCGTCCTCTAAAGCGATCTAGGGGCTTAACTTGTCTTTAGTTGATAAAATTGACCGTGATTCCTACGAAAGTGAGTTAGAGTATATATATCCCCATCTCTTCTATCTTTCTTAGCTTGAATAATTTCATCATTTTCCCTTGGGTTTAATTTTGTTTTGTTCGAGGACGAGCAAAAGTTTAGCTTGGGGGAATTTTATGAGTGTCATTTATAGCACTCATAGGATGGTTTTGTTCGTAGTTTTATGCTCATTTTTAGCCTTTTATGTTGTGTTTTTTACGAAATAATGCTTACTTTGTGTGCTTGTGTGTTAGTTTAGGGAAATACATGTTTCTAATGGCTTTATTATCCTTTTTATGCATTTCTTTGCTATCTCTCGCTTTCCGTTTTGTTTGGCTTGTTTTGTAGGTGTGTCGGGACTTTTCGAGGCTCAAATGTCAAGGAGGAAGCCCAACAAAAGCTTTGAAAGTCAACAAAACCAAGTCCGGAAAGTTAAAGTGTGAGCAAACTAAGCTAGAAGTCAAGAGCAAGTTTGCTTGGGCAAGTTGCATGGGCAAGAACTTTATGCGTGCCCAAGCATTGAAGAAGAATTCAAGAATTTTGAAAATAAGAAAATAAACTTTATTGGAGAGGTCATTTTGCTCGGCCACACACCCATTCCTGCCCGAGCAGGCCCCCGCACAAGGCTCTCCGCACCAACCAGCCACAAGTACCCCGCACAGCCGCAGCGTACCTCGCACAAGCCCAGCTGCGCGGGTAGGGCACGTAAGGCTGCTCGGCCAAGCTGCCCAAGCCATTTCTTGGTTTGCTCGGCCAGAGCAGCCTTCTCGCCCGAGCTGATCTGCCTACCCGAGCTGCCCAGTTGCGCAATTTTACCTGGCTTTTCCCCCTTTTCTCTTGTAATTATAAATATTTACGGACCTTCTTATTTTGGGTTAGACTTCATTGTTAGCATTTTTAGAAAGAGATTAGTGGGGCTAATTAGAGAGAGAAAGTGTAGACATCAACATTTGATCTTCAATTCAATTCAATTCAATTCAAGCTAAATTTTCTTTGGATCTTCAAGTTTGTAAGATTTGTTTTCCTTCTTGATTTCAATCATTGCCTTTAAATTTTGTTGTTGATGAAATTTCAAGCTGATTTTTCTTGTTTAAACTTAATTTAGCTTAATTGATTTAGCTTTGATTTCATTTGGAATTATGATAATGATGATGATTAATTTTGTTTTGTTCCTTCAGTTCATAATAATTAGTGAGTAGATTTCTTAGCTAGGGTGTTGAGGAAGTATGTATGATTGATAGATTCTTGCTAAGTTGGGGATTTTGATCAATAAATTGTTGTGATTAAATTGATTGAGAGATTTGTGCATGTGTTTAACTTGATAGGATTGATCAACCTAGATTGCTAAGCTTAATTGCATTTTTGATCTTGATGACATGACCACTTGATTTAAGAACTTCAATTTTCGATTTGTTTGAATTGTGATTCTACTAGTTTGTCATTCATAGTGGAAACCTAACTTGAAAATTAGTCTAGATAGCCTTTTGAACTCTTTGATTGCAAATGCCATTAGTCCTTGCAACACTCCATTGTTTCGATTTACCCCCAATTTGGCACCTCTATCATGATTATATGTGGAGGAACCTAATCCCTAGCATCTTAGTAATTGATTCTTTCTCGATTTCTTGCTTGCTTGATTAACTTATCTCACACTACATTCATACTTTTTCTTCAAAGTAGCTTAACACTAAACTATAGTGATCGACTCCCCCATTCCTAGTGGATCGACTTGGACTTGCCGCTATACTAGGTGTACGTTCAATTTATAAATTTGATTGACTTATGTAAGCTAGTCTAATGACCCTAGTTTCAACCTTTGTCAACGCCACTTGGACGGCTTGTGCATGACAACCAAGTAGTCCTTCAAGATGTTCAGGATGATCCAGCTGTCTGTCTTTGCATCTAGCCGCACCATTGAGTGCATCTTGCAAAAGACAGAAACATTGGGGGTGAAGTCTTATCTAAGGCATGTAACCAAGTAGCCATATATATTTACCCAGTAGTTTGACACCAGTTGGAAAAGGGCAATGTTGTATTCGTCTAGGAGCTCATAGACGAACGGATGTAGGGGGAAGCGGAGGCCCACTTCCAGAGCAGCGCGATAAACACAGAAGCTCCTACTTCTGGGACCCTCGTCTTCCCAGGCATCCACTGAGGAAGAATGCCTTGGCGGATGGATATGATAGCCCCTCTCAAGTTTGAAGAACTTCTTAAATTCGTTAAACTTATGGTTCAGAAAACCAAGAGCATCAGCGCCGACAGGACAGGCGTACGGGTCTTTGAAATTGACCGCAATAGGCTCTTCGGCCGCATAGTCAGCATCTGGGTTCTCAGCCTCCTGCTTAGCCGCTTATGGTTTGGGTCCCCCGGCCGAACAAAACTCAGAGGACAGCACTGTGTCCAGCTTGGTGCTTTCGCCTAGCTACCTCCCTTAGAACCCTGGCAAGGCTTAGCTAGCATGGTGCCCTCTAACACCAAGGGATTTTTTCCCTTCTCTCTTCTTCTAGTCTCTGGGTCCGCCTGAATTCTCGAAGGAGGATCGCCACGAGATAGCAGTTCAGCCGCAACAGCAGGGTCCGCCTGAATGTCGGAAGAAGGCCTATGAGAGATATGCAACCCAGACGACATGGCCGAGCTGGTGTGTTGCGGTTTTGGTCGAACGATCCCCCTTGGCCAAACTGAGAGTCCACCTGAATTGCGGAAGGAGGCCTCTTAGAAGGTACCAGCTTGACCGAGCTGGTGTATTATGGAAGGCGTGTTCCAGATTTTGGCCGGACGCCTCAGCTTTTCTTCCCCTGGTCTGTCAAGTAGAAGACTGGGAAGATGGGTTTGGTTGAACATTTTTCCCGGATGAGGAGGCCCTCACATCCACTATAAAGCAGGCGCTCCCACTGAAGTCAATGTCCGTAGGATCCACGTCCGTGTCATTTAGGTTCATAGGCACTAGTGGATTTACCGAAGTGCCGTCCGGATTCCTGACCGCATTTCGGTCGTATGTCGCTCTCGTACACGCCATGTTCGACTGCAGGGACAGAGAAGAATAGGTGGGGGTGAGTTGCATTGGTACACACTAGATATGGACCCACTCCAAAGAGAAGAAGAGTCATCTTCGTCCACTCTAGACTCTTCAGTCCCAGGCGAATGACCTACCTCATGAGGAGAGACAGACGAATCCGAATTTTGTGTCAATTCGTGTTTAAAAATAAAATAAGTATATGAAATGGAAAAATAATCAAAGAAAAAACAGACGGTTCCCTTTGTACAAGTAGAAAAACTTAGAAAATTTTAAGATCTTGAAATGTCAAGTCACAACCCTCCAAGTTAACCAGCAAATTCAAAGAATGCGAACGGAAAGTTCAAATACACGGCGGAACTCTCTAAGATTGGAAGAAAAACACTTTCTCTCTCTAAAAAGCTCTAACTTCTCTATAGAAAACACAAAACGCAAAGTGATTTTATGAAGTCAAACAAGTCCTATATATAGGCAAAATTTATGGGGGTAAAATGGTAAAATTTCTTTTCTCGCCTAGAAGATCAAACCTAGAAGCCCCAAACGGTTAAAAAACCACTCCGTCAATAGAGACAGAGAAGGTGTACGGTTACCCAAAACGACACGTCAAATAAACGGCCAGGTCAGCAAATTTAAACCGTTGATCCGGAAAATGCGGAGGACAGGTGTTTTACCTGATATCATGCGGTACCACATGTCCTCCTGATTTCAAGACTTAAGTCCAAATTGAAATCAGGCGGCCAGCTCAAGGCAATTAGCCCAAAGGAATGCTTCCCAACTTCAGGTGGACGACATTGTCCACCCCATCCAAGGAAATGTTCAAAAGCCTCGTACTCGAACATGCCTTGGCAAATGAAAATCAGAGGAGGCAGCCCGTGTGGTACGAGCCACCCCCTCTGAGGGGAAAATGTTTAAGGTAAAAATTACCTCACCGCGTGGTCCATTCCTATAGTAACACGTGGCCCAATAAAAGAACAACATGTGTCTTAATAAGAAGATGAAACGTGGAAAAACAGGAGGGCACCTGAAAGAGGAAATACCTCTTTATATCGGGAGGCCCAAATCCCGAGAATGGCGCCATAACAGTGCCCTCAAGAGACATATGTCTCTACTTGATTGCGCCGCCAATCAGCGCCCGCCATTCTAGGTCATCAAACCCTAGATGGCACGCATTCCTACCCCTATAATACCCCAATAATTATGATGGAAGGGGTGGATTGACACATATCATTCAAGGCATATTAAATTGCTCAAACTTCTCTCTACTTTCTTTCTCTAGCTATTTTCATTTTCCAATCACTAACTTAATCGTCGAAGGCGAATATTCCGTCAACCGGAATCTTTGTTGTTTTTGCAGGTGTCTGCGGTTTTCCGTCTATATTCACGACCTGTATCCCGAGGGATTCCAAAATGTAGGGTTTCGTAGAAACCCACTCTACGCGGAAGGAAACCCACCAAGACCCGCCCCGATAACTAAAGCCATTAAAGCATGCAAAACATAATTAATACATAATTAAGAGAAAAGGGAGAAAGAGTTATACCCTAGACGCGTGCTTCTCTCACTAAAAGAGCTCTTACTTGACCCCGCAATCGCAAGGTCTCCGACGGCTCGTACCCACGAACCCCGACCCGAGCGATCCAAGTCCCGAAGGTTAGTCGGGACCCGATTAAATAAAAAGGGAATTTTACGAACTTAAGGCTTTCTCAACTATTGGAGATACCTTTTGAGTTCTACTCAAGTTGTGTATTCTCAAAATCCCAACCAAGGGGTATTTATAGAGAATGGGGACTTGATTCCATTTCATGATCAATGTGGGATCATGTGCAATTGCACTAATTTATTTAATTCCAAAATAAATTATTAAGCAAATGCAATCACATAGCAACAAGTGGCAAGAGGAGAGAATGGGTTAGGTGAGGACCATATCCCATGGGGGACCATTGCCTTGCTCCCCAAGGGAAGCCTTGAGGCCTTGGTCCCCACCTCTCCTGAACCGCCACTCACAAGGGCAACTAGGCTGGCAGCCAGCTAGCACGCAAGCACACGCCAGCCAGCACAGCTAGCATGCACTACACGCACCAGCCAGCACAGCCAACACATGCGTGTTGCTAGCGAGCCACGCATGCTGCTGGGTGCTGGGCGCTGGGCTATGCCTCGCAAGTTGCTGGCCCTAGCACTCACATATGCGCACAGCACATATACTTGATGGCTGGTGTGTGACGATAGGCCTAGGCATACACACACGCAAGAGCCTAGCAATGCGATGGTGTTGTGTTGTGCGAAGGCACACACGCACGCACACACGCTAGTGCCTAGCACTGCGATGGTGCTGTGCTGTGCGAAGACACACACGCTAGTGCCTAGCACTGCGATGGTGCTGTGCTGTGCGAAGGCACACACGCTAGTGCCTAGCACTGTGATGGTGTTGTGTTGTGCGAAGGCACACATGCACGCACACACGCTAGTGCCTAGCACTGCGATGATGCTGTGTTGTGCGAAGGCACACACACGCAAGCACACACGCTAATGTCTAGCACTGCGATGGTGCTGCTATGTGCGTCTAGAACCCAAGGTGTGCCTAGCAATGCGATGGTGCGCTTAGGCTTGTGCCTAGCCATGCATTATGCATGCTAGCTCGAGCTAGCCTAGCGTCCACATGGTTAGGCCATAGTGATGCTACGGCTACGTTCGAACTTGTTTCTTGTGATTTTGCGACGCTCGGATTCGACGCCCTAGGCTCGATATCTGACGTCTGTGTTCGTAAAACTCCAACGACTTATCGAATCCTTCGAATTGATTCATCGCCTCGGATCGGTTGTTCGATTAGGTCCGACCCGAAGGCTTCAGTTAAGATTAAGCTGTAATATTAATTGTACCTTAATATTACTGATCGAAAGCGGCCTCCACCTAGGCATTCCGATCACTTGACCTTACTGAAGAATTAACTCTGTAATAATTCTGAACCCTCTATCAGAATAATACACTTGTTGGAAGGACACCATTCCTTTTACAAAAAACCCCAAAACAAACCTTACTTCCCATAACATAATTTTCTCGCCATTGACCAGTTCCTGACAAAATTATATCCAAATAACAATCAACCTCTAACGAAACATTATGCATCTGAAGTTAATTGGAATTAACGTCGGATAATCGCATCTACTTGACGAGTGTAATTAATGGAACTCAAATATAGAGTAGTGTTTAGGCTCGTGTTTCTTTTCTTTCTATATCTTTTCTTTCTAAATAATAATGGTTTAGTTTTGTTCGTTTGCGCTTTAGTTTAATCGTTTCCTTTATTTTATGATTTCTTGCGTTTTAGTTATATTTTCGTCTTTTCTCCATTAATTACTTTACTTTCCTTGATTGTAGGTCTTGTTTGGGGCTTGATATGAATTTTAAAAGATCCTCCAAGGTTTTTGATGCTTGAGACACGACCTCGTAACATTTGTATGCCTAGAGTTCAAGTAAAGAAGCAAAGTTCTAATTCAAGGCTTTGCGCTCTCATGCCACGTCCTCAAGCCAAAGTGGTGTTGAACCCGCTAAAATGAGGATTCAAGACCTACCCCCCTCGTGGGCATCATGTGTCGCGTCGATGACATTGATGCTGGTGCACGTGAAGGTGTGCGAGAGGATAGCTGCTAAATGTCGCGCCACGGTAGGCAGCACCGCGCCACGTAAATAGGTGTCGCGCCACGGCAGGTAGCACCGCACCACGGCACTAGCCATCGTGGCACGACACTTCTATTTGTGTTGTATTGCTCATGCTGCGTGCATCTTTGAGGGGAGACGCACCCTGTGGTGTATACGCGCGCGCCACAGGATCTTTGGTATGTTTTTTATTGTTTGTATACATAGGCCTTAACTTTACTATTTTATAACGAACAATTTTTAGAATCCAATTTTTAGATCTTCATAATTAGGCTTTGGTTGAGAGTTTCTCTCTCTAGGTTAGGCTTAGCTTAGGAGTAATTTTAGAGAGAGAAAATGAGGAAAATCAATGGAGAACTGAGAGATTGAAGAATCAAGTGTGACAATTGCTTTAGAAATCTTCTCAACTATTCAATGAGCATCTTTTACTCTTCTCATCTTTATTTCTTTCTTTAATTTCATGTTTGATTTAGTTTTATTCATTGATTCTTAATTAGATTAGTTGTTCTTCATATATGATTGATTCTTGATTTCAATTACTTATTACTTTAAATTGGTGATGAAGTGTAGTGAGTAATTTGCCTGCTAGGGTTCGGGTAAAGCATGCTTGATTGATTTTTGTAAATAATTTGGGGATTTATGTCAATTGATTGTTGAGATTAAATTGATTAATGGAATTTTGCATGTGATTAGTTTTATTAGGCCTTGAAGACTAAGCTTGATTGCATTGTAAATCCTTTTGACTCGGCCATTTGATTTAGGATTTGCAATTGTTGATTGCTTTAGATTATGATTCTCCTACTTTGTCATTCATGATGGAGACCTATCTTGATGATCAGGCGAAAACTGTTCAATTCCAATTGATAACTCTTACCATTAGTCCTTGCAACTATTGATTAGCTTGACCTTCCACAAATTGGTGCAACTATCATGATACATGTTGATCCCCATACCCTAGTGCATAGTTTGTTTAATTCTTGCTTTATTTTGGTAATTAAACAGTGTTAGAATAGTTTTTCTTCACCCTTGACTTTGACCTAGCTTAAGCGTTAATTGAAATTACTTGAGCATAATTGTTCCTAGTGGTTTGACCATTGACTTACCCTTATACTTGTTTCGGGGTCTTTTGAAGTGTCCTGCGGGAGAGTTACAACACCATAACTGGTAGCCGACCGCCTGTACCTGCAAAAGCACGGAGACTCTGGTTGGTTGGAGCTCCGCCTCCGACGATCAAATTAGAATACGTCTAAGTGAATAAAGATGCGGAAATTAAAGATTCTCTCGGATTTCGGGAGATTCCGCAATTAATATTGCTCGGTATTTGTATTTCGTATTTATGATGGGCATGCATCCCCAATAAATGAGGATTTTCCTCTATTTATAGTAGAAGAAGAGTTGTCCCTCAATTAAGGTTACTTTGCCACGTGTCAGCATTCGATTGGATCCCATTGGGCCTCTAAGGAGCTGACACGTGTCAGCATGCTATTAGACCACGTGGCATGGGTAATTTCACCCCAAACATTTGCCCCTCACAGGCGTCACATGGCTTGCCACGTGGCACCTGTGACACGTGTCAAGCTCTGGGAAGGCGACAGTTCGTCTTCTGGGTTTCCTTATAAATAGAAACCCCCCTCCTCTCATTCCACACTTTTGCAATTTTTTGAGAGAATTACTTTGAGAGAAAAAGAGAGAATTCTGATCCCGGTTTCTCTTGCATTCAAACGGCTCTATTGATTCAGATACATCTAGTTACCGGTTGAGTGCTTCTTTGCTCGTCTCATTAAGGTACCGTTTTGACTTGGTCAGTTTCTTCTTGTTGATTTCTGATAGGGCCACAGCCAGTCTTACACCGTCTGGGGCATCTTTGAGCAATTCCTCATGGATTGCATTCAATAGACCCACAGCCAGTTTACACCGTCTGGGGAATATTTAAGTAATTTCTTCTTTGAATTGCTTCTCTAGACCCTCAGCCGATTTACACCGTCTGGGGCATCTTTAAGCAATATCTTTCATGACTTGCGCTCAACATACCCACAGCCGGTTTCATAACGCCTGGGGTATCTTTGAGCAGTCTTCAAAGTCAGCATCCATCAGACCCTCAGCCGGTCTTATGTCGTCTGAGGGACTCTTGGGTGGCTTTCTTAATAATTGCTTTCAATAGATCCGCAGCCAGTTCAATGTCGTCTGAGGTATCTCTGAGCAATTTTCTTCATAAGCTGCTTGCAGTGACCCTTAGCCGGTATTACACCGCTAAGGGTATCTTGGGCCCATTTGCTTTCTTTAAAACTTTCAATACAACCATAGGCGGTTTCTTCCGCCTGTGGTATCTTTGAGTCACAATTGTAAAATAACGATTGCTTTCTTTGCCAAATTTCAGTTGCCCTTCAAAGGGATACTGTCTGGGGTATCTTCAAGCAACAGCTCCAAGCTTCTTTTTCTTGCCAGTTTTTTCTACTACAAGGTACCGTCTCTGTTCCTTGTTCCTTGCAACTTTTTGAGTTTTTCTGGTTGCATAGGTTGTTAGAGTAATGGATTCACCCAACACACACACGGCATACCACGATTTAGAGGTCAACCGGTCCCCTGGTACGGCTGAGTCTAGGACTAGGGGAGCCGCCTCAAGGTGCTGGGATTCCCCTTGTTCATCTCCCAAACCGACCGTCTCTGTCTCTGTGCAAGACGCAATGGCTCGAACTAGGAAAACAACCGTAGATCCAGAATATAGAGGAGAAACCTCTGAAGAATTGCTGCCTGGATCTAATCAGGCTGAGATGACAAGGGAATCCCCGAGAGGTACCCCAAGCACCCCTAAAGATGGAATCCCGGGGTCCAATAATGGGGGCGGCGAAGACACCGCCTCTACATCTGGAAATAATGAGAAGTCCTCCAATAATGGAGGCGATGAGGATGCCGCCTATATCTCTGGACCTGAGGAGGGGAAAAAATCCTCTAGAAACGAGAGCAGCGGAGAGACCGTTTGTACATCCAGCTCCGAAGGCAGTAGTGGCAGCTATCTTACACCGGTTGTAGATAGCGAAGAGGAAGAGAGAGCAACTTGGAATAATAAGGGTGATCCCCTCCTAATCGCCGTCTCTGCCAAGGACCGGGCTAGCATGGAGAGAATTTTGGGAAACTTTATCCTCGCGCGGCCTCTAGGAGAGGGGTACAAAATTCGAGTGCCGCCTGAGATGGGGACGATTGTCTGGGAAGACAATGAGCGCAACGCTAAGGGGTATTTTGGCTGCTACGAGGCGGCCTTTCTAGCCGGTCTCTGATTCCCTCTTCATAACACCACCAAGGCCATCCTAAGAGGATATGGCCTAGGAATATGGTAATTAACCCCCAGTTCTTGGGTTAACATTTTTGGCTATATTGCCGCCTGCGAGATGCAGAGCATAAACCCCGGCTGGGAGGCCTTCGCCCATATGAATTATTTAAGCCGGAGCCCAAACGGGTGTAGAGCCTAGTACACGTTGACCACCTATCCCCAGTACTTGATGACACTGGACAAACCGTCCAAGTGGTCAGATTGGAAGAACTGATCCTATCTGGTTTCTGCTCCCACCAGACAAGAGAACCGAGAGTTCAGGACCTACAATCGAAAGCTCGAGCTTCTTGGGCAAAAATGTAAGAAGCCCCGAGTCCCGGATAAGGACTATGAAAGGATTATAGAGGCGGGGTTCTTTGAACTCACCACAACTGCCCTCTCAACCAAGGAACTAATAAGCGTGCCCAAAAATTGGGTGCCCAAGCATGAGTTCCTGCGAGATGAGGCGTTCTTATCCGCCTGTGGGTTAAGCACCCAGTTTAAGAAACGTAGGTTGCATTAGCACCCGGCTCTATTATGCCGCTTTAGCTATTTTATGCTTTTTTCTTTACCATCTTTCTCTAATCAGGCGAATTCTTTTTTGCAGTAAAAGCTTTGGCGATGTTGCCCTCACACAAAACGTCTCAGCCGCAAAAATCCGCAAGGAAAATGCGGAGAACAA
Organism: Chenopodium quinoa; assembly: GCF_001683475.1. Classification (NCBI taxonomy): domain Eukaryota; kingdom Viridiplantae; phylum Streptophyta; class Magnoliopsida; order Caryophyllales; family Amaranthaceae; genus Chenopodium; species Chenopodium quinoa. Next base: position 609,136 of record NW_018745659.1, read on the forward strand.
GGCTGCCTAGGCGGCAAAAAATAAGGTATACACACCTGACCTTAAGTCCTTTGAACTTTGCGTAAGTTTTTGCCGACTGACCCTTTTGTCTGCTTTTTGACTCAGGATGGGGGCAAAGCGCCTTGGTCCCTAACAAAGCTGATCCGGCCTCGACTGGGGGAGGAGGCAGCTGTTTCAAATAAGGCAAGGAAGACTTCCTCCCAGACAGTTCCTAGCCGCCTGACGGTTGGGGGAAAGACTGTCAAAAACACCGGCCTGGGGTTTGATTTAACCTTCAGGCAGTCAGATGTCCCGGAGGCATCCGGAGGAAATGCGCTGGCTACGGCTTCAGGCGCTTTTGTGCCGATTGAGGACCATCGAGGCTCTCAACCTATTTCTCAAGGTAAAATAGAACCTTTCAACCCCTCTTTGCTTGGCAATCCAATGCGAGTCAAGTCACACTCCCAGCTCCAGCCAGAAGACTCTGCTGGCAGCCGGCGGTCAATAGGAGAGACGTATGTAGCTTTCTCACCGTCTCTTTCTGGTGCAGATCTCTCCCCTCGCTGGCCGGATGTACAACAGTATGCCCAGGACATGATGAAGGCCATCCCAAGGGAGGAGAAGGAGAGGCGATCCCAGGGATCAACACCTTTAATGTTGACCGCATGATGGTCAGCCTGGCTGAGGTATGTTTCTTCCAACTGAATGCTTCTAAGTTATTATGCCATTTGACCATCTCACACCGTCTATACCTTTGCAGTCCATGCTGCGCGTGGAAGGGCCCAAGAAGGCTTATGCCAGGAAGAAAAAGGAGGTAAGACAGGCTAAATGGGATACGTCTGAGGCAAATAACGTTGCCCAATATTCCATGATTGTGCATGACTTAGAAACTAAAAGCATAATCATGAAACAGGCGGACTCCATCAAAGAGCTTCAAAAATCCCTCAATAAAGCCCACACACAAATTCACAACCTCCAGGAGGAGAAAGAGAATGCAGAAGAGGAGGTGAAGAAGGCGGCAGACTCCATTAAACTTTTGGAGCTGACCAGGAAGGAAAACAACTCACTGCTGACGGAGAACATCCGTCTGAAGAAAGAGGCAGCTTCCGCCAGCCAAAACTTCCAAACCACCTTGGAAGCTGAACAGAGCCGGCTCATTGAGGAGAATGAGCAAGACTGCCTAAACCGTATGCAAATGACTTGGTCCCTGGTACATTCGGATGCAGAGTATGCCGTCTGGGAACTAGCTTATAAACACGCAGATCTTGCCATTACGGCCCAGGAAATGAACAGCCGGCTCTGGAGCCATATGAGGAGTGGGCCAAGAAGGAGATTGAAGCTATGCAGGCGGAGATGGGTCCATACGGGGAGAAAGATACCCATGTTGAAAATCAAGAGGTCCTCCCCCCTCCTACTCCTGAAGCCGCCGCTAGAGACCCGGCTCAGTCTTAAGCTTTTTTAATTCAACTTTCCGGCCTGCGTGCCGTGTATTTATGTATCTTTTCCCGGACAGGGGTGCAGTTAACAATTTCCCTTTGGCTGTAAGCCAATTTATACATTTGCTGGCTGAGTCGGCTTTCAATTTAATCTTTCAGCTTCTCTTTGAATTTCAATTTTCGCCGGTTTCGTTTTGCTTCAATTTTTTGCATTTTCAACTTTTTGCATTTCTGATTTGTATGCAATATCCCGGATGTGTGAGCATTCCTGCCCCTGGACGGTTGCCTACGTGGTAGCTGTCCTACTCTAAGCACGCAGCCGTTCAAGCAAGCATCCGGGGAATAAACAGGTGGTCCCTAGACCATATTGAGAGTTGTTGAATTTAGCTAAGTAGGGATAGCAGACAGAATTTGGTTTTGTCCATCGCCTATTCAACTGTTTGACAGGATACAAGCGGTCTTTGACCGGTTATAGTACCTTTAAGTGAGGATCAGTTTTGCCTGATCCAAACCATAAGTACCGGCTGTGCCACTTTTGGGCGACATGCGGTTGAGTTGGAGGATAAAATCGGCAATGGCTAAGTGGCCGATTGTGCTACGTTAAAGCGTCAAGCGGCGGCATCGGAACTTTCCTTTTTAAATGATTAGCGAAAGACCGGCTATGATGCTTTTGAGCACAAGCCGTGTGTTTCTGATCAAGATTTCAGGAACCGTCTGCGCTACTTGGGAGCAGCATGAGGTATCTCGATTTCAATTGCATAATCAAACGGCTTCCTGAACCTGAACAATGTACCACCCAAATGGGAGATGTTCTCTTCGACGATTTCACCTAAAGGGGCGTCGCCGGATGCCTGCTCATGTTGAAGCAGACGGTTGGTTTTTAGATAAAATCTGGCCTTTGGCCTCAAAATTCGTCCGGTTGTGCATTGCACAAACAAGAATACAATATACAATAATTAAGAAAATCTGGCCTTTGGCCTCAAATTTGGCCCGCTTGCGTATTACACAGCCGAGGCTTTATACAAAACTTAAATTGAATAAAGCACTTCGTTCATTAGTACTCTATTTACAAAAGATTACAATTCTTAGAAGTAGTACTTTTTCAAGTTATCTACGTTCCAAGTTCTGGCTAACTGCCTACCATTTGGAGTTTCCAGGTGGTAGGTGCCGCCTTTGACTGCTTCAAAAATCCGGTAGGGGTCTTCCCAATTAGGAATAAGCTTCCCTTGCTCATTGGCCCTGCCGGTTGCCTCCATTTTTCGTAGCACAAAGTCGCCCACTTTCAAGGGCCGCTTGTGCACTCCTTTATTGTAGGATCTTGTCATTCTCAGACGGTAAACCTCATGACGCAAGGCGGCGTTGCCCCTGCTCTCCGGGAGGGTATCCAATGCTAGCCGCATGGCCTCCCAATTTGCCTGTTCATCATAGAGCATGATGCGGAGTATTGGCTCATAAAGTTCAATTGGCAGGACGGCTTCAGTGCTGTATGTCATGAGAAACAGGGTTTCACCGGTTGCGCCTTTTTCAGTTGTTCTGATGGCCCATAGGACATGAGGCAACTTATCTGCCCATAGACCGCCAGCCCTTTCAATTTTCTTCTTGATACCGTCTGAGATGAGCTTATTGACGGCTTCAACCTGGCCGTTTTCCTGTGGGCCGCCAACGGATGCAAAGCAATGTGAGATCCCATGATCTCCCAACCAAATCTTGAGGGTAGGTGTTTCAAACTGAGGACCGTCGTCAAAAACCATAGACATGGGGACCCCAAACCGGGTGATGATGTTCCTCCAAATGAAGGAGATGACATCCTTAGTCTTAATACCCTTGACCGCCTCTACCTCTACCCATTTGGTGAAGTAGTCTACAGCCACTAAATTGTAACTTCTTCCGCCTAATGCAGGCATATAAGGACCTAAGATGTCCATGCCCCACTTTGCGAATGGAACCGGGCTGTAGATTGTCGTCAGGTCAGTAGCCGGACGGTGTATGAGCCGGCCAAATCTCTGGCACTTGTCACACTTCTTCACCATCTCCATGGCGTCTGCCTCAAGAGTGGGCCAAAAGTAGCCTTTCCGCCTGGCCCTTTTTTCTAGAGTTATGTCGCCTATATGTGAAGCGTAGAAACCCGCGTGCAGATCCTCTAGCACCTCTTTTCCCCTTTATGGGGTAACACACTTCAGCAACGGCTGGAGATAACCCTTTCTTAAGAGCTCCCCCTTGTACATTTCGAAGCTTAGAGCTCGCTTCTTCAATGCTGCCGCCTCTGAAGGGGCATCCGGCAGAGTACCGTCTACCAAAAAAATCCCGGATGGGGTCCATCCAAGTGAAGTTTCGGTCAAGAATTCCAATGGGATCATGCTCAATGCTTCTCTTTTTCATGACTTCCCAGAAGATAGACCGAGGCGCATCACAGGAGGCGGATGACGCCAATTTTGATAGAGCCTTCGCCTGGTTGATTTTCGACCTGGGCACTTGACTCAGGTTAAACTCTTCAAGTGTCCTGGCCTCTTCTTTGACCTCCTAAAGGGATTTGATCATTGCCGGATGGGTGGCTTCATAGTCACCATGGTATTAACTGACGATCAACTGAGAATCCGAGCAGACGTCAACTTTCTTTGCCTATTCACACTAGGTGTGCTAGGTGCACCATCGCAGCCTATCGCAAGCTCTAAGCGCACCAGGAGCACCTGGCAGCCTATAGCAAACAATAGGTGCACCAGGCGCACCAGGCAGCCCATCGCAGCATGCGTGCTGGCTTGCGTGCTAGCCTTCGCATGGCAGCACCAAGCAGCGCACCATGCGTGTGGAGGGCCTGGGCGCCAGCACATTGCTAGGCCACGCACAGCAGCCCAGCATCGCTACGCACCAAGGCTGCTAGGGGATGCGTGGGTGTGCGTAGGATGCTAGTGCATGTGCGTGTGCGAGAGGTGCTGCGAGGCTGATGCGTATGGTGTGAGGCAAGGGGCCAGCATGCGTGGCTCGCTAGCAGCACGCATGCTGGCTATGCGAGCGTGTTGCGCGAGGCTGGTGCGTAGATGCTAGGCGTGTGCGCTGCCTAGCCAATGTGTGGGCTGCTAGGAGCCAGCGCCAGCACTATGTGCTAGCAGGGCTAGGCGCTAGCACACAGCACCAGCGCCAGCACGCATTGACTGGCTGGGATGCTGGGGCTGTTGGGCATGTGCTAGCTGGCTGGGCTAGCTGGCACTGCTAGCTGCCGTGCTAGCTGGCAGCAGCCCAGCAGCCTATGCTAAAGGCGGTTTTGTGAGGGGGTTGGAACCAAGGCTTAGGCAAAGCCTTGGGGAGCAAGGAATGGTCTCCCCCCCCCCCCCCCACCTCTCCATGGTTCTCACCTAACCTTCTCTCTCCCCTTGACACTTGTTGCATTGTGATTGAATTTAATTATTAATTTATTTTAGAAATAAATTAATTTCCAAATTATTCATTCTCCCACATTGGTTGGGGAATGAAGTTCAAGGGTGCATTTCCCTATTAAATACCAAAGGCATGGTATTGGGAAATACACAACCTTGAGTGGAATTAAAAAGGCAACTCTTATAATTAGAGTAAACCTTTGATTCGTAAAACTCATAGTTTTGTTTTGTCCGGGTCTTGACTAACCTTCAAGACTTGGGACGCTTGGGTCGGGTCGAGGGTACGATCCGTCGGAGATCTCGTAGTTTCAGGATTTTGAAGTAAGAGCTCATCGGGAGCGAAGCACGCAACAAAGGTATAATTCTTGTTCTTAATCTTGTTTGATTAAGTTTATTATGCTTGTTAATTGTTTTAATTAAGGGGCGGGTCTTGGGGGGTTTCCTTCCGCGTAGTGTCGGATCACTACAAAACCCTACAGGTGCTCTTTCAATTTCTGGAATGCCGCCTCAGCATTTTCCCCCCATTCAAACCTTGTCTTCTTTTTTATTGCTTAGATAAAGTAGAGGCATTTTTCGCCTGACCGGCTGAGGAACCTCCCCAATGCCGCCAGACAACCAGTTAATTTTTGGACTTCCCTGACAATGCGAGGTGACTTCATGTCGATTACCGCCTGTACCTTCTCCGATTTAGCCTCTATTCCCCTTTGATCAATCAAAAATCCGAGAAACTTCCCAGACTCAACACCAAAGACGCACTTTTGGGATTAAGCATGACTTTATGCCGCCTGAGGGTGGTGAAGGTTTCTGGGAGGTCAGCAAGGTGATCCGTCTACAGCTTGGATTTTACTATCATGTCATCAATGTACGCCTCTACATTCCTCCCAATCTGATTAATGAAGACGGTATTAATCATACGCTGGAAAGTAGAAGGCGCATTCTTCAACCCAAATGGCATCACCGTATAGCTGAATAACCCTTGATCTGTGACAAATGTTGTATTTTCTTGATCTTTTTTCCACAAGGGTATCTGATGGAAGCCTGAGTACGCGTCCATAAAACTCATCAAGCCATGACCGGCTGTAGAGTCGACCAGACTGTCGATCTTTGGAAGTGGATAACTATCCTTTGGACATGCCTTGTTCAGATCTGTGTTGTCAACACACATCCGTCAGGTTCCATTCGGCTTTTTTACCAGAACAATGTTGGCTACCCAATCCGGGTAGTAGCATTGCCGAATGAACCCGGCAACCATCAATTTCTTGACCTTGACGGCAGCCGCCTGAGACCTTTCCTCGCCGTGATTTCTTTTCTTTTTCCTAACCGGCTTCCTCTTAGGATCCACTGCGAGCTTGTGGACCGCAAGATCCGGGCTTACGCCTGGCATCTCTTCCACTTCAAAGGCAAAAATGTCTTTGAATTCTTTCAACAGTTGGTGCAAGTCAGCACCCAACTTTGCAAAAGCAACCATCCCCACCTTCACAGTTCGTTCTGGCCGGTTGTCGTCAAGAACAATATCAATATTATCATCAGCCGGCTGGGGACAGAGATTATCTAACCGTTCCCCGATCACTGATTGCTATTGTTTTTCTTTCTTGACGGCCACTAGGTGGTCCGCCTTTCTCTATTTGCCGGCTGCCTTGGGAGCAGGCACGGGTTCTTGACAGTCGTCAAGGTCAGCAGACTTCCCACTTTGTCCGGCTGCAGCCACAGTGGGTTTGACTTCTGAGAGATAGCATTCTCTAGCCGCCTTCTGATCCCCTCCGCCTTCTGATCCCCGCTTAGGGAGCCTACTGACCCATCATCCCTCTCGAATTTCAGCAACATGAGAGATGGGATGATGACTGCCTTGGACTCATTGAGGGTAGAACGGCGCAAGACCAGGTTATAGGCGGTCAATTCTTCGACCACCAAAAATTTGATGACCATGTGTCGCCATTCCCCCTTTTCACCTAGCCGGATGGGTAGGTCAATCCTTCCCACCGGATGTACAACACCTCCCCCAAAGCCTACCAAGGGGTGAGAGGCCTTGTGCATGCTGCTAGGCTTGTACTTGAGCTTTGCCAAGCAACTACAGCTGATAAGGTCAGACGAGCTCCCGGTATCTATAAGGATCCGGCCTACTCGCTGGTTGGCGACTTTGCACTCGATGACTATGGGGTCACCATGAGGCCGCCAGACCTGGCCCCGGTCCTTCTCGGAGATGATGACCTCAGGGAAGGTGTCTTTTGACGCCTGGCCCTCATCTACCGAGTTGACCTTCGATTTCCGGAGGTTGTCTTTTGTGCCTCGGATGGTTGGACCACCCCCGGCGAAGCCGCCTGCTATGGTCATGATTTGCTCTTCGTCAGTGTCAGAGCTTATAGCCAGGTTGTCTGGCTTCTTGGACTGATGTCCATTGTTTGTCCAGGGGTTGCCCTTGGGCTTCACAAGGTAGGACTTTAGAGCCCCCTCATTAGCCAGGTGGTCCAGTAGGCGCATGAGGCTATAGTATCCATTGGTATCATGGCCTATGTCCTCGTGAAAATGGCAGCACTTGGACTTGTCCCGGCTTTTGATGGGACTCTTCATTGCAGCCGGTTTTTCTATAGACAACCGGTCTTTGACCTCCATGAGGATGGAGGAGCAATCTTTGTTGAACTCGTACTTAGGAACGTACGGTCTCAACTCTTTCTTCTTCTTCTAGGATGACTGACCAGAGCGGTCAGCTACCCAGACCTCTTTTCTCTTTTTGCTCTCCTCTTTTTTGACCGGCTGAGCAGGCCAGCTTTCCCGTTTGTCGGACCTTTTAGGGTCCGACGGCTCCTTGATGGCACAAAGCTCCGTCACCGGTATGTAGGCCTCGGCCTCCATCAAGGCTTCCTGGAGGGTTGCTACCCTCTTCCAGACTAGGTCAAACTTGAAAGTTGACCCATCTTTCAGACCCTTGAAGAAGTCTGTGTAAGCAACCTCATCAGACAATTCTTGTATCTGAATTCTCATCAGATTGAACCGCCTGACGTAAGATCTCAGCCCTTCTCTATCCCCCTGCTGTATAGCCCCCAGATCGAGGCTTGTCTTCTTGGCCGGGATGTTCATAGAGAAGTTAGACACGAACAGGTATGCCAGTGTCTTGAAGTTGTTGACGCAACCGGCTGGCAGGTTACCAAACCATCGTAAGGATATGCCCTTCAATGTTGTCGGGAAGCATCTGCACCAAGCGGCATCGTCCAACCCCTGCAAATACATGAGGTTGGTGTACGTCATAAGGTGGTCTTCCGGGTTGGTGGTACCATCATAGGCACCAACCAACACGTTCTTAACCTTGGCCGGCTGAGCCGCCTCAGTTATCTCCCTAAAGAAAGTCGAAGGCTATTCCCCAAGGTTTAGCAGTCGAAGCTGCCAGTCCATAGGCTGGACATTTTGCGCCGCCTGACCCCCAAAGAGGGCCGGATTTATGTAAGGGAATCCATATGGCATGTATGGTTGTTGGGGCACATACGGAACCGGCTGGATAATCTGAGGGCTAGTCCGGGCAGACATGTTGCCAGACTGACTCTCTCGGTTTGTCTCCATGTACCCCATTGAGGTATTAGGGAGACTATCTAAAAATGTCGACGTTGAAGCCGACTCTGACATTTGTTGGCTTCTCTTCTGCTGGAGGAACATTCGAGCATCAAAGAACGTTCTTTTGGACCCATCCGCCCGTACTTGCCGGATGGGCTTCTTCTTCCAAGCTTCGGGGAAGCGAAATTTTGAGAGATCCACGGCCAATGGTCCATGCGGTTTTGGATGAGGAGTTAGGACCCGGTCTTTCACCGGCTTCTTCCCAGGGGGAGAAGGTTTCCTCCCTAACTGTGTAGGCTTCTTCCCAGAAGGGAATGGCTTTTTGGCCGACTGACCCTTGTGGGAGCCTGCCTTCTGGCTGATCAGATCCCTGATTTCCCCTTTGAAGCTATTCATGAATTGCATGAGTTCATCTCTAGTTACAGGGGCAGCACCCTCAGCCGCTTGGGCTTGCCCAGCTGGCTGGCCGGTTGGGTGGCTGAGGCCTTTGTCATCCCGTTCCCTTGTTTCTTTGGGACGGAAACGCCTAGATCTGAACGACCCGTCTGGGGCCATGTAGGTTTCAACCTCTTGGTCGTCGGCACTATCTCGGTCCGTATGGACCTCAGGTTCGACAAGAGGCCGCTTCTCGTGATTAAGGGGTACAAACTCGTGGGATGTCATTCTAGAAGTACTCTCCCCACAAACGGCGCCAATGTTTCGGGGTCTTTTGAAGTGTCCTGCGGGGGAGTTACAACACCAAAACTGGTAGCCGACCACCTATACCTGCAAAAGCACGGAGACTCCGGTTGGTTGGAGCTCCGCCTCCGACGATCAAATTAGAATACGTCTAAGTGAATAAAGATGCAGAAAGTAAAGATTCTCTCGGATTCCGGGAGATTCCGCAATTAATAATGCTCGGTATTTGTATTTCGTATGTATGATTGGGCATGCATCCCCAATAAATTAGGATTTTCCTCTATTTATAGTAGAAAAAGAGTTGTCCCCCTATTAGGGTTACTCTGCCACGTGTCAGCATCCGATTGGATCCCATTGGGCCTCTAAGGGGATGACACGTGTCAGCATTCTATTGGACCACGTGGCATGGGTAATTTCACCCCAAACAATACTTGTATATAGGTTAGTTAAGTGATTATAAATTTGTTTGATCTTAGAAAGGATTAGTCAACGACCTAGTTTTCCCTATGTCACTACCATAGACATACGACTAGTAGCTTGAAATTTCAAAATTATCTACGATTCTAGGGTCGGTGATTATGCCTATCTTTGCGGAAGCATAATCTTTTTTAAAGCTTCAATCCTTCTTCCATCACCTTCATGAAATGGTTCTTCCACGGCTGGCATGACTAAAATTGGTTGATTTTAAGGGTTTGCTAACATATAAGCACGCAATGAAAACTACCTTGTATGTTATTCTGGTTACATTTGATGTTATGCAAAATACTCTCTTCGTTTCGGAATAAATGACTTCTTTCTTTTTAATAGCCACAGTAACATAAATGATTAAATGAAATAGGACCACACCATTATTTAATTAAATTTATCCTACCCTTCATGACCCACTAACTTGCTCTCTTATATGTCGTATTTGTTTAGTAACATAAATTAAATTGACTGACTTTTATGGTCACCACTTATTGTCTAAGGAGATGTATTAATATTTTCGAAACGAAAAGAGTAATTCATCTCCCAAATAGTACAATTGATGTGGTAACCAATCAATTGCTTACCACATCGAAATAGATTTAGTGGCATATGTATAATATTTCCTCTATTCTCCTTTAAATACAACACTCCTCATTTCACTCTTGCCAAATTATTATTTCAATCAAAAATCTCTTTTATTACTAATATGGAAAAAAAAAAATTGATATTAATAAATTATAAAGCGAGACAAATCTAACAAGATTCCACGTGACTTTTTTTTGTCTTAACCATAAATCAACAAAGCTAGTCAAAGAAGAATATATAAATAGTGTAAAAGTCAAAGTATTGCATTTAAAAGATAACGGAAGAAGTATAATATAACTGTTAAAAACTTCCGACTTAATTGGATTAAGAAGCTGATTACACTTCCATTACCATGTTCTTTACAAATTTACTCTGAATATCACACTTACATTTAGCCTACTTTTTAAATCATAATAGGGTGGCTAACGCAACTAGCTATGTCCGGAAATGTTTTTCAGCTTGCCCTTATGCCAAAAGCTGTTAGCAGTCAACATGAAAGAAAATGTAAACATATATATTTTGGAAAATAAAAATCCGCGTACTATTCATAAAAGTTGAAAAAAAAATATACATTTACTGTATACTATTAGTGATGGTTTAGCAATTGCTAATGATTTGGGAATTAAGAAGATAGAGATTGAGACGGATGTTGACTCCTTGCGCACCATGCTGCTGACTACTCGAGGGAACCCTCATCACGAGCTTGCTGCATCTATTTGTGATGTTGCTGATCTTATCAATTGCTTTGAAGTAGCCTTTGTTTCCCATGTGTCGCGTGATCAAAATGTCCAAATGCCTATGCCCATAAACTTGCTGTGTAGGGAAAGGAAATGGTTGTTGGGTACAAGACTCATTATCTCGTTCCAGAGTGTGTAAGAGAAGTCTATTAGACTGATTTGGAACTGCAGCTTAAGCGTGATCCTTGTGCAGGTTATGTCCTCCCTTTTGCGTGTAAAAAACTAGTTCTGGTACTGATTTTAGTAGTTTGCTTTTGGGTTCTTATCGGCTATATGTAGACCCGGCAAATGGGTCATTTGGGTCGGGTATGGAGCGGGTCATTTCGGGTCGGGTCAAGTTCAGGTCAAAAAATTATCGAGTCAAGTTCGGGCAGGTCGGGTCATTTTGGGTTTCGGGTTTATTCGGGTCAACTAATAATCGGGTCGGGTATCGGGTCAACACTTCTGGTCGAGTTCAGGTCAGGTCGAGTTCGAGTCGGGTTAGTTCGGGGTTGGGTCAACTTCGGGTTGGGTAAACTTCGGGTCGGATCATATTCGGGTTGATGCATTGGGTTAAATTCAACTCTGTATATATATTTATTTATATTTTGACAAGAAACTCACTAAATTTATTAAGACTACTTTTTTCATGGAATATAGTAATTGTTAGACTTTTATTGACCTTGTTTTTTTTTTTTTTGGTGTTTAGATTGAGAATCAATTTCAAGATCTCTTGAAACAAAGAGGGATGTTCTAACTAATTGAGTTATACCTCACTCTCTTATTGACCTTAGTTTTAATACTCTTATTATTACTGTCACTGTTCACTGTTATAATAATTTCTTTGTATTATTCTTATAATAATATATGTTTTTTAAGTGTTCCATTAATTTTAACTGGACATACATTGATACATGTATGCAGGCATGCCAGTGCAGAAAATTGATCAATAATAGACTTCCTATTATAATTATCAGTAATTTACATTATAGAATTTTACCCATTGAATATTCTTAAAATATTTATTGTGGTGGCGGTTTCAACAAGTACACACAATGACACAAGAGTGACAAGACTATATTTTTTCTAATAAAGACTTAAAAAGTAGTAGCGTGGATGGACGCTAAGTACACTTACTCGAGCTGTGAACTTTTCTTAACCGATTCGATCAGATATATGTTATGACATGCTTTGTTTGAAATTAAATTTACTGCTAAATTGCAAATTAGGAGTCCAATCTCTCTCTTTTGTCTTCACTCTTCTCTAATCTCTACACACTTCATCTCATTTTCCATTGAAGCGTTTTTTACTCAAGTGGCCTTGAAGATTTTGTATTCCCAGAATCTCAAAATATGTAAAATACTTACACTATTACACATTACAAATTAATAAAAAAAAATAATAATAATAAGTCAGTTTGATTGCGGTTATTTTCTATTTCAGTTTGCTGAGGTCAAATCATTAGCTTAAATAGATTCTAGTCATTTCAGGTATAAGGTAATTTAGTTCGGGTCACTTTGGGTTTCGAGTCTATTTGGATCAATTAATTCAAGTTAAGGTCGGGTCACTTTGGGTATCGGGTCGGGACAACTTCGGTCTCGGGTTACTTCGGGTCTCAGGTCATTTTCGGGTCGGGTCATTTCGGGTTTCGGATTAAGGCCGGGTCAATTCCACTTTGGGTCGAGTATGGGTCGGGTCGGGTTGATTTCGGCTTTCGGGTCAAGGTCAGGATTGCCAGGTCTAAGCTATATGCATAGGCATTATGCTTGCCTTTTTTTTTTTCTCAACACCAAGTTTTGTATTAGTAACTTACAGCTGTTTGTTGTAACTCTAAACTTGGCTCTAGTTATTATAATAATCTTCTTTTAGTGTGTTAAAAATATATCAAGGGCAAATAAGTAAACAAATAAATATTGTTTTTAAGGGTGTAAGTGTCCATACATTAATCATAAGAATTTGCTTGAACTTTTTAAAAGGTAGAAAATTCATTGTGGAAATAATTCTTACCTATTTTTAAGAGTCCATATTCACTTTCAATTTAGAACTAAAAGTTTCATATGTTGTGTAAAGCTAACAGATGACAATTTATGGGAAACCACCCACATAGGCGCACACTGAAAAGAGCAGAACTCTAAACACATTTATAGGCATTATAGCTGGTTAATTCTATAGCTAGGTCTTCCCATTTAAATTTCCCACCAAGATGAAAGCTTTTGACATGATTCTCAAGTACAGATGTATACTATGATAACAATTTCTTCACAGCTTAAAATTAGTAACAAAGAGTACAACTGTACATTGACCTCTCAAAAAACAATGCCTCAGCTACTTTTTAAGCAGCAAGTTTCTGAATTCATCATTAGATTTTGGTTTCTCATCATCTCCTTCATCTTTTGGCTTGATTGCTTTAAATCCAAGAGGCCTCACATTGCGTGGAACTGCAAATGTATTCTTTCCCTTGAGTTGGACTCGATCAATGTCATGGCCCTTACTAGAAGATGACTGATCAACAGACAGCTCAGAAGAATTGTTTCTATCGGTTCTTGGTTGATCCCCAGACGGAATCTTTGAACCTATTGAAGCAAGGGGGAAAAAAGGCAAGATATCATATAAGTGAGAAGCAAATGGTCATATAAACATCATTAAGGACAGAGAAGTATTCACTACATTAAAAACATCATTAAAGACTCTTTACAACAATCGCATAAACGAGTTGTGGTTTTCACTTATGCTGGAAGCGAGTTTGGGAGCAGTGGAGTGATCAGTGGTGCAAGTTACAGCAAAAGAAAGGGGAATTATTGTTAGTAGAGCTGACTAATCTAATTATGAAGCTGATAAAAATGACTATTAGTAAATTCCAAATGATGAAACCTATGAAACTCCTCCGCCATCCTCCAGTTGTTGAGGCAAGGTACAAAAGTACAAATCAGCATGAGCTTGTAAGAACCTCCTACTAATAATTTGAGAGTTGAAAGGAGGAAAAACGGAAGAGAATTTTATTTTATTTTTTTCTCCAAAGATCTTTATAGAGTTCACCAAATAAAAATTCCCAGACATATGAAGTGCACTTAAGATTCAGTCACATTATTACATGGATATAATTAGGTAATAAGATAGAAACCAAAAGTAATCATTGTTAAGAAATACTTAGGAAAAGAGACCCTTCATTTAAGTATAAAATAAGTTCAACAAACATATGATATAGAACCCACACATTGATTACAAACTGTGTGCTTCAAAGTATGTACAACACACTTCATCCAGCAGATGAGCACAAATAATATGAATACAAAGGCAAGAAGGCATCAGAACGCAGTTGACAATTTAATGAAAAAAATATATACAGAATTATAAATCAAATAATAAAAAAACACGCATGCGCACACACACACACATTATAGTCTCGGTATTATTTTAACTATTAAACAGTGTTTTTGTAGATTATACAAACATCAAATATTTAATACTAATACATTTATTTTCTTAAGTTCTAAACATTAGTTTTTTGCACACAAATTTATGCAATTGGAAAGAAAATATTGATTTAGTGAGTGGGTGTGAAAAGGTAAATAAATTAAGAGAGTATAAAAAGGCGGATGGGTGTAAATACGATGAATGTTGTAAGGTCTAGATGATAGTACTCCCTTTTTTTTTTTTATCATCTTCTTACTTTCCAATTTGATTTGTTCTTTTTTTTATCTTCCTACTTTTAATTTATTCCTTTTATAGTAAGAATGTTTACACTTTTATCACTTCTAACATGGAGGCATGGGGTGTTCACCTTGAATGGGAAGATTGTCCAAAGTTCCGATATCTGGAATCTATTATTCAACAGTATGGAGAATTAAAAAGAAGATTGCGACGGGGTTTTTATGTGATCCCGACATGGCTCATAGATTAAAGGTAAATTCTACCGAATGGAAATCATGCCTGCTTTGCTATATAGTACAGAATGTTAGACTGTGCTACATGCATTGGATGAATGTATTGGAGATGCGTTGAAATATGGAAAAACAAGTGTTTCCACGACTCTACCACCCAGTCAATTCTGTTGCAATAGATGTGTGCCCATACAAGAAAGGTTCGGTTAAAAAAATGAGATAACTAAGAAGAAAGTAGGGGTTACATCGATTAAGTACAAGAAAAGGGAGAATCACTTAAGGAGCCCAAGCAAGGCTCCGGTAAGGAAGCTCGAAGAATTACAAAGTGTTAATCACGAGGAGTATGGGAATACCTAAGGAAACTCGGAAGCAGATGATTGAGAGTGATATGAGAGTTTTGGGGAATGAGGAAAATATAGCTTTGGATAAAGCGGTGTGGAGGGAGAAAATTCAAGTCAAAGACGTGTCATGATTATATATCTACTTTTTATTTTATTTTATCTTAATATTTAATTTTATTATTTTACCCAATTTGTGGTTCATGAACTGTATTGATTTCCTTTGCTAAACTTTTCTCAAACTTTTATGTTTTTTACTCGCACGTTTTTACTACTCCTTTAAGACTTTCTTAAATTTTATTCTTAGTTCTTTAAAACTCTCTTAATTTTTACTTAGATGCTCTTACTTTTCTCACATTACACATCTTTCATTTAAACGTTTTCAATTGATTATCTTATTATGTCCTTTTTTTTTTTTTTTTTTGATGTGGGACGGCTCCTTATGACGATTCATGTTAGTCAATCCCAAATCATTTTGGGACTAAGACTTTGGTGTTGTTGTCGTTGATCACTTCTAACCTCACCACATGGTCTAGATAAAATATAATAATACCAAATTTATAAATAAGATTCTCTTTCCTACCTAGACAGTAAAAATAAGGGATCCACTTTCCATTTGCTACTTTATTTTATATCAACAGTATATAGTTTGACAAATATTTTAAAAATAATAATAAAAAAAAAAATTAAAATGAGGGAGTGAAGGGGTTTGCCAAAAATGGAATAAAGTAAAAGTGTCATGAACTTTTTGAAACAGGCTAAAATATAAGGTGTTAAAAACTTTCAGAAATGAAGGTTGTATATTAATTATTTACCACAATGTAGCATAATATTTGTAGTTTTAAAATAATAAGGTTAAAGTGCATATTTCAAACTGAATATTTGATTTCAATCTGAAAATAAGTATTCAGTATTTGAATTGATATCTGAAACATTTTGGATGCGCATCCTAAACAGTTCACATATCGTATCATATATTTGGATTTTCAAATACTTTTGCTCATCCCTAGATAAAAAAATTATGATTGTTGCCTCGACAATATATTAAAGCATAATCTCGAAGGCTTCAGCAGAAAAAGATGCATGGAACTAAGTAAACTTTGACAAACACCTGGATGATTTGGTAAAGTTTAGATGACTATTCAACTTCAAAGTTTTTCCTCTTAAATGGTAAATTTTCATGCACCTGGACGATTTTCTCTTTCATATTGGGCTCAACGAGATAGAAGAAAGGGGGCGGGTGATGATGGGAGAATAATAGCACTATAAAATTCATACCATCTCTGTCAACTTCATGTCGTATGGCTGATTGATTTTTGTTTCTAGAAGGATCTGATCTGGCAATACTTAATTTCTTCTTCAGTAACCACTGTCTGTTCTTCCCCACAGCAGCATCAAGGTGTGCATCATCACTAAAATCCACATATGCAAGACCCTTGTACACATTGAGCGATATAATTAGATGGTTTCCATAATAAATTATAGCATATAAAGGGAAAGTAAGCAGCATTAGCTTAATTATACACCTTATCCCAGTGTATAATGATTATAATGTATGAGAAAGCATATAACAAGTAAAGAAGACAGAAAATTACCCTTGATTTCCCAGTATCCCTATGCTTTAATATTCGGATAGATTGAACTCCACCGACATCACTAAAGAATTTGCGAAGATCTTCATAATTTGCCTGCACAAGTTAACAATTTGACACCACATTTCTCAAAAATATTTGATGTTCTCATGTGGAACTTGAAGGAGATGGGAGACAATGAAAGCATATATAGATAGAAAAGTATAAAGGATCGGTATAACGGTATCAACTCACTTTGGGATCAAGGTTAGATATGAATGCTGTGCATTGATCTGTGTACATTGCCTTTCCATGCATGGTTTGCTTCTTAAGCTGTTCATTGCTGCTAGTGCTATCCATTTTGTTAATATTTGCTTCAGTCTCTTCCACTGTGGCTGTTCGGGAAACATCTTTGTTGTGAATTTTTTTTGTCCCTTCCTTGAAGGCTTCTTTCAGTCGTTTTGAAGGAGATTGATCCTCCAGCAAATTTGAAGCTGGTTTTCGTTTTTCACGAGCATTTTTCTTGGAGGGATGTTCACTAACATCTCCAGCAGTCACAATAGTTTTGCTATCTTGCTGCAAGTCAAATACCTGCAATTCCTCCAAACGTGGTGAAACCTGCAGCAATGCATAACCGCATAAATGAAGAAGCAAGTAAAACATTGCATAAATCCTTAAAATATATATGAAATAAAATAAATCCATAAACTCCACTTGTTCTAGATAATTTTTCAAGTTGCTCAGGGAGATGTACCAGATCCTACCTAGTAAACTACACCAGAAACAAGGTAGTTGAAACTGACAGATAAACTAATTTCATTCAATGAGGCAGACAAGCCATGAAAGCACGTGATTAAATGAGCACATGGGGAGATGAACGTGAGAGGGCTTAAAATTATAACCAGTTGTAGAATGGACATTGTAATCACAAAGCCAAAAACTATAAATGGAATTTTAGGGAAGCAGTACTGGGCACAGAAAATAGGAAGGCAATCCAAATAAGGGTTTGTTTTCTGTAAGAGGGGGGGAGGGGGGAGGCTCTGCTTCTCGATCTGAAAATGAAAGCATTACAGAAATTTTCTGTCCCTAGAAAATTTTAGAAAACTTCTTAGCTTATCTACATAACCATGCTTTTAATAAGGATTTCCAAGTAGTCATATTTTAAACTTCACTAGCTTACTTGACTTCTTAACTCTCCTTCACCTAAAATCATTTGGCCATTTCACATGAAATTATACAGTGATAGTTTTCTTTGTATTTGAAGCCAAATGAATGCCTTTATTATCCGCTTTTGTCACTCCCTTCCACCAGTGTATGTTATCATTATGTTGCCATCCATTTAGGATATTCTTCAGTCTGTTCAGAAGAAGCAGTTTCCAATTATAGATCATTTTTCCACCTCAGAAGTTATGCTGCCCTGACACTTTACTGCAGTCATCTGACCTCAGACTCAAAAATCTTTGAGTTTCAATAAATCTGTCATTTAATTGCATGTTTTTATTTTCCAGTTTTAAATTGTACTCCCTCTGTCCCTTTTTTATTGCCCCATAAAATAAATTTCACTTTTTTAAGAAACAAAGGCAAGAATTGTGCACATAGGGTTGCACACGGGGTTGGTGAGGAAAGAGAGAAACAGAGAAGGTGAGGTTGCAACTTGCAAGTGGGATTATTTATTGAATTAGGTAATGAGCAATCTTAAACGGACACCTTAAAAGGATTACGGGGCAAACAAAAAGGGAAAAAGGGAGGAAAAAGTTTTGTGGGAATTTTTCTAAAAGGTTTGTTTAACATCTTTCAGCTAAGAGATCATGTCTAGAGTTCAAGATTATGGAGCCTTTTCTTTTCATCCATAGATGCTTCCCTAGATCATGGTTAGGCCTTATGCTAAGGGTTGACAGGGGCTAGGGTTTCATGATGCTTCTTTATCTCGACTTAACGGAATTTAGGCAATGATATTGCCCAGCCAAACACCCAGACCTAGGGGCTATCAGTGCACCACTAACATAGTCTTATCTTGAGCTAGTTTTTAACAGCTTAATACACAGCAAGTGAATGAGTTTGTTTTCAGGACAAATGGCCAAAGAAAACGAGCATTTGCCTCTTCACAAAAGAATGAGGATACTCACAAAAGAAGAGAATCTGGCCAAACGCTGTTAACTCATAACTTAATATGTCATCTATGCAACAACATTACCCAGTCAAGCACCCAGACCTAGGGGCTCTCTGTCCACCATGAAAACAGTCAAACTGATCATTATACAACGAGCAATTAAAAAAAAAAATCCAGGACAACTGGTCAAGTAAAAAGAGCATCTGGCTCTTCACAAAAGAATCAAGACAGCATATAACCAAAGTACCAAATTTTACAAATCAACAGAGCTTGGTTCCCAACACAATCACAATGTGAAAAGCAATGCAAAAATTTTCACTGACATTTAGACATCATTAAATTGAAGAGCAATAAGAGAAATATGCCTTTTGAACAGCATAGTCATAATCCGCCAGAGTGCCGAATTCCCTCTCAAACCATAACCAAGATTGGCATATGTCCTGGATAAATAACAGACACTTTTATTAGGACAGAGAGCATGTATACTTTCTATCCACTACAAAGGGCTCAAGCAAATTATACAACCAACCAGATTACAAAAAATAAATTTGAAAGTATAAAACATGGCAGCAAGTTATTAAAGAACTACTTTTTTTGAGGAAATTCTACAACACTACTAAGAAATAATGTGCCTGCTAATTAGAAATACAGATACAGAAATGGCGTACTTGTATCCAGAGACGTTATATATATCCACGTTCCAGAAGTTGTATATTCATATTTTAGGTTATCCAAAAAAGAATAGAATGACTAATGTGATATGCCTGTTTCAATTTCAGGGAATGAATGTAGGACGTGCAGCAGGTGATACACGAGAATTATTTTCAAGGCAGGGTTTTTGAAGTGATGAAATGGAAAGGAAGAACTGCCAAGCTGCCAGCAATGGCAAACTCCTCTGACAGCAAACTCTTTGGGGGAAATTTAAACCTCGTTTTTCCTTCTCAGGCCTGAGATTCTAAAGGAAAGGAGTTTCTGGTACCTTGGCTTGAGAAAGCAAGACTAGACTCAGAAGACAAGATAGATTATAAATTAAAAGCATAATACTAACAAAGATACGCTAGCAACATTTAGCTAATTTTATTTCTAGGCTAGCCTAGATTGAGTGGTAAAAGTTAAAGGGTAGAAATAATGGGGCTGCAACCACAATCCCAAGGTTAAATTGTTTGGCCAGTAACTGTTCCCCTTAATATGAGGGTAATACATCACCATACTCCCCCACACCCCCCCCCCCACCCCAAAGGATAGAAATTGCCCAGGTCAGAGCTCAGCCTCAACCATCAGTCTCTCTCCACTAACCTCTTTCTTTTTTTTCTCTTCCATGGAAACAAAAAGTCAAAATTAATCACCATACATTTTGTTTCTAGATATACAATTTATAGAACTTTTGTAATACATAGCTTAAGATATTTTATTTACTATATTACATTTGGAAATTGTGCAAATACCCTGGAAAAAAATCGCAGTCGTGTACGCGGTAACGGACGCGTTGACGCGGGAGCGGCTTATAACAGTCAAATAGAACGGATCGCGGATTTCGCGGCATGATTTTTTTCAAAAACTTCACATAAGTCATATTTTGAGCTTTTAAATTCATTTTTTATTTATTTATACAATATTATTGCCAAAACTACTTTAAATACAGCCCAATATATGAGATTTGGCATTTATACATTATTTTAACATTATTTGAGCTTTATATTTTTTGTTACACTCAAATAAAATAAGAGCTACAGTCAGCATAGTATAGAACTCCAAAGTCCAAACAGATTTTTTTTTTTTTTTTTTTGAAATAAAAGTCCAAACAGATTTTAATGAAAGAGAAAGCTAACCCTTCAAACCACAAATAAACCTTAAAAATAAAAGAAAAAGAAAGAAAGAATTGAGAGAAGGTCACGTGATAACAAAAGTAAAAAAGGTAGAAAATAGAAAACAAGCAAGGAAGCCAAAGCCGCATCAGAGAGGAGAGAGAAAATAGGACCTGCAAATGCCAAATAGTCATCGTCGGGAAAGAAATTTGGCCGGAGTGCAAACTGGTTTCAGCTCGCCTAATTCACACGACTGAAAGCCCCAATATCTTTCTTCCTTTTATGGCTAGTCTAGTTGTTATCTAGGGTTATATTTTCGAACCTTAGATCTGGAAATTAGGTTGAATATGGATCGATTTCTACATTTAACGGCCGCTACAATTATAAACGGTTACATAATGCCGTTCTACCGTTATGTAACGGCCGTCGCAGCGAGTTGGGTGTGATTTTCAATGCGCCGTTATATAACGGCATTTCGTAGAACGGTAAGTCCCAAACCCGTTACAAAGCGGCCGCTATAGAACGGAACAGTCGTGTTTTAATTCCATGCAAATACCAAATGGAACAAACATTAAAAAAAAAAAAAAAAAAACAGAGGGCGCAATAATTCGCACTGCCAATGTAACATTATTCAAGTTTAATTAAGCATCCAAATGTTTATGAGTTTCCAAAACAACTTAAATGAAAATGTAATTCCTGAATTTATGAAACTTCATACCTGACTGCAGATTTTTTTTGTTATTTTATTTTTGTTTTTTTGACAAAAAATATATATAAAGCTAAGTGTCTCAATAGCACTCGACTACATTACATGATAACAAAAATTTAATTTAACTTTGCAAAACCTGAAAGGTATTTCCCAGTCTCATACAAAGCCTAGAAATTAATATTTTACAGAATTTATAACAAACATAGAATAACCTACAGCAACACAGTAATAAAATGGAGATCAGAAATATAGAACTGAGGTACAAGAGAATTTGGGGATATTTGGTAGGTCATTGTCATGTTGATGCAATTAATCACATACAATGGTGTTTACAGTCCCAGCTTTAGAGTAGCTAGACACTAACTAAAGCTAAGTAAAATAAAACAAATATAATAAAATTCTCCATCAATTTTCATCATGCTTTCTCTTTCCTTAATATCTTCTATTGATAGACTAACTAACTCCCTTTGTCTTGTTGCTCAAGCTACCTCTAACTCAATTCTAACAACTAATAATATATTGCCTAGTATACCCCCTCTCCTTAGGCTAATTTATTACAAAATAACAATTGGGAAAGAGGAGGGAGGGGGTCAGTGGCAGATCCAGGATTTGGTAATCTAAAATTTATTAATGACCTGTATTTTATTACTGTAACCAAGTAAACCAATAACAAGTATCCATAAATATTAGTACGTGGGTCCAAAGACTTCAATGGAAAAACACAAAAATTGATCGAATATTATAAAATGCAATACATTAGTCCAAATTCCAAACGACAGCTAACAACAACAATCAGACTAAGTGAACCAACTTGGATGAAGCAGATAATCTTAGTAGAGCAGATATTTCGAGAAAAGAATAAGGATCAGCTTCATGGTAAGATAATCTTAGTAAATCATTTATCCATCAAAAACTTCTTAATGAAGAAAGCCTGATATACCAATTTCCTTCAAGAAACTCGTCAAATTTACAAGAATAACCAAATTTATGTAAGTCAAAAGAAAGAATAAAGTTAGAGTAAACTAGAAGCACCTTCAAAAAAAAAAAAAAAAAAAAAAAAAAAAAAAAAAAAAAAAAAGAAAAATAGAATGTCAAACAATGAAGCAGTCAGAAATGCCTGCTTTGAAACAGATCCTAGCCTATAGAAATCTTAATGTTATTTACTAAAATGTTTTTCCTATAATTAATCTTCATGTCAACTCCATGGCCAACTTAAAGGAAGAGTTCAAGAAGGAATTCAGAATGTCCAAGGAGAAAAAAAAATACCTGTGAACCTGAACCAGGAAATCTCTTCGTATAGCACCTCCGATATAATGATCTTGCTTCATTCAGATTTCCCTTGTCAATCTCCATCTTTATATAACCTTGCCAAGCCTCAAGCATGGTGCCACTGCACACAGGACATGTCAAATGCTGTAAAGGAAACTAATAATTTTGCAAATAACGATAATTTGTGCCACCAAACATGGGATTTACCAACCTAATTTTCAGTAAGCTTTCCCAAACTCCGCGAGCAGCAACTATATCATTTGCCAGGGTCAGCTCCAAATGAACCCAATAAGCATGAAGACGCAACAAAGCATCTGTGCCTTTTAGATGTAAAGATAAGTAATCTGATGCACGCTGGACATAGTAGCAAATTGTGTCAATCAGTTGCACTATATACACAAAAACCAAACCTCAAAAAAATGATGGAAGGGATGCATACTTGCATAGGCTCCCTAGGAAGCCAGGAAAAAGATCGAGATTAAACAAGTACCATAAGCAACAAAAGTTACTAGGACCAAGTAAAAGGCATTACACAAGAAAATTTATTTTACCAGAAGAGAAAACCATGTGGAAAGAACACAACATTATTCAACTCTTTGAGGTAGTGAACTTTTCACCTAGATTTCACTTATTTTATCATATAGAACCCTAAACTTGTCTTATCAGAACTTATCAAATTGTTAAATTGGCCTAAACGTAAAAATAAGGTGAGAAAAACAGAGCCTAAGTAAGAGTCAAAGACAATATTAACAAATTGTCAAAGAGAAGGAAGAAAGAAAGAGTCTGTTAGAAACACATTGCTTGACCTCTGTACAGAAAATAATTAAACACCAAGTTCCAAAAATCCAAAGCCACTTCATAGAAACAGCTTGGTTACAGAAAGTTTATTTAACCTAACCACATCAACTAAGGGCATCTCAAAGAGCAAGACCCAATTACACTAGCAAAACTCAATTACACTGACAAAAAGAAGGAAGAAGAAGGCAGCTCTCAAGCCACTTTTGAGGCACAACTCGTAGTCTATAAAGACCCCAACTTTGTAGCAAAACCACAGGAAATAGTCCTGTTACTGACTGGATATCAAGAGAAAGCCTTAATCATAGAAATGACTCAGTGCTTCCAAAGCAAAAAATGAGAGTGGATCAGAGTACAGTTAGCAATGGAGAATAGAATAAAATCACATCCCATCAAATCCTCCAGTTGTGTTACATGGAAGACCAAAGACACAGTATGTGACCCATGCAACCCGAAATAAAATTCCGAGAGATAATACAGCATTATAAGATGAAGAAATGAGTCAAATGACAAACAGCATATAGCAGGAAAAACCTATGAAGAAGAAATATGGAAAAACCTCTGTGTCTCTACACAGAAGTGAGGACGTTAACAACTCACATACACATTGACAACCACTTTTGGTCTTTCATAGCCCAGCAATTCTGCTGCCCCCATAATACTTAAATATAATGCAAAAACCAGTTAGCTTCAGATCTATCACCTGAACTATTCTCCACAGAGGAAATATGTTTCAGTCAGCATCAAGTTAGAATGACATGATAGCATCCCGTCTAAAAAACCTGTCTGACATTATTTTTCATAGCATGGAGACCTGAGAGTTCACTGCACATCAACAAATTTGATTTCTAACAGTTCTATGACAAAATTTAAATCTTGAAGTGAAACAAGCAAATCATAAAAGTCGTATTTGCAAGGAAAATTATGATCACATGATAATGTGAGATGCAAATGAATCATAATGAGAGAGGAAACATGTGACTGGTGACCTAAAAATCTGAAAGCTAAACAAACCTGAAACACATCTCTGATTACAGCATAATCCAAGACCTGCAATTCACCAGATACTGAAATTCTTCTCCGTAAACCATCAATACGAGTAAGAAACAATTCCAGGTACTGCAAAAATATTCTGGAGTCAGAACATCATGCATAGAAAATAAGGTACGACATCCTGTGTGAGCATGAAATATGAAACTATAAATTTTAAAGGATAAAAACATATACCAAACAACAAACATGATGAACGAAGCCCATGCACAGTACCACCAGGCCGACGTGCCAAGTTGTGATGTGCCATAGGGCTATAGGCTCATGTGAGAAGGGGATGATACGTGAAAAGGGTGAGAAGAGCTGCTAACCATTGGATTAGTTTAATCTGATGACTCATATCATCCATTCATTAATGGCATGATGGTAGATATGTAAAAGATTTAGCTCAAAGTGTTCCTGCTATATATATATGGGGTACACTTGCCTTTCTTATTACCTTTCTTCCCCAAACCTCTTTTTTCCTCCATTTTTTTGCCTCCCAAGCTAATTTCTTCCATAAACTACTCCATTTTCAATGCTTTATTTCAATGATTTATACATCGAATTTATTTTACTCCCTCCGTCCCTAAATATAGTTTCCATTTCAATTTTTGGTGGTCCTAAATATAGTTCTCATTTAATTTTTTACCATTTAATGTTCCTTGGAAATCACCCATTTACCTTCAATTTTTTTTTGTCTTTATTAGGTGAAATGCCAAAAATATCCTCTAATTTTTCTTATTCTTTGTGCATCATTACTCCACTTATTTACTTTAATATTCTCTCATTGAAAAAGTAAAAAAGTACACTTTCTCTCTCTTCTTTTTTGTAAATGATTATCAATTTGGTTTTCTCATTTACTTTTAGTACTTCGTCCTCCCATTTCTTAATTCCTGTATTATTTTCCAAACGGGAACTATATTTAGGGATAGAGGGAGTATAGTTTTACGATCTCATCTAAAACAATTTTTGTAAACTCTAAACGAAAATGTTGTTGATGTATCTCCAAAATAACGTTGATATCTCTAAAATAAATTTGATGTATCTATTAAGCATTGTTGATGTATCCGCAAGATAATTCTAATGTATCTATACGATTCTTCTATATTTAGCACCTTATTTGTTGTGCTCATCTCTGCTTCTTCACCTCATACATTACCTTTAAATTTTATATGCCTTTTTCAACCTGTTTATAGCTAGTTGCAGCAATATCATGATGTATTTGTTGGCAGGAGTGAGAAAGACGAAAAAGAGGTGGTTTTGTTTTACAGATTTTATTAATAAGTTTATGAAGCTAATTGAGTTCTATCAAGACTTGAGAAAAAGTTAAGAGTTTCTGTAATGGGCAAGTGAAAGGGTTGTATTGCTAATTTGCCAGTATTTATAAGGGAAAAGGAGGAAAAGAGTTTGATGTATATATGATGTTATTTCAATGTATCTAAAATGCATATTGGATGTATCAATTTTATATACTTAATGTACCTTTGCTTCTCACCAGATCCTAACTATATAGGAAAAATTCATGGGAATAATCCGACCTTTAGGCCATTCTTTTTTAATAATCCCACCTTTCGATTATTATTTAATAATCCGACCTTTGGGTGCCTTTAATTTTTATTGGTCCCATTTGACCAGAAACCGATTGAACAGGTAAAATTTTTTTTTTTTTGGTTTAAAATACACGTGTCATTACATAATTGGTCAAAAAAAAAAGAAATTACAAAACCCAAACCCAAACCCAATTCAGCCACCAGCCCACCACCATCCCCACCACCACCCAAACCCAAACTCTAGAACCACCATAACCACAACCATCCTTCTTCCAGAGCTGGCCATCGGAAATCAATCCTCCTTCCCCAGCGCCATCCCCTCCTCCCTAGACCAACTGAAGACCACCTCCTCCCTCCTCCGCCCCCATAATTGGCCCTTATAGCCACCCCAACTGCCGCAAAGCTCGCAACCCCCTTAAATCACTCTTCCTCACCCTCTTTCTCCCTCTTCTCAGTCCTCCATCAAGTCTATCCTCCTCGCCTGCCTCCAACGCGATGACGCCAAAACCATCTCCAAGAAGCTTTGCGACACCATTTCCGAGCTCGCTTCCGGTATTCTTCCCGACAATGCTTGGCCTGAGCTTCTCCCTTTTATGTTCCAGTGCGTTTCCTCCGATTCTCCCTATTTGCAGGAGTCCGCTTCCTTAATTTTCGCTCAGCTCTCTCAGTTTATCGGCGATTCTTTGGTGCCTTTCATTAAGGACCTTCACGCCGTCTTCTTGAACACTCTCTCCCATTCTCCTAGCTCTGATGTTCGAATCGCCGCTTTAAATGCTGTTATTAATTTCATCCAGTGTCTCGAGACTTCCGGCGATAGGGATAGGTTTCGCCGGCGATGATGAGGACCTTGACTGAGGCGTTGAATTCCATCGGGGTGGGGATGAGGGTGGCTGGGTTTGGGATTCCGGTGGGCGGTAGGGCTGGGTGGTCAGGGAAGTGGTGGGGGTTGGGATGGGTT
Source organism: Chenopodium quinoa (assembly GCF_001683475.1). Classification (NCBI taxonomy): domain Eukaryota; kingdom Viridiplantae; phylum Streptophyta; class Magnoliopsida; order Caryophyllales; family Amaranthaceae; genus Chenopodium; species Chenopodium quinoa. Next base: position 635,930 of record NW_018745659.1, read on the forward strand.
TTCTGATTTTTTTTGTTTTTTTTTTTAATCTTTTCTTTTAAAAAATCTTACTTTTTTTTTAACATTTTTTTTTTAATTTTTTTTTGACCAATCACAGGCCGCCACGTGTCATGTAACCTGTTATAACAGGTTACATGACCGGTTGGGACCAATAAAAATTAAAGGCACCCAAAGGTCGGATTATTAAATAATAATCGAAAGGTGGGATTATTAAAAAAGAATGGCCTAAAGGTCGGATTATTCCCATGAATTTTTCCTATATATATATATATATATATATATATATATATATATATATATATATATGGGATGTGGAGAGAATAGGTCCATATGTGAGAACATATATTTATATGAGAACTGATCTAAAATATAGAACATGTGAGTAAAAATTTGGAACATAAATTTGGAACATATGAGTAATAATTTAGAACATCTGTGTATAAAATAATTTAGAACATCTGATTTAAGAATTAGAACATGTGAGTAAAAATTTAGAAAATCCGCTTGACGAAATTTAGAACATATGAGTAAAATTTAGAACATTTGATTTAAGATTTAGAACATGTGAATAAAAATTTAGAACACCAAGTATAAAATATATAAAATGTGAGTAAAAATTAGAACGTAAGCTTTAAATTCTAGAACATATGATTTAAAATCTTAGAACACATGTTTTAAAATTTAGAACATATAAGTTAAAAGTTTGGAACAAGTTGTTTAAAATTTATAACATCTAACTTAACTTATTTATGGTTTAGAACATGTGAGTACTAATTCAGAGCGTCTGACTTAATTTAGAACACTTCGAGTAAATATTTAGAGAACATTAGATTTAAAATTTAGAACATACGAGTAAAAATTTAGAACATACAGAGTGTTCTCACATAAAAAATTGTTCTCACATAATGGAGGAGTTCTCACAAGAGTCTTCCCCTATTTATATATATACCTTCTTTAAGGTGAGAAGGGTAAGAAGTCAACCATCAGATATTGATATTAACGGTAAAGATTGTAGGATCTGTAAGCATTTGTTAGAGGGGAAAACGCGCGACTTATTATAAACTACTTCTGGAAAGTTTTAATTTGGATCAATTCTCTCCAATTTATGGTTCTCTGTATTTCAAATTGAATATTAATCTTTCATATCTCTATTATTGAAATACATATGGAATCGTTTCAAATTTTTTGAACAAATTTTTCAGTTTTCTCACCTCCTCATTGTCTTCTTCATCTAAGCTACAATAATGGAGATTTCAAATTTCAATCAATAAAGTTGGTTAATGGTAGTTACTCCCCTCTCAATTTTCTTCTATTTTTGGTATCAAGCTTTCAGATCTTATTATTGTGGGCAAAGTCATAATTAAACTACTAATATACACTTTAGTGAGATTTATCTTAGTTGCAATACTGGAGTGGCATATCTGAATAATTCTTCCAAATTCTCTTTCCTATTTGTGGATTAATCCCAATCGTCAATTGACATTAAGGTTTTTTAAATACTTTATTTATCCTAGTCATAGATGACATCCACTGGATGTATTAAGTTTGACGTATCTACAATGGTTCATTAAAGTAATTATATTTGATCTTTGATGTACCTGTGAAAGAGAGTAGAATATGAAGGATGTTGGATGTTTATTTGCAAGAATTCCTTCAGTAACTTTTAAACAATCGGATGTTGGACATTTCAAAATGTTTGGTATAAAAAATAAGAAATAGAGGTACAGAGTTATTGTTTTAATTTTATTTTTTGGGCATGCCTAATGTATTTACGGTGTAGATCTATTGTATCCGTAGTGTATACCTAATGTATCTATAGTGACACTTGAATGTACCTCAGTTTCTCACGCTTCTCACATTAAGCATACTTTTCACCGGACCCCACATGCTCGTATTGAGCTCATTCCAAAATTTGCAAATTATGTCCATGCACAGCCCATGGCCCACCACATTTTTTTTTCGAGCTTTGAGATCTAGTGATATAATTTACTGTTCTTTCTGACCAATGGTAATAAAATTCTTTTATATAACAAAATAAATGAATAAAGAATAAACAAGTAAAGAACATAGTAAATACCTCCTCGTAACTTGAAAATGAACATTGAAGGGCCTTCTCAAATACCTAACAATGAAAAAAAATCATATTGTAGCTTTAAGATACTTAACAATTAACAATGATTAAAACATAGAAGCAAACATACTATGGATTTTTAACAAAGGTCAACGAAAATGACAATATAATGTAAGTCAACAAAAGTTCAACGAAAATGAGAATATAATGTAAGTGTCAACGGATACATCAAACAGGAGCATCCTTTGCAAAACTCCCAGTGATTCCGAAGTATATAAAAGTTAATTGCTCTACGATTAAATTTATATATTTCATATATTATAGTCAAGATAATGCCTTCATTATTCTTCAATAAGTTGACACAGATAAGGCCAGCAACCAAGAAAGTGGGAAAAACTGTGACCAGGATAATTCAGTTTTCCCCGGAGAAGAAAGTCTAAGAATAATCATCCCAGGTACAGATCAGGAAGCTTTTTAAGCATTCTAAATTATAAAATGTAGGCTATAAATCTAAAATAAATATGGGTAGGCAGGCCTATTCAGTCAAATCTACTGAAAGATGAAACATATCTTGATAAATGAACATTACTATAAACCCACTATGCTGCAGTCAACAACCACTAAGCTTTTTTTTTTTTTGGATCTGTAGGAAGCTGTAGCAAGAAGGTTCATCTTGACTTCTGTCTCAGGATTGTTTACAAGTGGAGGATAACTATAGTAAATAAAGTAGACCAACTAAAATATTGCTAAAAATGTCACACTGTCATAACTACACCAAAACAAGAAGTGTGCTGGTATTGACTTAACTCTTCAGATCCAACATCACTGATTTAATTGTTTACACTTTACAAGCATTTGACAACGAACAAGCTAGCAAATTTCTTAACCAAAACCGTTCAAATGAGAATTACACCATATCATACATCCATACCAGGGAAATTTCATCCTCTGAAGCGTGAGCTCGTTCCAAGCAAAGCAACTGCCTCACCCAGAGTTCCCCAATCCAGGGGCAATTACTTGTGGCTCTACTGATAACATTATTTACAACATTTCCAACCTGAAATAAACAGAAAATAATATGATCAACTAATTTAAGAAATGGAATAGGCCTATCACGATTGAGAAAGTACCTTGAGCGTTTTTTCTAAATAGCGAGTATAGTCTATCCACAAATCACTGCATATAGGAAACTCAGTGATCAAACGTTCATATAGAATCTGAACTCGTGCAGGGTCACCTGCAGACTCTTCAAATTTCAAGTATTTCTGTGAAAACATAACAAAATACATCTCAAAACCAATAAATGGGGAATATGAGTTTAAAGAGAGATAAATTTAATAGAAGTTATAGTCCTTACATTCTACTAAAACCAGATATGAAGCATCATTTGGTCACAAAAGAAACGTCAAGCACATCATAAACCCATTAGTCCACATACAAAGGCAAGATAAATGCACATTACTATAAAACCACTAAGCTGCAGTCAACAACCCAAGAGGTTAAGTTAGCTTAGCCTTTGTGTAATTTACGTCAAAGCTAAGCTAAGATCTCCGAATCCACAACTTATTTTATCCAGTTCCTTTTAAAGGGAAAATAAATTAAAAACATTGGATGAGCAAAGTGACAAAGAAAAACAACAATGTCAAAGCCAAATTCCAATAGGATAAAATTGTTTTTAAACAAAAATTACATTTCTACGGAACTTAATGTGTATCGGGGTAGTTGACCAAAGTCAAAGGGAAGAATTTTTTTTTTTACTTATTTAACAGGTTAGCGGCGGTCACTTGGGCCTAATAAAAGAAAATACCCCCTAAAGTTCAGATTATTTTGAATAATCCGAAGTTGGGATTATTTAAAGAAAATAGGCTAAAGTTGGAATTATTAAAATCAATTATTTCTTTAAATTATTTCTACTAAACCGAAATTATGTTTATTAAAAAAAAAAAATTACTGCGATTAAATTATTTTTACTGATTAAAAATTATATTTCCTATTTCAAATTTGACTTTGTTCGTTAAATTAACTGATTTTTACTGATTAAAATTTATTTTAAATGAACTTAACTTTTACTGAACTGACTAAACTAAAATTATTTTTACTGTATATTATTGTTTTTTAGTGAAGAGAATAGGGCCTAAGCAATCAACAAGCATACACATGCAAACACCAGTTTCAAATTGCAAAACCAAACATAAGTTCCTTTAGTGAGCGTATGTAAGTCTAGGAGATACAACATGTTTCTACTAATGTGTGCATGTACGTTCCATCATCAATAAACATATAAAGAGGTGCATGTACATGCATATGTAAGTCTAGAAGACACATTTTCCAACTCCATACCTTGAAGAGTGGAATTCTTTCTGTATCTGGTACATCAGATTTAGAAATTTGTTCTTCCAGAATGTTGCGAGCATCACACATCTCCAATGCCTTCTTATAAGCAGAAGCAACATGAGAAGAAATTCCTTCCAAGTCACTGGAGTTAACATCAAGATCATTTCCCTGCTGCACTTCCCAAACCTTATACGCAAGAAGAGTTGAATTCATGTCGGCCAAGGGAACAGATAGCTGCCTGTGAAAAATATTTCGAACACGCTGAATTTGCTTTTCTTTTCCCTGATCAACAAGAGGCAAAAAAAAATTATAAAGATGAATTTACAAAAGCAGACTAGGTATAATAATTTAAACTAATTCAACAATATCTAAGCAAAGTGTCATTGAACTTAAGCTATAATATTAAAAGTATCATTAATGAACAAAATTAGAGCAAATGAGACACCTATGAAGACCTCAGTACAATTTTGTCTCCCAGTTGCACATCAATACATATAGTAAATAGTAAAAGACTAAAATTTAGAAACCAGTGACTACCGTCATACCCTAAGGAATGGTTATGAAACACGAACAGAGCCCAAAAGACATTCCTTAGCTAAACTTGAAATTTTACCTTGGTAAAGGCTGCTTTTATTATCAACATGAAGAGGGATGCAGAGGCAATATGCCATTTTTCAGCATCACTAAACAAGTAAACAATTTAAACGACCTAAATAGCTTGAAACCTGGACAATATGGTGCCTTCTATCTACATCACATGTTTGTATCATTCATCTTCATAATTCTATCCTGAGGTTTAACATATTCTAAAGATATCCACCATGTGGAATTCATTTATTGCATAAGCATGTGCTATTCAAGTAAATAGTGATCTGCATGAGTGTGTGACATAATCCGTAGCCACATGAACTTTGACATGTTGAGCATGTCTAAACTTCCAGGTGGAATAACTGAGGAACAGATACATGTATAAAAAGAGTACAGTAGCAAAAGGTAAATCATGATGTAAGACAATATAAAGATCACAAAACAAACCTCGATGTCAGAATCATCAATTGTAAGGCATATAGCTTGCTCAAATTCTTTGTAGGCTTCCCATATTTTACTGCCTTCACAAAAATGCAAGCCAGCAGCTGTAAGAGCACGCTCAAACAAGTTTCTTGCCTTTGAAACACCAGAAGCAGAACACTCGCGGATTGAGAGATCATGTTCTTGCACAAAATTTAAGTAGTCACACCAAAGAGGGACAGACTGCAGAGGTAACAAAAATTTACTATCAATTTCTTTGATTCAATACATGTACTGCAACTACAGAAAGCAGTTCCTTGTGATAATGGACTGTAACAACCAATGCAGTACTAGTAATTGTCAGTCACAAAATTTTGGGAAATCATATTAATTTATGTTACAAATCAGGCCATAATGTAATGGCATGGCACTACAGTAGGCATGCTTAATATCAACTCCCTCCATTCAGATATATATACGCTGCATAACACTATGGGATATTAAGTACATGACATGGTAATACAATCATTATTTTGAAGGAGCCTGATTAGACATTGGAACCTTCACAAACTCACATGATCACTCGGTATTAACTTGGGGTATACCCAGAAATCCAGAATAAACCATTAAAATTTTACACTAGGTGACAACATTTTTCCAAGACATCCTTAAGTAGATGTGACTACTACTTCCAAACAAAGAGAGTATCATATAACAGCCTCCCAAATATTCATTGAAGCAAGCTTCATATAGAAGCAAAACAGCTCACCAGATAATCAGATACACCGCGTTCATATATCTTTTCAATAGCTGGAACAGCCTCCGGCCTACCAAACAATGGTTAATAATGCAACAGTATAAGCTAGTCAAGATCTTCAGGATTAGGAATAAAAAAAAAAAAATCAAGAAGAAAAACAATCACCAATCAGTTCCACACTTTAAATCCCAAGGTAGTATTGAATAGAGATAACACAACAACAAAGCCTTAGTCCTAAAATGACATAGTGCTGGCTAACAAAAAACATCATAAGGAACCGTCCGCAAAAAGTAAATAAATAAGTTAAAGCAAGTAAACAAAGAGAAGTGATAAAATGAAAGTGGACAAGAAAACAACAGAAACATAGTGAGCAAGAAAACGAAAGCGGTGTAAAGTGGAAACCCAAGATGAGGATATACAAATAGAAATTGAGGAAGACTTACCTAAGAGGGTTACAGGAGATAAAAAGAGAGGGAAAACCACTTGAGAAATAGCATTGAATTTCTACTGAATCTCTAGCATAGAACAGAGATATGCCATTGAACTTCTTTTGAATACACATGAGGAATGGATAGAGACCAAGATTCAAAGTTCATCTATGCATTATGGTATCAAAGAACTTTAGACCAGCCAAAAAAAGCACTTTATAGTTCACGTTTCTAAACAGCTTAAGCAAAAAATTAGTATGAAAGATACTGATAATCAACAATGACACAGGTGTGTTGATACAAGCAAAATCACTCCAGGTTCAATCTCAATGCAACACAAACATGCCTCAATAGGCTAACCAGCCAGGCGTGTCTAGTTAAGCACGGATTTGTTCCCCATCTTCCTTTCCAATCTGCACAAACAAATTCTCTTCCAGCGAGCACAAATGTGCTTCTTCTTGCCCAGAAATACCTCAACAGATCAGAGAAACCACATAGCTTCCTATTTACTTAAACCCAAGTCAATCATCCTTATGCCTCCATACTAGCTTGAACCATCTCTACATAACTCCACACACTACCCAAGGTAATTCAAACTTTGTATGAACTTGAATCTAGTCCTGGGTCAGCATATTGAGACCAAATAAAGAAATTTCACCAAATAGTTGTGCTATGTGTTCAGCACTTAGGATTCCCATCTATTGTGGCAATTGTAAAACAATTTACAAGGGACAATTTTTTACTTTGGATTACCACAAATAAAATCAAGAGACAGCCTTCAAATCAAGAGTCTATCAAAAGCAGTGTCTTCCATAATTGTCAGGTGAAAGCTAACAAATCATCATTTTGCAATTCAATCGGTAGATGCATGCAGTTAACCACCTATAGTGGGATCGTTGTCAAAGGCATAGGGGTAATGGCACGGCATGATGTTTAATGCTGTACACAGGTGACGTAGAAAGATCAATGAAATTCTCAACTATGGACATAACTTTTCTGAGTTGACTAGGGTATTGGATTTCAGCTTACTAGTTACTACAAAACAACGTATGTTGTTTACAGGCAGCATGAAAATAAAAAGATCCCAAAAGCAGCATGATCTATTGGAAATTTCCATATTGATGTATACTTGTATCTGTAGAAGAGTCCTCGTGGTATTCTTTTTAACGCCAAGAAATTATTTGTCTAAATTAAATATGAACCTTATCACTTGTGGACGACTTATGTGCTATCTTTTTACTTTATTCAGTGAAAACCTTGTCTCATCTGCAACATTTAAAGTAGATGACTGACAACATTTAATCCAAATATTTACAAAAAAAGAAAAATTCAATCCAGCCATATGGATCAGCAATTACTACTCTCCTAATGACTCTAGACAAACTAAAACTTAACAATGCCTTTCACACACAAATTGGCCAAAACCAGTGTCTTACCAAATACTTCCTCCGTTTTTTTAATACTTGCAAGTTGCAACACTTTCCTAATATGGATGTGCCATAATACTTGCAACAAACTATAATTGGAAAGTTTTTTACCCAATTTTACAACTTTACCCCTACTTAACCAACCTAATACTATTGGTCATTCCCCTCCTAATTTTACAATTTTACCCCTACTTAAACAACCTAACACTATTGGCCATTCCCCTCCTAATTTTATTTAACCCCTCTCTCTCTCTGTGTGCAACCTCTTCCTGTCCAAATTGTCACGGATCCACGACCAAAGACATAAACACCTACCTTAACCATCACGACCCCCACTAATTATCACCATCCTCACAATAACCACCACCCACCTCCCTCACCGAAACTACCACCAAACCCACCAACCTCACCGAAACCACCAAAACTTTAAAACTCTAAAACCTTGCCACTGCTATTGCCATCGCCACTACCCCTCCGGATATACAACTCGTGGCATTGAAACATCCTCTTTCTAAAACTACCATCACTCAACTTTGAAATCACCACCACCTGCCCATACATATCTATTTTTATTAGCTAACCATAACTGTCTCTCTCTCCCTCTCCCCCTTTTCCAATTTGTTTTGTTTTTATCGTCCACAAATAGAAACATATAGGAAAATTTTACCAAAATGTGAAGGGTGATGTTGGGTGATGAAATGCTCTTCTTTCTTGATTTTCTTCATCATCTCTAGTTTATTCATTCAAAATTAGAGGGGGGGGTGGGGAGGGAGGTGGTGTGATGGCTTCAAATGGGTGGACATGAAGTTGGAGAGCGGTATTAGTACACTTTGGCAATGAGCATCCAACCAGGGAAAAGCTAAAAGGCTTTGGGGAAATATATACACATAATCCCCTAAACTTGCTTAAATCGAAGAGATGCTTAAGACGACATTGACCAGGGAAAACCCAATTATCGTTAATGACAATATAGTTACGCCATTACCTCCTACCCAAAAGCTACAAGTTACAATTACTGTCCTAGTGCTCATCAAATCCTTCCCAAGAATTAATATTTTCTCAAAATGATGAAAGATAAAACAAAAAATCCGGCACTGATTTTGCTTCTACCTCAACAAAATTTGTTTATGGATCAGAAAAACTAGTTTCACGAACATAAGAAACTCAGCTCAAAGTATTTCAGTAGAAAATAAAATAAAATGAATTACATAAAACCACAAATGAACCGTAAACAAGATTTGAGGTGTGCAAGATACGAGTAATAAGAAAAGAGAGAAAAAGGTTCCATACCCAGAACACAAAGTAGTTTCATCTTTAGCCCACTCTTGCCACATTGTAGGTGTTAAGGGAAAAATCTGGCTCATCGATTCCCTAGCTTCCCTGAGTTTATCAATCTCACCCATTTTCCTGAGCAATTTTATGTACTGCAAACAATCGCAAAACCGAAAAAAAATTTATATCAAAAAATTCAGAAAAAATTCAAAAATTGTTGAGGAATCAAGATATCAACGCTTTTATTCGAGTAATTATACCTGAACATGAGCATCGTAATTAGAGGGATTACGAGAGAGTTCCGATTCCAGGATTTTGAGCTCCTGCGCTTGTTGAGCTTCATTTTCATCATCAGAGTCGGAGTCGGAGTGGAAGTTGTCGGTCGATGCTTTAGCTGCTGTAGCATCGATGGCATCTCTTGGTTCACCATCGTTGCTGGAATTGAGCTCTTCGGGATTTTCTGACATCGCTTCCAATTCGGCTGGTTCCGCCATTTCCAGGTTTTTAAAAGGAAGGAAGGTTATCAAATTTGTAACCCGAGCTTTTTCCGAGAGAGAGAGCGGAATGAGAAGTTTTTTTTTCCGAGAGAGAGAGCGGAATGAGAAGTTAACTATTTTAGAATACGGGAGTAACATACCTGGTACTCTATAGTCCATACCAAATTCTTTTCATTCTTTTTTGGTATTCTTTTCATTCTTTTTTGGTTTCGTTTATATTGTTAATATTGATAAATATACTGTTATTTTAATTTTATAATGTTATTATCCTAGTTAGATTTCCGACGGAGAAAGAGGAAAAGGGAAAAGAGCATATATTTTATTATATTGTTATTGTTGATTTTATACTGTTTTCGCCCCTTGATATGGTTCATACCTGGTAGCAGCCCATCACGCCTCCAGAGTACGAGTAGTGAGACTTTTTATTTTTAAAGGGCGGAGTTGTGAGACTAGTGACATATGACTTTGTGACTTGTGAGTAGCGAAATTGGACCTGAACTACAGAGTAGAGGTGTACAGAATGGACCTGAATGGACCTGAATGCGAAATCAAACCAAAATTGAATCGAATCCAACTATATTGGTAGATTCTGGTCTAGTCCCCAAGCCACTTCATCCAAATACTTTGTATGTTTAAATTTTGAAAATTCTACGTTGTAATCCTAAAGTTTAATCAGTGACCATACAGTGACATTGTCGTTATCATGCCGTTAAGAGATTTTGTTATATTGATTTAACCGCCGTTAGTGGGGCCCACTCTCCACTTATTAATAATTTTTAACAATTTACATGTTAAAATGTATTCTGTTTAAGATTTTAAGAGTCATTTTATGCCTTTTTGAGCTAAGATTTGGCAAAAAATAACGTCATACATAAATTATAAAGCTTTTATATTATAAAAATATAATCTAACACGACCCCATATAACTATATCTTTTCTAAAGTAAAAACTATTAAAGAGAGTCAAAATAGAATGTGCTAACATTGCAAAAGTCAAACATTTGGCACTAATTTAAACCAAGTATATGATAGAAATTTCCCAACAAAATGTCTGTTTAAGCTCATCTAATTCTGTTTATTTCCACATATTTACGAGGGAAATTAAAATTGCGTATAACTATAATGTAAAAGAAAATGACCACAACCTTAATACTACCTATATTAACATCCCATTAAAGACTCAACCTACTTTTTCAGAACTTACTTTATTTTCCCGTTGCTCTTCTTTCGAGCAACAGTAACCCACCCATCCACCTACATATCGTGGGGAGCAACCTCTTTCTTTGAGGAGGTGCTCAATGAATCTATCATCATATTTTGACCTTCCTCATATCATCGCCATCATCATCAACGTCTTCATCATCGTCGCCACTGATAACCTAAAACATGAAAAGACAAGTTTCAACAATTTGAAAATAAATACCAAGAGTCTAAGGACATGCTCTTTTCACTACATATCCCTCTTCATCTAATATTTTTTCTTTTCAAATCTGTTTCATATCCGTCTTTATATGATTTCATGAAAAGCTCATATGTTCATAAAAGAAACCACCCAAAATACGAAACCAGGAGATCAAAGAAAAACAAAAAAAGGCAAGAGAACCCTCTACAAAACCTAGTGAGCGAGATAAGAACCGCACAAACACGCACACACACAGAAAACCTTACATTATCTAATCAAACAAAGGAAAAACATCAAACTATAAATATAAAAAAGAATGGCAATTGACCCCTACCAATAGAAATAAGAAACATCATCATCGGATAAAAAAAATTAAAAAAAAAAAAAAAAAAAAGCAAGGTAGACATTCTAACAAGGCATTAGATTCATTGGTGATGGAAAGAAAATCAATTAGATAAAAAGGCCATTACTCTTTACTCATCAAAACAACCAACCACTCACCATCATGTTCAAAAAATCATCAATTCCAAAAGTAATGGATGTGTGGAAACCCAAAATTTTTAATTGATCCAAGACTTGTGATGTTTATTCCATTCCAAAAGTGATATATAAATAGTTGTTTTCCTTGCTTTTTTTAGTACTTAAGACAAACAATAGTCAAAATTATGGTGAAGAGAAACCTGTTGTAAAGGCGTTTTAACCACATGATAAGTTGTGGGAAATTTCACTATCTTCAAGCTCATATATATATATATATATATATATATATATATATATATATATATATATATATATATATATATATATATATATATACACAAAGTTGTAATGGTTGAAATACAAAATTCCTATAAGAGACCCCCTATAAAAACCCAGCCATGTAACAACAACAAACTGAAGGCCCATATGGACAGAAAAATGGGCTTGAAGAGTCAATGGATCAGACAGCTATCTCCCCTTCACAAATTGTGTTCATGTACCAAAAACACAAAGATATTATTTAGGAAAAATTGAAAAGAATAATCCCACCTTTGTCACTTCTACTCAAAACATTCCCACCTTTGAGCAATCCGGAAACAATCCCACCTTTACCCCCATCTGCTCAAAATAGTCCCTTAATCGGTTTGTTTACTTGATAACTTGTTAAAGAAGGTGATTTCCACGTGTCACCTTCTTATTAGTCTTGTTTTATTTTATTAATAATATAAGTACCAGAAACAAAAATTAAAGGGTTTTTTTAAGCTATGCCCTCAAGGTTGTTGAGTTTCTAAGGTGTGCCCATACTTTTTCAAAATTACAAGTTGTGCCCTCCAACTTAAGTTGTTTATCAACCGTACCCTCTGACCTAAACTCGACGTTAATAATTTTAAATAAATAGGAAGTAATAAGAAGCGCATGAGAAAAAAGAATAAGAAATACACCGAGAGCTTGACATATCAATAGTTGCTTTTAGAAGAAAGAAGAAAAAATAGATGAGAAAATTTGGAAAAAATGTTAAATGTTAACCTACTTATATAACTCTAACCCAATTTGGGCGTGAAATTTCTCTCCAAAGTGTGGTAATAAACCGTTAACACAACTACTAACGTTGGATTAACGTTATAGGGTACGGTTGAATAAACACCTTAAGTTGGAGGGTACATCTTGTAATTTTGAAAAAGCATGGGCACACCTTATCAAATCAATAATCACGGGGGCATAGCTTAGAAAAACCCAAAATTAAATATAATTAAAAACAAAAGACAAAACTCAGCACCCTCCTTCCCCCACCTGTTCCCTTTCCCTTTTCCCGATCCCCCACCCGAACAGCCCAACCTTCTTCCCATTCCCCGTCAACTAACAACCATCCCACCTACCGTCCCACTCCTCGCCCCCGTTAAAATTTCGTAGTAGGTGTTAGTGTGTGAGGGCATTATGATATGGAGCTATGGCCATGGATTAGAATTCAAGAACAAGCTACCAATTGTTTAACTTTTCCATTTAACAATTTGCAAGTACAATATGATTGAAATTTTCCTGGAGTCTACTTAATTGATTTTGTTGTGCACACTTGATTTAGATTAATATAACCAAGAACTGTAAGCTCGCCAGTTCAATTTTATTTATTTAAATAAAAAATAAAAAAAATTGACGCCGAAATTACGCATCTGTAAGTGTGAAGTGTAATTGAAAAGATCAAGATACTGAATTTTGGAACTCATGGAAAAGGTGGAATTTTAGGGTGTGAATTTGATGATGTTGCTGCTATTGTAGGTGGGGCGGTGAGGAGGGCAGTGGCTAGCTGTGGAGAGGTGGATTGAAGGGGTTTCGGGTTGGGAAGGAAGTATGCCGGGGGTCCAAGTGGGGAGGGATCAGGTGCTTAGTTTTGAAAAGCGCGCCTAGGCGCTAATGAGGCGCAGGCCAAAACACCTTGGTCTTCCTAGGCGTAGCGCATTCCAGAAGGCGTGCACCTCAGACCGCCTCCACCAAGGCGTAAGGCGCAACGCCTGAGCCGCCTTTATGTTTGTAAAGCGTGAGAAAAGGGGATTCAAATTTATTTTTATGAAAAAAAACTTTTTTTTCCCAAATTGAAGCTTACCCGGTCTTTATAGTGATAGTTCGAGTAAAAGCCCCTTGTTAATTGGATAAAATCACTTCAATTTTACCCCAATTCAAATCCCTAATTTTTTTAAAACCCTAATTTACGGGTTGCTTTGCAATTGAAGAATTGCTGGGTTCTGCTACGGCAGGAGAACAATTCCCAGCAGTTTTCGGCAGCAGACCAGCGGCCGACGCCGGTGAAGCAACCTAGGTAAAGTTATTTTTTCTTCTATTCTCTCTCTTTCTTTGCTCTTCTCCATTCTTTCTTTTTCTACTTTTCTTATTATTCTTTCTCCTCTGTCATCTCTACCCACCCAAATAGTTTTTTTTTTCTTTATTATTTTTTCATTTTTTTAATTGATAAAATAACAAAAGCCTGCTCCTGCTAGTCTGACCACCTTCCCCCTTTTTTACACCAAAATAAATAGTTTTAATTATCTACTATGCTTAAATTTGAGTATTTTTACAAAAATAATAACAAAATAGCACTAAAATTTCTTCAAAAAAGCACTAAATAAAATAAAATATACTTCCTCTGTTTCACAAATATTACAACAAGGATGAAATTACGCATCCCAAAGCACATTTTATATGTTAAATATCTATAATTATATAAGAGTAAAAATTATAAAAAAGTTGATATTGTGAAAGTATTTAACGAGACGAATCTAAGAAGACCCCACATGACTATATTTTACTTTATGTATAAATCATAATATGTGGTCAAACAAGCGTGATGAATAGTGTAAAAGTTCAGTTGTTGCAATATTACTAGAAGGGAGGAAGTAATAATTATCACTTTAATTTGATATTTAAAGTGATTTTTAATGCCAAAAAAGAAGTTAAATATTAAAATTAGAATTAAATAATTGTGCCTCATATCCAAAAAGCGTGCGCTTTCGCTTTGCGCCTCGCGCTTTTTAAAACTAAGGTTAGGTGAAGGGTGGGGTTGGGTGTTCGAAGGTGGGGTCAGGTGGAGGTGGTGGTTATGGAGTGATGTTGGATATGGAGGATGTGGTGGTCATGGTTGCTGTCATGAAAGAGGGTAGGGAGGAGAGAGAGAGAGAAGAAATTATAAAAAAAAAAAAAACAAAGTGACCTAATAAACAAGTTATAGGTAAACAGGATTGTTTTGAGTAGATGAGGTATAAAGGTGAGATTGTTTCCCGATTATTTTAAGGTGGGATTGTTTTGAGCAGAATTGATAAAGGTGGGATTATTCTTTTCAAATTTTCCTATTATTTATCAAAAGATTATCCTTAGCATAAAGCCCGAGCTTAAGAGTGCACCCTACAACTACAATCTTACTGCAAAGAGGTGCTAAATTTCACTATCCAAAATCACAAAATGTGACATTAACAAACCAAAGTTAAACGAAATAATCAAAAGGTGCAATTTTCAAAAAAAAAGTTTCCGTGTCTCAACTAATCATGTAATTTTATTAACAAACTCTATAAACAACAATAACATTTTATAAGTACTTAAGCAAAGAACACTTCCTTCATTCCCCTTGATTTGCTATCCTTTTTCTTTAATTATTTCATAGATAAGCAAAGAATAGTTATAATAGAGGAATGAGTATAGGTTCTTAGGTTAGGTTACTCCTTGGATGTAGGGCTCAACAAGATTCGCATATCAATATATGAAATTTTAAATTTGATATTTGAATCCCATCCAAAAAATTCGGATATTTGATATTTAAACACTATCGGGTCTTGGGGAAGATTTTAGTATGGGTTAAGTGGGTTCATCTAAACCCATACTAAGTTTGGAAAAAAAAATTGTTAACTTATTTGTAATAAAATTAATAATAATAAAATTATAAAAACACACTTAAAATCAGTTTAATCTGCTTGTATTATTATATTGTTTGTGTCCTACCAGCAACAACTCCCATTTTTAGGTTAGCTGTTCGAATCTCCAAGACTCCTCCCCACTTTTTAATTTTACCCTCTTTAATGCTTTTCTGATTGCAATATCTATTCATGCTCCAGATCCCTAAGTTTAGTTTTGGCGCTGAGCTATATTTGCATGTGACATTGTGATTTACGGAGTACAAATTATTAATTCATGATTATTGTGATATTGGAATTGTGAATTCTTTATTGTTAGTATTATTCATTTGAGTTATAATTATGTGTACATTTTCGAGTTATTTTTAATTTGGATGTATCTTTAAATCATAGTCCCACAAATCATCAGCTTGTTTCTTCACCAAATTCAAGACCACATGATCGACCTCAAAATGAACTTTGAACACGGAGACTCGATTTCATTTGTAATTAATTTTAAGTTCTTGTAACTACATATGTGCACACCATTTTTTTTTTTTTTAATATGGACTTGGGAGTATGCTATCTGATTTCATTATTATTATTTTTATGAAAACTCTATAATAAAAAAATTCCTAGATCCACTACTAATCAGAATGGATATTACTAGATATCAAATATCCAATTTTTAACCCTAGTCTTCACTATTTTTCCATGGCATTTATAGTATTTTTTGCTGTTATTAGTTGCTTGATTCTACCAATAAATGGTATATAGAGGTAATAGATAACATTCATTTTCTAACTTATAATCGGGGTTACTACTTGAATTTAAAGTTAATTTATATACCAATTGGTCTAACTTGATGAGAGTAAATATAATTTAAATTTACCCCCCCCCAAAAAAAAAACTGCAATAAATTAGATCTACATGGAGGTTGTATGAGTTTCAAGGAATTGTGGTTTTGCCGACTTTTATGACATCACATAGTATCATTTCTTGCCCAAGAATAATGGTTTTGCATCACAAGAGAATTTGTTCTCTAGGAATGATGGGAACATGGAAAAGAAATAGTAAAAGAGATAGAGTGGGAGGATTAAGCGGGCGTTTGGTTTACACGAGGTAAATAAAATGGAATCAAGAAAGGGTAAGAGAGAGAATGGAAAATAAAACCCTTTGATTTGTTGGTTAGTAATATTTGCTCATCAACTTTTCTCTCTCCTTTCATCACTACACCACCACCCTATTTCTTTCTCCTCACTTTCTCCTCCCATCTTTGCCACCTTCCCCACCACTGCCACTACCTTCACATAGCCGCATCACAACCACTTCCGCCTCCCTTCACCTCGCCACCACTGCAGCCCTTATTCTCTCCTCTCTTTGCTTAATCACCACCATTGAAGTTCCAATTCAAGGTTTTAACGGTGAAATTTGAACATGAAGTTTTCATAGTCAAATTTCACCTTTTTAAAGCGACAATTAAAGAAAGGAAAAGGTCATTTCTCTTTTTTTTTTTTTTTTTTTTTTTTTTTTTAATTTTAGGGTTGTGGGTAATTTTTTTTTTGGATGGTTGTTGGCTTTTTTTGGTGGAAGGAGGTGGATTTCTACAAAGAGTGGGTCATGGTTTTGGGGAGTGTGAGGATAGTTGTAGATGGTTAGGTGAAGTGGTTGTGGGGTGGTGCTCGTGATGGTGACGAAGGTGATGGTGGTGATGGTGACGGCGGTGGTGACAGTTGGACGGTTGTGGTGGCTGCTACTGGCGGAGCTTTGGTGGGTATGGTTGTGTGATGTTGTATGAGGTGGCTTAAGGAAAGGGAATGGAAATATCATGGGGATGGGGGGAATCATGATAGAAGGGAGTGGAGGAAACAAGAGGGGAAAGGGAATAAGAAAATAGACCTAAAAACAACAAGAGAATCAAGTTTACCCTTCATGAAAGATACCATACCAAATGACCCCTAAGTAGGATAGAAGTGATTTGGGACAAGACCATCAATGGAGAGAGGAGGAACTAGAAGATCAGTAATGTTTTAGGGTTTTAGAGATAAAGAGGAGAAAATTTAATCAACAATGAGCAACTAAAATGGAATGGGAATTTGGCTAGGATGTGGAGAGTCCAGTGGAATAATGG
Organism: Chenopodium quinoa; assembly: GCF_001683475.1. NCBI lineage: Eukaryota > Viridiplantae > Streptophyta > Magnoliopsida > Caryophyllales > Amaranthaceae > Chenopodium > Chenopodium quinoa. The sequence continues at coordinate 653,608 of NW_018745659.1, forward strand.
GAAATACTAATGATGTAGGTGGATCATGGCCCATGGAAAAAGGCAGAAATGATGTGAAAATAAAATACGTATCATAATGTTTAAAAACTTCAGATATTTGAAACTCACAAAACTGATATCTAAATCGAATCAAATTATCTAATTTCAAAGTACTTTTGCTAAGCCCTACTTGGAAGGGTGATTTTTTTTTTCTAAGGAAGCTAGTTATAAGTTTGAACTATCTAAAAAGCCCTAGCTATAAGCCCATGAGGAAGCTAAATAGTGAGCTCATCCCTAAAGGTAATCATGAGGCAAATTAACCAACCTGGGATGAATTTTGGCTATCTCAATATGAAGATGTCTTCGAGTTGTATTTTCATTGTTTTCGTTGTAACATTAAAGTGGTTATTAGGAGTCAACTCATTATAATTAAGATAAATAGCACGGTGCGAAGAAGCAAACTAAACTCCATGTACTCTAGCCTTATATCACGGTGGAATCTCCTCAAATAATATCAATTACCTACCTGAGTACCTAATGTGGATAAAAAATTTTACAACCTGCCTCCTCCTATGTGGAAAACAAACTTAGTGCATAGGAGACATCACATCCCTGCAACACCTCTAACAGTACTGGAAACATATGCAAAGATGACCAGAACCTAAACATATGCTTTTAAACATATTATTCCTGGGCACAATTAGCTTATCATTAACTTTGAAGTTTGGCCATTGAACTTTGGATCCCAGCTTTAAAGATCATAATCCGCGTTCCTAAAGAAACTCTTTTCAAAACACCTTCTAGCTACTTAATACTCCTAAACACAAGAAATATCTCGCCAAAAAACTTAACCTACGTACATGACAGCATAAATCCTTAAAGAATAATGGTTCCATCAATGATATCTGCTCGGTACATATAGTGCATATAGTAGTTCCCTAATAATAATCGTGTCTTTTCGCAGTTACTTTAGGACTTTTATCTACTTTAATTAGTTCCAGGTATGTGCATTTATTTCTATACAGTGCGATTAGTTTTACCTTGGTTTTCTAAAGTAAAAATAAATAAATAAACAAATCCTACGAAAGCACATATTCAAGCCCATTAGCTATAGATTTAGAACCACACATGATAAACAAAAATAGGGAGATTCAACACCTCTAGTCATGGGTTTTGGAAAACAAAAAAAAAACACAACTTCATTCTTTCTTCCTTCAACAACAAAAACAAGCAGTAAACTAAGACAAGTTTCCACTTCAACTTCCCAACCAAGACTCAAGAAGAGAAAAGATCTTCCCAACCAAGACTCAAGAAGAGAAAAGATCTTTAATCTTTAAAGTTTATTGACAATTAGGATTTATAAATTTTTGGTGGTTTTAATTATATTGTCAAACAATGTTGATTTAAATTTAACATACTCGGTTAGTTCAATTACAATCTCCGGGAAAATTCATTTCTATTATTCAATAAGAACTGTTAGGTAAATTTTTTACACATCAAATTCAAAACATTCAATTGTGATATTAATAATTAAAGATGTACACTAGCAAATATGCACAGTCAACATGAATAACAAAAGAGAACGGAGGGAGTATTGTACCTAAACCTATAATTCTTGAAATGGGTAAAAAAATATATATATACTACCTCCGTTAACGATTATCTGCATCAAATACTAAAAATGGGTGCTAACTGTTTGGGGGTTTTTTATGTGTCCTACGGGAGAGTTACAATTTCCTAGTATGCTCTTTCCTTAGCCTGTACCTGCACAAATAACGGAATACTCCGGCTGGGGCTGGGGTGTTCCGCCTCCGAAGATTAAGTTAGTCTCTTTCTTGATGAGGAAATAAGACAATAAATGCTTCTCGATTTGAGAGCGTTTGCAAGGGGATTTGTGTTTTGTTGGTTTGTGGAAAAATGATTCGATCCCCATTAATGAGGTCGGCCCTTACTATTTATAGTAGGGGAGAGCTGTACCTCAATTAGGGTACAATGACACGTGTTGCAAAGGGATTGGGCCTTTGCTGACCGTTGCATGCTTGACACGTGGCAAGCCTTCATAGGGCCACGTGTCTTAGGGTATTTTTACCCTAAACATCTGCCCCTCACAGGTGTGACGTGGCATGTCCACGTGTCACCTGTAACAAGTGTCAGATGCATGGGAGGAGACGGTTCGTCTTCTTCCCTCCTTTTTTCAAATTTCAAGTTTTTAGGGCAGAAGGCATCGTTTCGCCTTCTGCTCTTTATCTATAAATGAGAGACACTCTCTCTCTCCTCCACACTTTGCATAATTTTTCAAAAAAATTTCTGAGAGAGAGCTCTAATACCGGCTGCATAACTTCCTAAGTTTCCTTGCATCCGACATTTTCAAATCAAGCACATCCGACGACCGGTTGGGTGCTCTTTCACCAATCTCAAAGGTACCGGCCGCTCTTTCCTTTCTACTTTTTAGCTTTCGTTTGAGGACTTTGAAAGTTTCACCCCATCCGGGTTGCCTGCCGCCTGGGGGGCCTTTAACCCATATCCTAGTTGAACCTTCTCCCTCAGCCGGCATAGCCCCGTCTGAGGGCTCTTCAACTTTTAAGAATTATGCATTCTAAACACCCCCATCCGGTTTAATACCGTCTGTGGGGTCTTTGATCCTTTATCAAGAAATGATTTCAAAAACCCCAACCGGTTTTAAGGCCGGTTGGGTCATCATCCTTGCCTCTTTCAGGGCTTTACAAATTTTAAGATGCGTTCAATGCATCCCCATCCGGTGACTCACCGTCTAAGTATTTCCTCTGCCAAGTGATGATTTTAAAAACCCTAACCGGTTTCAAAGCTGGCTGGGTCATCATTCTTTGTCTTTCCGAGACCTTTTCAATTTGTAAGATGCATTCAATGCACCCCCATCCGGTGACTCACCGTCTAGGTATTGTTTGAACATGCCTTTTTGAAACAGCTCTCTATATCCTCATCCGGTATTTTACCGTTTGAGGTATTTGTTGACCCTAGATGCTGATGCAGCACCTACATCCGACATCTTTACCGGATGGGGTATCTCTGACCCAACTTTCCTGATGCCGTCTGGGGTATCAGGGAGTAAGCCTCACAATTCCTTTTACTACGCCAATTTTGATCACAACCCCCCCCAATCCGGTGTTATACCGTTTGGGGGCACTTCTAACCTAGCTCACTGAATACCGTCTGGGGTATTATTCAGTGAACTGTACAATTAATCTAGCTAAGTTTTACAATAATGCAAGTCATAACCCCCCATCCAGTCTTAAGTCGTCTGGGGTACTTTTGACCCAGCTCACTGAATACCGTCTGGGGTATCATAGAGAGCTTTACAATTTTCTAGCTAGTCATTACAAACGTTTGTAAAGAGCTCCCATCCGGCCTTATGCCGTCTGGGATACTTCTGACCCACCTCATTAAACACCGTCTGGGGGGTTTTTGGGCGAGTTAATGAATAACCGGCTAAGTATCTACTTTGTCTTTTTCAGCTTTAAACATTTTCGCGGAGTTCCCCGTCTGAGGTGACTTCAAGCCAACTCTCAACTCTCATTTCAAAGGTACCGCCTGCATCCCATACTTGTCACTTTCTTTTATTTCCGGTTGCATAGTATTAGGATATGGACTCCACCAATGCACACACGGTACAGCTTACGACTGTGGTCAGCCGGTCGCCAGGAACGGCTGAGTCTAGGACTGGGATTGCCGTCTGGGGGTGCTTGGAACAACCTTCACCTACATCGAATCCGACCGTCTCTGTTCATGTGCAGGACAGAATGGCTCGGATTAGAGTGACGACAATCGACCCTGACTACCAGTCCGATGATGCAGCCGCTGATCCGGCTGACACTATAAATCAAGAACAAGCCGAGGAACCGGCTGAGGTGGGTCCTAATGAAGAAGTTCCGCTAAATTCTCCGAATACACCTAGCACACCGGGTGACAGTATCTTAGATAGCTCTGGTTCCAACGCTGAGGAATCCGGAGAGGAAACCGGAGAGGGATCCGGTGAAAAATTCGAAGAGGGGTCAGCTGATAATGGGGAGTCCAACCCTTGCCCTGATGAAGAGTCTTCTGAAGAGGCGGCTCCCATTGAAGAAGAGGCCTACAAATGGCCGGCTAAGGGCGACCCGACTGATATGACCATGTCCGCCAGGGATGTGGTCACTTTGAACGCCACACTCCGTGCTTTTTTACAGAAGAAGCCGGTTGGAGAGGGATGGGAAGTGGTCGTCCCGCCTGTAGAGGCAAGCGTCGTTTGGACCGACGACGTGGACCATGCCGACAACTTCTTCGGCTGCTACGAGGCGGCGTTTACAGCCGGCCTCCGGTTCCCCCTCCATCATTGCATAAAAGCCATACTAAAGGGGTATGACTTAGGTGTATGGTAGTTGACCCCTAATTCATGGGTCAACATTCTTGGATATATTACCGCCTGCGAGCTGTAGGGTGTCAAGCCAAGCTGGCAAGCGTTTGCGCATATGCATTATTTAAGCAGAGCGCCGGGTGGGTGGAATGCGTGGTACACTCTCACCACGCTTCCAGAGTATATGATGACTTTGGACAAGCCGTCCAAATGGAGTAATTGGAAGAGTAAATTTTATGTCGTCTCTTCCCCCTCCCCCCAACTTAACCGCCGGCTGCGTAGATACAATAAGCACCCAGCCCTGCTGGGAAGAAAATGCGCTCTCCCTAGAGTACCGAGAGAGGCATGGGACCAAATAATGAAGAAGGGTCTCTTTCTGAAGACAACCGCCTCACTAGATGACGGGGGTGAGATCATAGTTCCCCAATTTTGGGTGCCCCATCCGGACTGGTTTAAGGATGACGGTTTTTTTGTCCCTTTGTAACTTGAGCACTATGTTCAACAAGGGTAGGTTTACTGATTGATCAAGTCTTTCCCATATGGGTATGCTTTGTTTGATCTCTAACCATGTTTTCTTTTCTTGTTTTGCAGAAGAAGCAAAAAGAATGGTGCCACTAGAGAAGACACCGGCTACCTCTGCCATCCTCTTGAGGAAGAAGCAGCTAGAAGAGAAGAAGGCGGCGATGGCCGCCAAAAATGCCGGTGTAGCCTTTCCTTAACCATCTTTCTGTAGTTATTTTATTTTATTTTATTTTTTTTGCCGGATGTACCCTTTACCTTGTTACAAAGATTTTTTACCGGGTGCATCCTATTGTGACTGTTTTCAGGCCGGGAGCCAAGTCATACCTCGCTCTGTAGCGAGTATGCAAAAACGACCGGCTGGGAATATTCCCAAGCCAGCCGCCAAAGTGCCTAGGGTGGCGGCTCCTGCCCCGGCTGCAGGTCAGAAACAGAAGGCACCTGACAAGGACAGGCCAACAACTGCAGGGAAGAGCCTGCAATTCTCTCCCCACTTTGAAATGGTGGTGGAGTCGGCAAGACCGGATGCTCGTACTCAGATGGGCTCCGGTTCATTAGCGGCTGGGGGGCTTTGACCCCACAGTCCAAGAAAGGTAAAACTTCTGCCTTCGATCCCCCTTGGCCGCTTGGGCATATGAGAGTAAAAACCCAAGCAAGCCAATCCGGGGATTCTTCTGGACACCGCTTGGATATTGGCGAGGCATATGCCCACTACCTTACAGATGATTCTATGCTTGCAGATACAACCTCCAGCCGTCCAAACTACCAGCAGTATGCTAAGAGGATGGTTAAGACCATCACTCGGTTTGAGAGAGAAGCTGGCCGGCTGTGCACACGGTCAATCTCGACCGGATCACTTCTCTCCTTGCTGAGGTACATAAACCGGATGGCCTATGTTTAGGCAATACCCTTTTTTACCGGATGCAAGTATTTTGTTTTTGATCTTTCCTAACACTTTTCCCGGCTGATATTGCAGACGCTGCTGAGAGTTGATGGGCTTAGCGTCCCTCTTCGCAAGAAGCAGGAGGAGGTAAGAGACGCTCAGAAGCGCGCATCTGAGCTTATTGACGTTTGCCAATTCAATGCCATTTCATATGACTTGGAAACTAAACAAAGGACGTTGCAACAGGAGGAACTGCTGAAGAAGGCGGCTGCGGCTGGGGAGGCAGCATTGAAGAGAGTTGATGAGCTTGAGCTCCAGGTCAAAAATCTTCAAACTGACCTTAAAGCCCTGGAGAATGCTGACAAGGAAAATGTCGATCTCCGGAAGGACAACAGCCGGCTGGTAACTGAACTTGCAAACAATCAGGCGGCTCATAAGAAAGAGCTGGAACAGGAACAACTCCGCCTGATTGCAGAAAATGAGGCCGACTGCGAAGAACATTTGAAGCTCGCTTGGAACCTGATCCACCCGGATTTCGAGTACGAATACTGGAATCTTCGATACCAGTATGCCTCTGAGGTTTATGAGGCTAAGGTGTTCGGAACTGACCCTCCTCCCGCTTTTGACGAGTGGGTTGAGTGCAACAATGCGATTACGCCGGATGGGGCTAATCAAGAAGCGCAAGTGGAGGATCAGCAAGTGGTGGAGCAGTCGGCCGAAGTTCTAGTCGGTGCAGCTCAACAGCCGGAGCCTTAACAGCAACAAGCTCAACAACAACAACTACCTCAACAACAACAACCATAAACATTTTCTATCTTCTTTTTCGGCCTGCGAGCCGTGTATCTTTGAATGTAACTTTCCCAGACGGGGGTCCGGTTAATATTTCTATTTATAAATTTTTAATCTACTTACCGACGCAGTCGGTTTTGCTATTCTACTATTTGCATTTCGTTTTTATTCATGCATTTTTTTAAAAGTTTTACAATTTTTACTACTCATCCGGTTAACATGATCAGCCGTTCTATTTTCGCCGGATGAAGTAACGATACCATGATATGCCCCTGAAATGGCTAACTGTTTACTCCAACGGTAAACAGGCAGCCGTTTCATTGGCAGCCGGATGGGTGATCAATGTTTGATCTACTCCTGCCCCGGCTGGTACAATAAAATGCCCCTGAAATGGCCAATTGTTTACTCCGACGGTAAACAGGCAGTCGTTTCATTGGCAGCCGGATGGGTGATCAATGGTTGATCTACTCCTGCCCCCGGCTAGTACAATAAAATGCCCCTGAAATGGCCAACTGTTTACTCCAACGGTAAACAGGCAGCCGGATGGGTGATCAATGGTTGATCTACTCCTGCCCCGGCTGGTACAATAAAATGCCCCTGAAATGGCGAACTGTTTACTCCGACAGTAAACAGGCAGCCATTTCATTGGCAGCCGGATAGGTGATCAATGGTTGATCTACTCCTGCCCCAGCTGGTACAATAAAATGCCCCTGAAATGGCCAACTGTTTACTCCAACGGTAAACAGGCAGCCGGATGGGTGATCAATGGTTGATCTACTCCTGCCCCGGCTGGTACAATAAAATGCCCCTGAAATGGCCAACTGTTTACTCCAACGGTAAACAGGCAGCCGGATGGGTTGTAAAACCGTTTGGGTGGCTTTTAGATAATACCCTGTTGTAGTAACCCAATAGGAACTTCATATTACCGGATGGACCACTTTTGGGTCCTTGCCGGGTGAATCCTAGATGCGAAGGATCATTTCTAACGGCCGCAAGTTTCTTTTAAGAAAATGTCGTTTGAGTTATTGGATCGCTAGAACAATGTACCACGCGGAAGGGAGCTGTTCTCTTCAACGATTTCACCCGGATGGGTGTCGCCGGATGACTGCTCTTTTTGGAGCAGTGGTTTTTAACAAATGTTCTTCCGTCTGTGTTCTTGCACTAGACAGGTGCTAATACAGTTGTATGAATGGAAATTATATGCTTTCACATTTCAATACTATTTACAAAAAATTACAAAATCCTTTAGAAGTAGTACTTTTTCAAGTTATCTACATTCTAGGTACGAGGCAGCCGCATTCCGTCTGGGGTTTCCAGGCGGTATGTGCCGTTTCTAACTTCATCAAAAATCCGGTAGGGTCCTTCCCAGTTTGGGGTCAGTTTCCCTTGTTCGTTCGCCCTACCGGTTGCCTCAAGCTTTCGTAACACAAAATGTCCAACTTTGAGGGGGCGTTTACGCACCCTTTTGTTGTAGGCCCTCGTCATTCGCAGACGGTAGATTTCATGACGCAAGTTGGCATTGCCCCTTCTTTCAGGAAGAGTATCCAGAGCCAGGCGCATGGCTTCCCAATTTGCCTCTTCATCATATAACATGATTCGAAGTGTTGGCTCATACAATTCAATGGGAAGCACCGCCTCTGTGCCATACGCCATAAGAAATGGAGTTTCACCGGTTGACCCCTTCTTAGTAGTTCTGATAGACCAAAGAACATGAGTCAATTCCTCCGCCCAAAGACCGCCTGCCTTTTCAATCTTTTTCTTTATGCCGCCTGAGATGAGCTTGTTAAAAGCTTCAACTTGACCGTTTGCTTGAGGACGGCCAACGGATGCAAAGTAATGGGAAATCCCTTGATCTTGTAACCAAGTCTTTAGGACATGCGTTTTGAACTGGGGGCCATTGTCAAAGACCATTGACATTGGTACACCGAACCGGGTGATGACATTTCTCTAGATGAAGGAGATGACATCCTTAGTTTTGATGCCCTTTACCGCCTCGGCCTCAACCCACTTGGTGAAGTAATCAACAACCACTAAAATGTATCTTTTGCCGCCTGGGGCAGGAGTGTATGGCCCCAAAATATCCATGCCCCATTTGGCAAAGGGAATAGGGCTGTGAATAGCTGTCAAATCAGTGGCCGGCTGTCTAATAAACCGGCCAAACTTCTGGCACTTGTCACATCTTTTTACCAAATCTAATGCATCTGCCTCGAGGGTGGGCCAAAAGTATCCTTGCCGCCTGGCTCTTTTGGCAAGTGTCTTTCCGCCAATATGCGATCCACAGAAGCCGGCATGCAGATCTTCCAGTATTTCTTTTCCCCTTTCTGGGGTAACACATTTGAATAGCGGCTGCAGGTAACCCTTCCGGAAGAGTTCACCTTTGTGCATTACGAAGCTTAATGCTCGTCTTTTAAGAGCAGCCGCCTCTGATGAGGCACCCGGTAGGGTGCCGTCTACCAGGTCCTGGATGGGGTCCATCCAAGTGGAGCTTCGATCTAGAACTCCAATGGGGTCATGTTCAATGCTTTTCTTTTCCATGACTTCCCAGAAGACTGACCTAGGTGTATCACATGTGGCGGATGATGCGAGTTTTGATAGTGCATCCGCCTGATTATTCTCGGACCTGGGTACTTGACTTATATTGAATTCATCAAACGCCCCAGCCTCCTCTTTGACCGCCTGAAGATACTTAATCATCACCGGATGGGTGGCCTCATAGTCACCGTTGTACTGGCTAACGATGAGTTGAGAATCAGAACAGGCGTCAACTTTCCTTGCCCCAGCTGCCTTCCACATGCGGATACCGGCTAGCAGGGCCTCGTATTCAGCTTCATTATTCGAAGCTTGAAATTTGAATCGTAGAGCATATTCGTATTTGTCCCCCTCTAGAGAATGACAAATTACGCTTGGCCCACAACCATTCAACGTAGAGCTCCCGTCTACATAAACTTTCCAAACTTGATCAGTTTTATCCGGCTGTATCGGCCTTGTCATTTCAACAATGAAGTCGGCAAACGCCTGACCCTTCACTGCCCGCCTAGGTTCGAAAGTGATTTCTAGACTTTGAATTTCCACAATCCATTTAATCATTCTTCCGGATGACTCTAAAGTGGTCATAGGCCTTTTGAGTGGCTGGTCAGTGTAAACGGTAACCACGGATGAGCCAGGAAATAAGGTTTCAACCGCTTGACTGCTTTGAACAATGCCAGACCGAATTTTTCAATCATGGGATAGCGAAGTTCAGCATTCCAGAGGACGTGGCTTATAATGTAGACCGGGAGCTGGTTGCCGTCTCTCTCAGCAAGGAGAACGACACTGAAGGAATGATCTGAGATGGCCAAGTACATGTAGAGAGCCTCCTGGGGTAGGAGACTCACTAATCTTGGCAAAGAATGCAAGTGTTGCTTCAGCCTTTGAAACGCCGCCTCAGCCTCTTCACCCCATTCAAACCTCGACCTCTTTTTGATTGCTTGAAAGAAATACAGGCACTTGTCACCTGGCCGGCTGAGGAATCTCCCCAATGCCTCCAGGCAACCGGTAAGCTTTTGAGCCTCCCTGATGGTACGAGGCGATTGCATGTCAATCACCGCCTGCACTTTGTCCGGATTGGCCTTTATGCCTCTCTGATCAATAAAAAATCCGAGAAACTTCCCAGACTCAACTCCAAAGACGCATTTTTTCGGGTTTAACATGACTTTATGCCGCATGAGGGTGGTGAAGGTTTCTCAGAGGTCGGCTAGATGATTCGCCTGTAGCTTTGACTTGACTATCATGTCATCGATGTACGCCTCCACATTCCTTCCAATCTGATCATAAAAGACCGAGTTCATCATTCGTTGGACCCAAACGGCATCACCGTGTAGCAGTATAGCCCTTGATCTGTGACGAAAGCCGTCTTCTCTTGGTCTTTCTTCCACAAAGGTATCTGATGGAAGCCGGAGTAGGCATCCATGAAACTCATCAGGGCATGGCCGGCTGAAGAGCCTACTCAATGATCTATCTTTGGAAGCGGGTAGCTATCTTTTAGACAAGCTCTATTCAAGACCGTGTAATCTACACACATCCGCCAGGTTCCATTCGACTTTTTCACAAGGACGACATTGGCTACCCAATCCGGGTAGTAACATTGCCGGATGAACCCAGCATCTAAGAGTTTCTTGACCTCGGTTGCTGCCGCCTGGGACCTTTCCTCGCCATGGTTCCTTTTCTTTTGCCTGACCGGCTTCTTCTTAGGATCCACAGTGAGTTTATGAACAGCAAGATCCGGACTTACACCCGACATCTCTTCTACTTCAAAGGCAAACACTTCTTTGAACTCCTTCAGCAAAAGGAGCAAATCAGGTCCCAAGCTTTCAAAAGCAACCGTTCCAATCTGACGGTTTTGTCTGGCCGGCTGTCTTCAAGGACAATATCAATTATTTCTCCAGCCAGCTAGGGGCGAAAGACGTCTTGCCTCTCCCCTGACAGTGATTGCTATTGTTTCTCCTTTACAGGCGCCAATTGGTCCGCCTTCCTCTTTTTACCGGCTGGCTTAGTAGCCGGTAAGATTTGATCACAGTCGTCAAGTTCAACTATTTCTTTCTCTTGACCGTCTGTGTCAAGCGTCGGTTTGATGTCCGAGAGGTAACACTCTCTCGCCATCTTTTGGTCCCCACTCAAGGAACCGACTGTGCCATTATCCCTCTCAAACTTGATCAACATTAGGGATGGGATGATGACTGCTTTTGAGATGTTAAGGGTTGGGCGGCCTATAATCAAGTTGTAGGCAGTCAGCTGTCCTACAACAAGAAACTTGACAACCATGTTCCGGCCCTTTCCCTTTTCTCCGAACCGGATGGGTAGGTCAATCATGCCCACCGGATGTACTACTCCTCCCCCAAAACCAACAAGAGGGTATGAGGCCGGATGCATGCTACTGGGCTTGTACTTGAGTTTTTCCAAGCACCGGTAGCTTATGAGGTCAGATGAGCTCCCGGTGTCAATCAAGATCCGGCCAACTCTTTGATTGGCGATTTTGCACTCGATGACTATGGGGTCATCATGAGGCCGCCTGGCCTCTCCTCTATCTTTCTCGGAGATGTTAACTTCCGGAAATGAATATTCAGACGAATGGCCCTCATCCACTAAGTTGACCAGTTTCCGAATGTTATCCTTTGTGCCCCGGATGGTAGGCCCACCTCCCGCAAATCCACCGGCTATGGTCAGGATGGTATCCTCATCCGTATCCGATTTAGTAGCTGGTGTCTTTGGGGTGGTCCTTTTACTTGTTTGGGAGCACCCTTTGACTTGGATAGATAGGACTTGAAAGCCCCCTCGTTAGCAAGCCAGTCAAAGAGCCGCCTGAGGCTAAAGCAACCTTCAGTGTCATGACCAATTTCTTCATGAAAAAGGCAATATTTGCTCTTATCCCGGGCACTTACATGACTCTTCATGGGAGCCGGTTTTTCAAGATTCAACCGGTCCTTTACTTCGTTGAGAATGGAGGCACAATCCTTATTGAATTCGTTCTTTGGCACATATGGATCCAACCACTTTCTTTTCTAGAAAGGTTTTCCGGATGAGTCTGCTGCCCATACCCCCTTTCTCTTACCTTTCTTTTTGGCCGACTGGGTACGCCGATTCTCTTTTTTGTCGGATCTTTTTTAATCCGTTGGAAGTTTCATGACACATAATTCCATTGCCTGAATGTAAGCCTCCGCCTTCATAAGCGCCTCGTGAAGAGTAGAGACCCTCTTCCTAACCAAGTCAAACTTAAAAGTTGATCCGTCTTTTAAGCCTTTAAAGAAATCAGTGTAGGCAACGTCATCAGACAATCCATGGATTTGGATCCTCATCAGGTTAAACCGCCTGACATATGACCGGAGCCCTTCCTTATCTCCCTGCTGGATTGCCCCTAGATCAAGGCTTGTTTTCTTGGCAGGGATGTTCATAGAAAAGTTGGACTTAAACCAGTAGGCCAACGTCCTGAAATTATTGATGCATCAGGTTGGGAGGTTGCCAAACCAACGTTGAGCAATCCCCTTCAATGTTGCCGGGAAGCACCTGCACCATGAGGCGTCATCCAAACCCTGAAAATACATCAGGTTGGTGTATGCCATGAGGTCATCTCGGTGATTTCCCTGGAAAACGCCGTTGGCTGTCCCCCAAGGTTGAGCAGCCGGAGCTGCCAGTCCATAGGCTGGACAGGCGGCTGCTGCTGTCCCCCGAAAAGACCCGGATGTGCATAGGGAGATCCAAAAGGCGCGTATGGTGTTCCATGCAATGCCGGTTGGATCATATGAGGGCCGGATCAAGCGGAAACCTCGCTCGTCCGGCTGTCATTGTTTGTTCTTGAGTGCCTCCCTAATGTGGCATTGAAGTTGTCTCGAAAGGTCGATGTTGATGCCGACTCGGAACAGTGAGTCTTTTTATCCTGAATGAGCGTCCGGGCATCAGAATAGACTTTCTTGGTTCCATCCGGCTGAATGTGCCGGACGGGCTTTCTGACTCCATCTATGGGAGTGTGTATCTTTGAGAAATCAAAGGGCCTAGCCGGCATATTTGACTTCGGATGCGGGGTAGATGCTCTACCCTTTACTGTTCTGGTCGTCTTTTTTCCAAGACGCCTTTCTTCCGCTTGACCCTTACGAGGGCCGGCTGTATTATCCAGAAGGCCTTTGATCTCTCCTTTGAAGCTCATCATAAGGTTCAAGAGTTCATCCCTGGAGACTGGGGTGGCCCCTTCCGAAGCAGGAGTTAACCCAAGCGGTCCCCTGGTGGGATGGTTTGGGCCTGCCTGCTGCTCTGCCCGTTCCCTTTTGTCTTTGGAACGAGTATGATTGGTTCTGAAAGAACCATCGGCAGCTGTGTAAGTCTCAATCTCATGATTGTCGGCTGTATCTTGGTCCGAGTGGACCTCAGCCTCACCCTCACCAACAGGTTGACTACTTTTACCCGGCTGTACCGGTTCTGAAGTCATCTAGAAAGTACTCTCCCCACAGACGGCGCCAGATGTTTGGGGGTTTTTTTATGTTTCCTACGGGAGAGTTACAATTTCCTAGTATGCTCCTTCCTTAGCCTGTACCTGCACAAATAACGGAATACTCCGGCTGGGGCTGGGGTGTTCCGCCTCCGAAGATTAAGTTAGTCTCTTTCTTGATGAGGAAATAAGACAATAAATGCTTCTCGATTTGAGAGCGTTTGCAAGGGGATTTGTGTTTTGTTGGTTTATGGAAAAATGATTCGATCCCCATTAATGAGGTCGGCCCTTACTATTTATAGTAGGGGAGAGCTGTACCTCAATTAGGGTACAATGACACGTGTCGCAAAGGGATTGGGCCTTTGCTGACCGTTGCAAGCTTGACACGTGGCAAGCCTTCATAGGGCCACGTGCCTTAGGGTATTTTTACCCTAAACACTAACTATTATTTGCAACAAAGGGTTTTCTCTCCTTTTTTAGTAACATTTTTCTGTCAAAATGACCAAATTACCCTCACTTAAAAATTATTAGCACATAATACTACACATATCTACAACCCTAGTCTAACTTAATTTTCTAAGGTTTCCTCCAAACAAATCAGATATCTTGGGAGATTTCATCTCCCCACCATCTCTCTCCTCCATCTTCATCTCTCATCTTCTTCGATCTTCCAGTTAATCATCATCATCATCTCTCAGTTCATCGTCATCATCATCTCTCATATCTCATCATCTTCTTCATTGTCATCTCTCATCTCAGTTCGTGGGTGGCAGTTGGTGGTTCGCGGATAGTTGCTTCGTGGGTGGGAGTCGGTGGTGGTGGTTTTGGGCGGTTCGTGGGATAGTTTCTGGATGGGTTTGGTTTTTGGGTTTCAGATCTAGTGGTTCTAGGATGGTTTGTGGGTGACTTTCAGTGATTTGTGGGTGGCGTGGATGGTGGTTTGTGAGTTCTGGGTGGCGTGTGGTGGTCTAGATCTCCTCCTTCATCATCAAAATCTCACTCCTCCATCTAGGTTTTGTGGGTTTCGAGGGTGGATCTAGGTGTCGGTGATTGTGGGTCTGGGTTTAGGTGTAGGTTTTGTGGTGGTTGATTCCGAGGGTGGTCGGTGGCGTGGTATTGGGTTGCGTAGGGTAGTGGGTGGCGTGGTGTTCGGTTTCGTGGTGGTGGTGGTTTAATTGTAATTAATTCAGCAATTCGTGGTGGTGGTGGTTTAATTGGGGCTTTGGGGTTTTTGGTGGTTGTTGTTGGTGGGTTTTGGTGGTTGTTTTCGTTGGATTTTGGTGGTTTTCGCTTGGATTTGGTGGGTTTGGTGGTGGTTTCCAGTGGGTGCCTGGGTTTTCAGTCGGTTCGGTGGTGGTGGTGGTTTACGGTGGTGGTGGTGGTGGTTTACGATAGTTTTCAGTGGGTTTGGTGGTGGTTGCCAGTGGGTGCCTGGTTTTCAGTGGGTTCGCTGGTGGTGGTGGTTTACGGTGGATTCGGAGGTGGTGGTGGTGATTCTGGGTTCTGGGTTTGGTTGTTTAGTGGTTTTAATTAATTGTGGGTTTTTTTTTTTTTTTAGTAATTGGATTAGTGCTTAAGTACATGCTCTTATATTTCAATAATCATGTTTAAAAACTTTTTCCTAGGCCTCCGTGAGAGGTACAATTGATGCAGATAATCGTTAACGGAGGAAGTATATTAATTAGACATCAAAATTATATACATTGAATAGAAAGAATAAAATTTATTAAACTCATAACTGGTAAAAAAAAAATGGAAATAATAGAAAAATTATTGTACTTCTTTTATTATTATATGTGTGATAAATATCTCGAAGATTTATAAATTATTCAAAGTGGGAATGTAATGCTTTAATTAAAAATCTTTATAAAAATCTTTTAATAACTCAATAGAAATGACATAATACATAGTGCATAAATAAAACAGCTTAAAATTTGAGAAAATTAAATATTTTGGTTGAGCTTGAAACATTATATAT